>NC_133005.1:35307500-35933750 GCF_048564905.1 Vicugna pacos | reverse complement strand
GGAGTGTACAGTCCGTGGCCGGAGCTTGATCCAGATCAGCATCCAGGAGGACCCCTGGAACCTCCCCAATTCCATCAAGACCCTGGTGGACAACATTCAGAGATACGTGGAAGGTCAGTCGGGCAGGGAAGGGTGTAACATGGACGTTTTGTGGCCTTTGGCACTTAACGTGGGACATGGTTGGATCAGGAATGGGTCCATCCCCAGGCTCCATGTCCCTCCGTGCCCAGGGAGGGGACAGGAAGAGGGAGGGCCCCTTTCTCAGCTATGTCAGGGCCCCGGGACAGTACACGTTTGATCAAAGAACTGCTGATTTTGGGTGCCTAGGGCTTCCTCGCAGTCAGGAGGCGGAGGAGACTGAACTTATCCCTTTTTTGCTTCCAAAATTGTGGATTTAGTTCAGTTCCTTTTGTTTATTATCAAGGTTACAAGTTGAGGCAGGGAGCGGGGAGCCCTAATCAGACTTGGGCTCACAGGTAGGTTCTGATGCAACAGCATTAAACAATGTGAATCTGCTGCCAGCTTTTGTAATCCAAGATCCCATGTAGAAGTCTCAATTTCTGATTATTCTTGAACATTCAGAAAATCTGGCAATAGCAGACCTGCAGTTCACACTTGGCTGGAGATGAGTGGTGGCCGCCATCTCCAGATGGGGAGGAGAGTCTTCCAGTCCACACAGTCCCCACCCCGCCCTGCAGCCTGGGGGCTGCTTCATGCATCTTATGTTACCAGCCTGGCTCTTGGCAGATTTGAGTCTGGGACCACAGGCCAGGGAGACATTTGTCCAGGAGAACAGGGGGTGCTAGGCCTCAGGGCCATGACCCCAGGAACAGCACCCTCTGAGTTGAAAGTCTGTGTTGGCCCTGAGCTGTCCTGTTTTCCAAAACTGTATTTGGTTAAGAGCATGGAGCCTGGAGCCAGATGGCCAGGGCTCAAACCCCAGCTCTCCCACCTATTGGCTGTGTGATCTTGGCAAGTTCCTTGACTTCTCTGTGCCTCAGTCTCTTCGTGTGTAAAATGGGTTCATAGGACTACCTCCCTCATGTGTGGTTGTGAGGACTGAATGAGTCAAAACAAATAAGGCTCTCAGTACAGTGCCTGGCACACAGTGGGTCCTCAGTAAGCGTACGCTGTTGTTATTACCACACCCAGCCCTGCATGTCAGTGCCTCCCCAGGACAGACTGTGTCACAAGAGGCCAAACCCAGAGGCCTTTCAGAGTTTTCTTTTATGCCCCTTCTGGGCCTCGGAGCCTTTATTTGAAGGAAAGAGCCCAGGATGTTACGTCAGTGTGTGGAAAGTCTGAGCTTTGTGTGCGCGTGGACAGGGCTTGGCCTTGTAGGGGGTGAGTAAGCGCCTGAGTACGCTTGTGAGTGGACGTGGTCTGAGTGTGCACCCACACGTCTGTACGCTCACGTGTGATCGTGTGCCCACGTGCGGGTATAGGTGTGGGCTGGGGGCTCTGGCCCAGGAGTTGAAGGGGCTGGTTTCAGTCTCTGTGTGGTGGGTGTATATGAACATTTGGGGTGCAGCTAACTGTTGGGGTTCCATCCCCTGGATATCTGGGGGCCTCTGGAATCTGCCCAGCTTTCAATCAAAGCTTCTGGAGCTCGATGGAGCGGACCCAGAGCTGCACGATGGAGGGGCCAGAGTGCTCAGGCTGCAGGGAGGGCCCGGCTCTGCGCGCTCCCTCCGCTGTCCCCCCTCAGCCCTTCTCCTTTCTCCATTCCTTCTCCTTCCAGACGGGAAGAACCAGCTGCTCCTGGCCTTGCTGAAGTGCACAGGTGAGGGCTCTGCAGGGGCTGCCGCCTGCGATTTGCACACTCCTGGTGGATCTGGGGGAGGCCACCCTGGCAGTGTTGGGTACTCATGACCGCGGCCCAGGGGAGCCTCTTTTGCTGGCCAAGCTTGACTTTCCCATGGTCATTGGGGCTGGCACGGAGGAGGTAACATTGTGGCGTCTGGTCCCTCCAAGAGCTACTTAGACCTTGCTTCGTCTGCTTGTGTCCAGCGGACAAGTCTCAGGGCCCTGGAGCCAGGAGCACTGTCTTTTGTCCCCTTCCAGGCCTGGGCAGGCTTGACGAGGACACAGGCTGGCGCCCCAGTGATCAGGGAGGCTCTTTGCTGGTAGAGCCTTCAGCCGCTGCCTGGGGCTTCCCACCCGGCAGGCAGTGGGGAGGATGGGCTGACGGTGGGCTTAGGGAATCTCGAGGTGTTCTCTGTCCCTCCCATCCTTCTGGAAGTTCTCAGCCAAGGTGAAGCTGGAATAGGATCGAGGTCAGACTGGTCACTGAAAACCCACTAGCCAGAGCCAGTCATCAGAAATAATCCTTTCCAGAAGATTAGGACCCTGAAGGACTGATTGCCTGAAATTGGCCAATTCTGCGAATCACGTCACAAGCAGGGGGCAGGGAAGTGGGGGTGCAGGGGACGGCAGAAGGCACATTTCTCAAAAATAGAGAAAACGGTCAACTGCATTTCTTAAAACGTGGAGTTTGATGTCACTGTCATGCTCAGTCAAGGCCGAGAAATTTCCTAATGAATGGAGAAACAGCCGAGGGTGAGGTGAGGTTTTGGGGAGAGCCTTCAGAACATCACAAAATTTTTTTTAAATAGGCAGATAGGTTATTGAGAGAATTGAGTTTTTCAGCAAATTTTTGCATTTGGAGAGTTGACTTTTGTGGAGTTGGCTTTTGGTGTCTGGGATCAATTAATTATTGCAAGTTGGCCCCAGATGGGTGGTTGGGTTGGGGCGAAGGGTCGTGCTGGGCCCCCAGCTCTGGGCGCGGGCCCTTGAGCGCACAGGAGCCCCAGCCCAGCGCGGCCCTGCCCCTGTGCCCGCAGACACGGAGCTGCAGCTGCGGAGGGACAGCATCTTCTGCCAGGCCCTGGTGGCCGCCGTGTGCGCCTTCTCCGAGCAGCTGCTGGCCGCCCTGAGCTACCGCTACAACAACAACGGCGAGTACGAGGAGAGCAGCCGGGACGCCAGCCGCAAGTGGCTGGAGCAGGTGGCGGCCACCGGCGTCCTCCTGCACTGCCAGTCCCTGCTCTCGCCGGCTGTGGTGAGTGGGGGGCGGGGAGGAGGCGCCCGCCCGGAGCGCGGGCCAGAGGGGGTCTGGCTCCAGCTCCCACTCCCCTCGCTCATTCATTCCGCAGCCAGTTACCAAGCACCTACTGTGTGCCGCTGTTACAGGCACTGGGGACCCGGCGGTGGACAGAGCAGAGAGCTCTTGTACTTGGGGACCTGGCATCCTGGTTCTGGGAGACAGACATAAACAAATCAGGAAAAGGAATGGTGTAGACCAGTGGTTCTCCTCAGGGCAGTTTTGCCCCCAGGGGGCACTCAGCAATGTCTGGAGACGTTTTAGGTTGTCCCACTTGAGGGAGAGGAGGTACTGCTGGCATCTAGTGTGCAGAGGCCAGGGATGCTGCTGAACGTCCTGCAACACCCAGGATACTCCCCACACCCAGCAGAGAATTTTCTGGCCCCAGGTGTCCGTAGTGCTGCAGCTGAGAAACCCTCATATGCAGTGGTAAGGGCTAAGGAGAAGAACTAAGCAGGGAAGTGCGCAGGAAGGTCTGGGGTGGTGACAGTTGAATATTTCAATAAGGTGGCCAATGAAGGCCTCACTGAGAAGGTGACATCTGATCTAAGAACTGAGGGAAGGGAGGGAGTGAGCCATGAGGACACTGGGGAGGAGGCTTCCAGGCAGAGAGGATAGCAGGTGCAAAGGCCCTGAGGCAGGAGCTAGCTCTCATTGCTTGAGATTCAGCGAGGTGCCCAATGTGACTGGTACAGAGTGAGCCAGGGGAGGGTGGAGGCAGTGAGCCCTGAGAATTAATTAGGGTCTGACTGTGTGGGGTCTTGCAGGCTGGTGTGGGACTTTGGCTGTTACTCCAAGTGGGTGGGAGTCAGGGGAGGGTTTTGAGCAGAAGAGGGACAGCATCTGACTTTGACATGTAGAAGGTCATCTGTAATGTCGGGTGGGGAAGACTGTAGAGGGGCAAGGGTGGACGCTGGGAGACCAGTGAGCAGGCTTCTGTTATAATCCAGGTGAGCTTCTTTGGTGCATATGGCATCTTCTTTCGTCCTTGTGGTAGCCTGAGGCAGGTCCTTTACCACCTACTTGTTACGGATGAGAACACTGAGGCCATTCAGCTGGTGTGAACCCTGGGAGTCTGACTGTAGGCCGGGTGACCCCAAGGCTGTCCTGCTTTCTCTGTATTCCTCCTTTATCCCTGAGTGCCTTGTCCACCCATCCCAGGGCTCAGAATCCAGGTGGGTTCTTCTGCCGGCTCCCAGGGAGCAGAGACCACAACTCAGCATTTTGGGTTGAGGGTGCCCAGAGCTGATGCCCCCGCCAGAAATACAGCCAGCAGCAGCGCTTGTTCTGTGCTGTTTGCGCGTCCGCCCGTGTGCCCAAGGCTGGAGCTCCCCTCCCCTTGGCAGCGCTGATCCTCCTAGACATTTTTCCAGGTGGGACTGGCAGCCACAGCTGCTGGTGGGTTGGGAAAGTGTGGCCTCGGTGTGCCCTCTGCTGTCTGATGTTGCAGACAGGTGCCTGCCTGGTGGGAAGGTGACCCCCTCTCACTTGGTTCCAGGAACCCAACACCTGACCCTCACTTCTCGGATGAGGACACTGGGGTCCAGTGCACTAATCCCCTAGTTGCCAGGATATGCAGGCTCCGAGCTTGGTGCTGGGGGTCTGAAGCTGACTTCCTAGTTGAGGGAAGTAGATTGGGAACAAGAAAGGACTGAAAATGGGGAGAGCTGTACAGAAGGGGGTTATGCAGAAGATTTAGATGGTGATTGAGTTTCTTTGGATTTAAGTCATCAGAGATGGCCCCTCTAAGGAAGTGACATAGAGGTGATGTTTGAGCTGAGACCTGAGTACGAAGTAGCTTGGTAAATGGTCTGAGGCAGAGTGTGCTGGGCAGAGGGAACAGCATGTGCAAAGGTCCTGAACAGAGACCAGTGTGGCTGGATGGGAGCAGGCCAGGGGAACGTGGGGAATGAGATTGGTGGGGCACATCTGCAGGGCCTGTAACTTTATTCTGGGAGCAGAGGGAGGGTTCAGAGGCTTTGAAGCGGATGAGTAATACAGTTCAAGTTGTTTTTAAAAGATAACTTAGAGTCACAGGGGAACCCTGGCAGCCTGCCCTGGGCTGCTGTCCTTTCTCTCTGCATCTCTGGTTTTGTTTCTGACTGCCCTTGGTTTGGGGGAAGTGGGGAGAGGGAGACCTGGGAGGAGGCTGGTGTGATCCTCCTGGGGAGGTGATGGTGTCTTGCACTGGGGGTGGGGAGCAGGGTGGCATGAGGTGACAGGCTATGTACTGGGGGAGGGGAGGGAGCAGTTGAAGCCTTACGGGTTTGGGGCCTGGGCAGCCGGTGCCCTTTGCTGAGATGCAGCTGCTGGAGGAGGTTGAGGAGGAAGGTGAGGTCGTTTATTTGGGCCTGTTAGGTTTGAATGGTTAAGTGGGATTGGTGGGATGGTCCGGGTAAGAGGACCACCTAGCACATGAGAGCAGAGATGGGCTCTGACCTGGGGAGGGACAGGGCAAGGCTGGAGCAAACACAGCCTCACGAGCAGCCCCGGAGAGCCCACTGCAGACCTCACACCTAGTGGGGCCACAGCCCTGGTGTGTCAACTAGAGTTGAATCACAGCATCTTGAAGTGAAACCCTGGGACAGGGCTGGCACCTGAGACTCCTCCGCCCTGTCTTCCTCCTGCAGAAGGAGGAACGGACCATGCTGGAGGACATCTGGGTGACCCTGTCAGAGCTGGACAGTGTCACCTTCTCCTTTAAGCAGCTGGACGAGAACTACGTGGCCAGTGAGTGCTTCCTCCCACCCCCACCGTGAGAGTTGGAGTTCTGGGGTGGAAGGGACTGCCCTGGCGTCACCCCGTCCTTCCCCCACCACCAGGCCAGCTGCCTAAGGTTGACCTGGGACCCAGCACTTTCAAACCTCATGCTCCCAACGTACATGGAAAAAGAGGGGCTCCTTTTATATAAACCCATCTCCAAAGGTGCTTAAAAGGGAACAACAGCCAGTACCTGGTTCCTGTGAAAACTCCAAGAGGTGTCTCTCTTTGGGATGGAGACTTGTTAAAATTTTCTAAGAACTTACACCATAATTAAGTTTCTTCTTTCCTTTCTTTCTCCCTCCCACCCATTCATCCACTCATCCATTTATTCATCTATCCACCATCCATCCATCTACCCATTCACCCATCCATCTACCATCCATCTACCCACCCATTCACCCCTCCATCTACCACCCATCATTCATCCATCCACCATCCATCCATCTACCCATCCTCCCGCCCACTCATCCATCTATTCAACATATCCATAATTATGAGCCCATGATATGTGTCAGGCACAGTTTTAGGTCCTGGGGCTGCAGTGGAGAGAAATACAGCCATGGTTTCTGCCCTCCTGGAGCTCACAGTCTAGCCTAGCGGGTCTCAGCCCTGGCTGTGCTGGAATCACTGAGGGAGCTTTTTAGATACTGATGCCCCAGTCCCAGTCCCAGCCCTGGTGATTCGGATTCAGTCTGTAGGGTGGATCCTGGGCATGGGATTCTAGAAAAGCTTTCCAGATGACTTTGACGTGCATCCAGGCCTGAGAACTGCTGGACTCAGTTCTAGAGCCCTGGTTCTCTGAGAGTGCTCCCTGCCCCAGCAGCACTTGGAAGCTTGTTGGAAAGCCTGCTTCTCAGGCCCCACGCCAAACCTGCTGAATCTGAAACTGGAAGGAGAGCTCAGAAATCTGTGTATTAGCCCACCCTTCAGATGATTTTGAAGCATGCTAGTTTGAGAACCATTGCTCTTTTATTATTATTATTATTATTATTATTATTATTATTATTACCTTTATAAGGAGCTGTTTAGGTAATTTTTCCTAATTATCACTGCATGAAATTTTAATATCATGGATATACTATATATCTATTTGTGTACTGTATACATAGGTCTGTGCTTTATATATAAAAAGAGAAAATTTTTTTGCCTTCCCCACAAGAGCCAATTTTCACCTCCTTGGGGATGAATGCATCCTGTTGAGAATGTGTAGATTAGAGTCTAGAAGGGCAACAGGTTTTGTTTCAGGTACCAATTGGAATTGGCGGGCAGTGGCTGCCTGCCTGTAGGCCAAGTTGAGTTCAGGGAGAACTACTGGTCGATTAGTGATGCCTGCCATGGATGCAGGATGGGGTGTTAGTGCCACCCCTGCCATAAACTCTCCCCTAGGGGTGTAAATAAGATGCAGGTCCTGCTTGAGGGCAGCTTTTGCCAGGGAGAGACCCTGGGCTACCAGGTGAGAGGTACAAGGAGCACTGGTGAGGGTCTGAAGATAAACTGACAACTCTCCATCTGGGCAGAATCAATGTCACGTCTAAGGGTTCAACAAACTGCTGAGGGAGGTGGAAAGGGAGGTCAGAGGCTGCTCTTGTGAGTGTGGGATGACAGGGCTGCCTGAGGTGCCTCTGGCGGGTGGGTGGACAGGGAGGTCCCAGGACTTCACAGTGGAGGTTTGTAGGAAGGTTTAAAGCTGTCCCCACAAAGGTGGGGCACGGCCCCTCTCCAGCCCCAGTGGTGAGACCCCCGCCCGACCCTGTCCCCCCGCAGACACCAACGTCTTCTACCACGTCGAGGGCAGCCGGCAGGCACTGAAGGTCGTCTTCTACCTCGACAGCTACCACTTCTCCAAGCTGCCCTCCCGCCTGGAGAGTGGGGCCAGCCTGAGGCTGCACACTGTGCTCTTCACGAAAGGTGAGCGCCGTGGGGTGCTGCGTGGGGTGCTGCGTGGGGTGCCCTGGGGACGGCCGTGCATACCAGAAGCCAACCACCTGTCCCACTCTTTTTCCTTCACAGCTCTGGAGAACATGGAGGGGCCACCTCCTCCAGGCAGCCAGGCTGCGGAAGATTTGCAGCAGGAGATCAATGCTCAGTCGCTGGAGAAGGTTCAGCAATATTACCGCAAACTCAGGTATGTATGTGGGCTACATGCTAGGGGTTCTGGACACTGCCCTGGGGGGTACGCGTTAGCATGCAAGGGGTTGCAAAATGCCCTTCCTTGAGCACCTACTGTGTGCCAAGCCCTCTGCCTGCACAAGCTCATCAGGTTCTCACGACAGTCACCGGTGGCCATTCTAACCCACTTTTCAGATGAGGAAACGGAGGCCCAGAGAGCACACCCAGCTTGCCCAAGTCACACAGCTAGTGGCTGAGCAGAGCTTTGAACTGGGTCTGCTTGGCTGCCAACTGAGAGGCGCTGCCTGTGCCGTTCTGCACGGGGGTGGGAGCGGGACAGGGGTCCTGGGATTCTTGAGCCTGAGAGTGAGCGGTGTGGCCCTGCTAGAGGAGACCCCCAGAGAGAAGAGGAGAGTCAGGGCCGCATCTGACAGGAGGAAGCCTCGGGCCCAGGGCGGCAGCTTGCACTGCTGCCGCCCCTACCCTGGCCCCTTCCTACTTCTGCATCACCTCCTCCCTCTGTGGAAAAGGTAGGCTGAGTATGAGGAGGCAGGGAATTCAGGGTGTGGTAAGGGCTTCACTGCCTTGGGGCTCGGCTTCACCGTTCAGAAGTGGGAGAATGATGCTTTCTTTTGTCTGTTCAGGGAAAACATGCAGCTGTATTATTACAGGCCTCTCTTTGGATCGATGATGCCATCAATCTGTTCTGTGCTGTGTTTTGAATATTTTAAATACTACCTCTGATCATTCATTCATCAGGCCTTCCTTCTTTCAGCACCTGTCAGTTGAGACCGTCTGTGGTCCAGGCTCTGTCCTGGGTACTTGCTTCAGAGTCAGCAATAACCAAACAAAGCTTATTCTTCATGGCGTGTAGATTCTAGAGCAGCGGTGGTCTGGCCTGCCCACTAATTTGTCCGTAAAGTTTTATTAGCACACAGCCACGTTCATCCATGTACGTACTGTCTGTGGCTGCTTTTGTAGCATCTCTACAGAGACAGGTCCGCATAGCCTAAAACATTTACTATTCGGCCCTTTACAGAGGAAGTTGCTGAGTGCTGTTCTAGAAGGGGAGATGAACAATAAATCAGTAAACAGACCAGAATAGCATGTCAAGTGATGAGGGCGCTCAGAGGAGAGACAGCGGGACGGGGAGGAGAGCGGGGGTGTTGGGCGCTGATTCCGACGGGCATCCCAGAAGGGGCACTTGAGGATGCCTGGGGGGCCCCTTCTTTCTTTCCCCGGGATCGCTGGAGGGACAGGGGACTGTGGGCGTGGAGGCTGCACCAGCCGCTCTCAGTGATTTCTTTCTGCACGTCGTCAGAGAGCAGAGAGACTGCAGCTAGGGAGGTGGTGGGTGTAGCCGCCCCACCCTCAGCCTCATCTTCCTCTTTCAGGGCGTTTTACCTGGAACGGTCTAACCTGCCCACGGATGCCAGCACCACAGCCGTGAAGATAGACCAGGTGTGTCCTCCCTTCCCTTCCCTGCTGTGGAGCTTGGGCAGGGCTGGGGGTTCGTGGGGTCAGACAGGGCCCAGGGTTGCATCCCACCTGGAATCCTGGCAGAGAAGCCCTGGGGATTTCTGCAGTCCCTCCTCCAGGAAGTCTCCTGGGATAACTTCCTCCTTATTCTAGAATTTCCAGCTCCTTCCCCACCTGCTTTGGAATTTCTTAGGTGATGTATTCTTGCTGGCACCCACTTACCTGTGCCTTCCACATCTCGCTTGTTCATCAGAGCACTTCTCTGTGGCTGGAGCCCCACATCAGATGCAGCCATGCAGTATTGTCTTTGTTTTGTTTTCAATTTGTTGCCAACAATTTTTTTTAATTGAAGTATAGTTGATTTACAATGTTGTGTTAGTTTCTGGTGTACAGCAAAGTGATTCATTTATATATATATACACACATACATACATACACGTACATAAACACATATATATTTTTTCAGACTCTTTTCCATTATGGTTTATTATAGGATATTGAATATAGCTCCCTGTACTTTACAGAAGAACCTTGTTGTTTATCCATTTTATATATAGTAGTTTGTATCTGCTAATCCCAAACTCCCAATTTATCCCTCTCCTACCCCCTTTCCCCTTTGGTAACCTATGTCTGTGAGTCTATTTCTGTTTTGTAAATAAGTTCATTTGTCTCGTGTTTTTACATTTTCCATATAGGTGATATGATACTTGTTTTTCTCTGTCTGACTTACTTCACGTAGTATGCTAATCTCTAGGTCCATCCATGTTGCTGCAAATGGCATTTTTACGGCTGAGTAGTATTCCATTGTGTATGTGTGTGTACACATATATGTGTGTATATTTCATGTGTTGGCTATTGTAAACAGTGCCGATATGAACACTGGGGTGCATGTGTCTTTTTGAATTAGACTTTTCTCTGGACATATGCCCCAAAGTGGAGTTACTGGATCATGTGTGTTGCCAGCACTTGAAAGTCAGAAGATTTCCCATAACACAGAGGCGTCTTGCTTTTCTTGAGCAATGGGAAGATCTGGCTGTCTGGGCCACATTCCTGCGTGTCGCAGTCAGCCTTCCAGGGGCTGTGCCTCCCGTGTGCTCTTTCCCCTCCTCCCAGGCTCCATCAGGCCTTGAATTTGACAGTGGTTTTGGGTTCTTGGCCTTGGGGCTGTGAGGTTAGGGGCTCCGAGGGGAGGGTTGGGCACGGCCCGTTGGGAGTTTGATAGTCTGGCTGGCGGAGCACTAAGATGAAGCAAGAAGACTTGGTGAAGCTGCGTTTTGTGCCTGCACAGGCACTGCCGGAAGGGTGGGGGCAAGAGGGAAGACTGTTCGTGGGGAGGTGCTGCTGTTTGCAGAGGACAGGAGGGGGCAGGACATTCGCTCAGGCTTTGCTGTAGGCACATCTGGACCGGTGAAAAGAATCAAATGAGAAGGTTAGGCCTAAAATATATCATGAATGCCGAATGCCAGCCCGTGGGGCAGCCGCAGGGGCCATGGAGAGTTCCTGGGGCTGTCACCCCAGTGAGGTGAGCCGGGAGGACGGCTGCAGTAAGGGAGCTGAACTGGAGGGCGATGGTGGGGAGGAAGGCCAGGGAGGGGGCCTCCTCTGACCGTCCATGTGTTTGTCTTGCAGCTCATCCGCCCTATCAATGCCCTGGACGAGCTTTGCCGTCTCATGAAGTCCTTCGTGCACCCCAAGCCCGGCACCAGTGGGAGCTTGGGCGCTGGCCTCATCCCTATCTCCTCTGAGCTCTGCTACCGCCTGGGGGCCTGCCAGATCACCATGTGTGGCACGGGCATGCAGAGGTGAGCTGCCTGGGGCCGGGAGGGGGCTGGGTGGGCCTCTGGGCAGTTTAGGGGCCCAGGACAGGAGGCAGGAGGCCAGGTTTGAATCCTGGTTCTGCCACTGCCTATTGAGCCCAGGTCAGGCCTTGGCCTGCTCTGGGCCTCAGTTTGTCTGTCTGTGAAATGGGACCTTGGGAGGAGGTGGTCCTACGAGGGCTGCGGAACTTTCTGGTTCTCTCACCCTGTGGGTGGTGTGAATGAGTCTGTGCGACCTGGCTCTGCTGGAACCTCCATTCACAGGAGCAGAAATGATCCCTCCCCCTGATTGGGGCAGAACCGGACACTCCCACTTCTGTCCTTTGTCCCTGCTGCTCGTCCCAGGGGTTGGATGTCGCCTTCTCTTTGAGGCCTTCCCTGACCGCCCTACTTAAAATTGCACCCTCTCCCCACCGCCAGCACCTCCCCTGCTGCGTTGTCCCTGGCAGCCCTCACTGCCATCCACTGTACGACGTACTTCACTTGTGTATGAGGTTTTCTCTGCCACGCCCGGTATAGGCCAGCTCTGTGAGGGTGGGGGCCTGTTTTGTTCCCTGCCTTCCTGCCCTTCAGCACTTAGGACAGTGCCTGGCACACAGCATGAATGTTTGCTGAGTGCTCACTGTTTACTGGGCACTGTTGTTAATATTCCACACAAATTAACTCATTTCCTGCTCATGGCAAGCCAGTGAGGTAGGGACCAGTCCAAAGGTTTGCAGCTGAGGGCCATTCTTCCCCCCCAGAAATACCTGGCAATGCCTGGAGGCTATTTTGGTTGTCACTGCTAGGGGGAGGGAGGTACCACTAGTATCCCGGTGATCAGAGACCAGGGATGCTGCTAAATATCCTACAGTGTACAGGATCCCCCCTCCCCCAATTTGGCCCAAAATGTCAGTAGCGCGCTATTGTTATTCCTGTTGTACAGTGAAGGAAACTGAGGCCCAGAGAGGTTAAGTCACCTGTTGAGGGTCACAGAGTAATTATGCAGACTGGATCTGAATCCAAGAGGTCTGGCTCAGAGCGAGTGTTTAATTGTTCAGAGCAGATGTGAAGGATGAACAGATGTGTCCATCTCAAGCTCTGCTGACAATTAAGGGAGTCCCTCTATTCATTCCTCCAGTAAATACTGACCTAGTGCCATGTCTGAGCTGGGCTCAGGGAGTGTCCTGGAGGACAAGACAGGCAGGAGTGCCTGCTGTGTGACACCGATGTGTTAGAGGGTGCAAATGGTAGAGCAGTAAAACACCTGCTGTGTGTGGGGGTGACAGCCGCTGGGTGGGTGGGGAGGGACAGGGGGTTGGGGGCCTCTCGGAGGGAAGACATGGGGGGGAGCGAGTCAGCCATTATGGGGGCAGCAGGAGGAGCTCTTCTGGGGAGAGAACAAGATGTGAGGCCTGCCAGGCTGTGATGGCCTGGGCGGCACTGGGTTTCTGGGCATGTGGGGTCTCGGAGGCTGTGGGGGGCGGGAAGTCGTCCCTGACTCACTCAGGCCGTCTCTCGTCTCCCCGGCAGGAGCACCCTGAGCCTTTCCCTGGAGCAGGCGGCCATCCTGGCGCGGAGCCACGGGCTGCTGCCTAAGTGCGTCATGCAGGCCACGGACATCATGCGGAAGCAGGTGAGGGGGCCTGGGCACTGCGGGCTGAGGGCCAGGTAGACCCACCCCCCAGGTGGGACGAGGGGCCTCTGGGGACTGGGTGGTCATCAGCCCTAGACCTGGACTTTCTTCCCATCTGATTGCAGCTTCTGGGGCCTCTCATTACTCCCACCCCACCCCACCCGCACCCACATGCTTCCGTAAGTGCCCTGAACTCCGAGCAGAGGCAGGCCCCGGTCCTCACCCCTCTTTCTTCCCAGGGCCCCAGGGTGGAGATTCTGGCCAAAAACCTCCGAGTCAAGGATCAGATGCCCCAGGGTGCACCGCGGTGAGTGGCTACCCTTCCCGTCTCTCTCCTCCCTTCCCTGAAGGCCAGGACCTAGGCATCAGACTCCCAGCCTGACCCCAGGTGTACCCCTTGATGTTCAGATGGGGCTTCACCTCTCATTTATGGGGACCCCACTGTGAGAAACAACTCAGTCTGTCATCTCCCAGACCTCCCACTTTGGCTGGGAAAGTGAGACAGGGCCCCCAGAGTGAGCCATGGGGCAGCGGTTGTGAGCCCCCCACCCGCTCACCCACTGCTCTTCCTCTGCCACCCTGCTGCCCTCAGAGCTCTCCATCCATCTGCTGCTTCCTGTCCTCACAGCCTCTCTGCGCAGATGTCAGACCTTCTCACGGGGCTGTGTGCGGCCCCCTTTCCAGGACTGACTCATTTTAGTGCGTCTTCTCTCTCCATCCATACTGCCCTGTTTTGTTTTCAGCATCTGCCCACAATTTGTAAATAACTCTATTTTGAAACAGTTTGACTCACAAGAAGTTGTGAAAATAGTACAGAGAGCTTCCATGTGTCCTTCACTCAGTCGACCAAGGATAATGTCTAACGTAACCACAGGACATCGGCAGAACCAGGAAACGGTGTTGGAGCAATAGAGGAGCTGACTTGCAGATCTTAGATGTGTTTTTGCATGCACTCTCTTAGCCATTGTTACTTATAAATACTTTTATGTGTTGCTTGCCCTGCTCCAGGCAACATTCTGGTCTCTTTACCTATATTAACTCATTTGTTCCAAGCAGCAACCCTGTGGGCAAGGATCTATGATTACCCCCAATTGGCATGTGGGGACACTGAGGCCCAGAGAGGTTAAGTATCTTGCCCAAGGTCACACAGCTAGCAAACGGCAGAGCTGCGGTTCCGAACCCAGGCAGTCTGGGCCCAGGGGCCGCGCTCCTAATCACTGCGCCTCCTTGCTTCCCTGTTTTGTCCATGTCCCCGCTGCAGCCTCCTGTCTGGTCCCCCGCCGTCATTCTCCCCACAGCAGATCTGATGTCTCTCCTGCTTGAGACTCAGTGACAACTAATTACTCCGGGGTGGTGCTCAGAATCCTCCCAGGGCAGAAAGAAAACCGAGGCAGCTCCCCATGTGCTGCAGGGAGAGGCCCCCAGGATACATTAAGTGAGAGGCTCCTGGGGCAGGGTGCTGGGTCTCCTTTGCCACCACTTGCATGGAAAAATGCACACATACCCACACATGAATCTTAATTCACAAACACACAAGGACACGTATCTGTATTTGTACACTCTTGCCCGTCTGGGGGGAGCAGAGACTCCTGTGGAGAAGGGACCGGACTGCTCGGGGAAAGCACGGGCGACATCAGTCTCTCTCACTCTGCATCTTTTTACACCTGTTGAGTTTTGTTTTCTGGGTGTGGATGACGTGTTCACATAAATCACATGCGGAAACAGTAATAATAGGCCTCGGCCTGCCTGGCTCCTCCTCATCTTCTCCTCCACCCACCAGGCTCTACCGCCTCTGCCAGCCGCCCGTGGACGGAGACCTCTAAATGCCGAGATGCCCGGTGCTTGGCTGCACCCCCTGGAGCCGGGATTTGGGAGGACACCGGGGGCCATGCAGCCTTCTCCAGAGCTGGCCCGAGGCCTCCTCTCCCGCCTGCTTCGGGCTCTGTCTGGCCGCCTCCACTGCGTCCTGTGAGGACAGCCAGTATCCTCGCTCTTGGACGAGCTGGCTGACTGGCCTTGGGCTGGCACATTCTCCACACTTCTGCCAGAAGCCCGAGGGGTGCTGGGGACCCACAGAACTGATGGGTGCAGCCAGGGCCTGGGCTCCTGCCCGCAAGTCCCCAGGACACAGCGGAGAAGTCGTGGTCACTGCAGCTGGAGGCCTGCAGACCCAGCTGCCTCGGGACGGCTCAATCTGCACTTTTGAAACCATTGGTTTCCTTCTAAGTCCACATTCCAGGCGACCACATGTGTCTCCTCCTCCTCCTCACCTTAGCTTCCAGATTCACCCCTAACCCTGTACTAACCTGCTCGGTGGACTCGGAAAAGCCAGGCCTCTGCCAGGAAAGACGGAGGGACAGGGCACAACACCTGTTACCGAGAGGAAGCCACACCGCAGTCCAACACCTGCG
This sequence comes from Vicugna pacos, assembly GCF_048564905.1. Lineage (NCBI taxonomy): Eukaryota > Metazoa > Chordata > Mammalia > Artiodactyla > Camelidae > Vicugna > Vicugna pacos. The sequence continues at coordinate 35,918,453 of NC_133005.1, read as the reverse complement.
CCATTGGAACTGGAGACATCAGCCCCGGGCTTGAGATTTGCTCTGACTTTATTTATATGGCGTGAAATCTCTACAGTTTATTTTGGAGTTTAAATGTCATTGTTATTGTCAAGATTTTTTCTTCCAGTTTGAATGATTATATATTTGACATTTAAAATTTCAAAGAAAGCTGTATTGTCTAACAGGGGACCAACATAAATGTAGTATCAACAGCTTTTCCCAGTTCTACTAAAAAAAAGAAAAAAGAAAAAAAAGAAAAACTAAATTATTGAAAATTCAAAAAATATAAGTCTTTCATCTTTTTTAATATTAGAGTCTTAAGATACAGCTTACAGGTGCCGGCTAGGATTCCTTTTCCCACCCGCTCTGTGTCTGCAGCGGTTGGTCAGTATTAGGATGAATTACTTTGTTCTGTTTGAAGGGTTTGACAGGCGGCGAGGCCAGGCCTGGGAGTTGGAGGGGTTGAACTACCCACCTGAGAGGCTGTCCCACGCCGGCGTCTGACCTCTGCGGGCAGGAGGCTGCTGGGAAATATTGAATGGTGGCTTCTATAATTTATTTTTTGATATTAACCCAGAGCAGGGCATTTGGGACTTCTCAGCCAGCCAGAGAGACAGGAAGCCACCCTGCCCACCTTCTGGGCACAGGGACCTACACAGGATCATCACCCACAGCAGTTTGTCTCCTTCAGTTCCTGGGTGCCAGCAGGGAAATGTCTCAGCAGAGACAGAAGGGAGGGGATGTCTTTCCACCCTTGGCTGATGGGTGAGATCAGATATGGGCTTCCCGTGGTCCCTGAGGCTGGGAGCCCCACCGGCATCTTGGCCCCTGTGCCCACAGGGGCTGCACTTCTTTCTCTTGCCTCTGGGCATGCCAGAATGCAAGAGGTGGGCTTGTTGCTGGACAGAGGTGACACTGATGCAAACGAGGACCTACTAAGAGGGGCCCCTGAGGGCAAGGGCGTCATGCACTGGTTTACTTTAAACTGTACAGACCTTCTCAATTCGTGATAGATTTTTTTTATTATTATTAAAAGTCGATTTATAATACAAATACCCTGATCTGTGGTGGGTTCGTTTGGGGCCAACCCTGGTGGTGTGGGGGTGGTTCCACTGGCCAGAGTTACAAGCAACAGCTTTGAGTATCACATGGAGGATAGTTCTCATCAATACTGTCAGAGTCCTTGATACAGCGACCCCTGCTCAGTGAGCTACCACTCTGAACTCAGTTTTCTTGTCTAAAATGAGGGCAATATATATATTCCCTTGCAGGGAAGAGGTGAGTACTACTACATTGCATGGCAGATGTGTGCCTCAAGTGTGCCAGGAAAATAACTGTCTTTGTATTGTGTTTCACTTTATTTTGGATCCTCAGTTCCCATTTCACTGTGATGGTGGAAAAATGTGACTCTTTTTCCAGGCATTCCTGGCCGCCTTCTGGGAGTCATGCCAGGATTCCCGGTCTCACATGTGCCCAGGGATCAGGGTGGGTCCGGGGAGTGAGTCATCCTCGACCCCAGCTGGCAAGGTCGGTTCCGGTCTGGGATCTGGGATGGGGCTGGAGTGGAGTTCCAAATACGCAACACGTGGCCCCGCTGGTTCCCGGCCAATCAGAATCCACGCTGGTCGCAAACGGGCCAATCAGAACAGACGCCAGCGCAGCCGCTATGCCCGTGCACGGGGACCTGAGGGTCAGGTCCCGGGATGTGAGCCGATTCTCACCAGTCCAGGCCATCTTTATGAAGCTGCGGGTCGGGCTGCCCAGACAGGGAAATCTCATTTCCTGGGCCGAATTGGCCCGCAGACCTGTTTCGCTAGGTAGGCCTGTCCTATGCCTGCCCCTCCCTCCCTCCTCCATCTCGCCCTCTTCCTGCCTTTCCTTCCCTTCTTCCTTTCTTTCCTTACTTCCCCTCACTTTGGAAAACTCTGACCTCTATGAAAGGCTTCTTTGGCCTCTCTCGAAGGCCGTCCACTTTCACAGCCACGCTTGGGACTCTCCTGAGTCCTGCCATTGCAGACCAGAACCCCTTCTCTTTTTTAATCTCCTTTTCTCCCAAACTGCCTGCCCCAGAGCTTACCCTCACCAGGCCAGATTGGGTCCCTCCCAGAGAGAGACCCTTGTGCCTTTCAATTACAGATTTCAGGAGACTCAATACTGCAAAAGACGGGAGTGAATCCTGGTGGGATTTAGGGCTGATTACTTGGATTAACTGAAGCCAGTATTTGGATCCTGGACAAATCACTCTAAGGGGAGGGCTGTCACTTCAATCTATATTTGGCGTCAACAGCGGGGACTTGATGCCTTCCTGCAGGCGGACACTTTTATAGGAAACCGTAGTGTCTGCCTGTTCTGCACCCTGAGGGCCTGCAGCAAGAAAAGCGAATTCTCCTGGAGTGATGGACGGGGCACCTTTGGCTGGGAGCTGAGAAGTGAGGACTCTGCAGCTTCGAACAAGTCACATCCCTTCTCAGACACAGAGTTGCATCAGCAAATGGGGTGAAACCCGGGATTGTTTCTTTCCTTGGGTGGCCTTTGTCTCAGTACAAAGTGGAGCACGACGGGCAGCTCAGAGCAAGGGGGTGTTTCATAAGAGACAGGAGATCTCAAACTGGCCTCCCGAGGGCTGATACTTGGAAATAGATGTGGGCTTTCTGTTTGTTTTCCTAATACAGTGTTTTTTAGAATTTTGAATTAGATACTCATACTTCAGAACCAGTAGATTTCACTTCCAGATTTTGATTTTGGATTTCTCTTGAAAATTCAGCAGCTCTGGTCCCAGTGGCCTTTGTGGGACCATGTGTTCTGACCACGTGTTCCGCATGTCAGCTGGAGCTGAAGAATGGCCACTGCCTTTGGGCAAAGTGCCAGCTTTCCATTCCCCACGCAGTCCAACACACCTGCCCTGCCCGGCTCCAGGATGGTGCTGCCCAGGTGAGCGTGGCCAGCGCTGGCCTCTTGACCATCCATCTTTTCAGCTCTGGAGTTGCCATGGTGATAACTGGCTGAGGGAGGCACTGGTAACCAGGAGTTGCTGTGTGACCAGCGGAGCAACAAGAGGTGGGTGAATCCCTGCAGCCGACGGGTCTCTCAAACCTTTGGTTCCCTGCTCCCTCTGAGACTCATTTTCTTCAAATGACAAATGAAGCTGACTCTATTACAGTCCCTTGATGTGGACTGTATCAGGAGCCACTCAGGAAGCCAAAGGTAGGTTGGAGTGTGTTGGCCGCTTTGTGATTTTATCTAAATTTAACTGTTAATATACTTACCATCCTCCTCCATTGATGAAGCACCTGGGGAACAGGAGTCACATCCACCCTGTCTGTTGTGCCCCAGTGTCTGGCCCAGTGCCGGGCATCAGTGAAACAAGGCTGAATAAAAGAAAGAAGGCTCGTAACTGTCAGAGCCAGGAGCCCACACAACAGCTGTGTGGGGCCAAAGCACGTGCCTCTAACCACTGCTCTGCTCCTGGCTTTGTTCTGGGGCTGGGCTGGATTGTTGAGGACTGGGAGGGCCTGGACTGAGACCTATGAAGTCAGACACCCTCGCCTGTCCCTCGGGACTGGCAGGCTTCTGTACTTTGCTGAGTAGCCATCTCTCGGGGAGTCACCATCTCTCTCAGAACCTCGGTTTCCTTCTCTGAGAAATGGAGACATTTACACCCAAATTTAACTTCCAGGGGATAAATGCAGTGTCCTGTCTGTCCAGCAGGTGGTGCCAGGGACATGCCAGTGCCCAGAGCCTGTGGAGTCCTGCCTTCCTGGCTTTCAATGCTTGTTCCTGGGTACCCACATTTGGGACAGAGGCAGCCTGGAGGCCGGGGCTGGGACTGTTTGGATGGTGGGTACTGGCTCCTGCCCTTCTGAGCCGGGCTTGGCCTAACTTGGTGTGAATATTTTCTCCTTTTCTCTATCAAACGTCTTTTTCTTTATTTCTTTTTCTTGATTATTTTGGTCTCTTTTGCCTTCATTTTCTTTCCTTCCTAGGTTTTCTTTTTTTTTTTTTTTTTTTTGTCCCGTAATATACATTTTATATAGGCTCTATTTTTATACTCTTTTCCTCTCGTGTGCTTTTCTTTCTGTCCCTTCTTTCTTCCCTTGCAATTGGATGTATGAGAAGGATGTGAGGAACCTTTGTAAACTGTAAAGCGAGGCTCTCATGAAAGCTGTGACCAGGAACCCACAATTACTAACGTTCTCCTGGCCCGGGAGCCTTGACCCGCATGGAAGTGCTGACCACCAGGTGGCGCTGTGGGCTAGGCTGTCCTGGCCGAGCCTCTGAGAGCAAAGTGGGTGGGGGCTCCCCCTGTAAAGTCTCTGGAGTTTAAGGGCTTTGATGGGGGAGGTGAGCCAAAAGCTGCCCCTCTTTGGGCACTAGTAACGTCCCTTGGAGGATTAGGGGTGGTCAGGAGAGGGTTGCAGGGCCCAAGTTGAGTCCTTTTCTTTGCTGTGTGGCCTTGGGCAGGTCCCTGTCAATCTCTGTGCCTCAGTTTTCCCACCTATAATGAGAGGGCATACAACTCAATTCTTCAAAAAGGACCTCTGATCTGGCCAGCCTGGCGTCTCCTAGACTTCTCTGAAGGACCAACAACAACATTCAGAATCTCTGGCATGTGTTGAGTACTTAGTATCTATTTGGCACTTTGTTTAAAGGTATTATTTTGTGTAATCCACTTACCAGCCCTTAGAGGTAGGTACTCCTAAGGCCCCATTTTACAGAGGAGGAAATGGGTTCAGATGGTTAAGTGACTCATGGTCACACAGCACAGAAATACTGGTGGAAGGCTGTAGCGATGTTACATCCCGCAGCAAGCGGGAAACACAGTGGTCACTGGATTTCATGGACACTCTGCCCAGGTGCACCATGGGAGAATCTGGCTTTGATCCTAGAAGCTGGCAGAAATGGGGGAGGGGAAGGGTTGAAGAGGTCACCTTACTCATAAAAGAATGGCTGTCATGGGAAAGCAGAAGCTGCTTTGATGCCTTCTTGCCATGGGTGCTGCCCCAGGGTCTTTGCACATGTTGTTACCATGACCTGGAACACTCTTTCCCCAGATGGCCTCTTGCTTTGCTCTTTTGTTCAAGACTGCTCAAATGTCGTCCTATCCTCCATTCTTTCCTGGTACCCTCTCTCCCCTCACCCTTTTATTTTGATTTTTCTCACCTGGCAGAATCTATCCTGTGTCTGTTTGTTCATTTTCTGTCTCTTGCACTTCAAAGTTGGGGATTTTCATCTGTCTCATTTACTGGTGACCCCAGATCGTCAGAATGTGGTGGGAAGGGCCTTCTAATGACAGAGCAGCCTCCTGAGTCCCAGACAGCCTCCCCTCTGGACACAAAGGCTAAAGATACCAAAGGGGGCTAGTGACTCAAGTGCTGAGAGCCACGCTGGGTGGCCCCACCATGTGTCCCAAGTGATGTGCCTGTCACCAAGGCGGAGGGAGAGGAAACCCACTTGAGGCCTGGCAGAGTGGGAACAGCCACAGGCACTGACAGCAGCTGTGCCTTGAGCACCTACTGTGTGCTTGCTGCCATGCTAGGCATGTTAGCAGAGGGCTTGGTCAGCACTTGTCGGTGCTTAAGAAATACGAGTTGGCTTTAGTGGAATGAATCAATAAACGAGTGACTGTGGCAGGGAGGAGAGCTCTCCCTGCTGATGAGAATTCCAACCACTGAACCTCAACTCACCAGTTCTTATGGTGACTGTGAGAAGACAGTTGTTAGTCTCATTTTACAGATGAGAAAACAGAGGCCAAGAGTGTTAAGTGACCTGCTGGAGGTCACATAGCCTTGGGGATTGAACAAAGAGGACTGACTCCAATGCCCCAGTTGTTTCATCACCACCAGGGCCTCCTGGGTGAGCCTAACAACCAGCAGGGAGTTCCAGCCTCTCCAGTCTTGCCCCCCATGCGCTGCCCCTCTGGGCTGGCCGTCAGCCACCAGGGCCTTCTTTCTGTTCCATGAACTCTCTGACCTTGTTCCTTGTTGTCACCTCAGGAACTTTGCACTTTGTTTTCTCTGCCTGGAACCCTCATCCTGCCTGACTCTTGCATGGCTACCTCCTTCCCATCATTCAGGTCTTGGTTGGAATGTCGTCACCTCCTCCAAGAAGCCTTCCAGAATAAGTGAAAATAGCATCACTTATTGACTCCCTAACACAGCACGCTGTTTCCTTCTGCTGTGGCACAGATCCCAACCTCTATTTAGTTTACTTTTGTATTTGTTAACTCATGTATCATCCGTCTACACCAACCAGACTGTGGGTTCCATGAGGCAGGGGGCCAGCCCTGCCTGGCTCACAGCTGTATCCCTGCTCCTAGCTCAGTGGCTGGTGCGGAGCAGGTGCTCGGTCAGTCCTCGTTGACTAGGGCGGAGTGGATCACTGAAGGAGGGAGGACCCCGAGCGGTATACAGCTGCCCCCTCGTGAGAGGTGTTGGTGGTAGTTGAATCTTATTGTGAAAAGTCGACACTTGAGTCTCCCTCCTGGCTCTGACAGTGCTGGCCCTGACCAGCCTCCCTCTCTGCCCTGTTTCCCTCACTGTCAGTTGACAGCTGAGCTGCCACGCACACCAGGGCCTCAGATCCCTTGCAGGAAACCAGAATGGAGCTGAATGTCGCCGCGAGAATGTTCTTCTGTCGGGCTGGGTCTGAGTCACGGAGGGCTGGGTCTGATTTGCCAGGAGGGCGCAGCTGAGGATGCAAAGCCACGCTGGGCTGAGGACACCCACTGTGTCCAGATCGTCTCCTCACCCCTCATCCCAGCACAGGAGATTTGCAGAAGCCCACACAGCCAGACCTCATTTTATTGCACTTGGCTTTATTGTGCTTCGCAGATACTGCTTTTTTTTTTTTTAACCAGTTGAAGGTTTGTGGTAACCTGGTGTTTTCAGATGATGGTTAGCATTTCTTAGCAACAGAATATTTTTAAATTATGGTATGTACTTTTTTTTAGACATAAGGCTATTAACACACTTAATAGACTACAGTATAGTATAAACATAACTCTTGTATGCACTGGGAAACCAAAATTTATGTGACTCACTTTATTGCAATTTTTGCTTCATTGAGATGGTCTAGAACCAAACCCACAACTTCTCTGAGATCTACCTGTATGTGATTCAACCTATTTGGGCCCACCTCTTACCCTCACTGGCATCATTTAAAAAATATTGATGGAGAGTCTACTGAATACCAGCCCCTGTTTTCTAGGCCCAAAGTTACATCAGTGACAATTTCTTGGAGTTTGTTTTCTGCCGGAAAGAGACATGAAAAAGCCAGTGGACACGGGTGTGTAATGTGTCACATGGCATGAAAGCCAATAAGATAAATCTGGTAGGAGGACAGGGACAGATGTGGGAGACTATTTTATTTATTTTTAATTTTTTTTATTGAAGTACCATCAGTTACAATATGTCAAATTCTGGTGTACAGCACAATGTCCCAGTCATGCATATACATACATAGATTCATTTTCCTGTTTGGAGACTATTCTGATATCCATCAGGGAAAGCCTCTCCCAGGCAGACCCCTGAATGGAGATGTAAGGAGGAGACAGCTGGTTCCAGGCAAAAGAAACAGCAGGTGTAAAGGCCCTGGGTTAGGAAGTCTCCTGGTGAGATGGAGGAGGAGTGAGAAGGCCACTGGAGCAGGAAGGGTGGTGATGAGGAGGATATGACATCAGAGCGGGCAGGGACCAGGGCACAGAGGCGGCTGGTGGTTTTGGAGTTCATGTCCAGAATTGGAAAGGCATTGGTGCATTTTGAACAAAGAACAAGTGGTTTTCTCATATGAAAACAGAGCAATCAAAACTCCCCACCTACCAGGCCTGCCCATTTGAGTGTTTTCAAAAATAAGCTGAGAGTACTCTGCAGAGTGAAACTGGTATTATAACATTTTATTTCTGTAATATGTTGTGCTTCTTCTATTGTGTTTTATGAAATGTGTAGCATTATGATGACATATAATCCTGTTTGTCTGTTCTCTGTGCCGCGTCTCTGATGAGCTTTAAAGCGGGGGTTTCAGGGTTCTCCTGGAGACAAGGTATGTGTCTAGTGGGGGAGTTGCAGCCGCTCAGGCTGGTGGTGGGGGTGGGGAAGAGAAACTCTGGAGCCCTGGGGCTACGACTGTGTGACGCCAGTAGGCTGGGGAAGAGGCGGACCTCATCCCTAATGGTAACGGGAATAATAAGTGACACTGTTCTACACACTTGATGGGTGTTGTCTACGTCTTCCCAGTAACTCCCTGGGCCGTTACCCCGTGATAGGGACCGTCAGAGCCAGGGGTACTAACTCATGTACCTGGACCTCATGCTGCTGAGACCGCAGCCCACACGGGGGTCACCTCCCCACTGCCCTCCCTCGTGCATTCTGTCTGGGGGACCCCAGTTCAGCCCAGGTGGTGAATTGTGGGATCAGAGCTGTCTTCACGGGTGTGTGACCCATGTGATTTCACAGGGATCTGTGCTCAGAAGATTCCGTGATTGGCTTAAGCTCTGCTGCCCCGGACTACAAGTTCTTAATTTTTGAACAAGGGGCTCGGCATTATTATTGTGCACTGGGAACCACGAATTAAGAAGGTGGTCTCGCAGGAGGATACAAGCCAATCGTAGGGTCCCGCCCCTTTGCCTGGGATTGGTGGACGTTTACCCACGTCTGACCAATGAGACGCAAGCGTTGTGCGGTGGGGCTGCTGGGAAAGCCTTTTCTCCCGGAAAGAGGCGGCTCTGAGGAACTGTTCCCCCTGTGCCTGTGCCTTCCTGCTTTGGGTTCTGGCTACTTGGGTACTTCTTTCCACGTCTGCTGCTAACTCCCTAATCTAGATAATCATCTTTTGCCTAGAATATTCCGGTCTCTTCACTGGTCTCCCTGCCCCACACTCACCACCCCCCCCCCCCCCCGCCTCACCTGCAGCCAGAAGGAGCCTATTAAATCTAAGTCAGGCCATGCCCCTCCTCACTCAGACCCTCCAGGAACTTCCCACCTTACTCTGAGTAGAAGCCCAGGACCCCTTCCCCTATAAGGCCCTGCTTGATCCCTGCCCCACCCCCTCTCCGACCTCCTGCCCTTGTTCTCTGCTCCTCACTCACTCTGTTCCAGCCACCTTGGCCTCACTGTTCCTCAGACTCACCAGACAACTGTCTCAGGGCCTATGCACGAGCTGTTCCCTGTGCTGGGATTGTTCTTCCCCAAGGAATCCTCATGGTTCCCTCCCCTAGTCCTTCAGGTCTCTGTTTGTGAGTCAGGGAGAGCCGGAGTGGGAGCCTGGGCTGGGACCCTGATGACTCAGCGGAGCCCCTTCCAGCCATGGTCCTCCTGCTCCAGGATTCTCATTGAGAGAGGTAAGGAAGTGCCAGGTGTTGGCACCTTCACCAGTGTCATCTCCCATTACTGCGGCTGAAATCCTCTCACGGGGACAGTGGCTGGAATTTGCACCCAGGGTTCCAGCTGGGGTATGAGGGGGTGGGGGTAGTTGGAGGCAGGACCTCGGCTCCTGTCCCCGAATTACTGCAGTGGCATTCAGCTCTTCCACCTTCCTGCCCAGAAGTCCTGAGGGGTCCAATCCATGATTCAGTCCCCTCCTGGGCGAGCCTTACCCAGCCTTTGCCAGCATGTGGGGAGGGCACTGCCCTGTACTGCTGTTTCCCTTCCAGCACTTTTCAGGCCCAGGTTCCTGGTGCAGAACTGTCGCAGCATCCCCACCATGTGACCCCTCCATGTGACCCCTCCCTGCTGCCCTGGGTTTGGCCTCCAGATCTTTCCAGATCCTTGCTGTTACATCGCTCTCTGTCTAATCAAAGGCAATCCATCCTCCCTCTGGCCCAGCTGAGGGACGTGTGCATCACAGTGCACAAGGGCCAGCGGGTAACCGGGAGCTGCCCGCAGTTACCTATCTGTGCTTCGTCAGCGCCCTCCTTGAGCTGTGGGGGTAACAAATGGGGGTGTTTCAGACACCATAACAGGAGGGGATGTTCCAGGAACAGGAACACTACAGGCCGCAGGCTGAAGGAGGGCCAGCCCTGTGGGGGCCACACAGATGTGCCACACTCCTTCCTGGCTTTTGGCCCAAACAGCTCTTAAGAAAGGAACATGGGGATGACCCTGGCAGGTGGGACTTGTTTCCATGGTGTGTGGCTGACATCGGAGGGTGATAGAGCTACAGGCTGCTGGGGACCAGCCCGTCAGGAGAGGGGAGGAAGCTCGGGTGCAGGTGACAGGGCTGCCTCTCCATCCATCGTGCCACCTGCTGTCAGGGAGCTGGCGGGAGTCCTGACTGCTGTCGCCTACTGGGGCATGGGAAGGGCTGCCAAGCCTGTGTCCTAGCAGTGGCCAAGCCAGACCAGGGTCCTGTTTGCAGAGCCTCAGCTGTAAAAAAGGGGCCGGAACCACCTGCCTCCCTCACCCATGAACCTCTCCTCTGTTCCAGTTGAGTCCAACTCAGTATCTGACCCTGTCTAATGGTGGAGGCCCAGAATGTCTGACCCTGCCTGATGGGCACTAAAGGAAATTAAGACTCCCTCCTCCCGATTAATAGAGGAACAGCATCCCTGTATCCGTCTGGGACTGAGAGTCAATGTGCTGTGCAGTGTTAATTGAACACCTACTATGTGCTGGATACTGTTCATGTGTGCACGTCAATTCCCTGATTCCTCCCAGCAGCCCTGCGAGGAGCACTGTGATGACCACCCTCCCGTTGTTGTGGAGATGGCGGAGGGGATGGAGGGGTTCACTCAGGGTTACAAGGTCAGGAGCATTAGAGCAGGGAGTTTGGGCACATGGCGTCTGATACCAGGTTCTCGCTCCCAGTCTCCAGGCTGGCCCACCGTTCCTGGAGTGAGAGACGCTGTTGCTGAGCCCAGGGCCTGTCAGAGATCGGAGCCCCAGGATGATTCCCTCTGGGGAAGGGGCGCTCCTGGTATAGAAAAAATGAAGACATGGCAGAACAGGGTTGTGAAGACCACGGGCTGAAGAAATGAAGCTTCCGTGATGCTGTTCACAGAATGAGAACTACATTGATTAAAAGCAACCACACTAATTCCAGGTGTGCTCAGGTAGGAGGGCGGGGTGGAGGGACAGGTGGAGACGTGGGCTGGGGTTGCTCATGCATTGATTTAGTGCATGAGCTTTGTGGCTGGACTTCCTGGGTTCAAATTCCTGGGTGAGTGACTTGACTTTTGGTGCCTCAGTCTCCCCATCTGTAGCACGGGCTCACAGCAGCGTGTTCCTCACGGGACGGGTGTGGGGCTTAGTCGTGTGAGCACAGGTAAGGCCTGTGATCAGCACCAGGTCACAGGAACTGCCCAGGAAGCTGTCATGGTTATTTCACTGCACGGCCTGCACTTTCTCTTCAACTCAAGACACAGCCTCATTTGGAGGCAACTCCAAAAGTCTAAGATTCAGGCCTTTTGTGAAGGTGAAGTCCAGGCCTGGGATAAGCTCAGGCCATGGGGGCAGATTGCATCCATTTATTTTACAAAGAGATGTGTTTATCTGCACTTTCCACCTGAATACTCCAGGGAAACGTTTGTGCGACGCTGCTCCCAAAATAACCGGTGAATTCATTTGAAGAGCTAATTAGGCAGAATCAATGAGATTTACTCAAAAGAGAGGTCCGGTCCAGACGAAGAGGCATGGAGGGGAGAGGATGAACACCACTGGGCTGAATGCAAAGTGGGTGAAGGGTTGTGCTGACCACACAGCCCTCTGCCCATGGGTGTCCCCTCCCTCCAACCACCAGGACCTGTAGGATTCAAGCCTGTGCCACCTCTGACACTAGCATTCCTGGCGGGCACCCTCAGGGTTGGATCTGGTAGAGGGCATAGAACACACAGCACCTGGGCACCTGCACCCCACGTCCTGCCCCAGCCCTCACATCACCTCCAGTGCCCCACAGTGACTTCAGCAAGAACCAGAAATGAGGAGTTGGATGGGCCTTGGTTCAGATCCCGGCTCTGCCACTTACTGGCTGTGTGGTCCTCGGTATATGCATGAGCACTTGCGGCCTTAGTTTCCTCATCTGCGAAATGGGAATAAATCAAAGCACTTCCCCCCCAGGGCTATTGTGAGGCTGGAAGAAGTCACGTTAAAGTGCATAGCTAATCCCTGCCACACCATCACTACTCAGTGCATGCGGGCTGTTACTGTTATTTCCTCCTTTGTAAAATGGAGAAGAAGAATTACTAGGACCATATTTATCCTGTATATTATATACCTTATATGACCGAGCACAGTGCCTGCACCATTTGGAGGGCTTAGTGAATAGGGGTGGTTCTTCTCCTGGGGGATGGATCAGTCTGAACACCCTGGTACATAAGTGGGTGGAGTTATGCTGCATAACAAACAGCCTCCCAAGCTAAGAGGCCTGAACCATAGAGGCTGATTTCTTGCTCAAACTGCAGGTCCCCAGAGGGCTGTGGGGCTGGGAGCTGTGCTCAGAGTCTCCTCCTTGTGACCCAGAGTGAAGAGGCAGCTGCCCTCTCTGATGTCACCACAGCCTTAGCAGGAAGAAGACGAGCTTGGGGAAGGCGGGGTGTCTCGCCCTGGAGGTTAAGTGTCCCAGCCTGTGGGCGACATGTTCACTGTGCCCACAGCTCATTGGCCAGAACGAATCGCATGGCCCATGGCCGCAGGGGACCAGGAGATGCAGCCCTGCGGGTGCCCGAGGGTGGACACCATCAGTGACTTCCGGAGGTTCCCCGGAAGATAGACCTCAGCAACTGCCTGCCAGTACATGGTGAGCGGTAGCCATTGGGGTGGGGATCCGAGTGGAGGTGAAGGGAGGGGTGGCCCCACCTCCTCCTTCATGACTCAGGTTCAGTAACGGATGCCTCAGTGGAGAACAATGTGGCCTGTAGCTAATTCTCCTCCCTCAGATCTCCACTCCTGGGTAATCCCTGTAATAGCAGAAAACTAACCTTGTGAGGAGGTAAAAACAGGATTTGTTTGATTCTGCAGGAATCGTGCTTCTGTCTACATTTCAATTCCCAAAGAGAAAGTTTGTTGCAGAAAGGACTTCTGTCTTAATGACAGCCATAAATAAATAGTAGTCTCACTCACAGATGTTGAGTGTGTGACTCTCACAAGCCTTCCAGGCTCACACAAACCTCCCCATCAGCGCCCCTGGCCCTCAGAGACCCAATTAAACAAACACAGGGTCCGCCCGAGAGCAAACGTGGGACAGGAGCCCCGTGTAGAAGGTGGTTCTTACGACTCCTCACTTAGGAGAGTGAACTCTCGTCTCCACTCTGCACGCTGGGGACGCCAGCTTAGGTGCTAGAATTAGTGCAGAGACAGTTCAGCCTGACTGATTGCCCGGGTGCTCCTGCCTGGGCCGGGCAGGGCTCCCACATTTCAGGCCCCCCCATAGAGGTGGAGATGAGGGGGGTTCATCCTGGCCTCTTGCGTCATCCTCTGTATTTGGCTTCCCCTCCACCTGTCGTCACCCATTCCTCATGCCAGGCTCTCTGGGCACAAGGGGCCATTCTCAGGGGCCCACCTTGATGTGGGAGAGGGGCCTGTTCCATTAGGTAGGTCTTAGCGCCTCCACCTGGGGCCTCCGTGACCACTTTGTCGGAGGAAGCCCCTGCCTCCTGTGGAGTCTCTTCCTGTTCTGTCACCCTGTAGTCTTTTCTTCATGGGCTTTATCAAATCTGTGATCCTACTCATGTGATTATTGATCATCTCCCCCATGAAAGCCAGCTCCATGGGGTCAGGACTACGGCTAGTCCAAGGCTGGGGCTCCAGGACGTCGCACAGTATAGAACATAGAGTATACTTAATACGTTTTCACTAAGTGAGGGAGTGTAGGAATCAATGGATGGATGGATGGATGAAAACTTCCCCTGGGACTGTAAGTAGGTGCAGCTCAAAACTCACCTGTGTCATGTCCTGTCTCTGTCCAAGCTTGCCACGTCTGAGAACTAACGAAGAACTCATTGGTGCTAATAAATATGTATTAGTTCTTTTAATATGAGATGTGCATATTTTAATGAGGAATGTCTAAAGACTCAGGTTTTTCATCTGGGGAAGTGACCCCAATAATGAGAATGCAAAGTGATGGTGATGAGGAGATGTGGGTATTTAGGGCACGGAGGGCTGGAAGGATGTGTCACATCACAGAATTGAGAAGGCCTCCTGGGTGCGGTGTAGGGTGGCGGGGGTGGGGTGCTCCGTAGTGGAACCCAGCACAGGACCAGAGTGAGATCCCAGCTCAGCCTCTGCCCAAATATCTGACTTCCTTGGCCTCAGCGTTCCTATCTGTAAATGGGGATCGTAACCCACCCCTGACAGGGGTATCAGGAAAGGAATTCTGTCCTTTGTGAATCAGTCTCTGCTCACCAGATAGAAGAGGTTATGGTAATGAGCAGGAGTGGCTCTACCTGTCACAGATGGAATATTTTTGGTTTCAAGAAACAGAAAACTCTCTGCTCTTTTTGATGATGGCCTTGTTGACAGGTGTGAGATGATGTCTCATTGTGATTTTGATTTGCATTTCCCTGATATTAGTGATGTTGAGCAGCTTTTTATGTTCCTGTTGGCTATCTGCATTTCCTGTTGTGGAAAAATGTCTGTTCCATTCTTCTGCCCGTATTTTAAATGGACTAGTTGGTTGGTTGGTTGCTTTTTAACTGAAGTACAGTTGATTTAAAATGTTGCCTTAGTTTCTGGTGTACAGCACGGATAGACTTGGAGGGCATTGTGCTAAGTGAAATAAGTCAGAGAGAGACAAATACTGTAAGATATTCACTTACATGTGGAGTCTAAAAAAATACAACAAACTGGTGCATATAACAGAAAAGCAACAGACTCACAGATGTAGAGAAGGAACTAGCGGTGACCAGTGGGGAAAGGGAAGGGGGAGGGGGAGGGGCAAGATGGAGGTAGAGGATGAGGAGATACAAACTTCAGGTATAAGATAAGCTACAAGGACATATTTTACAACATGGGGAACATGGCCAATACTTTACAATAACTATAAATGGACTATAACCTTTAAAAATTGTGAATCACTTTTTGTATAGCTGTAACATATAATATTGTACATCAACTACACTTCAATTTTTATAGTATGATACTGTAAAATAAATACATTAATAAATTTTAAAAGTAAAAAATTAATAATTCCTTAACATTATTAAATATTGGGTCAGTACTCAAAAGAAAAAAAAGAAACAGAAAACTCTCAAACAAGTAGCTAAATGATAACGGCTATTTATCTATTACTTTATAAGCCAAGGAGTCCAGGGGGTACTCAGGGCAGCTCTGGATTTGGCTAGTTCAGGGGCGGTGTCTCAAGGACCCAGGTTATTTCCAGCTTCCGGCTGTGCTGTCTTCCTTTCTTTGGCTAGATTCTCAGGCTTCCCCACCCCCGCCGCTCACCTAACCCCGATCGTTGTAGGAAGGTCCCACGTCTCCAGGTGTCACAGCCTCATGCAACAGCGCCCAGAAGCAGAAAGAGAAGACAAAGGTGCTTCTTCTTATTGCTTCTTTATAAGACTCAAAACGTTTCCCAGGAGCCTCCCCCCTACTCCCTGGCAGATCTTTTCTCGTGTTACTTCAGTGAAAATTGCACCCTGGGCTTATTTCTAGACCAGCTGTTGGCAGAAGAAATGGACTGATCATGACTGGCTGGTGGTTTTCCACCAGGGGCACACCCCCCCACGACATGTTGGAAATGGGGCTGTTCTGGCTTGTCTGAGTGACCGGTGACATTGCTGGCATTCTGGAGGGCAGGCTCAGAATGCTGGGTGTCCTACAGTGTGGGGGACAGTCTACACAGAACAGACTGGCGGTTCACATGTGTCAAGAGCCATCTTTATCATCTTGGCCTAGAACCCCTGTCAACTTTATAGCCAAACAAAATACTTCTACGAGATTTTAATGCATGCTGAATATGCTGTTTATATTCAAGTATCTTTTTCATTTTCCACCCCTGTTGTGGGGTGACTCCTGATCTTAGTTCTCTCACATCCAGATGTTGGCCAGGATCTAACTATTCATTATGTCTTTTCGTGTGTCTGCGCCTGCTCATTTGCATACTGAAATATGATTTGTTTTATTACAAATTATTTTCCTTTTATTTCTCCTTTATAACCCACTTAGAGCATTATAATGGGTTTTTAAGTACCTGCGATGCGGCAGGTTAATTATTTATGACTTTCATTTCGGGGCAGTAGAAAAGTCATCAAGTACATTTCTTCTTTGGAAAGGTCACTGGGTCTGATGAGATTGAGAACCACTGGCTTGACTCCATCAAGATTCACATCCTGGAGCTGGGAGGGGAGTCTGTGTTCTGAAATACGCGGCTTCCTGCCACATCAGAGTGGAGCTGAGGTTGTAGCCAGGAGTGGCTGTTTGCTTGGCACCCATGATGGCAAACATATGGCCCAGGCACAGCTCTGTGGCTGCCACTGAGTCACAGACGATGTCTAGGAGGGAGCTCCATGGAGGGGCCTCAGGGTGCTCAGGAGGCCACAGAGGCAGGGCTGGGTTTGCTTTTGGCCCTGAGACCTGGCAATAGAAACCTTGCCCCACCCCCGCCCCGGTTGGCCTGCAGCTCTTGGTCATAGAACTGCGTCAGTTTACACCTGGGAGAGAACTTGCTGGTGGAAATGAAAGATTGGTTTGTCTCTGAGCACAACCCTGAGGGCAGGAAAGGTGACACCAATACCCAGCAGAGATGAATGATTCTGGAAAAGGCCTCTGGAGGCTGTCCTCTCGCATGCATTTGCTCAGCCCACCAGCTTACGTTCACTGAGGCTCTGTTAGGTACCAGGAACTGTGTTCTCGGATATGAAGGTTTGGGAGGCATCGACCCAAGCCTGCCCTTAGGAGCTTCCCATCAGCAAGAGGGAGGACTTCTGAGAAGATGGATAGTTGGGGGTTCTGTTTAAATGAGATTTAACTTAGAGGAAAAGGCTAAGTTTTGATGGTTGCTTTATGACAGATTAAAAATAAAATAGAATATCAAATGCTTGACTCCCTTAAAATGTTACTGACATCCAAAAAGTATTTCTTGTGCACCTACTGAGTGCCTGCCCTTGTAGTGAGCACAAACATTGAGAAAAAGGAACAGGGCCCAGGTAGAAGCAGGTAGAAGTAAGCAGAAGCAGCCTTCTTCCCAGGTCTTCCTACCAGGTTGTTACAAGTTGTCCTTGCAAGGACCTGCCTGCTCCCCTTGGGCCCCACCCTAACCACACTTGCTGCTGCTAAACTAGGGTCAGATGTCAGCATGTTCCAGGTGCTCAAGCACAAAACCTTGCCTGCGAGGAAACAGCTTAGGCGCCAAAGTGATTGTAAGATCTGGCTGTTTACATTGGCAGACACCTGGGGAGTATGTCTAGGAATTGATTATGAGACTGTTAGACTGAAGGGGACAGCATATCACATTGGATCAAGGGAAAATTTTGATACGGGTACACTTAGCAGGCGTTCTGAATTTAGTGGTTAGCTCACGAAGCTGGAAGTGGCTCTGCTTATTTTATTGGTGACAAACCTTGGTCTCAATGGTGGCCCTCACTTAATGAGGTTGGGATGACAGAATGTGCCTTGTGTCATATAAAGGAAGGAATGCAAAGACTTAGGGATACAGGGATGCTGGAGTGGTTTTATCATGAATGGCATGCACAGCCACTCCCACTGCCCACTGCATGCCCCCACCGTGTCTGGCGGACTCATCGTTCGCTAAGGCATTAAGGAATCCAACAGTGATGGGGCACCTTGAAAGTCTCCGTGTGGCTGTTCTCAGTAGGCTGGTGTAATGGAGATGCCAGAGGGAGGAAGCAAAGGGGAGAGGTCGGTAGGGATGAGGACAAATGACGGCATTTATCCCCCAAACACGAGATGGGCACACTTGCCATATTCTCCAGAAGTGCTGATCAGAATGTCCCAGGAAATCTATTCTTGGCTTATTCATCACGGTGTCCTTAGAAATGAAATAGATGGGGAGTGAACCAAAATATTATTTGGACTATGTAAGAGAAAAAGATATGGTGGCCAGAGACCACTACAATGGAGTCATGAACTCCTGTCTAATATTTTTTTTGAGAGATCAGGTAATAAATTGAATTTTGACCCAAATTCAAATCACAGTGGACCCAGTAGTCCTGCAGAGCCTCCCTATGCCATTTCCCAAGCTTCTTGGCCACTAGAAAGACTCATGGAGTAAAGTCCACTATGGTAATAATACCCAAGCGAAACCCTTTGGTAATTTCCTTCCTAACCAGCGTAGCATTTTGGGGTGAGTTGCAGAGATTAGTGCCAGCCTCAAAGACTTGGAAGGTGCAGGGCTGGGGAACCCAATCACGCCTCCATGTCATCTGCCTGCTTGGCCTGTGCAGAGGCAGGTGGTCCTTGGAGAGGGACTGTGGATCACTGTAACCCCGACCAGGTGGTGACCCGGTTGCCGCTGCCGTCTTATCTTCATTTGAGTGGATCAGCAGACCCCCTGACCTATGCAGCTGTTGACCTGGCAGATGCTTTAATTTTTCTAGATCAATTTTCAAGGACTGTAAGAAGCAGTTGGCGTTTATCACTCAGAGCCAACAGTGCACATTCAGTCTCGCCTCCAATTTATCGCCAGCTTTCCTGCTTTTTGTCACAATATCATCTTCAGAGATTCTTGATCATCTTTTCATTGTGCCAAACATCATGCTGCTGCACTACGTTGTTGGCATTCTGCTGTTTGGACCCAGTGAGCAACAGAACCCGGCACCCCCATGGCTGGCAGCTGCTGGAGACCGGATCTGCATGGATTTATGGCTCTGATTGGCTCTGATGACCTTGGCCAGCGTGTGTGAGGGCTGTTCTTACCCACGCTCACTGTCAGTCTTGGGTCTGATGTGTTGTCTGGCTAATGTTGCAGTCCCTGTCTGTTGCAGGCCCAGAGCACTCACTTCCCCGACCTTATCACTGTCTGAGCTTCCCCTGCCAGCAAGCCTCTTCCCTGCAGTGTCTTCTCCAAGCATCCTGAGGTCAGGGGCCTTGTCCCTCTTGGTCTCTGCTGCTTCCCCAGAACATAGACCAGCGCCTGGCACAGAGAAGGTGCCCAACAAAGATTCCATTCAGAGCTGCATTTAACCCTCAACCACCTCTTTTGGTGTGTTGCGTTATCCCCAATGCCAGGTGAGGAAACTGGGGCTAAGTAACCTGCCTGATGTCACAAAGCAATTGGGCCCAGTGAAGCACAGCTGGGCTTCAAAGCCAGCTCTCATACTGTGCTCTTGCTGCAACCCTGAGCATCCCCCTTTTCCTGTCTTATCTTCCAGAGGCCTTTCTGAGGCCAGATTGCCTCCAGTTCACGGAGGTCCAGTCCTGCCCCAGACAACACAGGAGTTTGCCCAAGACAGAAGTCCACTGTCCTTTTCATTTTGATAATTGAATGAAGGCCGTACATCCAGCAATATGTGTGTGGTCAGCTGTCCTGTTTTTTCCCCTAAGAAGCAGATTTATAGGCATCCACACTCAGGGATGATTATTCCCCAATAGCTTATAGTATCAGGGCTCCTTTATTTCCCCCCAATAAATCTAATTTATATGGACTGGCAGATTAAGCAGTGCATTTCCTGGCGTAGGAAGGCCAGTGAATCATTCACAGTGCTTTCAGAAACTTGAGATAAAGGTTTTGCATAATGCAAATCAGGAAGAGAAGATATTTGCTCTGCCCCACTGTGGATGCAATTAGAGCAATGAACACCTGGAGAAATTCATTTTCCGGGGACAGAGAAAGGTCTGCTTGGTATGCAAAAGAGCAGAGTTATTTGCAACACAGGAGCCTGGAAGTCGGTTAGCAAAGCACCCAGTGACTGTTTGATTTGCAGCTTTAAGTAATTTAAGGATGAATAAAACATTGAATAAATTTTCAAAGAACTGTTGTCAGACAGCATAAGATCTGAGCATTTGAGAGAGGACAAAAAGAAAGTCTGCACCTGCTATATCCTAGCTCCAGGCCCTGGAGAAACTGCATTTGGTTTTGAATCCTTTCTGCCACCTGGAATTTTCTCCTACCAACTTTATGCCTCTCCTAATCCCATCAGTCCCAACTCAAGTCCCCTCTTCCAGGAAGTCCTCTCTGCTTACCCCAGCTCCTTTGCCTGACCTCCAGTTCACTCATTCATTTGGCAGGTTTTTAATGACCATCTACCATGGGCCAGGCACTCACTGTTCTAAGAGCATGGGATAGATGAGCCAATAAAATAGGCAAAAATCCCTGCCCTCTTAGAGCTGATATTCTCACGGGGAGTGAGAGACAATAAACAAAATAGAGAAGTTACAGTTATATTAGAAGATGCTAAGTGCTATGGAGAAAGGAAAGCCGAAGTGAGGGTGGGAGGACGGGAAATGCCGGGAGTCGGGGATGCTTTGCAGTTTTAGACAAGGTGGTGGGAGAGGGCCTGAGATGGTGACAGTTACGCAGACACCTGCAGGAGGTGAGACGTGAGGCTGTCTGGGGAAGAGTGTTCCTGGGCAGTCCTGAGGCAGGAGTGAGTGATGGGGAGGGAGAACAGTGGGTGATGAGTTCGGACAAAGAGCAAGGCCGAGGTCATATAAAGCCCTTCATCCATTCATTCATTTACTTAATCTATTCATTCATCCAGCACATACTTTTGTAGCCTTTGTGCCAGGACTTGCTGTTCCAGATCCAGGAAATCCACTGGTAGACATGACAGGCAAGGTCCCTGCTCTCCAGGGGCTCATTCTCATGGGAAAATAGAGAATAAGCAAAGAAACAAGGTAATTTCAGAGAGTGTGAAGGAGAGGGACAAGCTAGAGAAGGCAGACGGGGAAAGCCCATCTCCATCGGTTTCCGGGAGAGCTCGGACCCGAGAGGACACACCAGTGACCGCGACCTCTGGGCCAGGCTGTGCCAGGAGCTCCCGACGCCATCACATTAATCCTCCCAGTTCCTTTGAGTGGGACTGTCGTCATCCTCACCTGCAGATTCGGGGGCCCCCATAGCACTTGTTGGATGAATGAATGATGGAATGAGTGAATGCATGCACAGTGGAGTGACCGCCCTTCTCGGCTGTCCCGGGTCTTGTGAGGGCACAGAGGAGAGGCTTGTGATGTGCTGGGGTGGGAGTCCCTCCCTGAGGGGCTGTTTCTGGTCCAGCAGCAGTGCCTGCTCTGCTCGTCACTATGTGGGGGGCCTGGGGGTCCCTTTAAAGTGGGAGGCCCGGCTCACACTCACAGGCCCTGGCCGTCCAGCCCACTGGCTGTTCCCATCCTGTGGCCTCAGGAGGTGGGGCTGGGGTGGGGGTGAGGGAGAGGCAGAAGACAGATGCGATGTTTCTGGCTGGAGGATGGACAGGGCTCGGGGGACCGAGGCCACAGGAGGGAGAAGCATGGAGCAGAGGCCGTTTGTCCAGGGGCCACTCCAGGCACCTGGCATGGACGTGGCCTAGGGTCCTCACTGCCCGGCCAGGCCGGCTTGGTGGACATCTGCCTGGCTGTCTCCCCCATTTTCATGTGAAAGGCAGGCGGGACATGACACGGGGACTGAGACCACCATCTGCTCCTGGGAGTACACTGTACTGAGAGCCCCCTGTCCCCCCACAAGAGCAGGGGTCAGGATGGCAGGGAGGGGGTGGGAAGGGGATGGGGAGGGGGTGGGAAGCCAACAGAAGGTGCTTTCAGGGCCGCTCACGCCCAGGGTGGCTCTGAGGGGCAGGGTCTCTCAGGGCCACTGTCACCAGCTGTGCCCACTGGTTCTGGGCTCAGCCCAGCTCAGATGTCCCCTCCCTGCTCAGGCCAGGCTGTGTCCATGCAATGGGCACTCAGCCCTTCTCAGTGGGCACCACGGAGCCAGGATCTGAGCCAGCTCCCTCTGGGTCCAGGGTCTGCCCACCAGGCCATTCTGCCTCAATCACCTGGCGGCCAGAGTTGGGGACAGTCCCCAGGACGCACCTGCTGAGTGACCAGGAAGCTGCCCCCCTTCAAGGTTCTCCCCAGCACTGACCTGGCCCGGACACCAGGACACTCCAGCCAGGGGCGGCCCAGGTCAAGGGCACAGGGTGGAGCTCTCCCAGGAAGTGAGCAGGAGGGGACAGTCCTGTCCTCTGCCAGTGCTGCTGCAAACCTGCATCTCCAGGAAGGAAGGGTCTGCGGTCCCTCCTTCTGCAGGGACTCAGAGCTGGGGCGGGCTCTCCGCTGGCTTCAGAAGCCCCTGGGTCAGGAAGCCCTGACCCTCTGCCTCACTGCGGACGCCTCTCTGAGCCTGAGCTGGTCTGACAGCACTGACCTCAGAGTGATCACTTTTCCCTGTTTCAGCTGCACCGTGGCCTGTGGTCCCAGCTGGAGGGGCTGGAGGTCGGGGGAGGAGGCAGGCTGCGGGGAGCATGTGTTGCCCACATGGTGCAGAACCCGCGGGAAGAGCTACAGGGATTTGACTGGGGACTGGGCAGGAGGGTCACCTGGACACACGCTCTCGGCCTTCAGACGTGGCAGAGGAGGGGACTGATCTCGCTGGGCCCCAGCAGGGCAGCCCATGTGGTCCCGACATGCGGGGAGGTGAACGGAAAGGCCAGCCCGGCCCCTCCTGCACAGCTGTCTTCATCTTCCTCCCTCCGCACCGGCCCGAGCTCACTCAGAGGGAGTGCACAGGTCTTCTGTTTGTAATTAAAAAGTGATTTAATTATCTGCTGAAAATGAGGCTCCAGCATTAATACTGAAATGAGTACTAGTGTGCTCCACGACGCCTTTCCTCCCTGCTTGTTAGAAAACGGGAGCAAGGAGGGAGAGGAGGCCCCAAGGGGAAGCATGAGGGTCCTCAGTTCCTTCCTTGGCAGCTGCCACAGCCTCCCCAGAGCTGGAGAGGGGGGTGACCCAGCCCAGGACACCCCCGGAGGGAGGGCGCAGGCAGAGGGAGGGGACCCCCGGGGGCTGCGGTCTCAGCAGCATGAGACCCAGGACCTGCGAGTTACTGTGTCTGGGCCTCCAGGCATTTGTCAGTCACAGCGAGGAAACCGCCGCTCCTATTAATTACTTATAATAAAGATTAAAAGGTAAGAAGGCCAGCTTTGGGGGCCAAGATGGTGGCGGAGCAGAACCTCGGGTCTTGACTCCCCTGGGGTCCTCTTCCCGTGCCACTGCCAGCCCACCTGCCTCCTACAGGAGCCCCCCAGGGATGCTCCCCTGGCCCTAGTGACCAGTGCTCCCCTGGAGCAGAGGGTCACAGAGGTCTTGCAGGAAGCCCGGGCAGTTCAAGGCTCCCATCGACCTGTACTCTGATCAATACTCTGTCAGCTGAGGCTTCCCGGCAGGAGACTGGTTCCCAGAACTGGGCACTTAGACAAGGGCTGTGATGGGCAGGGACACTGGGGACCTGGCTTCCTGGATGCCCTGGCAGGTGGGTGGACACAGGCCTCTGAAGGTGGCCCTGACAAGGGCCTCATCAGTCACAACCGGAGGGTCCCGGGATCTGCAGGCCAATGAGGGCAGGACCACAGGGCCCGCGGCCGAGCAGGTCCTTCCCCGGTGGGTCCCCGCTGGGCAGGGCCGCTTAGTTAAGATGCTGTCCATCCTGATTTACCTGTCGTCAGAGTGTTGAACACCCTCCACCCCTCGCACAGCCCTGGACTGGGTTTGCCCCGGGCTGCCCAGCTGTGACCCCCGCAGTGGGCGCTCGGTTAACATGATTGAGTTGGCGGTGAGGCCTGTCAGGTGCATCATGGGCCCTAACAGCTGCCGGGGCGCCTTTTCCAGGGCCTCCGAGGAATTTCCGTCTCCTTGTCCTCTCCTCCTCACTCTGCCCCTCCCCCTCCCTCCCTGATCAGGCACAACTGACACTTGAGCCCCCAGAGGTCAGGGATTAAGGAGTCTGGGCAGACACAGGCCTGGGCTGAGGAATTACCTCGCAGCTGTTGGGCCCCGGGCTAGGGGTGGGGAGGGTGGGGTCGTCCCAGCCCCCAGTCTTGGGGCGGCAGCGGTGGCGGGAGTTGGGGAGGGAGTGTGGCCTGCAGACCCCTCGCTGGGACCTGCTACCCAGAGGCCGTGTGTGTTCACCACTGGGCTGGTGGGGATGCAGGGAAGAAACAGAGCCTGTCGCCACCCCCAGTGACATTCCAGTCCCACAGGTATGAGCACAAGTCAGGCTGTGGGTTGCATGCAGGTCCCTATAGCTGGGTGACCACCCTGCCCCTGCCCCGGCCTCCACCCACCCGGGGCCCTGCTCGGGGCTGGTGCAATTCCAGGGGCTGTCAGGTGACAACGTGTAAAGGGGGCAGGTATCTATCTGGCTCCAGTCCTTTGCTCCTTGGCTCTCACAGCCCACCACTGACTCCCCTTTTCTCGCACATTCCACATTCTGTCCAACAGTAAGTCATGCGGCCCCCTTTCTGAATATGCCCTGACTTCATTCTCTTCACGCCTCCCTCACTGCTGCCGCCTGCGTCCGCGCCACTTTATCTCCCTCTAAATATTACTGTCATTGAGCCCTTAATATGGACCAGGGGCTGCGTCTCGCTCTCACCTCGTAACAGACCAAGGGCAGAGGCAGCCTCTGCTGCTCCCTCTGCACCGGGGCTCCCGGCAGGAGAGAAGGACCAGGACGCCCGGTTGTTTCTAAGCGCCCGCTGGGTACCGGGCAGTTAATACCCAGCGACTCCCTCCCCACTGCAGGGTCGATGTGTCCATTACCCCCATTTCACAGACCAGCACCCTGAGGCCCGGAGGGGGAGGCGGCCTGCCCCAGGTCACACGGCTAGTGAGAGACAGAGGGAGGCCACACCCTCCGGTGTGTGCTAAATCCTGGCTCTGCCCACATTTCCACCCAGCGTTTCCTCCAGGTTTGAGTGGGACAAAGATCCTGCAAGGCCAGGCTTGTCCCCAAGGGGCTGTTGGCTCAGAGAAGGTTGTGGTGAGACTGTGAGGGCCCTCCACCCTCATAACTCCAGACAGTGATGAGAATGAAGGGCCCTCCCCGCACTGCCCCCACCCTAGCCCCATTCCTCGAGTCGCTGTTGGAGTTTCAGTACCTCAACGGATATTGGTGGGGAAGGGCCAGGGACCTTCATCTCTTATCATTTGCCTCTCCTCACCTCCACAGTTCCCCTCTAGGCCTCTGAATGTTGAAATTAGTGCTACACATTCTTGCAATAGGCCAGGTGTTTCTTTTTCTTGGTCTTTGGGTTGCAAGTGGCAGAACCCAAATCAGGCTGGAATAAATAAATAAGAACAAAGAAACAAAAAAATGCCTGGCTCACTTTAATTTTTATTGACATGATGGCTTCAGGCATGGCTCAATCCAGGAGCTTCAGCAATGTCATTAAGACGCCATCTCTCTCCATCTGTCAGCCCTGCTTTCCTCTGTGTTGTTGGCATTCTCAGACAGGCTCTTCCAGGTGAGGAGGACTGAGGGAGGGGAGGGAGGGGAAGGTTTGGGCAAGAGAAACAGGGGCTTCCCTTCAGCCACATGGACCCAGGGTCAGAACAGACGTCAGGGGAGATGTTGAGTTGGCATCTGGAGCTTAGCACCTAGAGCCATAAGACATGTCTGAGCTGGAGGCAGATGTCTAGGCGTGCATGGGCTGATCTGTTTCCTTCAATGTCACCTCCTCAGGGACACCTGCCATAACCCTCTTGTCCTCACTGGGTGCCCCTGTTTTCCCCATTGATCCCTAGAGGATCACACTGTTTATCGTCTTCATCACAGCAGTGTCGTTATAATATTATCTTACTTGGTTATTCGTGCACTTGGGTGTTGTCCATCTCTTCCATAAGACTATAATTTCATGAGGACAGCCACCTTGACTGCCGTGTTAATCTGCTGACTCACAAGTGTGCTGCACAGCCCCAGGCACATAGTAGGTGCTCGGTAGATACTACGTGAATACATAAGGGAATAGTGAATACACAGCTCTGTGTCAACGTACACACTCATGCTTCACCCCATCTGTTTGCACACACATACACATCTCTAACACATTCGTGGCCCATAGCCATTCACTCATTCAGCAGTGTATGTGGAGTGGGTGCTTCAAAACTGATGCACAAACTGATGACGTAACTGTTAACACAGGCATCCACACAATACACATAGGGGCCTAAACACTCAGGCACAGCATGGAAGAGACTGTTCCTCCAACCTAGTTGTCCCTTCCTTCCTTAGAGAAGAAGGAATTTAGCTGGCACATAGCTGCCCAAAATCATGACTGCATTTCTCAGCTTCCCTTACAGTTGGTTGTGACTATGTAATTATGTCATTGCTAGTGGAATGAGAGCAGAAGTACCAAGTCTAATTTCCAGAAAGTGTCTTAACGGAAGAGGAACACATATTTTTGTACCTTCTTTGTCACTGCTGACTTAGAATGTGGATGTGATGGCTGGAACTCAAGCAGCCGTCTTGGATCATAAGATGGAAGCCATGTGTTGTGGTTGACAGCGTAATAATACAGAAGGAGCCTGAATCCTTGACCAGAGGGAACCCCTCCCATCAGCCCTGGCTGCTTCTGGGCTTTTGTTACCAGAGAGGGAAACAATCTTGTGTTCCACCTAAGGCACTTTTAAAATGGGCTTATTGTTACTTGCAGTTGAATGTACTGCTGATTTACACACACACACACGCACGCACGCACGCACGTGCGCGTGCACACCCCCCCCCCAGTCTCTTTTCCTCTCTGGGCAAATCACTGGGAGGACCCATTCTGTCCAATGACATTACCCGGATCCCTGGAGGAGGCTGCATCCTGACCCTACTCTCTACCAGTGCCCACTCCCAAGTCCCACTGACAACCATGCACCTGGAACAAGATACTCATCTAGACTCTCCCTCCTCTGGGCAAAAAGCGTCATCATCTCCCAGTGGATTTATGCTCTGGCCTTTCATTTCTCTACTCTGAGAGCATCTGGGGAAGATTTATGGAAGAAATAACAGAGTGAAACCTGAATTCCTTAGAGCTCGGGGCTGTCAACCACAGAATCTACAGAGGGAAGGAAATTTTCCCATGATGACAGCTGTCACATGGATGTCATAGATTCCCTTGGGAAGCTCTGCCCCCAGATCCTCTGTCTCCTGAGGTCCCACTTGCCCTTTAAGGCCCAGCCCAATTAGGCCTCTTGCCTGAAGTCTGATCTGTGGTTCCTAGTTCATGGGAATGGGTCTACTCTGAGCCTGGAGACAGCCCTGCTGGCCCACTCACTGGGGGTTTATTTCCACTTCAGTGTCCTCCCTCTTTCCCAGGCCCTGACCTTGGATTCTGCCTCCTCCTGGGGTCATCAGAATGCTACTCACACCCCGCAAGGGCCCAACATTCTTCTTGGGGGTTGTTTTCCTAACCAAGGGCTTAGCATCAAACAAGGCTTGGACAGGACCAGGTTATGTTACAACAGACCAGAAAAGCAAAGCTATAACTTTGAACCTCCGTAAATATTTAGAAGTAATGAAATTATACTCCTGGTTTTATAAAGATGGTCGTAAATCAGGAGTCCATGTTGATTATATGTGGGTCCTCCAGTGTAATATAAGTGTGTACATCATACATTATAAATGTACCTCTCCAGGCCCATAAATTTGATGTAAAACTAACATATGAGCTATAACAGGCATTAAACATTTCATTAACACTAGCTTTGCATATATTCCTAGAATTTAAGATGTCTATTTTGGAATAATTTGGGTGGCCCAAGACCATGATAAATGGCTGATGTGGGAAGGTGTGTGAGTTTAGCAAGTGGGAGGGGGGTCCTGTTGTTGACCTTGGAATGTTGATTTGGAAAAATAGCTTGCAGCTCCCCTCCTTTCCTTCTTACTGGCAAGCTCATGTGTGACTCCGCCTGGGAGATGGGAGGTGAGTAACAAATATGGAGGACCTACTGTGTGCTGTGTTCTCAACTTTAGTTATAACATTTGCTTATGAAGCCATTTGTCCATGAAGAAACATGGAGGTCCCCACTCACTTTAGAGTGTTGTAATCTTTGCACTTAACAGAAGATTTTTTTGATTGAAAGGATATAAACCCAATTTCAAACTGACATAATCCAAAATGGGAAGTGACTGGCCCAGTGATGGGAAAGTCCAGGGGTTTCAGGAGGGGCTGGATCCAGGAGCTTGAATGTGACTATAAAGTATTTGTCTCCATCTCACATCCTTCATTCCCTGGAAGGCTCTTCTCTCACAGTGATAGAGATTGTCGCCACTGACTCTAGCATGCTATCCCACCAGCTTTGCAACCCCTGTGGAAAGTTACTTTCCCCGTTTTGAGAGTTCTAGCAATATCCCAGGCTGACTTTTACTGGACTATAGTGAAAACCACTCACTGCCTAAAGAATTGGCTGCTTTGATTGGCCAGGCTTAGGTCACATGCCCATCTTTGAGGAGGAGTGGGAGTCATCTCCTCCCAAAACACATGGACCAAGTGTGGGGGATGAGCTATCCATTTGGTTTCCAGCAATAGAAACTGAATTTGATTAACTCAGGCAAAATGGGAATTTACTGGCTACAAAAAGGGTATTAGATGATCAGTGTTGGCTGAGAAATATACTTAGAACAGGTGGAAATCAGGAGTGTTTCAGAATAACCCTGCAGCAGGAATTTCCTAAGTGGGTGACCTTGAACTCAATACACAGTGAAATGAACCCAGTAAATATTTCTTGTTTGAATGAATGAAGAATTAATGAAAAGAAGGGGGCTTAAGAACTGCTTAGACAAAACCACAGATAGCTGCTTTATCTTTGCTTCCCCAGTGCTTTCCCCATCACTTGTTTTGGACTGTTTTGCAGGATGCAACCCTGGTAATGACCTCCAACTTCCTCATGCCCGCTACTCTCTTGGCTTCCAAGATCCCAATGTCAGGATTTTCCTCCTTTCTCTCTCGCTGTCTCCCTCCTCCTAGCCCCCAACGTCAGCATGTCCCAGGATTCTGCCTCCTCCTCCCCCTCCCCACTGGCTTCCATGGGCAGCTCTCTTTGTTCACAGCTTCAAGTGTCACCTCATTTCTGGTCCTACCATCTCTCTCAAATTCTAATCTTAGGTTTCTCCAAACTCAGATTCAGATCCTGTTTAGTAGGCACCTACTATTTGCTGAATCCTCTTCTAAGCACATACAATGTCTCATTTAATTTCCACGGCAACCCAGAGATGATGTCAGTTCTTGAGCGCGTTTTACAGATGGGCGACAGGAGACTCAGAGAGGTAAAGGGCCTTGTCTAAGGCTGCTCTGCCAGGTGGTCACAGATCCAGGATTCAAACCCCAAGCCTACAATTTTCGCCCTGCTTTAGTACTTCCAACTAAGTCATCTGAGACTTAACTCTTCATCTAACTGCCTTAAGATGACCAAACCAGTTGATGAGGTGTCAGGATCAAGATTTGGGCACCTTCTTCATTGCCTCCCTTTGTCTCCCATGTCTAAGCAAACACCTGGTCCTTCTGTGTCAGTTCTCATGGGCCCCTTCTTCCTTCAATCAATCAATCAATCAATCAATCAATCAAGTTTTATGACTGTGTTGGTATGAAGATGAATATATTCCAGGATGGATTATATTCACTTTTTCTTCATGATTTTCAAAGAAATTAAAATGTTTTTATGGAGTCCTGAGAGTATCATGAACTATAGGCACTGCTCCCACTGTGCCTTGTTCATCTCCGCACTGGCCCAGGACAAGAGCTGACCTTCCACCTGCAGCCCATCCCGAACACGCTGGCAGAGCAATCCTGCAGGGCTCACCTGATGTAGGTGCCTGTCAAGCATCTATCCCTCCTCTGTCTTCTGGTGGTAGAGACCCAGGTTTCCTTTGGAGAATCTGCTCTCCCCACTCTCAGGCTGATTCTACTCTGACTCCAGGCGAGGGCACATAACTGAGGTCTAGCCAATCAAAATAGTGCATTCTCCCTGCCTCGGTGACTGGCTTGGGAGGTGGGGCTCCTGGAAGCAGCTGGAAAGAGGCAGTCCCTTTCCTTGAGGGTGTGAGGGAGGCCGGGAGCTTCCTGTAGCACTGCCTAGGGTGGGCTTGTGGGGAATAAAGTCAAGAGAATGGAAGGTAGAGCCAAAAGGAGTGGGGGAGAGAGAGAGAGAAAGAAGAAGGAAGAGGAGGAGGGGGAGGAGGAAGGAGAAAGAGAGAAGAGGACGAAGAGCAGATTTGTTGGTGTCATTGGGACACCTGGATCCAGCCATGCCTGAAACAGTGATATTCTTGGCCTCTTCAATGCCATAAGCCAACATTTTACCCCTTTTGCTTAGGGTTTCTGTGACCTGTAACTCAATGGCAACATACTTCCTAACACATAGCTCCCCACACCCCAGATGCCCCTTCATTTAGACCCTGCTCTGACCTCACAGGATCAGCAGGATCAGCAGGATCAAGCCCCAGCTTTCCATCTTGGTACTTGGGCTCCTCACAGCCAGACCCATCCTCCTTTATCTCTGACCGAGCTTGAAAAAAACAGTGGAAAAGAAACAACACAGATGTCCTTCATGGATGAACAGTTAACCAAACTCTAGCATATATACCATGGAGTATGACTCAGCCATTAAGACAGAATGAATTACTGATATGTGCAACAGCCCTGCTGGATCTCAGGACCATTATGGTGAATGAAAAAGACAATTGCAAAATGTTACAAATTGTGTGATTCCATTACATAACATTCTTGAAATGACAAAACGATAGAGATGGAGAATACATTAGTGGTTGCCAGACGATACAAACATGACAGGGTTAGGAATGGAGTGGGTGTGACTATAAAGGAACAGCACAAGGGACTTCCTTTATCATGAAGGGACCATCCTGCAGCTTGATGGCTGTGGTGCATACATGAGCCTTTACTTGCGATAAAATTGCACAGGACTATATGCACATGTGCTTGCTTGCATGCACACACACACACATACACACACTAGTGCATGTAAACAATGATTAAACTGAATAAGGTCTGTGGTCCTGTTAACAGTACTGTACCAAGATCAGTTCCCCAGCTCTGATATGGAATTACAGCAATATAAGATGTCACCATGGGGGAATTATGGGAAGGGGACACAAGACTCTATGTAACATTATTTGCAGCTTCCCATGAGTCTATAATTACTTTAGAATTAAACATTGAAAAATTCCAATGAAATATGACTACTTCCCATCCTTCAGCCATTCCCGCCCCTTTCCAAGATCGTGGTCCCTATTCTTGAGTTTATGCCTCCTGGGAAACCCTTACCACCCCCTTGTATGCATTCCCCCCAAAAGATGTTTAACTTTGTGTTTTAAAGTATGGGCATTGGTTTGGGTGACAACAATCCTGATTTTTCTGAGACTCAAAGGGTTTCTGGAATGTGGGACTTTGTGTTTTCAAGCTGGGACAGTCCTGGGCAAGCTGGGATGAATTAATCACTCTAGCTTTGTGTAAGTCAGTTGGACCAGGGTTTAAGTCCCAATTCTGCTGCTTACGAGCTGTGTGACCTTGTGAAAAATACTAGATGCTGCTGTTCTTCAGTTCCCTCATCTATAAACTGGAAATAATAAGACTCTGCTGAATAGGATTGTCCTTAGGAGTCAATGAGGTCATACACGTGAATGCTGACACAGGACCTGGCATGTAATATGTGCTCATTAAATCAGAAGCCTTCATTACTTCTTGGCTACTCAGCAGACAGAGCCCTCCTCTGCCCCTCAGGGAGCGCCCCCAGTGCCCTGGGCTCTGCTCAATCTCCCGGGGCAGACACCCTATGCTGCATCAATAGTTAAAACACATGAACATACACACTGGGACTTAATAAAACACATTGTTACACAAATTTATTTTATGTAATAAAACATATACAGCACTTGAAAATACAATTCTCTGGCCCATAAATTTGACCTACAACTTGCATATGAGCTGGAACAGACATCAAACATTTCATTAACATTTGTTTGTTTGCCCTCTTAGAACTTAGAACAAGGTCTGGTGACACCTGTCACTTTCGGCCGAGTGATCTAGTTCCCTATAGACATGTCTGTCACTCCCCTCCACCAACCCCAGCTTTGATCTGCATTCCTGGAATCTGGCATTTATCCCAGTTTCCTCTCCAGTCAACTCTGACCCTGACAAGGTGCTTTCCATCTGCTCAGGACTCAGGGGAGTCACCTATTTGATAAATATTTTTGGAGCATTTGCTGTTTTTCATACCCACCCCATTCCCCAGACCAGAATGTACCTCCACAAGGCAGGGTTTTTGTCTGTCTGGTTTACTGCTGTATCCCCAGGGCCTAGACTGTGGCTGGTGCCCAAGAGATGTTCAACAGATGTTTGTGGATTGAATTGTGAAGGAGATAAACAGCAGTGATATTGGCCTGCAGGGGGATAAAGGGGAAGTCACATCTGAGCTTGCAACATGCAAAATAAGAAAGAGCCAACAGGAAAAGATGTGGGAAACAGCAAGTGCAAAGGGCCTGGGGCAGGATTGAACTTGATGAGTTGGAGGAACAACAAGGAGGTTGGTGTGGCTGCATCAGAGTGAGCCAGAGGGAGACAGGAGGAAGATGAATCTGACAGGTGGCCAGATCATGCAGGGCTTTGGAGGCCATGCTGAGGAGTTTAGATTTTATTCTAAGAGCAATGGGGAGCCATTGACGTTTTCAGAGCAGAGGGTGACATGATTCAATTTATATTTCTAAAGCTCACTCTTGACTGCAGTGTGTTGAATGAATAGGGGCTGAGTGGAAGCCAGAACACCAGGGAGGAGGCTGTTATAATTACCCAGGAAGGCCAGGATGGGTGATGGGCTCAGCCCAGGGATGCAGTGGTGGTGGAGAAACGTGGGTGGACTGAGGACACGCTCTGGAGATAGACTGGGGATTCCAGCTTGGTTGAGAAGGGATTTGGCAACAGCGAGGTGTGACTTTGCCTGGAAATTCTCTTGGTTCCTGAACATATTTCCCTTGGGAACTTGCGGGGGAATGAGATACAATTTTAATAGTACCTTCAAATCCCCACTTCCTCCAAGAGGCTCCAGGGGTCTTAACTCTTGGGCTTTCCTGCTGGGCTTCATGCTTCTAAGGTTGTTCTTTATTCTGAGTTCCCATAAAGCTCATGTTTAGTTTTGCTAATTGATATAAATGACTTGCCTTTGCTGTTGTACGTCAGTGCTGTGCACTTTCATATTAATTGATTTGAAAGAGGAAAATTAAGTGCTTCAATTTACCATCTTTCCAGATGACAAAATGGGAAAGAAGAAATTTACTCAGCTGAAAGAGAGGAGCTATGAGACCTGAAATTTCCTTTGGAGGGGGAGACAGAGGCTGCCCTGGGGAAGGGTCTGAACTCCTTAAAGAAGTAACCCCAGGGGAGAGGAGGGATGGTGGGGATGAGGACAGAGCCCACCAGCACCTCCAGCAGCCCTTCTTATACATGAAGAGTTTAAAAAAGTTAAAGTGCTTTTCAAGGACTGGATTTCCTTTAACTACACAGCTGCTCTGCCTGTGGGTCAGACAGACAGGTGTGCAGCCATTGTCAGTGACAGGAAGCCCAATGCCCACATATGTGAGTGAAAAAGGAATGTATGGATGGACTCATAGAACTGAAAAGGCCCGAGGATGGTGCTAGCCTCAGGTAGGGCTGGATCCAGGAGCTCTAGTCAGTTTCGTCCCCGCTCTTCCTGCTGGAGGAAGATGCCACTTTCAGTGCAGCAACTCTGGAAGGAAGATGTTCTCTTCCTGGTGGTGTCACTGACTGTCCTGAGTCCATTCCCAATGAGGGTCCTTCTGCCTGGTGTCGTTGAGCCAACAAGACCGAGGTTGGTTCAGAAGCAAAGGAAAGCTTTATTCTTTGATCAAAGAATCCAGAGGTGTGAGCTCCGCCTCTAGAGCACATGCTCTCCCCCACCCGCCACAGGCTGTGGGCGGGGCTGCTCTGGGGGATCTCTAGGCGGGACGGGGAGGGGGGTGGAGTTCTCGCGGGGCTGGCGCAGCCGTGCTGCCCGAGGCTCCTGGTCGCAGTGCCGGGCGCAGCGCCTCTGCACACGGCCCGCCGCCGCCATCTTGGATTGAGTGTCGCTCCCGGCTTCTGCACACGGACCCTCCCCACCCCCACAGCTGAGGTGCCATCGCTGACACTTCCCACCAGGACTCCAGCCTTCCAGGTGAGAGCCCTGTGCACGCGGCAGCCTGTGAGCAAGTGCAACCAGACTAAGAACAAAGGAAAGGAAGAAGGTTAGACCTTGTTTTATTACCAGAGTCTGTTTTTATTTCTTGGGAATTGTTAACGGGCTTTGCTGGTAACAGTGGCACCTGCGGAGTTCTCAGGAGCCACCTGATTGGACCAACCTGGTCACATGCCCATCTCTGACCAAACGCTGGGGTCAAGCTGGTGGTGTTTGCTCCTGGCAGGGCTAGCCCC
The DNA here is from genome assembly GCF_048564905.1 of Vicugna pacos. Taxonomy (NCBI): domain Eukaryota; kingdom Metazoa; phylum Chordata; class Mammalia; order Artiodactyla; family Camelidae; genus Vicugna; species Vicugna pacos. The sequence goes on along the minus strand of NC_133005.1, from coordinate 35,884,162 downwards.
AAGGACCTTGGTGTCAGTTAGAAAAGGTGCCCCTTTCTCTTGGGAGAAGCAGCTGTGGTCCAGGACACAGGCTGGGGGGGGGGGGGCAGGAATTTCAGCCCCTTCTGCAGGTACAGCCTGCCCAGGTGTAGCCGGGGTCCTGGATGTGCCGACTGCCAGGCCTGGATCACAGACCCCACATGCAGTGGGTGTGGGGCTCCCCAACTCATAGCTCATGAGCCCAGAGTGCAGGACAGAGATTCCCCAAAGGACAGTTGGGGTGCTGTGCCCAGAAGGGACAGTTCATTCCTTTGTTAATATATTTCTATAAAGCACCCACTGCGTGCCGGGGCTGTGCAGTGAAGACAGTGGACTGAGATCCCTGCCCTCATGGAACTTCCAGCCTCGTTTGGGGGATGAGACAAAACAGAAATCCACGAATGTATTAGTTACACATAATCACGACCACAGCGCTGTGGAGACAAGAAAGCAGGACAGGGGGACGGGTGTGCAGTGTCAGAGGCAGCCGTGAACGGCCTCACTGACAAGGTGATGCTTGAGTGAAAACTACAGGAGGTGATTCACATGGATGCTCAGGAAAGAGAGCTCCCGGAAGAAGAAAAAGGCAGTGCAAAGGCCCTGAGGTGGCAGGTTGCAGGGCAGCGGGGTGGGGCCAGTAGACTAGGCCTTATGGGTCCTTTTGAAGACATTGGGTTTTTACTATGAGTGAGGTGGAGCCACTGCAGAGTTTGAGCCGAGGAGGGGCGGGACCTGACTTAGATTCTGGGAGGTGACTGCCCTGCAGGTGGTAAAGGGACCGTACACCCTCCCTGATCTCCTGGAGCCCCTGATCCAGGCCAGGGTGGGCACGGGGACTGACCTGGATAAATGAGCACAGAATCTATTTTTCAAGGGGTCACGTGCCCTGTGTACCTCTCCTCCCCCTCCCAGTCACATTCTGCTCTCCAGGAAGCTGCCTCTGACTCTCCTTGTCTAGAGCCACTGACTGGGCCTGGCAGAGCAGCTGGGCAGGACCCGTGTGGTCCATGGAAGGAGGGCTGTGAGCTGGGTGCTCAGCTCCCCATGGTCCTCTGAGCCCGGGCCATCCTGGGGGTGGGGGAGGGACTCAGCACTGCCCTGTCTTCCTGGAAAAGCCCCTCAGCCTGCCTGGTCCCCAGCCCTCCTGAAGCAGCACCCCCTTCCATGGGTCTGCCTGGTCCCACCACTTAGATGTCCCCAGGGCAAACTCTGGGCTCTAATAGTTGGGATTCTTCTGGTTGCAAGTGACAAATTCAATTCCAACAGGCTTAAGTGAAAAAAGAAAATTTACCGTCTCAGGTAATTAAAAGTCAGGGGTGTTGGGCTTCTGACCCAGCCGGATCCAGGGACTCCCACAACTTAATTGTGACCCGGTCTGTCTCCATGTCTGGGCTCTGCTTTCCCCGGGGTTGGCTTCACTCCCAAGCTGTCTCTGTGGGGTGACGAAGATGACCACCAGCAGCTCCGGCAGCCGCGTAGCACAGAGAGAGTCTCTTCCCGCCAAATCCAGCAAGGGCCCCAGGGCAGGCCCTTGTTGCCTGTTTGGGGTCACACGTCCATCCCACAGCCGGTCAGAGCATCCAGGAGGGTGGATGAGGCGGCTTGGTCACGCCTGGGTCACATATGCCCACGCTGGTGCTGGGAACTGGGGTCGCCGTGCCCAGTCCACACAGCGGCTCAGTGTGAGGGAGGCCTGGTCCACAGTGGGAAATCAAAGGTGGTCAGGGATGGACACACAGACACAGAAATCATGGAAGTCACTGTGGTTCCTTACCTCAGAGCAGGAGAGGGAGTCTGGGAGGTAGGAGTGTGGGGAGGGAGGAGGGGAGGGAGTGAGGGGCTAGGAGGGCACTGGCTTCCCTCAGAGCTCCTCCTGCGATCCCGCCAACACGCCTGGGTGCAGATCCGCACCTCTTCCCCAAATGACATTCCTGCCCGAGCACATGCCCATAGGGATGCTGTGGATACACACGTGTGAACCTGTACTCACATTTGTACACAGCCATGCAGCCATGCGTGTGTGCGCACACATGCAGAGCATTTTCCTACCAGCTCACACACACTTGTGGACACCCTGTCTGTAACAGCTGTGTGCACAACGCCCTACTGTGTACATCCACTCTCACATATGGGGCACTGAATCACTGATTCTGAGCCCAGACCATTTGGATCCAGATCCCAGCACCAAACTGTGTGATTTGGGTCATCTGACTTAAAGCCTCTTCCTCGTTTTCCTTAACCCTAAGAACCTATCTCAAAGCTGTTGTATTACGTGAGTTAATATGTGGAAAGTGCTTAGAAGAATGTCTCACAAACAGTAGGCACTTTACAAACACTAGTCATAATCACAGTCCCACGCACATGTCCACACACTCACTTCCACACACGTGCCCCCTGTGAGCACCTGCCTGCACGCATCTGCACTTCCCACACCTGCACCGACACCAGCCCAGGCAGTACACACACGGAGATGCATGTTCACATGTGTACAAAATGGCAAGCCCAGACTGCACACTTGCACCTGTGCACATTACTCATGCAGATCAGAACCCACACGTGCACACGTGCACCCATGTGGACATGCACTCCCATGCACACCCAATGCCATGTGCACAAACATGCATGTCCCCATGCACATGTATGCCACATGCATTATACACGTGTCCACATGCATACATATACCCATGCATACATGCATACCATAATCTGTGTCCCTCATGCACACATGTATTCATGAGCACTATACCCCCACAAGCACACACACATCCCTCCTCTCTGCACAAGGTCAACGCCTTCCTCCCCTCCCTCTCAGATTCAACACAATGTGCTGTATGTCTGCGTCTCACTAGGAGCCTCACCAGAGGGAGGTCACCATACTGAAAATATCAAGTGTATGTATCCCATGACCTAGCTAGTCCAACCTCTGCCACAGTTTATCCTGGGGAAAATTTTACCCACGTGGACATGGAAATATGAGAATGCTCATTGCAGCCATGCTCATAATAGCAAAAAATTGCAATTGACCTAAATATCCCTCAACAGAAGAACGACTAAACAAATACGGTTTTCTCCAAACGAAGAATACTGTACTGTGATTTAACAGAATTTTTAGATCTTTTTTTTTACTATCATAGAAACATCTTCAAGATATGACGTTGAGTGAAAGTGAGTTGAAGAATGAAAACAAGTTGAAGAATAACACAGTTTGATACCGTTTGCATGAAATAAGGTAAAGTATGTCCTTTTTATGTGCTCATATTTATATGGGAAAGTATATGAAAAAGTATCTAGAAAGATGCATTCAACAATCACAGTGGTTACTTCCAAGGAGGGGGACCACAGTTGGATAAGAGACATTTGTCCTAAAGAATCAACAAAATAACTGACAAGAAGTGATAAGTGAATTTAGAAAGATCACAGGATAGAAGATCAATAGAAAAAAAATCAATTTAGATTCTATATACCAGCAGTGAACAATTGGGAAATGAAAATTTAAAATGCCGTTTGCAATAGCATCAGAAAACATTAAAAAAAAAAAGCCTAGGGGATATATTTAACCAAATAGACACAAGACCTGTGTTCTAAAAACTACAAACCATTACCAGTAGAAATTAAACATTGAAATAAATGGGAGGATATACTGGTTTCTTGGATCAGAAGACTCAATATTATCATTAAGACAGCAGTTCTCCCCAAGCCGATCTACAGATTCAGTGAAATCCCAACCAAATTCGAGGAGGCATTTTTAGAAACGGATGCGCTGATTATACAATTTAAATGAAAACAAAGGGCCTGGATTAGTCTAAACTTTTTTAAAATAACAAAGTTTGAGGACTTACCGTATCTGATTCCAAGACTTATTATAAAGTGACAGTAATCAAGGTAGGGTGGTATTGGTACAAGGAAAGAGACACAGATCAGTGGGATGGGGGACAGACTCCACAAATACACCACTCGTATATACTCAGTGGATGTTCAACAGAGGTGCCCAGGTAATTCGATGGGGAAGAGAAAATCTTTTTGACGAATGAATATTTATATGGAAAAAACGAACTTCACCCCCTTACTCATCCCATATAAAAATTAACTTCAAATGGATTGAAACTCTGGGAGAAAACGTAGGTGGAACTCTGTGAGATACTGAGGGAAGCAAATAATCCACAGCCAGGACATGTTCAGCACTAGCAATTACAAAAGAAAAAAGATAAATTGTGCTTCGTAAACATTGAAAACGCCTGCCTTCTCCTCCCCCAGATATTTTTGAGAAAGGACCTGCGGTGCACAGGTTGCAAAGGCTGTTTCTCTCCCTATGCCCTTGCTCATGTCCGGCCACCCTCTCCTGCAACCACAGCCCTCCCTGGGCTCCTTGTCAGCTTCCTCCCTCGAGTCTTCAGGCCTGGGGAGGTAATGGCTTCCCTCTGCTGCTAATCTTCGGGGCCCTCACCATCCATTCGTGGTTTCCTTAACCTGCTGTCACCTTGTAAACACTCTCTCTATTCCACCCTCCTCAACTTCCGTCTTGAGATTTGCCGTCTGTTTCCTGCTAGGACCCAGCCTGGGGCCGAGGCAGTGGCAGCTGCTGGTAGGAGGCTTGTCTGGAGACACAGCCACAGGTAAGCCAGCGGAGGGAAGTTGAACTTCATACACGGTGGAGACAGAGCAAGGGTCAAAGGAAAGGTTGCCCCTGGGAGTGTTGCCCCCCACTAACCCATCTGGGGTTAATCACGTGGAATAATGATACTAAGGAAACTCAGATAACTGGAATGGACAGAAATGGGGGCTTCTCCATCATATGGGCTTCTGCAGGTCACCTCTTTGTGCTCTGCATCGTTGTTAGAACGAGAATTTTCTAAGTTTGTTTTCGGCCCTCTGTTTCAAGGGGAGGTTGTCTAGTCCTTGGACTACCACAGATGGACTTCTCCCTATCAAGGGCTTACTACTCCATGTCTAGGTTGACAATTTGCTCTGTAGGACAGTTCTTCTCTTTGTCTAGCCTGTGGCTCACATGCTGCAGTGTGATGACTTCCCACTTATTCAGGCTTCGAGAGAATCAAAATGAGCTTTTTCAAAGGGAATCAGAAATTTCCTTCCTTATGACAGTTTTTGACATGTCAGGACAACAGGATTTTTCTTATTGTATATCTTTTTTTCCTTTCTTTGTATTCATTCTTTTAACATCCATGGTGAATTCAGAACCAAAGTCACACATTTTGGAAATGTTAGGTTAACCATAGATGTGCCTTGGCTGCAGGGCTTTTCACAACTTAACATGCTAATGTTCTAAAGAGGAAATTAGAGGGTGCAGCTTTTCCTGGACCCACAGACCAGGGAAACTTTCTCTAGCAGAGCTTTACATGGAGCTAACACCACATGGAACATCCTTGGAAACAAACTGATAGACCCCAGCTCAGTTACTGCATAAACGGAGAAATTGAGATTTGGGACCACGTGACTTGCTACAGTAGGGTTTGCAAAGCAGCTTAATCCCTTTAAATAAAGCAATAGGACAATGACCTGCAAGTAGCATATAGTAACTATTAGTTCCTTCCCTTTTCGTGTCTTTTTCTTGGAGCCTCAGTTTTATCACCTGTCAAATGGGAGCACTAATACTTTTTCTACAGTATCTGTCATGAGACTTTTGGTTATAAATGATGGAAAAACCAACTTAAAATGCTTGCATGAAGGAAACTTACTGGATCATATAAAGCTCAGCTTAATCTCAATACTGCCAGTGTCATCTGGACTCTTTATCTCCATACTGATTTTATGCTAAGGCAGACCTTGCCCTGGGAGCAGCAGGGATGACCCCCAGCAGCCCTGGGCTGATACCCTCCTAGCTTAGCCACCCTAGCAGATGGAAGGCACCTCATTCCCAACATCACTGAAAAGTCCTGGGTCTAACTGCATCTGGGTCACATCCTGAGCTAGTCGCCACAGTCTGGAGAATGGGGTGCTCTGGTTGCTCAGATCTTGATCACATGATTAACATTGACCCAGCTCCCAGGAGTTGCTCATTGACAACAAATAGGTTGCTTAGCAACCAGTTCCTGTCTCTTTTCTGCCATTCAGGACTGGCAAAACCCCGCCAGGGTCCTGATTATTGAATGTTAGCGCTTAGCATCCTTTTTTTTTTTAACTTTATTTTTCATTGAATTTAATGAATGTTAGGACAATGTTAGGTCCAGGTGTGCAGCAAAGCGATTTGTTTCTTAGCCATGGCATTTCCTTGGAGAAAAGGCAAGATGGCAGAGTGATTAAAATAGACAGTGAAGTTCAACGAGCTATGGTTGAAATGCCGACGGTGGCATTTACTCACTGGATTAAATTACTTAATCTCCATGTGACTCAGTTTCCTTGCCTATAAAATGTGGCTGGTAATGCTGTGCGCCTCTTGGGTTGTGAGGGTTAAATGAAGTGATTCATGTAGATGGCTTAGAACAACGCTCACCTGCTGTGGGGGTCAGGGCTCGCTAAAAGTGGGCTAAATGTTAGCAAGTCTGTTGGAGGAGGTGGCATTCATGGCAACCACCAGACCCACTTCATCATGTCCAGTCTACCCCTGGTCTCCCAGGGACCACCCTGCAGCCAGGGGTGTTTCGGTCTGTGTTATCTCTCCAGCCCTTAGTGATCTGGTCAGGTACAGTGCTTGGCACATAGTAGGTGCTCAGTAAATATTTGTTACCTGCAGAATCCAGGGCATCTCGGGTAGAGTCAACCTTTTGCCTGCTCTTCACAAACCAGGAGTCAGTGCGGAGAACTCGTCCTCCCTGAATCTCCAGAGATTGCCTTAGAAACAAAAAGAGCAAAAGCTGGCCGCCGTTGACCTGTCAGACCCTCTTCCATGAGCGCAGGGGAAGCCACCACCTGGTGGATGATCCCTTGCTACAGTCAGCAGCTCCAAATGCTATGTTGGCAAAAGGCAAGCTGCCTGCAAAACCGTTTCTAATTTTTGTCGGACATAAAACCAGGTCTTGAGCACTTACGTTTCCATCCTACTCATTTCAGAGACAATTAGCTGTCGGGTGCCTTTGCCTGGAAGCTCCCTTGCACATCTACTTGTTGGATGCACTCATCCCTGTCCAAATAAGCCAGCAGAAGATTTATGTCAACTCACTATTAAAGTACAATTTTAACAATCCTTTTAAATGACAGTAGCATCTACGCGTAACTAACACTGTATGTTAAGCCTCCCCCAGGGACAGCAACCTGCTTCATTAAAACAGCCGTTAATGAAGAGGCTCTATAAATCAGCAGCTTTTACACAAAAACGCACGATCTAAACTCTTTCTGCAGCTCCACCCTGCTGCTGACAGACAGCTCAGAGGGGAGGTGAGCACCTGGAAGACGTTGCCATGAAGGGCAAAAGAAGCCAGTTTTAAGTATTTTGAGTGAAGCCAGGCCAGCCAACCGAAACTTATTTTCTCCAGCAGTAGCCTCAGGACACATAGAGGAAAACAGACCTAATGTCTTTTCCGTGATCAAACCTTCCTACCGCACTGGGCAGGGCGTGAGGTCACCCTGACACCTCTCTGTGACTTTCAGAGTCACAGAGGTGGGGCCTCCGCAGGCCAGTGGAACTTGGACTCCAGTGCCCAAACACCAGCCTGCCAGCAGCTCAGCGTTTACCGAGATGGACCTTTGCGACGTCTTGGTCCACACTCCTAACCATAGCGTCAGAGAGGCTGAGGTCCAAGAGGGAAAATGTCTTGGCCAACGCTGTAAAATTGCCCAGGGCAAAGTCCAGGTGAGAACTGAGCAGTCCTTATGCTGCTCTCCTGAGGGACTCCTGCTTCCCTTAGTTCACGGGCTGCCCCCCCCGCAAGGAAAGGGGGCACAGTGCACTGCCCATCAGCAAGTGTTCTTTTGTTCTCAGATGTCACTGGGATGCTGCAAAATCAAGAGACCGTAGATGGATGGCTGTGTTGCGAGGACCCTGAGTGGGGTAATTCTCTCCTCAAGGTGAAGGCCATACTCATCTGAGTGTCCCCTTGGGCCTGGGAGAGCCCTGCACCCAGAGAGGCTCACCACAGCCTTGTCTGGATTGAATGAAACCAGTGACAGGAAAGCCACGCCTCCCTGACCAAAGGTCTCATTGTCCACGCTTTCTTCCCTTTCTTAACCTCCTAGTGGCAAAAGCTTAAGGTCTCCAAGTGTCACCCCAAAATAAGGATTTTCATAATCAATTTTAAAATCTGGTGACAATCCGGCCACTTGTTGACCAATAAGCTTATAGACAGTTTCCTCTGAGGTTTCCATACTTCTAAGTGACAGCTCAGGGAGACACGACCACTTCGTGGAGGGAAAGGCAAAGGCATTCAAGGTTTACAATCCACAGAAAGCCACCTTCCAAACAGGAAGCAGGACAAGTTCCTCTCTTTGCTGTGTCTTGGCACCAGTCCTCCCAACCAGACCCTAATTAGGATGGACGGCTGTTCTCCACCCTGGGACTGGAAGGAAGCCTGGGATTATCTCAGCCAAGAAATCTCCAACGCTGAGAAATGTCAGAGCCACCACACGGATGAGCAGAAAAGAAATGATAGGTTTTTCAGGAGCCCCTTGTGCCTTGGCTGTGGCCACTATGAGATAAGGTGCTGGGCTTTGGGAATGCGCAGCGTTGATCTGGTTCCATTTGGAGGTTCAGAAGACTCATCCCCCCGCCTTCTCACCCCTCACCTTCTGCAAGGTACTCAGCTACCTTCCTAACCCTAACCCCTGGGGAGAAGTCCCGACCCCTTTGTAGAAGGAAAGACTTTCAGGCATGGATCTAAGTGTGGTGAGTTACCAGGCTGGGGCTGATGGATGCCGCAGACTGTGAGGGATCCTAAGACCCCATCTACTCTCTGGAACTTATCTTCAGAAACGCTTGCTTAAGGGTGCAAAGAAACATGTATACAGATATTTCCAGCATTATTATTATTATTATTTGTAACAGTGAAAAATAACCTTTCAAATTGGAACAACTCAATAGCCTTTACCAGGAGACTGGTTAAATAGTTCAGTGGTTAAAAACATGGGCTGTCGGTTCAAATCTTGGCTTTATTACGTACTGGCTGTGTGACCTGGAATAAGTTTCTGAAATTCTCTGTGCCTCAGTTTCTCCATCTTTATAATGGGGAGGAGAAAAATCAGTATATTTTAAAGCTTTCCTGGTTTTCTTTGCTCAGCTCTGCATTCCCCGTTAGATTTTCTTAAGCCAGGACATTCTGTTGATTTTCAAGAGCCACTGACGCAAAATTACAATCAGAGCCTAATTTTAAGCTTATTGGAACCACAGATCCTACAGCAAATGTTTATTGCTTCCGAGAGAGAAGAGGCAGTGCTCAGCCATCAACCTGGTGGTTCAGGTTAAAAGATCAGTGTTGCCCTTGCTCTTCTCTTTGCCTCAGTCCCCACCTCCTGCCCTCCAGATACAGATGGAGTCTGTACGATGGTGCTTCTCACTCCTGCCCTGCACGCCCCAGTCCACGCTTCGTTAGCTCCCCTGATAATGACACTGGCTTCCTGTGTGGGCTCCCTGCTTCCACCCTTGTCCCTGTAGTCTGTTCTTCACATGTGGCTGCAGATGCTGTTGGAACCTATGTCAGCACACGTCCCTCCGCCTTGGAGCCCCCTCTCCCACTGTCATCCATTTTAGAATAAAATCTAAATGAATGAAAATAAATAAAAAAATAAATCTCTGACTAGAATAAAATCCTCACCATGGCCTTGTTCAGTCTTTCCAGATTGTCCATCTACAGCAGCCTCCCTGCCACTATCACCATCTGACATCCTTCCCTCCCTTTATTTCCTATTTAGCACTTTTTCTCTTTGAAATTATCACATGTATTCATTTTGTACTGTGATTAACTGTCTTCTCCACTCTTGTAAGATTGTGTCTGTCTTATTCACTTCTGTAGCCCCAGGCCCTGGAATATTGCCTGGCAAAGGAAGTACTCAAAGGATATTTGTTGGAAACATGATTTGGTCTTAACGTCTCTTCTGCTTAAAGCTTTGGGGACAACTAAGTACAATTTTACATGAGGAAAAGGATGAGATGCTATCCTTGTGAATCCAACTGCAATTCCCATGTCTGGGTCTAAATCCACTTACCGGCCTGCTGTGCGTGTCGATACAAGTCTTCTTGCCCCAGGAGCCCGAGGCCCAGCATCGCAGCTCTAGGGAGATGCAGCCTGAGACGTGTGCACAGTCTCCCCGAGAGTCTTCTGCCTCTGTTTCCTCATTTGTCAAAAACAGACATAGAAATGGCCCTGTGTCCTTGAAGAGACTTTCCAGCTCTAGGGGTGTGCGACTGATGCTCAGGTCAAGAGGGCTGGGAGCTGCCACTCGCATCGTCTGCCCTGGGCCAGGTGGGATGGAGCCAGGGAGATGGTCACCGTGAGTCCTGTCCCTGATGCCTTGGTGCCGGTGTGGCACCTCTCGGAGCACCCACAGGCGTTAATGATCTGTCAGCTGGGTTTCTCTGGATCAGCCTCGTTTCCTGCTCTGTGAGCAGTGGCTAGAGAGAAACTGGAGAATTATTCCATCAAATGGAGCCATCACTGGGCTGGTTTTGAAGGAAATCCCTCAGCTCCTTCTTCTGGCCTGGGGCCAGTGTTCTCTCCAGATGCTGAGGAAATCGTTGAAAGGATATGAGACAAATAGATATATTATAAAGCAATTATAGTAAAATGTTAATGGTGGAATGGAGGTGGTGGGTATAAGGTGTTCAGTGTAAAATTTGTTTAAAAATTTTCAAAATAAAATGTCAAGGAAAAGTGACATAACAGTTTCTGGTCCCTTAAATTCTGTTTTTCTTTTTAGTAAGACTTAAAGTGGCTGAACCAGAAGCATGTCCAGGGCACAGCTGATCTGACATCTCATCCACAGCACAGACAGACACCTCTCCTGGTCCCTATTCCCCGTTCATGGTCACACCACTCCTTCTGTCTGTCTTCTCACGGACCTTGGCAGCTGTCTCTGAAAACACCTCATTAGTATGGAGTTCTCAGAAACATCACTCTTGCTTCTGGATTCTTCTGCTGAACCTGCAAATAGGAGCTGGTCTCTGGGTGGTGGAGGAGCCCCAGCCCTACATGGAGAAACCCTCAGGACCTCACTCTTGTCTAGCCAGAAAGACCTCGATTCCCTCTGAGGATCCCCAGGTCGAACAAGAGGAGTGAAGAGGAATTTGACAAGAGGAAAAGTGTCCAGAGACAGAGCAAGGGAGCTAGTTGGATGTGAAAACTTCCATGAGAGACATGAAGAAAGGAAACTGTGGTATTGGGAAGGGGTGTGTGGAGACCCCACCGTGTGCTGCAGCCAGAGACCGTGTAACAGAGGCGAGGACCCTTCCAGGGAGGTGAGTGAGCCCCACCACTGTGTCTTCACCTTGCAATTATTTATCGATGGCCAGTTATGTGCCAGGCAGAGCACTGGGCACTGGGAAGAGCAGGTTCCTGCCCAGGTGACCACTGCCACTTTTCTTCCTTGAAATTCATTTCTCCACCCAACAGCCAGGGTGAGCCAGTTAAAATCCCACCTGACCTCAGGGCCTTTGCACTTGCTGTTCTCTGTGCCTGGACTGCTCTTCCTCAAGTTGTCTGCATGGCTCTCCCCCCTTCCCTCCTTCAGGTCTCAGACGTCACCTTCTCAGTAAGACCCTCCTTGGCTGCTCTATTTAAAATTGCAGCCTCCCTCCCATCCTTGCCTACTCCCTGTCCTCCTTGCCAGCACTTACCACTGCCCCACAAGATACACATTTTATGTGGTTATGGATCTGACCTCATGAGAATTTCTGTCTCAGAGGCATCGTGTGGGCTTTGTTCATGGCTACATCCCCAGCATTAAAATACTGCCTGGCATACAGGAGGTGCTCATGTATGTTTATTGAATAAGAAAAAAAAGTACCTTCCCTCTGTTTTAAAGTATAGTGTATTAATAGAACGTTTGAGGCCAACAGATCAGCAAATCGGTGTCAGTGCAGAGGGAGTTTGTTACAGTTCCCAAGAGAAGCCCGCCACACACAGGGGGCCATGCGAGGAAATGCCTGGTGGGGCAGGGGCAGAGGCAGAGGGAGGGGGGAACTGTGGCCAAGGGCCTCATTGTGGTTTCTGTGGGCAGGAGTGGAGAAAGCGGGGCAAGCAGGCTTAGGACTGTCTAGTTTGAATGGTTTCAGTGGGCTCTGGGCACAGGGCTGTCTCTGGTCATCTGATACCTGGCCCTGGGGTGACTAGGGCAGCTGGATAGTGGTCTGGAGTGTGAGCGCCTGAAAAAGGAGGTGGCTGGGGTATGGGCTCTAGATTGGTTGGTTTGTAGTTGAAAAGTACACTCACAGGCAAGCTGTTGACTATCTCTAGGAACTGGTATCCCCGGGAGGGGCAGTCTCCCCAGAGTCAGCAAGGCCCCAGAAAACAGAAAATAAAAGACAGTCAGTTCACCCTTCTGCTGATAGCACTCCAGTGGTGCTCTGGGCACACGGCTTCTCTCTTATTCTCAGTGTATTACATTTCTGAAGGATGGACGAAGGGCCCAAGCTAAGCCAATCAGCAATATTCCATTGCTATAGCTCAGCACTAACTCAGAGACAGACATGTGGCCCAGATCCAGCCAATGAGACGGAAGTACTCAGGCCGAGAAGAGGATGGGGGATGAGGCAGCTGGGCTGCTGGAGGCTAAACCAAGCGTGATCATCCTATTTCCCTTTGTCAGTGATGGTTAACGGCTGGGTGTGTAATTCAGGCCAAATAAAATGCAGGGTGTCTAGTTATATTTGAATTGCAGATAAACAATGAATAGTTTTTTTAGTATAAGTATTCCCAACTTAAATTCAGGACAGACTGTATGTTTCTTTGCTTAATTTGGCAACGCCATATATAACCCACTCTGGGCCAAAAAGACATAAGGGGATGTCTAAGAGGGTGTGGGAGGGTCAGCTGGCAGCTGGGTTCCATGGAGGACTTTGACCTTGCTTAAGAGAGAGACGTCGAAGAGTCTGCCATTTATTTCTTCCCCGTGTGAGGATGTGACGTCTGGAACTGTGCAGTCATCTTGAAACCATTATGCATTGAGTTTGAGGACACGACAAGGATGTTTGAGCCGAAGGACAGGAGGGTCCCTTAATTTCAACATTGTACTTCCAAACTCAGACCCAGAAATGCCCCTGCTCTTATTTTTATGCGAGATAATTAAATGTTTCTCTTACTTAAGCCAGCAGTTCTCAATCTTGGTCGCACATTAGAAGAACTTGGGGGAGCTTCAAAATAATGCTGATGCCAATGCCATACTCCACAGCAGTTGAGTCAGAATTTCTGAGTATAGGATTCGGGCGTTGGGGGCGGGGTTTAAAAGCTCCTCAGGTGGTTGTAATGTCCAGCCCCTGGCTACTGAGAAAGTGTGGTCCCTGGACTAGAAGCGTGGGCTTCACGTGGGAGGCTGTCATAGCCATGAACCTAGACCTGATGCATTAGAAGCTGCTGTTTAACAAGGAACCCTGGTGATTTGTATGCACATTTAAAGTTTGGAAAGCACTGGCTTAAACCACTGTTAGTTATTTTCTCCTTGCCGCTGAACAAATCCTGATTTCCAATCAAACAGTCAGGACTCCAAGGCACTAAGAATGCCAGCCCATCAAGGCAGGGTTCCCAGGGAGTGTGGTACCTCCAGCTTTGTTGTTTTCTCCTCAGGGTTGCTTTGGCTAATCAGCGTCCTTTGTGGTTCCAGGTTCACTTTAGAATTTTTTGTCCAATTTCTGTGAAATTTGTCCTTGGGAGTTTGATAGGAATTTTACTGAATCTGCAGATTGCTTTAGGTAATAGGTACACATTAACAATGTTATTTCTTCTGACCCATGAGCACGGAATATCTTTCCACTTATTTGTGGAAAAAATCTTTCAAAAATGTCTTAGAGTTTCCAGGTCTTTCACCTCCTTGGTTAAACTTATTCCTAGGTATTTTGTTCTTTCTGTTGTGATTGTAAATGGGATTGTTTTCTTAATTTATCTTTCTGATGGTTAGTAGTATGCTGAAAGGCAACAGATTTCAGTATATTAATCTTATGTCCAGCAACTTTATTGTATTAATTTATTATTTTTAATAGTTTTTTTGGTGGAGTCTTTGGGGTTTTCTATATATAAAGTCATGTCATCTATAAATTGTGACAGTGTCCCTTCTTCCTTTCCCATCATAAGTGAGTGTTGAATCTCGCCAGATGTTTTTTCTGCATCTATTGAGATGATCATATGGTTTTTATCCTTCATTTTGTTAATATGATATGTCACATTGATTGGTTAGCAGATGTCAAACCATCCTTGAATCTCTGGAATAATTCCCACTTGATCATGGTGTATGATCCTTTTAATGTATTGTTGTATTTGGTTTGCTGATCTTTTGTTAAGGATTTTTACATCTATGTTTATCTGAAATTTTCTTTTTGTGTGTGTTGTTTTTGTCTGGTTTTGTTAGTGGGGTGATGTTGGCCTCATAAAATGATTTAGAAAGCATTCCCTTCCCTTCATTTTTTGGGAACAACATGAGAAGGACAGGTGTTAAATCTTCCTTGAATGTTTGGTAGAATTCACGTGTGAAACCATCTGGCCCAGGACTTTTGTTTTTTGGGAGACTTGATTACCGTTTCGATCTCTGTATTAGTGATTGATCTAGTCAGATTTTCTGTTACTTCATGATTCAGTATTGGAAGGTTGCATGGTTCTAAGACTGTCCATTTTTTCTGGGTTGTCCAATTTGTTGGCATATAGCTGTTCATGGTAGTCTCTTACAATCCTTGGTATTTCTGCAGTGTCTGTTGTTTTTTCTCCTCTTTTGTTTCTGGTTTTATTTATCAGAGTCTCTCTCTTTTTTTTCTTAGTGAGTCTAGCTAAAGGTTCATCAATTTTGTTTATGTTTTCTAAGAAACGACTCTTAGTTTCATTGATCCTTTCAGTCCCTTTAGTCTCTATTTCATTTATTTCCACTCTGATATTTATTATTTCCTTCCTTCTGCTGACTTTGGGATTCATTCCTTCTTCTTTTTCTGTTTCCTTTAGGTGTAAGTTTAGATTGTTTGTTTGAGATTTTTCTTGTTTCCCGAGGTCCTCCTGTGTTGCTTGAAACTTGCCCCTCAGCACCACTCTTGCTGCATCCTATACTTTTGGTATGTCATGTTTTCATTTCCACTTGTCTTTGTGTAATTTTCACTTTCTCCTTTGAGTCCTGAGCTGACCCAGTAGCTGTTCAGCAGCACATTGTTCTGTGTCCACACGTCTGTGATTTTTCCAGCTTTCCTCTTGAAGCTGACTTCTAGCTTCATTTCATTGTGATTGGAAAAGATGCTCAATATGACTTCAGCCTTCTGAAATGTACTGAGACTTGTTTTGTGTTCCGACATATGGCCTATCCTTGGGAAAGTTCTGTGTGCGCTTAGGAAGAATGTGTTTTTTTGCTGCATTTGGATGGAATGTCCTGTACAAATCTATCAGCTCCATCTGGTCTAATGTTCCATTGAAGGCCACTCTTCCCTTGTTTCCTTTCTGTCTGGATGATCTATCCATCGATGTGAGTGAGCTATTAGAGTCCCCTGCTGTTACTGGGTTGCTATCAGTTTCTCCCTTCAGGTCTGTTAATAACTGTTGTATGGATGTTGGTGGTCCTCTATTGGGTACATATGTATTAACTGTTATGTCTTCTTGATGAACTGTCCCCTTTATCATTATATACTGTCTATTTTGATTTCTTGTTACCTTTTTTTGGCTTGAAGTATATTTTGTCTGATGAGAGTAAGGCTATACCTACTTTCTTTTGGCTGCTATTTGCATGACGTATCATTTTCCATCCCTTCACTTTGAACCTGTGTTTGTCTCTAGGGCTGAGGGGGGTCTGCTGGAGGCAGCACATAGTTGGGTCTTGTTTTTAAATCCAGCCAGCCACTCTGTGTCTTTTGATTGGTGAATTCAACCCATTTACATTTACAGTGATTATTGATAAATAAAGCCTTGGTATGCCACTTTATCTTTTGTCTTCTGGTTGCTTTATCTCTCCATTGTTTCTTTTCTCCTACGTTTCTGTCTGCATTTTGGTTGGGTGGCTTTCTATGATGTTTTTTTCTCATCTTCCTTTTTTTTTATGTTTTGTGTCTCTAAATTTATGTTCTATGGTTACTGTGAGGTTTGTGTAAAATGTCTTGTAGATGAAACAGTCCTTTCTCTGCTGACAGCTTCTTATCTTCACGTACCTATTCAAGTTCCATCCTTTTCCTCTTCCTCTTTTTTTTTTTTTTGTTGTTGTCTCAAATTGTTCCTTTTTAATAGTGTGAGTTTGTGGCCAAATTAAAGTAGCTATGGTTATTTTGTTCTGCCTCCCCCCCCCCATAACCTTTATGCTATAATAAAGTGTTCAAAACCCTATTCCGATACAGAGTTGCAATTTCCTGATTCTGTCTATTTATCACTTTACTCAAAGTTTTGTGTACTTTTGCCTTTTTGTTTCAGGTAGAAGAGCTTCCTTCAATATTTCTTGTAAGGCAGGTCAAGTGTTAATGAACTTCAGCTTTTGTTTGTCTGGGAAAGTCTTTATTTCTTCTTCATATCTGAGTGATAACTTTGCCGGATGGAGTATTTTTGGGTGACAGTTTTTAATCTTTCAGTGTTTTGAGAATGTCATTCCACTCCGTGCTGGCCTGTAGAGTTCCTGCTGAGAAATCTGCTGATGGCCTAACGGTGTCTTTTGTCTTTTTTGTAGGTTACCATTCTTTTTTCCCTGGCTGCCTTTAAAATTCTTTGTCATTGACTTTTGACAATCTTAATATAATGTGTCTTGGAGAAGATCTTTTTGCATTGAGGTAATTAGGTGTTCTTTTTGCTTCATGGACTTGTGTCTCCAGTTCCTTCCCCAGGCTCAGGAAGTTCTCAGCTCTTATCTCTTTACATAAACTCTCTGCTCTCTTCCCTCTCTCTTCTCCTTCTGGGATACCCATCACCCTAATGTTCTTCCTAAAAGAGTTAGATAATTCTCAGAGAATTTCCTCTTAAAATTTTTTTTCTTTCCTCTTCTGCTCGTATCATTTCTAGATTTCTATCCTTAAGCTCCTAAGTCTCTTCCATATGGCCTGCTCTGTTTCCAATGCTGTGTAATGCTTTCTTTATCTCAGTTACTGAATTCTTCAGCTTCACAGTTTCTGTTTGGTTCTTTTTTAGGGTTTCAAGCTCTTTGGCAAATACTTTGGTAAAGTCTTCCTTCTGTTCATTAATTTTATTCCTGAGCTTTTTGAACTGCCTTTTGAGTTTTCTTGCAGCTCGGTGAATTTCTCCACAACAGCTATTTTGAATTCTCTGTTAGTTAGAGCGCAGTATTCTGTGCCTTTAAGTTTGGTTTCTAGAGAATCATCATCTTCTTTTTGTGGTGCGTTGTTACTGTGGCTTCTCATGGTGCTGGATGAGGTGCTCCTCTGCTGGCGCATTTGAAGTGGTGGGCACCTTTCTGCTTGTGTCTAAGCTGCTTCTGGTTATATTCGCGAGTCAGCACTTCCCTCCTCCACCATCTCTGCCAGAGGCGTCATTCCGTACCCTTGTGCCCTTGTTACTGCTTCTTGCAACTCTGGGGTTGTTGGTGCCTTGCTGCTGCCAGTGTTGCTGGTGTGGCCGTCCAGGGCACTGGGATGGCGGGCTTTTTCCTCCTGTCCCAAGTCGCGGGGGACTTGGCCGCTGCGGGAGGAGGGGAGGGTGGGGGAAAGCCGGGGTCACACAGGAGACTCTCCATGTCCGGTGTTGTGAGGTTTGCGGGGTTGGAGGCTGGAGTCACGGGCACCTCAGCGGGTGGAGGGATGGGTCCCCTGTGGTCGTGGGGGCTTCTGTGGCTGGGAGGCTGGCGTTGTATATGCTGCCCACCCTGCTGCTCCCAGGCTCTCTGGGGCAGCAGGCTCCGCTGCTGTGGCCAGAGGGCTGGAATCGCAGGCACCACCTCCACTGTTACCCTGGTTCGTTGGGCAGAGGCACCTTTGTTGTGGTGTGGATGTTTTACTGGTTGGAGAATGAAGGGGAGAGACAAAAGTAACCACCATGTTTCTGATGTCACTCCTGAAACTTAACGTTCTGGGAAAACTGCCTTATCTGGCAGCCCTACTCCTCCCTCCTTCCTCCTCCTTCTGTCATTAATGTTCCAGGAAAACTCACAGATCCAAAAAAAGAAAACCAAAACAAAGCAGCAAATATACCCAAAGCTTAAACCTCACACCCACCGCTCAGCTGTGGCATGTCTATAAACTCAGCCTGAAGAAGGAAGACCTGTCACGTGCAAAAGCCCAGCATGCCGTCGTCAGCCAGGCCCTCCTGCCAGCGTGGCCCTTCGAGCTGCTTGGCACTAAACTTCACGCCCAGACAGGCTGCTGTGATGGCTTTTCTCTCCTTTATGACAAGCCACAGGGTCGGGGATCTGCCAGTATATCCTCCTCACCACCCTTCCTGTGTGTAGTGAATGGCTTTAACTTAATTAAACCCTCCCGTAGTTCTATAGTGTTGGGTGGAATTATAGTAAGAAATCCCCTTCACCATCAATTACAAGGTAGACAAATCTGGAAAGAGACACTGGCTGTCCTCCAGGGAGAGCCCACCCTCCCTGCGTCTCTGTCCCCCAGAGAACCCGCTCATGAGCAGCCTCCCTTCTCTGCCCCAAAGGGAGGGCGGGGGGTGGCACTGTGTGAAAGACGACAGGGGACAGATGGAGGGGTGCATGGGCGGGTGTCCCGACATGCACAGATGTGCAAATACCCAGCTTCAGGCGTAAGCTGAATCTTATGAGCAAGCTGACACTCAGAGAGGTAAAAGGTCTTGTCTGAGGTCCCCAGGGTGGCAAGAAGGGTTTGGACCCAGATGAAGCTGTGCCTGGCTTTGGGACACAAAGCCTTCCCACTGTGCTTGGGATTTTTCTAACCGGGCCCTCAGAGGCCATGGAGGTACCTCAAGGGCATGGAGGTTGGCCAGGGAGACCCAGGGGTAGGATATGACCTCTAACTGCTTTTTATGCCGGGTCATAGATAAGATTTCATTGGGAGAAAAGTGTGTGAGTGTATATGTGGAAGGGGTGGGGGGAGTAGGGTTGTTAGATAAAATATAAGAATCCCAGTTAAATTCAAATTTCAGATAAACAACAGATAATGGTTTAGTATAACTGTGTCTCATGTAATACTTGGTACATTCTTATACCAAAAATTGTTGTTTATTTGAAATACAGTTTTCCCCCCTAAGTCTGGCAGCCTTTGTATGTGTATGTATAGGGGCAAAAAAGCTTTGAAAACCACTGTGTCACCACCACACACTGCCTTCCTTCAGGCCTCAAGTTCCTGAGGGCCTCACATCCCCAGGCTGGGCTCTGCCCACGGTTTGCTGTTCCATCCCTTTCTCCTCATCCAGGAAACACAATAAAAGAGGCAGGACTAGTAGACTCACCACGGAAGTGGGGCCGGGCACGGGGCTGAGTTGGTGTCCTTTGATCCCACCATGCTTGCCCCACTGTTGCAGTTCAGAGACCGAACAGGGTGATGCCTGAGCTTTGCTCCTTTTCTTTTGTTAGGGAGAAGGTGGCGGATCTCTTTTGTGAGTGCCACTGTGTGTTCCTGTGTGTGCGTGCATGCGTGTGTATGTGAGTATAGGTGTGTCTGTGCGCCTGTGCAAGCACGGGTGTGTTCACTGCAGGCAGGTGCTGTGGATCAGGCTTCAGGTCAGGATTTAACTCAGCGGCTCAGACACTCACTGGGTCAGAGGGTCTGCAAAGTGCCCTCTGGCCATGTTTCTTTCCCATAATTCACAGCAAACCCTGTGGTTCTCTGGGTCCCAGGCCTCCGCCTAAGTTTTCCATGTTTCCTCCAAGCAGGTGGGGACTCCTGACCCCACTCGGGAGCTCAGTGTCCGCCTGGGAAACAAGAGGGGCCTCAGGGACTCAGATGCCCCCAGCCTGGAAAGTCTTCGCTCAGCCACGACTGGGCGGGGCCCTGGGCGGGGCCTCAGTGTAATTCTCAGAACCCTCCCCCTCTCGCTTCAGCAGCCCCTGCCCGTCTCCAACCACCACGTCGGGTACCACCTGTTCCCTCTGTGTCCCTCCGCACCCTGATGGCATCTCTCGTTGTGATCCTTCTGCTGGATAATCGGGCTTTTCAGGCTCCCCTCGCCACACCCGACTCCCCGCCCCCTTGTTGGCTTAACCTGGAGTGGACCTTTCCCTCGATGTGTATAAGCCTGGGTTCTTCCTTCTGCATCCTTCTTGGAGGCATTTTGTGAAGAATACCTGACTTACACCCAATGATAAAAGTACTTGCTGTTGCTGTGTGTGTGTATCTTTCCATCAAGGGGCTGAAATACAATCTGAGCCGTTTTCGTCCAAGCACTTTCTGGCTGAGTGTGGGCTGGAGCTTGGAGCAGATGGGATTTTATGAGGGTTGTAAAAGTTGAGCTTTTAATGTGTCTCAAAGAAATCGATGGGTAAAGGAGAAACGTTAAAAGTACGAAAAACGTGGCCTGGGATGCATTTGCAGGGTCTGGAGCACAAGGACATAGAACTCAAGCAGAGGGCTTTAATGGTTCACAAAATCGGGCCAAAACTTGTTTCCAGGAAAGAAGAGGCTGCAGAGTCTCCCTCTGCGAGTTGTGATCAGCTTCTCAGCCCCTGTGATCATGCAGGGCAGTCCTGCATGGACTTTGTAACAAAATTCCAGCATCATCCATACACTATGTGCTTGTGGTTAATTCTGCCTGTGTTTTCAGTTAAACCCAAGCAGTCTTGTTGGTAGGAATGCAATTACATTAGAGAAAAACTGTTTATATGTCTCGAGATATTACGATTATGAAAAACAGCAACATAAACTTCCATTAAGTCAAAAGAAAGTTAATCATGTTTCATGCTGCCTCCCTGGGCTGGTGCTGGCACAAACATGATTAACTTCAGCCAAACAGGGCTCATCTTTGCAGCACGGTATACATTTTCTCCCTTAATTACAAATAATTGTATAGTGTAATTTATCCTAATGCCTGATGCCTAAAAGTGCGTGTTCAGGAATAAAGGGTTAGTTTGGGAGGTTCAAAAATTATAAACAGGAGTAATTGTAGCCTCCTGAGGGCTAGAGACCAATGAGGTTTAATCAGACCGCTTATCAGTGAAAGACAGTGGGGCAGCGTCCAGTTAAGACATTGTGTTAAGAACACAGATAATACTAAGGATTTGTCTTGTTGCTTAGCTATGCGCAAATAGTTCACTTTTGTGAGAGGACCAGAAGAATTTAACACGTGAATTCTAGTATGTGATGAAACAGACACACAGACAGTGTTAGCCCCCGTGTAACTGAATATTAACATGAGCACTGCAGCCCCCCGCAGCCCAGTGGCAGGCCTCCATGGACAAGGCAGAGCTTGTGGGTCTCCGCTGGATGAGACGATAAATGCAATTCAGTTTAGTCTCTCTTGATAGCACATCTCTTTCAGAAAATGCACCCATGAGTTGATTAACATTGGTGGCATTTAATAAAACCTGAGCAGTCCCAGGGCTGGGGTTGTAACTGACCTGGATTCCGCCCCCACTGGCTGGCAACTCTTAGCTGACCTTCCTGGGCCTCGGTTTCCTCATCTTGAAAATGGGGATAACATGGAGGACGTTGCAGGTTGTCACGTGGATTAGGTGAGATGAAGAGGATGAAATGCACACATGGTGCCTGGGTCACGGAAGGTGCACAAGGAGTGGTCACTGAATCAGAATCAGAAACGGACTGTTATGGACCCTAAGACACTCCTCTAGAGTCTGCAGAACTGGGCTGAAAATCCAGGGCAGTTTGTCCTCACTTGGGCTTGTAAGGAATCATAAGCTGGGCCATAGGAGCTCTCAGTGTTGTCTGTGTAGACAGTCAGTGGGTTGAGGACTGTGTCTTGTCTTTGAACAGGGACCATACCCTCCGGGGGCCCCTCATAGACGCTATTTGGGACTGGAGGCCGCAGGCTGTCTGCTTCAGCCTGGAAAGCCCCCCAGACAGGGGTTGATCTTGGGTTGCCCACTGGCTGAGTTCTGACCCCACTGTCACTTCAGAGCAGGAAGCCAGGCCTCCCCTGGGAGGAGATGGTTAGCAGGAAGCCACGTGAGCTGCTCCTACATTCTGAGCCCTGTGTAGGAGGGGCCAGCCCTGCGCCTCGGAGCTGCCGATCGGGGTTCTCAGAGCTCGTAGTGGCCTTGCACATCCTTAGTGAGATGCTCATTCATTTGACAAATGTTTATTAAGTCGCCCAGTACTGGGCCTTAGCAAACATCGAGGTATAGGGTATGATCCTCTTCTAGAGTTGCCAGATACAACAGGACACCCAGTTAAATTTAAACTTCAGAGAAACAATGAATAATTTTTTTAGTATAAACACAAGTATGTCCTGTGCTAAATCTGGCAACACTATGCTCCTCCCAAGCGATTATGTTAGCGTCTCTCAGCCTTGGTGCGTGAGTAACCACACCCCCCCCACCCAGTGTGATAACCAAATAAGGCTCCAAAGATTGCCAGTGTTTCCTAGGGGATACAGTTGTCTGTGGCTGAGAACCACTGGGTTAAAGTCTGGTAAGTAAGATGGACATAACAAGTGAGCATGACAAAGAGTTTATTGCAGCAACTACTAGTCACCTCCCCAATATCCAGTCCCCCTCTTCCTGCAAGTAGAAATCTGCTTTTTTGAGGGTGCATGTTGAACTTCCAAAACCTCTTTGAGACTCAGACTGCCATGAGACAGATGTTGCGACCGCCCCCAAAGGGAGAGCCCCTCCAAACATGGGGATGAGAAGGCTCACAGGGGAAGGAAACAGGATTGGCAGTGTCAGTGGCATCTTGGTGGGCTCTGATCAGACAGCTGTTGTAATCTTATAGAAAGGAACTTTCTTGTGAAGTGGCCGGTCTCTATCCACAGTGTCTTGGTCTCAGAATCATTGACTCAAAGAAGGAACTTAGAGGGTGGAGGTTAGTCTCTAGAGCCCTGAGATTATGGAAGTAAGCTCAGAGCAGAATATTTTATCATTTCCTTCCTCAGACAACAATTGCTCTTGCTTAAGGAAACAGATCATCACTGCTCTAAGCTAATCACTGCAATCCCAGAATGAGCATGTGAGCAATTCTAGCCAAGGAGATGGGAAAGGAAGTCTCCTGGGGCTTTGCAGAAATATCTTTTTCTCTATCAGATCAAGACGTCCTCGAAATGTGAAGACCCTGGCCTCTTGTCCCCTTCGTTGCTTTAGGTGCCGCCTTCTGAGGTCATAATGCTTGGGGTTATGACAGTCCTACTTTGATTCTCGGCAGAGACTTTACTAACGAGAAGGCTGAGAATCAGAGAAATAGTCTGAGCTGTGGAATCAGCCTCAGAAACTCTTAAGTAAACAGTAAATGTCCTCAGAGCATTGTTACTTATGGCCAGAGGAATCCCCAATAGAGCCAGACTCATGGAAGTACAACTGTATTAGTTTCCTGAAGCAGCTGTAGCTAATTACCACAAGTGAAGTGGCTTGAAACAACACAAATTTACTCTCCTACAGTTCTGGAGGTCAGAAGTGGAAATGAGTCTTATGGGGCTGAAGTCAAGGTCTCAAGGCTGGGTCCTTCTGCAGGCTCCAGGGGAGAATCTGTTCCTTGCCTCTTGCAGCTTCTGGAGGCTGCTTGCATTCCTTGGCTGCGTCAGTCCAACCTCAGCCTCCCTCATCACAGTGCCTTCTCCCTCTTACAAGGACCCAGAGATTACATTGGTCCCACTCGGATAATCGGGATAATCTCCCCAGCTCAAGATCCTTAATTTGATCACACCTGCAAAGTCCATTCCTACCCTGTAAGGAAACGTTGACAAGTTCTGGGGATTAGGATGTGAGCATCTTTTGGCGGCTGGGGAAGTGGGGGTGGTGTCATTATTCAGCCTACCAAAACAAAGATACCGAGTCATCAGGATGTTCCAGATGCAGCTCAAACTCAGTCTATGACTCAACCCCTGATCTCCTGCCCTCTGTCGCATTCATGCTCCCCTCCTATGTTTGTTATCTTAGAGAATGGCACCTTCCCCATCTATTTGCCTAAGCCAGAAATACCCTCTTCCTCATTTCCATAATGTAATCCATCACACGTGCCTGCTGATTTCACTTCTTACATGTGATGTGTTTAGAAGACGCCAGCCACCAATTCTCCAGGTGTCCAACAATTCAGTTCAGCTCTGATGCTAACTGCCCAGAGTTGGCACAGACTCTGTGGGTTAATTGCTCTGACAAGATTGCCAGTTACAAGTCCTGAGCCTCCCTATCTCTGACCCACTGGCTGTAAATTGGGGGGGGTCCCACAACCCCCTCCTCGGGTCTGATAATTTGCTAGCACAGCTTCACAGAACTCAGGAGAACACTTGACTTGCATTTACTGGTTTATGACAAAGGACACAACTCAGGAACAGCCGGAGGGAGAGCCGCATAAGGCAAGGCGTGGGGTGAGGGATGCACTGCCCCCTCCCTCCAGCACTGATGTGGCCATTGACTGGAAGCTCTCTGAACGTCTTTGTCCAAGAGTGTCTATAACCCAATCTTCAGCTGCCCCCTCCTCCTCCGCAGAGGTCAGACAGTGGGGCTGAGAGTTTCTACCTTCTAATTGACTTTCTGGGGACCAGCCCCCATCCTGAGGCCGTCTAGGGGCCCCGCCCTGATTCACCTCATTAGCATAAAATCAGGTGTGCTCAAAGGGGGATTCCTACAATACTCCTCAGGAGTTTTAGGGTCTCTGGGCCAAGAACCGGGACAAAGACCAAATACATTTTTTATGTCCCACTATGTGTCACTCACACTAGCCCCTCCATCTTCACCACCACCTCCCTTGTCCAAGCTCGCTCCACCTCTCACCTGGACCCTTGCAGCGACCTCCCACCGGCATTGCTCAGGTCCACCCCTGACAGCAGCAGCTGGAGTGGTCTCCTTAGACTGCAGATCTGACCCAAACCGTTCCCATGTATTTTCTCAGTAATCGATGCCACATGACAGTATTTCATGGACAGCCATCAGCCCCGTCCAGCAGAAATCTCCTAGCAGGCTGTTTCTGACTTCTGGTTTTTTCTGCCTTCAGGGATTTTCTGGACTAAATCTCACAGGACTGGAGTCTGACATTGGGGGCAGGGGATGGGGAAAGCCAGGGAAGAGCCCTCAGCTCGTGTGGCGAGAAAGGTGTCCTTGGTGGGAATGGTAGGAGGATGGGGAATTTCCTGATCCCACTGTACCTAAAAGATGTCCTCTTCTCGAAATCTTAGAAAGCGGAAATGGAAAGTTCTGATCTCAGAGCAAAGCAGTGGGCCAGGCTGAGAACCTCCCTGGAGGAGAAAATCCAAAAATCCTGCTGGGTTCTCGGTTAGTTATTTGCACACCAGCTCCTAAGGGTCATTTTGTGTGTGTGTGTGTACACGTACATGCATACACAGAATGGCCTTCATTTGTTCTGGAAAAGCCCTCCAGTGAAGAGGCACAGACACAGGCAGTGGTACGTGGGCCTGGGCCCAGTGAGGGGTTGATGGATGTGAGTTTGGGACAAGTTTGCTACTGTTAAATCGATGCTGAGTTCCTTATGTGATAGCACAGATGTTCACTGTGTAGCACTGAGACGCATCCTGAGAAGGTTAGTCTTTTTAAATTCTCCTTTCCCTTAAGAAGACAAGTCTCAATTTCATGCCAATATGTCTTTAATCATCTCCTTTTTAACAGAGACTCCTTTTTAACAAAGAGAGAGCAGGCCTCTGGCTCTGAGCCTCCGGTAGAAATGAACACCTAGGAGGAATTTATAACATTTTCTTTTTAGGTTTACTTTCCAATTTTATCAAGAATATAAAGTTTGCTGTTAAAATACAATTACATAATGAAGACATCTGATTTGAAAGAATGTTACATACATCCCAGGTTGTGCTGCCTCAGACAGGTGGCAGGTGGTGGCTGGAGCAGGCGGACGCTGGCTCAAGGGATCAAGTCTCCAGTCCCCGTGGGCATCTCAAGCCCCTACCTTCTGGTGTCCAGCTACCTTTATGGGTCTGACTCGTGTTTCTCACCAGCCTTCTGCCCTTGGAACCCCCTTCTCCCTCCTACCAAGTCCGTTCTTGTCTCTGTCAACGTCCATGCTATTCCCGCCACTGCAGCCCCTTCCTCCTTCCTCTTCTCTACATCCTGCTCATGCTTGAGGCCCAGTGTGAATGATTGTGAGTGTGAGCACGTGTGTGTGTGTGTATATGACAGTGTCTGGAGGAGAGCGGGGGTGGGGAGATGGGGGCAGAGAGTGCAGAGGTGGCCTCAGAGGAGGGACAGTCCAGGTGGACAGAAGAGCCTGGATGCCTGGGCCTTGGGGCTGTGATGTGAACAGGAGGGGAGAGGAAGGTCTAGGTGGCTCCCGGGTCTGGTCTTACTTTGTCAATAAAAATCAGAGCAGCTAAACTTCACTGCATGCACAGGCATCAGGCACCAGTCTGAGCACTTTTCATGCACTTTGTGAATGTATTTATTTAACTAATATGTTGTGCTTGCTCTGTGGAGGCCCTGCTTTGGTTGTTTTACAAAACAGTAACAACTTGATAAACATTTTAAGCCACGTAATCATTAAACCATTCAGTCCTGATGAGAACCCTGTGCGGAGGCGCTCCGCTGTCTCCATCTGCAGATGGCAGTGGGTGAGGTGCCCGTGGTCTAGAGGGAGCGCGTGGAGGGGCTGGTGCATTGAGCGGCCGTCTGGTTCCAGGGTCAGGCTCCTCCCCATGGTGATGCCTGGGTTACCTCACACTCATAAAAAGCCACGGGTCAGTTATGCTCATCACCCATTTTACAGATGGAAAAACCGAGGCACACAGAGGTGAGTAATGTCTCAGCTTGAAAGTGGTGGAGTCGGGACCCAGCCTAGGCTGCTGGCTCAGGCCCACACTGTAACCACCTGTCATCACCCCATGGTAATGAGCCCTTTGAAGAAAGGTGAGTCACTTACCTTGGCCATGCCTCAGTTTCCTCATTTGCCAAATTGGACTCTAGTCATTCTGTCCTACTGACTCACCAGGAGTGGTGAAAGGATCAGGGCCAAGGCTCCCAGAAATGTCTATTAGGACGGCTCCCTGGCTGGTGAGGAAGCAGGACTTTCAACTTTTGGGAAAGCCATAGGCAAACCTGGACATGATACAGAAATTCAGATTGTATTCTGATGTTGTAGGACCTGACTGAAGGGTTTTGGAGAGGGGATCTGATGACAGCTCCCTCTGGCTGTGGGTGGAGGATTAACTGTACGGAGAGCGAGAGTGGAAGCTAGGACGCACCTGTAATAATTCAGCAAGAGATGCCAGATGTTTGGACCGTGATGTTTGGGGCAGATGTGGCTGAACACTGGGATGGCGGGATTGCCATTTACAGTGATGGGGAAGACTATGTGGGGGCCGGCTCTGGGGAGAGATGGAGATTTCAGAACCTGGCATTTCATGGTCCTGATGCTGAGTGCTGTCCCCGCCCTTGGTTCCCACGGCCTCTTTCCATCTGTACAGCAGGTCCCGGCATGTCCACTGGTCATGGCCCTTCCTGAATCCCCAGCTCCAAGGTAGCCCAGGGAGCTCAGCATGGGCTGTACCCGGATAAGGATGAGCAGCCCACACAATCAGTGAGCAGATCTGTCGTTGAGACTCATTGGTGGCCCCGAGTCCCCTGGGTCCAAATGGAGCTTTATCTCTAGCCATCTGTCCAGGTCTATTTGTCAGAATGGGCTACGTCTATTAAAGGCTGTGTGAACTTTAGATGTTTGCTGGCAGGAAATTCTTGCATCTTCAAATGCTATCACCTGGGGAAAAGGAGGGAGGGGCTTTTATGGACGTGCAGTTTATTACAATAAAACATCTTAATATCCACTGCTGTTGGCATCAAAATATTGCCATAAATTCTGAAAGAGCCATTTATAACACTGATGTGTTTCTTTAAAAACAAAATCGAGAAAACTCATCTATCTAGATTTAAAAGTAAAGTAGAGATGCCCAGCTTCTAATGATTCATTCATTTGTACAGTAAAGTCCACAAAGCACCTATACGTAGTAGGGCCCTGGTTAAGGAGAAGAGAGATGAGTCAGATTTTGTTCTCAAGGAACCCCTGGCTGATGCGGGACTTGAACATGGGTATAAATAGCGCATAGATGCGGTGGGTTAGTGCAGTGAGAGGTCCTGAGGTTCAGAGAAGGGAGGGGTTGCTGGATGCTGGGGGTTAGAGAAGGCTTTCTGAAGGGATGCTGTGTTCATTAGCTTGCTTTTGGCTCCAAGTGCAAGCAAGGAACCTGACTCACATGGTGACGGAATTCATTATCGCCCACGACGAAGACCAGTCATGAGGTGGGCTTCAGGATGGGTTGATTTAGCAACTGTACAGTTCCCCAGGGATCCAGGATGAGCTGGCCTCCCTCCAAGCTGCAGGGAACCCAGGCCAGGCTCTTGGGAGGCCTCCCTCTACTCAGTTTTGTGCAGCCCTGAGAATGTTCACTGTGAGAGAGAGGGGTGCACACTCTCCGTGTAGCTCCCCAGCCTCTCTGGGGACTCTCACAGCTCCCCTCGCCTCACTTGTTCTGGGCCTAAGAGCGTCTCCTGCTGTGAATTCCCGCCCCGAATCTCCTTCCGCACGTCCCTCCTCTCTCACGTCGGGGTGGGGGTTGCTGGCAGGCATGGGTGTTTCCAGCACTGTCTTTAGAATGAGTGGGTTATGCCTCCAGCCTTGGGACTTCAGCCAAAATTCCAAGTCCTCCAGAAAAGTCTTCTTCAATGTCCAATTGCAATGGATTCCCTGTCTCTGGAGAGAAGGACTATTTTCTGGAAAGAGGTGTCAGGAGCAATGTGTGTGTCTGGGGCTGTCACCAAGGCCCCTCTTCCACCCACGAGGGCACAGCCAGCAGTCAGTGCTGTGGGCTGGGATTCTGGCGCGGTGTCACCGGCCCCCGGGGGCGGGGTGTCGGCCCTGCCTGACTCTGCCCTGAGACCTGCGGCTCCTGGTGGGTCCGTGTGGCCACGTCCAGATGAGGATTCAGCGAGTCGGTGCACAGGAGCGCTCGGGACCCCGCACGCCCACCCGGTCAGTGCCCGTGAGCTCAGCCCGCTGTCGTCCGCGGGCCGCCCATCAGCGGCACAGGCGAATCTGGTCAAGAGGCCGCCCTGGAATCGGGGCTTTGGGTTTAGGAGGAGAGATTTCTGTAGGGCCGCTTTGAGATTTAGCCTGTGATCGGCAGCTTTGCTTCCAGTAGCTCTCGAGAGACAAGGTTGCTTGCCCCTGCCCCGCCCCCGCAGGGTGCGCCCGCTCTGGTGGCTGCTGTCGGGAGGCCCACGACGCAGACGTGCCTTCCCAAGCCCTGGGCTCAGGGCCTGCTGCTCTTTCCTCCTGCTGCTGCTTAATTAAAAACAAATTGTATCCCAAAGCCTCCATTACTGCAGACTCCCCGACACTCTGCTGTGGGCCCATCTCCAGAAGACGGCACTGGCTTCTCAAGGCTTTCTCCTCTGAGTACCCTCTTTGATCTTGAGGCCAGGAAGAAACACATGCTTTCGCTCAATGCTGGAAAGTTCCCTCGTTCTGAAATCTCCTCTCCCCTTCCTTTTCTGGCTGAATGCCTAGGTTTCTCTTTCAGGGATGGCAGATGCTGAAGTACCTGCAGGTTGTAAACACAAGGTGATGTTGTTGTTATGACTGTGCGTTAGAATGATGACACACTGCTCCCCTCGCCCCCAGCCTGGGCCACTGAGATTCATCATTTGTCCATAAATGTTCCTGAGCCTCTCCTGGGTGCTGGGGATGCAGTGGTGACCAGTGTCCCTGTCCTCCTGAAACTTACATTTGAATGGGGGAGAGAGAGAAAAATGTGTAAATGAAGTAAGTGCAGGACACTGGCGGACCATGAGGAGTCCTCTGAAGGAAAGGAGTGATGTGACCCACAGGAGGGGTGGCCGACTTTGGGAAGTTGGGAGGCCTTTTGACGAAGGGCCGCTTGATCCGTCTTGTCAGATGAGAAGGAGGCAGCTGAGGGCAGGTGTATTTAGGGAAGGTTACTCCTGGTGTTGGGACCTGAAGTGGGACAAGCTCAAGGAATGTAAGACACAGCAGTGATAGGCAGGGCAGCTGGTGGGAGGGGAGTGTGGGCAGATATGGGAACTGAGAGGAGGCTTGGCCTGACCTGTCAGCCCCCGGGAGGGGGGGCACTGGAGGGTTTTACATAGAGAGGTGCTGTGATCTGATTCAGGCATTGAAAGGGTCCCTCTTACTGCACCTGTATTGGGAGGAGGGGTTGTTCATGAGCAGGAGGGGAGGCAGGAAGACCAGGGTGAGGCAAGGGCAGAGTTCAAGATCAGCTAATGCTGGGAAGATGGATGAGAAATCATGTGCTCTGCACACTGTATAGTGTCTCCATCTGAGGGATGATGGGCTAGCACCTGCCATGGCCCAGTAACTTCTGAGGCTGCTGATGGTGATGATGATGAAGGAGATGACTTTAGAGCATCCTTCTCAGCCTACGTTTCTGCAGGTAAAAGTCTGAACCACAGGAAGCAGCAAAAAACCACAAGGGGCTGATAAGGCCAGGAATGAAAGTCGCAGAGTGTCATCACCAAATGCAATCGTGATGATGGTGGTGGTGGTGGTGGTGATGGTGGTGATGATGATGATGGTGTTAGTAACCGACACTTTAACTCTGCGTCCTGTGGGCAGACCCCACTGAGCACTTTACTGCTACTTCCTGCTCTAATCTGTCCCGTGGTCTTATGTAATAGGGACTGTCATTGTCCTCATTTTTCAGACAAGGAAATTGAGGCACAGAGAGGTTACATGACTTGCCCAAGGTCACACAGCTAGTAAGTGGTGGACTGGGATTTGGACTCAGAGAATCCTCCTCCAGAGGCTGTGCTCTCAGAAAGCTAACAGTTGTGATGTGCTGTCTTCCTGCACAGAAAACACTCATGAATGGTTTCACTCTGTAACCTTCTTAGGTCACATTTCTTGGCATTCCAACATCTGGCTTCCAAAAAAGGCAAAATGGAAATACTTCACCCAGGTGCTTCCTCTTTTCCAGACGCTATCCACCCCTCCTGTGACCTCCCACTCTCGGCTCCAGACTCATCCACCGCCCCCACTAAGAACAGGCAAGCCCTGATTTCCCAAGTGCCTGCAGAGCGGGGCTGCAGAGTCGGCAGGTGGGGTCTGGGCCTCCCGCCTCCAGGAGAGTATGAGCAGGATCTGTGTAGCTTTACGACCCAAGACAGACCGTGTTCAAGTTCATGCTACTCGCTGGGATCCACCTGCAGCAGAGAAAATGAGGGGCTTTGAGCCGTAATTCCTGGATTGAGAGTCTTCTGGTCTCTTAGGTGGGACCGTAAAACCAGAGATTGCAGCAATGATGGCCCTTCCCAGGGGGCCAGAGAGTAGCTGAACATGAGCCCACCCTGTGCTATGGGGACAGACCTGCCCCCTGCTGGGCTGGAGCAGCTTCCCAAGGCTCGTCCCTGGTGACCCGCGCACCTGCCAGTGACAGGAGGAGCTTGGCAGGGAGCCAATCCGAGAGCAGTGAGGATGGAAGCACAATTTCCAGGGACCAGGTGATGAAATATTCATGCCAGGTGAACTCTGCATCTGAGCCGAGCAGAGTCTTGCCGTCTGGACTTTGCAGGCTGCTGGTGCGGTGTCTACACGGCACGTCTGCATAGCCCGGCAAAACCTTCTGATGGTTCTGAGCCCAGCAGCGGCAACCTGAGACTGAGCTTGTGGGAAAGCTAGGTCCCTCTGGAAATTCTGAGGAATTTATAACTGTGGGGCCCCCCAATCCTGCTCCATTCACAATGTCATACATCCTGGGTCAGTCCCGCAGAAGCCCGAGTCCTGTGCTGAGACTCTTCTGGCTTTGGGGCTTAGTAACACGTGATGGTGTGGAGAGGTTGCTGCACACAGGGGAGGAGCGGGCCAGTGGGGGAGTTTTCTTGGTCTGGGGTATCCCCTCGGGTGCTGGGAGGGGCTCATCTCGGGGGAATGGGGGCCTTGGAACCCTGGGTCTCTCTCTCAGGCTGCAGCCAACACTGGGTGTCCTCAGGGCTCTGAAGAAGAGAAGGAGGTTTCTCGTAAAGACTGCACCTGTCCCTCCATCTCCCACCCCCTTTCTTAGCACTGGTGGGCTCTAGCCTCCCAGGAAGGGGTGCTTCCTTTACTAAAATCACTGGTTCATGACATCGTTTGTTCATTTGCTTTTGGGGAAGAGGGTATTGGACCACCCTTTAGAATTTTAGCTCCAGGAGGGAAGGGATTTTGTTCACTGTTGTATCAGGGCATTGTCTGGCTCAGTATGTGTTTGTTGGAATATCAAATTAATAATTAAATGAGGGATCTTGTCTGTCCCTTAACCTAGCAGAGAGCCTAGCATGCAGTCGGACTCAATATCTATCAGACGAATGAGTGAATGAATGAATGAAACTTCTCAATCTCCCCCTGCCCTCACCTGTCTCTTCTATTGTCTTCAGGTCCCTCCTCCCTATCTCATTCCAGCATCCCTCTTTTCAGGCCTTCTTGGGGGATTTGGGGCCCCTCATGCACTCCCAGGGACCTGCTTTAACTGCCTCCCTCCTGCTTTCATGACAAATTTTTCTCAGCCTTGGGAGCTGAGGCTTTGTGCTCTGGGAAGCCAAGCACTGATGCTCCCAGCTCTGCAAGTCATCTCCGAGTTTGAGGCTGATCCAGGAACACTGTCCTCCTACCATCACTCACTCCTTGCTGAGCTGTGAGGTGGTCAGAACTGCTTCTGATCGGCTGGCCGCCATGGGTCACACTCCTGGAAACAAGTTCCTGCACAGATAGCCTGGTTTCCAGAATCTAGGAGTCAGTCATCTCCTACTTTTGCTAGCGCTAAAAATGGCATTATTTCCCCAAACTCAGCTGTACCTGTGGAGACAAAAACATAAGCCAGCCTAATTTTAGCAGGTGACAGACTGCACACTTGGGGCTGTAATTAGCATCTCGTTCAAAGGGTGGAGTTTCCAACCCATGCAGGGAGTGTCTGCCCTAGGGGGCCTCTCAGCTCAGCCCCTGTCTCTGGTGTCTGCTGGGGGATGGAGCCTGCTGCACAAAGGGAAGACCTGGGGCTCCCTGGAGTCCCAGGAGGTGGGGGAAGTCCTTTGTGGGTGGTGTTCCCCATCCTCACTCCTCACCTTTCCCCTCCTGGCCTGTTGTTTGCAGAAGGCTTGATCCTGCCCAGATCTGAGTGCTGTCCTCCCGCAGGGATGACCTAGCCAGGCTCGTGTGACCAAGATGCCCTGTCACAGTGGTGCTGGGCTTGAGGGTCATCTGTCCCACAGTTGCCCTCGTAGGAGGCAGGGCAGAGTTGCTGAGCTGCAACAGAGGCCTTGGGGTGCCCCCCACCCCCAGTCTCCCTCTCTCATGTGTCTCATAGAGGTGGGGAACCTGGCCGCCTGGAAGAAAGACCACATTTCCCAGATCCTCTTGTGGCCAGCAGGATATCAGCATCATCTCTCTCTTTCCGTTGACTGGAAGAGAGCGAGGATGCTGGGTTAGAAGTAGAAGGACACCCACTTTCTTTCTTTGCATAGCTAATAGGTAATTGTAACAACCTGCTCTGGTTTCTATAAATTAGAAAGTTCTTCATTGGCCAAAGGATGGAAAACCCAGCCTCATGGGTCAGGGCAAAAAGGAAATCTGGGGGCTCGGGCAAGTGGACCTTTCCAGAAAGGGCTGTCTCAGGCATGTCGCGGGAAGAAGTGGGGACCAAAAGGAGGCATTCTTTAACAAGATAAACATTTACTCCATCTCAGGGTTCCAGAGTTGCCTCTCACTGTTGTGGCACACGGGGGAAATGATGGTCATACTGACAGAGACAGGCTCGACCTCGGCAAAGATCAAGGCTCACACCTGATTGGAGGGGAGATCGGCAGCATGGTCTGAGCGCCCAAAGCTCGGAAAACTCACCCGTTGCAGGAAACTCTCTCTGTTTCTTAGTGCCAGGTCTGGGGACCCAGCTTGTCTTACCCGCGCCTGTTATTTTCACAGCAAATTTGTTAAGGTCGTAAACAATTCTGCCTTGAAAGGACCACAGAAGCTCATTGTAACCCAGGTGTTGGCTGGTAGATGTGCTCAAATCCTGCGTCTGTGGGAAGTCCAAAATGGATGTGTTTTACTGGTGACTCTGGAACAACACAGAGGGAAGTGATTTTGGTGATTTTTACCGATGAATGCTCCAGTCCCTTGGCCGTTTCTGCCACCTCCAGCGTCAGGATGTGTTACCTAGCAACCGAATGTGCTTCTGCGTCCTTCCTCCCGATTTCACCTCCATCTCCCCACTGATGTTGAGTAATTGTTTCTTTGTTATTTTCCTAATTTTGGACCCACATTTTCGAAGCCCAAGTGGCTTCTTGATATAATTTCCCCACACTATGGACGTTCCTCTACTCCGAGCAACTCTCATCCCAGCTGGTAAGAGATGGGTTTTGTGATAATTATCACGGCCACTTCCTGTCTGTCTGCTCTGCGCCTGCGCCTTTTCCTGATGGCCTCATTATTCTGCAGGAGAGCTCCATGAGGTAGGGCCTGTTTTCCCATTTTACAGACAAGGAAGCTGAGGATGGGTCAGGAGAAGGGACTTGATGGAAAGTCATGGTGCTCTCTCACCCTGCAGCCCAAGCTCCTAACCGTTGCTCACTGGTCACCCAGTTTAAATCATTTCCAGGCCATCATCTCCACTTGGCCATATCCACATGTCACCAGGATGATTTCTTACTCCAGGGGTGGGCGCATGTGTTCTGTGAAGGGTCAGAGAGTAACTCTTTAAGGCTTTGGGGGCCACGTGGTTTCTGTTGCAGCTTCTCTGCTGGTGTATCATGAAAGCAGCTCAGCCAGGGACAACATGTAAATGAATCAGTGTGGCAGTGTTCCAGCAAAACTCAGTTTACGACAACAGGTAGTTGGCCTGAAGTTTGCTGAATATTCACTCAGTATTTTTCTTTACATAAACCCGTGTTTGTTTTTACTAGAAGACTTTTATTTGTGAAGGGAAACCATATCGCCAGTGTAAATAGGAAACCAGCATGTCTTGCTGCAGGAGGATGGTAACCATAGAAATAAAAACAATACATCTTAACAGAGGGGCTGCGTTCTGCACGAAGCCTGGGACCTGTTCTTTCTTTGTTCCAAAGGATGATAGGCAAGGCTTGGGGAGGTGCTAAAGGCATATTAGCACCAAAACAAGATGTTGTCTTCGATATAATTGGAAGAGGTGGAGAAGAATCAGTACAGGATGCGATGGTAGTTAATGCCATGTCTGTGTGTCTTGTGAAATGATCTCATGCACCGTCATTTGTGAAGCTGTGAAGCCAGAGAAGGGGGCTGGGAGGGGTGGAAAGTGTTGCTTTCACTTTGGAGCGGTGAGTCGGGGAACCCTATGCAGGCGGTGTGCGTGTGGGGTGCAGAACTCGCAGCACGAAAGACAGTGGATGTAGCTTTAGCGCTGGCTCCTCGAGAGCACTGTGGGGCTGCTGTGGTCCTCTCCAGAGCCAGCACCCGCAGGTGACTATCAGCTCCGGCTCCAAGGACAGGCCGAAGGTGGCTTTTCAAGTTTAATTGTGTCAGAGGAAGTCCCACTGCGTCAATCAAGAAACGAATAACCTCTATCAAGACATGAATAAGCTCAATGTCCCTTCATTAGGGTTCTTTCCCCGCCTTTTTTCCCACTTCTTTATCTTCCTTGCTTTGGCTTACTCTCTCAAGTATTTACGTGTATATACACACGTACACGCACATATTTTGCCTCTTTACAAAATCACATGTTTTGATTATCTTTTATTTCTGGCAACCACTTCCTCATCCTCTTTCACGATCAGCCAAGCAGAGAATTAATTTAAATTTTCTGCAGTGTCAGGCCTCTCATGAAATTACTCCCACTCTCTCATGGAAGCCCTGGTAACTTAGTGGAAAGATCTCCTGCTCCTTACATCCTTGAAAAATGCCTCGTGAGTTTCCCGACATGGGGCAGTCTTAATTCTCTCGGTAGCTTTGGGTGTCCTTACCATTGCCCTGAACCGAAAACCTCATCCCCGCCCCATCCCCATCCTTGGCTCTGCTGGGAACGGCCCCTCCCTCATCTCTGGGTTCTGTCTGAACTTCTTGGCTCCCTGACAGCCCCGTATTTTCTTCCCAAGGCATCTTAGATTTGATGAAATTCTCTAATATTTCAGGTAACAATAACCGCAGTGCAGAGGGGAAAAACAGCGGGTGTATTTCCCAGGCCGCTATGGACAGTGGAGGTGAGGTGGGGGCTGTCCTCGGCAACTAACGCTGGGACTCTGATGCCTGTCCCGAGGGTTCCATCATTAGGATGGCGGAAAGTTCTCAAGTATGTCTTAGATTCTGGCAGCCTTAAAATGTACTACCACCCCAGATCCCTGGGAGAGTGTGATTGAGACCTTCCCAATGAAGTGATGAAAACTGAACTGTTCTGTGTCTGTAACACAGGAGTGTGACCAGGACTGAAGAAGCACAGGCTGCCTGGCTGCCTTTCCTCGGAGCTGAGGGTGAATTAGCAAGTTGTGGGGTCAGGGACCACCTGGCCCCCGTGGGTGGCGGGTCAGGGTGTTGGTGACCCCCCCCATCCTCAGGGAAGACCTCGGGGGCCGGGGCATCTGCCGGGCACAGTCCCCAGGGGCCTGGGGATCAGCTGGGTAGCGGGAGCAGGGACATCCCAGAGCACGAGTCACTCCGAGGAGGAGGCAGGACTTTCCTCACTGCCCTTTTCCAACTTGCCACAGCGGATTCCTCTTTTCAGTTGGGGGAAGATGGATGATTTCATGACTTGGGGCGCTCGGCAATCCATCTGGAACTTTGGGCTAAAGTGAGCACTTCCCCGCGTTGTGCCTTCCGCTCCCTGTTACTCATCACGTGTGACCATTCCTTCACCTCCTGCTGCGATGGAGCAGCTGTCGCTGACCTGACAGGTTTTACTCCTCAGGGGCTGCGGGGAGGGGACCGGGCACAGGAAGGGACAGGGCTGGGAGGGAGGGTCCCGCTCCAGGTGGGCTGGGGCAACGGAAGCTTCGACCAAGGCAGGAGAACGGGGATGAAGGGAGGTGATGGAGAGACCCTCGTGGGGCCTCAAAGCCTGGGCCCACTGCCAAGAAAATCCCCCACGGGAGGGAGGAGACGCGGAACGCAGGAAAGAAGAAATAGCCGGAGTTCTCTGCCAAGGGAGCGTCGCAGGTTTTAATTCGAGATGAAATGTGTTCCTGTTTGTGTACAATTAATTTTCCTCCTAAATGAGGGGTTTTGTCTGTCACTGGAGTGTTTCAATAGCAACCGTGTAATTAAGGTAGCATGTGCCTCTTTAGTTTGTGAAGCAGACTGTTTGTGTTAACATGTTGGGGAAGCAAGCGTGGCTTGGATGGGTTCCTGGGTCCAAGAAAGAAAAAGCAAAAGGTCAGAGAAAACACCCCCAAACAGGGAGTTGGCTCTCATTGGGATGACGTCATCTGGAAAGTGTGAGCAGGTTCCCCGGAATGAAGGGGCCCCAGGAACCCTGCTCTGGTTAGAGGAGCTGAGAGAGGAGAAGGGAGGTTGTACCCAGAGATTGTACGAAGGGGAGGAAAACTCACATGCCTACAGAGGGCTCCTCCTAGAGAGGAGGTGTATGTGAGGGAGGCCGGCTGAGTGCGTTTTTTCAACACAGTTGCATTTTGTTTGCATGGTAAATTCATAGGGAATTCATTCCCACGAGGAAACCCAGGGCGCTCAACTTTTCTTCAAACACATGGCTCTCTTGATTCATCTTTTGTTCTGTTGTTTTTAGTAAAGAGGTGGATATAGAGGTTTGTCTTTACCAAAAAAAAAAAAAGAAAAGAAAAGAAAAGAAAAGAAAAAAAGCCCAGTGGTCTGAGAGATAATAAATAGTGACTGTCAGGGGCAATGGAGAGTGCCAAGGACTGTGGCAGGTTCAGCCCAGAGAGGGCAGCTGGGACCTGCCCAGGTCGTGAGTCACCTGATGGAAGGTACAGCCAGCTTACAGTGTCTTTGATTTTTCAGAGGAAGCTGGAAATCTAGATTTTTAAGTGAAATCTTCTCTTTTTTTTCCCCCAGCTTTATTGAGATACAATCAACAACTAAAATTGTGAGATATCTGAAGTGTACAGTGTGATGATCTAATGTACACATATTGTAGCATCTTTTTATTTTTAATGTTAAAAACCCACTGCATAGACAGAGAGTTGAGGGCTGGTCACAACACATCTCCTGGTTGCATGTGGCCTTAGGTCTCTCATTTGCTGTCTGGGGTAGACTGTTAACCTGCACATGTTAGTAGCAAAATTTACTTCTCATTTTGGTGAATGATTCATTTCATCTGTTTTGGACTTAGTTTTTCCACTCACAAAACCAGCTCCTGCTGCTTCTGCCATGGGTTTTGTTTAAAAGCTCTAAAAACTGGGCTCCTTTACCCTCAAGTTTTTGGTTTGTGTGGGAAATGTCCTGACAGCCCGAATCAGAATGTCTGTAAGATCTTTATCCAGTGTCTGTGGGCTCTGAATTAGGACTTAGCTTTGGCTGCTGTGAAAGAGACAGTGGCTTTTACAAGATAAGGGTTTATTTCTAACTCACGTGAACAGCTGAGCTGGAGTGGCAGTTCTGGCCCAGAAAGCTGTCAGGAGCCCAGGCTCCCTCTGTCTTCACTCCACTATGCCAAGGCCATCGGCTTCATCCAGTGGGTCCAGATGCCCCACACTTGTCTGCGTCCCAACACTGAGAAGAGAGAAAAGGTGAGGGTCGGGCACACGCTTCCCTTCATGGGCACAGCCTGGCAGGGGCACTCCTCATCCGTATTCACAGTCCACTGGCAGCGCTCACTCACCTGGCCTCAAATCACTGCAAGGGATGCTTGGAAGCATAGTCCTAATCCTGGGCTGTTGTGTGCCTGCTAAACAGCTGGGGTTTTGTTCCTAAGGGAGGAAGGGGTGTCCAGACAAGGAGGGGCAGTTAGTCACTACAAGCAGATAGGGTAGCCAACTCAGCGTAAAACAAGCAAGCAGAATCCTAGTGTCTTAACTGAGATTCTCAACTAGCGTCCAGTTTTCCTCCTGACAGATGGAGATTACTTGGTTTTTAAAACCTCTTAAACAAATTTTGAAGCAAAAAAAGTTTTTCTTCCAAATTAATGCTACAGTAATGTGTCCCAAACCTCAGTAACTCGTGTTTTTCCTTCATCATTTTGGACACATTTGTGTACCAAATGAATTATTATTTGCTTTGTTTTTAAATTCTAAATAGACTCAGTATTTTTTCCAAATAAATTTATTTTAAAAGGAAATTTTGCTGAATGATAATAAAAATACAACATCAGAATTTTAGGGAATGCAGGCAAAGCAGTGCAAAGAGGAAAACGTATGGCTTTAAGTGTGTATATTGAAGAAGAAGGAAGATCAAAAAATCAGTGACCTAAGATTCCACCTTAAGACACTAGAAGAAAAGGTCAAAGTAAACACTAGAAAAGTAGAATTAAGAAAAGATAAGGAACTAAAGCCAATGAAATAGAAAACATTTGCTGTGAAGCTTTGGTACCCAGTTGAATTGGATTTGTCTCAGCCGCCTTTTTATCTGTCCAGATTGTCCTCAGATAATAAAGGCCTTGTGTGGTCCTTGCTGGGAAGGAAGGGCACCATGGTGTCACGAAAGCACGAGCCAAGGGGTCAGAATGGAAGAACTGGGCTGTGGGAGTGTTGGCTGGTGGGGAAGTTCCCATCCCGCCAGGGCTGCAGGTCTGTGTGGGGACCCGGGAGCCACAGGTGCACCTCCGAGCAAACAGCTTCAGTGCCCGCGGTTTACATCCCTGCAAAATGTTAAAACTACTAAAATTCCTGGAGGGGATAAACCCAAGCCTCTCTGTTTCATCTGAGCTTATTGTGGGCTGGCTAAACTATTTAATAAAGTAACACAAATAACATTTGGAGTAAAAAAACAAAATAGAGAATTAACTAAAAATAGCTGAAGCAGTGGAATTCCATCACAGGGACATTTATAAATAATTAAGGGGCCGACAACACAGGGCTGTTTGTCAACGAGGCCCTCCCCCTCAGCCTGCTGCTGTTCCTTTCCTGACACCGGCAAGACTTTGTTTTCTAGCTTGAAGTCTCTTAATTAAATCGTATTTGTCAAGAAGGAGAAATGTATTTGTTTTTCCTCCGGCTCTCATTGTTAAAAACTTCGCAATGTTTTCTCTGAAAAATGCTCCTTTTCTGCTCGAAAGAGCTGCATTGTCGCTTTTTCTCTCTTCTTTTGTGGGGAGGAAATGCTACAGGTTCTTTGTCAGGCAATCAATTATCCTCCGTAAAGGATCCCTGCAGTCGTCATCTGAAAATGATGGCTTCTAAAAAATAATAAAATGCCATTTTAACATACTGTCACCTGTCAGAGTGATTTTGCTCCCCCTCAGAGTCATCAAGCCTGTCAATTGTCCGTGTTAATGACCTCTGGCTCTAAATATGGTCACTTCTGCCTGTCACTTCTGGGTTTCAGTGTTGATACCGTATTTCTTTTAACTTCTCAGAACCCCTGTAATGATGCCCCAATTAGTAATGCATCCTTCCCTTCCTTCCATCTCACTCTGATTGCTCTAATTTGTGTCCCTCGACAGAACTCCCATCATGCATGTCATCTGTGCCTCTGTGTGGAGTAGGAAGTTCTCAAGTTCAAGGTCTCTGGCAGGTAAACAACAATTGAAGCGATTTCAAGTTCGTGGACATCCTCTGCACTCAACATCAACCACTCCATCAAGAAAGCAGGACTTGGTATTGTTGGTGAGTAGCAGATAATTTATGAGCTTGTCAGCATAATCCATGGTCCCTGATCTGTATCAGTACGAAATAAGAAACCATTTAAGAGGTGTCAGGAAAACATGGCACGCCCCCCCCCCAACCATTTGACATTGACTCATTCATGTATGAAATTGAGTCTTTGTGATGGTGAAACATTAAAGATCCTGTGTAGTCAAATTAATATCATGAAACCAGAGAGTGGAAACAGGTTATTAAATGTCCCCTAGTTTGCCTTCCTTCATTAGGCAGAAGAAAACAAACAGAAGGCTTAGATGCAAAAGTGAATCCATGCCCACGGATTCCTGAAACCAGCACAGACTGAGAAAGGAAAGAGGGGTAGATGCCCCAGATAACGCAGGTTAAAAGGCTTTTACTGGAAAGATCACAGTCATCCAGGTAGCTTGTAGACTCTGCCATAGCTTATCCATCCTTTCTTCTTGCAGAAGGACCTCAGGGTTCACACCAACGTTTAGTGGAAATGGCGAAGCATCATTGGAATTCCTGGAGCCAAAGACAGATGTTCAGGGCCCAGCCCTGCAGCTGCCTGTGAACTGGGCAGAACATCTTCCCTCCCTTGGCCTCAGTTTCCTCATCAATAAACTTCACAAGCCTTTTGACATTCCCTGGTGTTGCCCACTGCAAGATAAGGGAGACTGAGAGCTGGTAGAGAACCCACTTCTGCTGGAATTTCAGGAGGAGAAATCTACGGGGCATCCTGAGATTTGTCCTGGGGAGAATGAGGCCTTGAAGTTACACATGAGTTGTGTAGGAATCATAGCCTCTAATGGGACATCAGACTTTCAGACTTACCAAAAAAATAGCTGTTTAGGGTGGGAGAATCCCTCCCTCACCAACCGGGTAAATGGGAGATGAGCAGATCCCGTGCACCGACGCTGAGTCAGTTCCTGCCGTGGGAGACAGGTGAGGCTGACGGAATCTGACGTGGGATAAACCATGTGTCTGAGGCCCGTCCCTTACATTTTACATCTTTCTTTATTTCCCAACTTCCCTCCACTAAAAAATGAGTTCCCAAGGGAAGGGATTGGGGCCTGAGTTTTCTCTCTTTCATCTCAAGCCCTTGCAGGATTTCCAGCACCTAGTAGACCTTCAATAAATATCTTTGGCATGAACAAATGAACAACCCAGTGCAGTCATAGAACAGCCTTAGCCGGGAAAGAAGGAAGATGTGGTTCTTGCAGCAGGAGTAGTCAGTCTCTCACTCCTGTTTTGTGATCCTGGAGAAGGCGATGGGGAGGCAGAACCCTCAGGTCTTCACTGGACTGCGGCCTCTCACCTCCGTGTCTTGGCTCCCAGTGCAGAGGTGGCGTGGACGGGGGACGGGTGAACTCTCTCCTCCTTTCTCCCCTCCCTGTCGCCCCCACTCCCGGCCTCCTCACTTGGCCTGGGGAGAGGCCCTCACAGCTGCTGCCTTCGCTCCTACACTTCACTTCCCAGTGCTTCCATGGAGCCCAGGCCACTGCTTTAAAGCAGGAAGGAGCCCGCACAGCCTTGAACTGGTGTTTATGCCGCGCACTTGTCTGCTCTTCAGTGCACTTAGGGAGTCGTGTTAAAGTGGGGGGCTGTCTGCTGACCACACTCCCACACTGGGCGGCACGTCCGTCCTTGAAGGGAGACTGGGGCAGCGCATCTCCCCGCCCCCACAGCCTGGTGATGGTCACCGGGGGCTGAGGTGACACTCAGGCTTGTCCTCTGGCCAGCAGTGTGTGTGGGAAAGGACCAGACCTTGGAATCAGTTTCTGAATCTATGAAACGGGAGGAGCACTGAAGTGCACTGAGTCTAAGGTGCGCCGTTTTCACATGTTAGTGTCTCTTGGATCTGGTTGTGTCATATAATCGATGGAGTCTCA
The DNA here is from genome assembly GCF_048564905.1 of Vicugna pacos. Classification (NCBI taxonomy): domain Eukaryota; kingdom Metazoa; phylum Chordata; class Mammalia; order Artiodactyla; family Camelidae; genus Vicugna; species Vicugna pacos. The sequence continues at coordinate 35,841,470 of NC_133005.1, read as the reverse complement.
CCGTTGCCTCATAATTTAATTGTCACTGTTTTCTTAGTGACACGTGAAACAATGACGCATCATCTGGTCAGTTTTGTCTTCGATGTGTGAAGTGCAGTGTCATCCGCGTTGAGCAACTATCATGAAGGTCAGATGTGACAACACGGGGCTGAGAGGCCTTTGCAAATTGTAAAACACTGCACGGTCCCCAGCTCTGCCTGGAGAGCATCCTTGGCAGACGTGCCTCCTCTCCAGGCCTCAAGGTCCTCATCCTTTCACTGAGGACGGTGGACTGGACCCGGGATGCTGAGAACTGCTCTGCTGGGTGATGTCTCAACCAGCCCAAGGGCAGGGGGCCCAGCACGGCCACTGTAAGCAGAGTTGTCCCGAATGGAATGGAGACGAAAGCCCCGGATGAGATGACTCTGAGGGACCTTCTGGACCTGACGCTCTGGGAGGGGTGAGGGCCTCCCTGAGGACCTGAGGGGAGGGCGGCTGGTAGAGGCTGGCCCCGCACACTCCGGGGCACCACCCATGCCCACTCTGGTGGGAACGGGCCCCCTGGAGGTGTGCAGGGATCGAGCCACATGATCACATCTGCTGGCCTCCATACTGCTCTTCAGGGAATGGGGTGAGAGGCCCCGAAAACGTGCTGCTCAGCACACAGCACGGGGGGCCTTACAGAGAGAGGCCACTGCGGAGAAAATGGAAACCTGACAATGACGCTGTTTCCCAAGACAGGTCGGCCGCGAGACGTGTGTATATCAGCTGTGTCTACACGGGAAATGCAGCAAGTGATTTGTTCCTGATCTAATCTCGTTATGGGCAGTTAAGGGCTGTTCTGTCCAGCTGGGCACCTGGAGGCAGGTGTGTCCATGGGACTCACTGTTCCAACCCCCTCCCCCGGGCGCCGACCACAGCCCTGGAGCCGCTGTGGGGACTGGAGGTGTGCGGGTGGCGTGATCGGAGGCATTTGTGCCCATTAGCCTCAACTTCTGGCTTGCTGCTCGCAGAAGCTGTAGCTTTTTGTTTTCTAAATGAAAAATCATTTTTATTATGAAAGTGATAAATATTCATTGTAAAAGAAAATGATCGTGCCAGGACAGCCTTGTCACATTTCAGCCGGAGTCCAGAGCCCTGAGAGCTGCCTTTTCCGTAAAGATGCGTCCTGTGTCCCCTGCCCCGCCTGCCTCCACGGGGAAGCTGAGAGTCATTAATCTGGCCCCCAAGGCTCACTGTGGTCCTGTCCCAAGTGACACGTAGGGGACAGGGTCATTTCCAGCCACCCAGGATCCCCTCCCCCTCCCTGAAGCTGCCCAATGTCCTTTGGGAATTGCCTCCCCCTGAGGGAGGGGTGCGGGGTAACTCCTGGTGACACCTCCCTCCATCAAAGCTGCGGGGCGAGGGCCTCGCTCTCCACCCAGCTTTCCTGAGGGGTGGACACAGGTGTAAGCCTGACCCGTCACACGCTCTTTCCTGGACTTTGTTTTGAGCAAGTGAAGGAAAGAAGAGGGAGCAGGGGGAGGGCACTTCTCCCAGGGCAGCGCCCTGACAGCCCGTCCCAGCGTGAGATGCTCTGTTTTGGCCCCACGGATTCCTGTGGTTCCTGCCTGGCCCTCCCCGCCTCTTGCAGCCTGTGGGGTTGAGATCCTGCAGAGAAAGCCCACTGTGCTCACATCACCCGTGTGGGTCTCTATTGCTCAACACGAGGATTCCTAACTGCCCCATGGCCCACCTGGCCACCCAGGTGAGGGCACCCCTCCCCCTGCTCTCCTGACGCCAGAAGAAATGATAGCCCTCGGGTGCCAGCTCTCACCAGGATCCCTCCTTGGGAACTTCAATCCTGAGTCAGGAAAGAAAAATCCAACACCCTTTTAATAAATGGGATCTTCTGGGCGTGCTTAGGGGACAGAGAAGCTAGTGCTTCCACTGTGAGAGTCTCCTTTCGTGATAAGAATTGATTCATACTATTTGTCAGAGGCCATTAATTTTACTTTTGCAGGAAGAACAGCACCCAGACCAACCTCCAGCAGGATTCTTCTTTCACAAACCAATTGAATTATATGCAGTTTGAGCAGACGCTTTCATATGCAGCGTGCCTAGCCGATTTTCAATAACATAGGAATTAAAAATAATTTTATTCTCTCTCCTACCTCCCCTGCACATCCAGGGACTTGTAGAGCTTGAGAAAAGCATTTGGGGTTGACTTCCATGATTAAGACCACACATCTGTATAGAGATGGCATGAATGGGCCTGGCTACTCCAAACCAGACTGATCCATGATTTCTTGGTCTTGGTTTTAGGCAAGAGTCTGGGTGTTAAATGAAGACTCTCAATTCAAACTGACTTAAACATACAAACAAGCAAAAACAAAGAAGAATACAAGGGCTCATGTAACTGAAAAGTTGAGAGGCAAATTGACTTCAGGAATGGCTGTATCCAGGTGCTCACCTCTATGGCCATGGCTCATGCCTCCTGACCATTTTTGGAAACAATACGTTAAGATCTTTGAGACTCATCTAAGGGTGTGGCTGGAATGAAGACCAACTTGGAGGCTAGGTCACCCTGCACAAGTGTAGCTATTGAACTGGCTTCCATGGAGCCCAGAGGTGAGATACTTGAGCTCTGAAGTCAGACTTCATGGGTGGGGGCTAGCTCTGCCAGTTACAACTCTGTGGTCTTGGCTAAGTCACCTAACTTCTGCCTTAGTTTCTTTATCTGTAAAATAAATCTGATGAATATTGACCTCAAATGTGATTGTGGGGATTAAATGAGCTCTTGTGTGCTTACCACAGCACAGTCAGTGCTCAGTGAAATTACCAGCCACTAAGACGACCTGATCACATGTTTCCCCCAGAGAGTTAAGCTTTACATTCACTTCCAAGACTGGGAACCTTTGACACAGAGCATTCAGCACCTCTCACAAATACCTCCCTTTGTGCTGTCTCTGAATCACCAACGTTAGGAATAAAAAAGGAGAGAAAATAGATTATTGAATGTGACTTGCTTTTATTGCCCCCATCAGGGGCTTCTGACAGCATCACCCAGATTAATGACCATCTAATGCACAGTGAAAGCGTGTTTGGTGGCCTCCCCAGCTGAGCATAGAGGAAGAGAACTAATGCCCTGGGTGTGGCAGGAGGCTTCCACCTGTGCTGTTTCCTTTACTGTTACATGGTAAGTATCATGCCCATTTTATGGATGAGGAAATGAAAGTCTGGATGAGTTCAATAATTTGCCCAAAGTCACACAGCAAATATCAGAGGTGAGATTTGAACCCTTGGCTGTCTAATTCCAAAACCCATGTAGTTTTAACCCTACCTCATTCTTTAGAGGAACAAGAGAGATGCCAAGGCACGGTCCATCTCTTTCGTGGATAATGGGCCATTGGATGATCAAGTAGTGTGCATATTTTTATTCAGAAGCTCATTTAAAAAGGACATTTCTAAGGCATTCATTGCTTTAAATCCATACGTTGCAATAACTAGAAACCATTTTTGATGAATAGGGGACAGGAATCGACTCTTGATGGCTCAAGGAGGGCGAGGGCTGGGGTCAGAGCTGAAACCTGCAGACGTGAGCGCGCGCAGGTAGCCTTGGCCGACCCTGCGGAGGAGCTGCCGCTGGACACGGAGCCGCTCAGGAAGGGGCGTGTCTGTCACCTGAGCGCAGAGCCCCTTGGCCTTGTTTCTCAGATCCTGTGTTGGGAGGTGGCGTTTCCCAGTCAGGAGCCCCCACTGGTGGGCGTTCTGTGCTCACGTGACCCTGGCCTCCAGGCACAGAGAGTGCACATCCGAGTTGCTCTTTTGATTTGCAGGGAGTTCGCTGCCGAGACCAGCTCGTCCTGGGTTCCACCTTCTCAGGGCCGGAGAGGAGCCCGCCTTCAGCCAGCGAGGAAGCCGAGTCCCCGCTGACCGAGAGGCACCTGTGCCCCCGCAGCCCCGTGTGACGAGGGTGTCCAGCGCTTCACTTGGAGAGGAACTGCGTCAGGGACCCCGGGTGTCGACGGGCGCTGCTCTGTACCGGAATCCAGACCTGCTCCCTGATGGGAGGCCGAGGGAGTCAGCGCTGGTGGGTCTGTGCAGGTAACCCTGGCTCGCCCCCTTCCCCTCCTGAGGTCGGGGTGCCCGCGGACGCAGGCGCATCTGCGGCGCATTGTGACCGGGCCCCGCGCACCGTGTCCTGCTGGCGCCCCGCCTCCTGACACCTCGTCAGTCCCGCTGGGCGCCGGGCCCCGCCGACCGACCGCTTCGCCCTGGAGGCCGGTCCCAGAGCCTATTTCACGGCTCAGTCACAAGGAAAACGAGCAGGACTTTTCCCATTTCGTCTGTTAAATGATTTAGTTCACGAGGGACTCAGTCCCCACGGCATCCCGGCGCGGCCTGGTTCCCGGGTCACTGTCAAATCCCCATCCTGTTGCAGCCACCCAAACCCCGTCAGGCTCTGCGCTGGGCCCCAGCAGAAGTCGCACCGCTGGGCCCCAGCAGAAGTTGCACCGCTGGGCCCTGGGGGACACCTGGTCGAGGTGACTGAGGCTGGAAGGGGAGGGGAGCAGAGTGTGTCCGATCATTTCATGCAGCTGATGTGTGGAGCGACACTGCGAGGGACGGGATCCAATCCCCACTGAGGACAGGGTCCCAGGGACACACAGCTGATAAATGTCTAATTAAATGTTAAGAAGAACTGTTATTCCTGGAGCAGTTTTAGCCCCCGAGGACTTCAAGCTCCTGACCTTGTTCACACCCATGTTTACATGCAAATCATCGCCCCCTCCCCTTCCCACATCCTCCTGCTTTTTGGGGGGCAGTGAGAAAAAAGCCTGGCCAGCCCTCGAGTCAAAACAGGTGACACAGGGCGTGAGCGTGAGAGCCCGGGCTGGTCTGCTGGTGGGAGATTCTAGAGGGGGACACAAGCCAAGGGCCTGAGTCAACCGCCAAGGCCTGAACAGTGGCCCCGCCCAGCCTGTCCCACGGTCTCCACGGTGGTCTCCCATGGGGGCGCCCCCTGGAGCTCTTGATGCTTCTGAAGGCGTCAAGGTCCCAAGGTTCCTTGGAGATGCTCTGTCACCCATGATGTGCCAGGAAGACCCTCCTGAGACTGAAGATTCAGGAATCCGTCCTGGTAAAGGTGGTGATTGCATCATTCAGGTTCTGAGGTTGCAGGAGACAGAATCCAGGGTGGATTCTGAGGCCAAGGCAAGAGGAATGACCAGAAGGAAATGGGGGAGCAGAGCACTGGTCCTTGGAGGGGTGGGAGCCAGGGTGTCCTTGGGTCTGACAGCAGACAGACGGGCAGACAGTGGGAATCGGTGAATTAGATCCTCCAGGGAAAACTGACTTACCCATGGGAGGGAAAGGGCCAGAGCACCAGCGTCCGCTCTGGGAGCCAGTCCTAGCCTGATCCCCTCCCTTGACCCTGGCAGGGACTCTTTGAGTAAAACAGGGCAAAGCTGATGCGATCACTTGGTCACACTCCTCAGCCGTCAGCTAGTAGCAGCACCAAGGCCCAGGCGTGTTGTGACCTGGGCAGGTAGCAGATGCTGAAAGGGCACTTGGTCCCTGGACTCCAGACTCCAGGATGCCCAAAACCCCTTGAATGCTGCGCCACGGTCCTCCCAAGACAGAGGAGGGGGTTCAGATACTAAACCAAGTGAAAAAAAAAATCATGTTGTGTGCTAAAAAGGGGAGAAAGAAAAAGCGAATAATTGCTGTATTCCATCTTTACTGAGTGCTTCAGTGAACACAGATTCAAAAGAAGGAAATGTAAAGAACATTTTTATTGAAGTACAGAAGAGCCTGGGGAGGGGGGTGGGGAAGCTAATTGGGCCACCCTCCTGTCTTCACGTCGGGGTGCATTTGACCCACCTGAGATGACAGCAAATGTACTTGTAAATACTTTAAGAAATGAGAATTTCCAGTATTACTCTGTACGTCCCCAAAGTGTATAGATAATCTGTTTCCTAGAACCATTCATTTCACACGTGTTTATTGAGCACCTGCTGCGTGTTGGACCCTGACGAGGGGGTTCAGCGGTGAACAGGATGGGCACTGTCCCCCTTCTCATGGAGCTGATGTCCTCATGGAGGTTGAGAGAGAATAAGCAAGACCAGAAACGAGTGAACCTGAGAAGGTCAGAGAGTGATGAGCACGCAGGGATGAGAAACCGCGAGGCGTGGTTGGGGGAGGGGGTGGTGGTAGATCCTGGGGTGAGGAGCGGGCTCTCTGAGGAGGGGGTGTGTGAGCTGAGACCCAGAGGATGAGGAGGAGCTGCCTGGGAAGGTCTGGGGGAGAGGACTCCAGGCGGAGCGGAAACGGAAAGCAGGATGTCCCACAACCTCTAAGTCACCAGCACGTGGTTCTGGGTGAGCAGCGACCTCGGAGACGTCCCTGCCTTTCCCGCTCATGTCTCTGTCCCTGTGCGTGGAGGGTGTCACTATGACGGCCATTTTGCTGCCCGCTCAGGCCCTGGGCACAAGACTGTCCCACTTGGTAACTGTATTTCTTAATCTCTCCCTTCAGCGAATGGAGGGACACGGATTCTAGAAATCTGCCCCTTTAGAAGACAAGTTCCTCCAAGTCCCAGGGGCTTGTCCTCCAACTGTGGTTTTATTCATTCATTCATTCATGCATTCATGCATTCATTCACTCCCTCATTCATTCCACAGATGCTCGTGGAGTGATGGAGTGTACGCTGCGTGTCTGGCCTGTTCTGTGCACTGGGAACAAAGCAGTGAGCCAAACAGGCAGACCCCTCCCTAGTGGAGCAGACGTCCGATGCTGCCGTCAGTCAGTATAAGGATGGTCTGACAGGTCTGACGTGGCTGCTGCCACATGCCCTCCAGGCCCCTGTGTGGCCGGGTGGCCCAGGGGCCTGCTCTGCCCGGGCTTCTCACTGGTGGCATTTCTCACGTTCATGCCTTCCTGAGTCTGACCCATTATGAGCCTCATTACACGTGGCACAGAGAATGAGGCTCGCCACATGGCTCATAAAGCATCTTTTTAAAGGTTAATGGTCACTGGCAAGGGAAGAAAGGGCCACTGAGCATCTATGCTCTCTTTTATGCACCTGCTCCGGCCACGGCAGGGGTGCAGGTGTTGGGGGCCCTGCTCAGTGGCTCAGGGTCAAGGAGGGAAATTGGCCGAGTGCTCTCCTGGTCACCCCGCCCCAGAATCAGTGTTTCCTGCTAAATTATTTCATTCATTCAGTTATTCAGTGATGATTCATTGAGTTACCCATTGCTGAGTAACAAACTATGACAAACAATGGCTTAAACAATACTCATTATTTCATAGCTTCTGTGGGTCAGGAGTCTGGGCGCTGCTTTTCTGGATCCTCTGCTCAGGGGTCTTGCAGGCTATAATCAAGTGTCAGCCAGGACTGGGTCTCATCTGAAGGTCTGACTGGGGAACGACCCACCACTAAGTTCACTCATGTGGTGGTTGACAGGATTTGGTTCTTTTTGAATGGTTTTGCTGAAGACCTCAGTTCCTTGATGGCTGTTAGCTGAAGGCTGCCCTCAGTTTCTTGCCACAGGGGTTCCCCATATCATGGTTATTTGCCCCATCAAATTTAGCAAAGGAGAAAGTCTTCTAGTAAGAGGGAAGCTGCCATCTTATGTACCCTAATCGAGAAGCAGCACGCCATCAGTGGTGAGGTATTCTACTGGTGAAAAGCAAGTGACTAAAGGGGAAGGGAGTATACAATGTGGTGAGTAGCATGGGAGAAGGATCTTCGGGGTCATCTCAGAAGATGCCTCCTGCACTGTGTGGTGGTGGATAAACTCCAAGATGACCCCCAGTGATCCCCGTCTCCTACAATCCATGTCTTGTGTGATGACACCCCCCTCCCCAAATGTGGGTCAGACCTATGATTTGATTCTAAGCAATAAAATATGGCAAATGTAATGGGATGGCACTTCCCTGGCTTTGTTACATATTGCCTGTGACCTTTGTCTCCCTAGCAGACCCTTTTTCTTGCTTTGAGGAAGTAAGTTGTCATGTTGGGGAGACTCCAGTGTCAGCTGAAGGTGGCCTCTGGCTAAAAACCAGCTGGGAACTAAGACCCTACATCTAAAATCTATTGATTTCCAACAATAACCATGTGAACTTGAAAGCAGAGCCTTCCCCAGCAGAGCCTTCACATGAGACCGCCGCCCCAGCTAGCACCTTGAATATAACCTACAAGAGACTCTGGAAAAGGACCCAGCTAAGCCAAGCCCATAATCCTGACTCACAAAAACTGTAAGATGATAAATATGTGTTGTTTTAAGCTGCTAAGTATGGGGTAATTGGTTACACGGCAAGAGAAAATGGATACACCCACTTAATGCCAGCCCCTGAGCTGGGCCTTCTAGAAAGCTTTCTCTAGAGAGAGAAGCTTCCGAAATATTCTGACATTTGTTTCACACAGGCAATTTCAAGTGAACACCCTTGGTCACCCCATTTCGTGTTTGGGCGGAAAACAGTGGTTAAGAAAGCCTGGGAAAGCATGAGGCATTTACATGCAGCTGCAATTTCAAAGCCTTTCAGAGCTCAGCTGAGAGCTGCTATGCTGATGAAAGGGCTGGTGACAACTCACGAATGATCTGCAAAATGATCTTCATTTCCTCTTGCCGTGTAACCAATTAGCACATACTTTGCAGCTTAAAACAACACATGTTTATTATCTCACAGTTTCTGTGAGTCAGGATTATGGGCATGGCTTAGCCGGGTCCTTTTCCAGCCTCTTGTAGGTTGTATTCAAGGTGCTAGCTGGGGAGGTGGTCTCATCTGAAGGCTCTGCTGGGGAAGGTCTGCTTTCAACAATTTGATCTCCAGAAGAGATGGTGAAGAGGAAGGGGCTTCATAAAGATCTTCAGGCTGCTGGTGGGTTGTCCAAAAGGGCGTTAGGTGCAGAACAAGAGAAGGAATGAGATGCGACCAAAAGGATGCAAATTGGACACTAGGAAGCCCCGAAGATCGGCCTTCTCTGTCTCCCATCCCCACTGGTCACCTGGTCCAGGTCATCTGCCTGGTTGACTGCAGTGGTCTCCTCATTGGTCGTCGAGCATCCTCTCTTGCCCTGCGTGGTGAATCTCCAGCACTGTATTCAGAGGGATGTTTCAGATTTCCCAAGCTAAAATTCCTCCCATTACACTTTGGACAAACCTCAAATTCCTGGCTGTGGGTGACGTGGCCCCTCATGGTGGGTCCTGCTGGTTTCTCTCTGCTTTGCAGACATGTCACCCTCAAGCCTTCCTCAGCCAGAATCGCTCTCCCCCTTGCTGTCACATCTCAGTGCTAAGTTCCCTCCTCAAGAGCCTTCTCCTGCTGCTCAGACAAACTCATGCAACCCAGTAACACTTTGGTCACATTAATCTGCTTTGATCTACTACTTCAGAGATGATTTTGTTACTTTACGTACTTACTCATCTAGAGACAGTCTTTCCCAGCAGAATGCAAAGCCCCAGGGGACCAGGGGCCTTATTTAGTTCCCTGCAGCCCAGTGACACGGGCACTTCTTGGCACAGAGTCGCCACCAATCGACATTGGCCAGCTGGATGCATCTTCTGCCTTCAGAATGCGTGGCAGAGATGGTCGTGCGGTCCCGCAAGAGGACGCTCACAGCTAATCAGGACAGATCCCCGGCATCTGGGCTGGTTTCACTGCGGGGTCTCTGGAAGGCAATGCAAAGCACCCGCCGGACTGCTTAAGACCCTGCGTGAGGCTGCTCCTTGGGTTAGGAGTTACCACTGCTGCTTAAACTCCCTGACAAATCGCCATTCCTGGGGCTTTTGCTTGCCCCTTGCCAGAGGATTTCCTTCAAAGCTCCATCTGGCTGTGACGCTGAGAACCTGGACAGAGCACACTGGCTCCATTCTCCCAGGTGAGTGTTCAGAAGGCACTGCCTGAGCGCCTGCCGCAGGCCAGGCACCGTGCTCAGCGCTGGGGTTCGTCAGGGTGTGAGACAGGCGTATCCTCGTCCTCATCTACGTGCTAGTGGAGGGTGAGAGACAGTGAGGGTGAAAACTCACAAACCAACAAGACGCTTGCCGGCGGGGTAGATGCACGAAGGAAATACGTGGGGCATGGGGTTGATAGTGGTGAGTGGGAGCTGCTGAAACCACGCGATGAAGGGGGCCTCTCTGAGGAGGTGCATTTGAGGTCTGAGGATGAGAAGGAAGGAGCCACGTGAAAATCCAGGAGGAGTGCTCCCGGCAGAGGAACTGGCCAGTGCAAACGCCCTGAGGTGGAAAAGTGTTTGGCAAGTTCAGAGATCAGAGAGAAGGTCCCTGTGGACGGAGCACAGAGCTGGGACAGGTCGGAGATGGCAGCAGGGAGCAGCCTTGTTTGCCACATGAGGAGGGTGGGCTTTTTTCTAAGTGTGACATGTGTCACGAATGTTTCAGCAGGTCAGGGACACAATCTTCACACTTTACAGAAACCCCCTGGTGCTGTGTTGATGACAGACTGAAGGAAGCAGGGATGGACCTGGGAGACAGGATGAGGTGTGTGTGGTAGCAATTACACACATCAGGATTGTCGGGGGTAAAACAGAAGCAGTGCCAACCTGCACGCTTTCTCTTTTAGCTCTCTTTTGTGTCTGCTTTTGGCTTTTGCAGTAAAAAGTAGCAATGAGTGTTTATGCAGCATTTACTGCCAGGTGCTGGGGAGGAAAGGACAAAAACCTTATGATTTTGACCCTCGAGGACCTTAAATGTTGAATTGAAAATATACTTCAAAATGGCGTTTCCCCAAAAAGTGGTGGGTGCCTGCTAAAGACAGGTGAGATGGCTTGGGGGTGGGTGGGTCCCCGAACCAGCATTAACTCTATAGAAGCTCACGGTGCAAAATGTGTTTCCTTACCAAGTCCCCCTCAGTCTCTTGGATGTTCACTGAGAAAGTTTTGGTTTGGTGTGATTTTAAGGCGTCTCCAGTTCTCTCCACTCTGTCATCAGAGGGAGGGAGCACGGGCTCAGCAGCCTCCAGCTAGAACGTGCTATCACTGCCTTGTTTTCACAGTATTTGTTTTTATGGATTCTCTCCTATTTACGGCAAGTGACCTTAATTTTTCATTTGCAATAGTGGAATATCAAATTTCCTTTAAAAATGTATTTGAGTAGAGAAACTGATTTAATGCTGAATTGTGACCCGGTGAGAATATAGATGGAATGCAGCTATTTCGAGGAGGCATGGGAGTGTCCTTTGTAAATGTCAGATTGTCACCCTCCTGCTCTGAATCTTCCAGTGGCTTCTTCTCTCACTCAAGAGAAAATCCACACTCGACACCATGCTGATCTGGGCTCTGAGTGGCTCTCAGACCTCCTTTCCTCCCTTGCTCTATGTCACTGTGATCCGGCCAACACTGATAATTCCCACCACAGGGCCTTTGCACATGCTGTTCCTCTGCCTGGACTCTCTTCCTCCAGAAATGTGTGTGGTCCTTCACTGCCTGTGGGACTCAGGCTGGGTGGGGTCTGCGGCACATGGGAGAGCAGTTGTCCATCCACACAGGGGCAGCTGTGACTCAGTCCAGCTAACTGTGGTACTGGAGAAGGCAAGCTCATCGTGGATGGGCATTTCTTTATGGGAAAAGCCTAAAAAACCCTAATCATCATAGGAAACGTCCCAATTTTTATATCTTGGCATCCAATTGAAAATGGTAAAATTATTGTTTCAAAAGAACAATCTGTGAATGAAACCTGACTTGCAGGCTGTGACTGTGCCACCTCCATTAGGGGATACCAAGACAGTGGCCTTGAAGTGTCCTGCATTCCAGGGTGAGGGAGCAGCATCTAACCGTGACAGGCACAGACACCACCAGGCCACGTGCAGGGGCAGGTGGAGTGGGGGCCGTGCGGCAGGGGAGCCAGTTACCCTGACTGCGGAACAGAAGAGACTTTAAGGAGGAGGCAGGATTTGAGGGGACCAGAGAGAAACACTGAGGGAACTCTTGGGGTGTCCTAGGCTCCTGTAACACATGATCACACACTGAGTGGCCAGAAGCAACAGAAACTTATTCTCTCTCAGTTCAGGAGATCAGAAGTCCAAAATCAAGATGTTGGCAGGGTTGGTTTGTTCTGCAGACTCTGAGCAGAAACTGCCCCAGGCCACTTTCTTAGCGTCTGGAAGATGTCGGCAACCCTTGGCTTGTAATTGCATCACTCCCATCTCTGCCTTCCTCTCCCTGGGGTGTTGTCCTCCGTGTCTCTGTGTCCAGATTTCCCTCTTATAAGGACACCAGTCATATTGATGTCTAATACTTCATCTTAACTGGATTACATCCACAAAGATCCTATTTTCAAATAAGGTCCCATTTATAGGAGCTGGGGGTTAGGACTGGTCCACGCCCCCAACCCCAGTCCCCCTGCCTTGTAGGCTGCTGCGCAAACACTGAAAGTGGTGACCTCTCGGGGTCTAGTGGGCACAGCCTTCCTCCTCCCCTCTCCCCCACCACTGCAGAAGGAGAAAGTGGGTGAACCTGGCACCCACCCCTCACTGTAGGACAAATGGCATCCGGTCCAGCACGTCCACAACCAGATGTTCCCTGGTGCAAAGTTTATCATATTGCAGGTTGTGATGCATTAGTGGGTCCTGAAATCAGATTAAAGGTGGAGCCTGCCGCTTAAAAGGTGCAATAGGCCAAAATAGACTGGATAAGGAAATACAGAGTGCAGGGCTGCAGGGAAGGGAGGTGGTGGTAGAGAAACTCCTTTGCTTTTGCATAAATAGGTGTGTGTGTGGTGGTGGGTCACCGTGTGAAATGTGTTTCTTAACTGCGGTTGCTTTAAAAATGTTTTAAAAATGTCTCATGGCCTTTGTGTCACATGATTGGGAAGTCACCTGGGGGCCCAGCAGGTCTGGGCTCTGTGGATTTCGGGGAGGAGACTGTAAAGCCTGGAAAATAGAAGCAGGAAGACTGGGTCCTGGGAGAGGCACCAGGGCTCCCTCTCCCCAGCCCATTGTCCCCGCTCTGTAGCCACGTTCCCGCTTTCCCCTCCTCACAGCTCCCCTCAGGTCAGATGTTACAGTCATCATTTTGGCTCTTGTTTCTTGTCTGTCTGTCCCTCTGGAGTGTCGTCTCCCCCAGGACAGGAGCCCGTTCCCTGATGGTCCCCAGCATAAGCCCAGTGCCTGTGCAGGGGTGGGGCACCCAGGTCCCCTGTCTTGAGGGTGCAGGAGCCTGGGGCGGGGGGATGTCTGCAGCTCAGAGGTGAGCCCACCAGAACAGCCAGGAGCGGTGGGCTCCTCTTTCCGACCATCCCCGATTCTCCTGCCCCCCCCACTGCATGCCCCCTGCCTGGCTCCCCGCTGCGTCGCCCATGAGGGTCCCAGCTGCCAGGCTGGGCTCTGAGGGAGCTCCAGAGACCAGAGGTGCTGGGAGATGAATGCCCCAGACCTGGGCCCACACCCAGCTCTCTTGGCCCTTGGATCCGATGACCCTGCGGTGCCTGCTTGTGCTGTGGGCTCCCTGGTGGAGGTGACTTGCTGGAGGTGGGCACGTGCCCCTTTCCAGGAACCTCAGGCCCATCCTCCAACCGCTGCTTGGGACCAGGCTCCACGGGCGTGCAGACAACCCCTAGTCTGGTTCCCAGAGAAGCAGGCAGAAGGCTCATCCCTCCCAGTCTCCCTGCCCCGCACCCCAACTGGCAATGTTTGTGATCACCTCCTAAACAGATTCCTTGGACTTGAAACCTTGCCTCAGGGTCGGATTCTGGGGAAACCTAAACTGAGACACAGGTGGAGGGCTTGCTTCTGGTCTGTGTTCACATTCTGTGCCTATGATGCACGTGTGTGTGTGTTCACGTGTGCGTGTGTGTGTATCTGCTCATGTATTTCCCCTGAGTTGGGGCGGATTCAAAAGACAAGACAATGGGTCCAAACCAGTGTCTAGGGTTCTACGTGGCAGGCGGCGGGGATGTGGTTCTCATCCCAGAGCCCATAGTGGGTGGGGGGAGGGGACTGCAGGACAAAGATGCTGCAGTGAGAAAATGAGATGGGGGCGGGGAGGCAAGGAGGGTGGTGGAGGGGGAAGAGGAAGGGGAACCGGGGGGTGGGGGGCGGTGGGTGCACGTGAGAGAGAGGGAGCGAGCCGGGTGTTCCCGGGGCTGGAGGAGCAGCTTCCTCAGCGCTGAGTCAGTAGCCGCCCAGCCAGTGACCGCCGGGGGTTTTTGGCCCCTGTTAGGACATGAAAGGTGTTCAGCAGATCTTTGGGGCCATTCAGTTTTCATCGCATACATGTGGGGCCTGGACACACGTGCGTGCAGACTCACAGACACGCACACTTACAGATACCTGCCCTCTCTCAGCCCCAGAGACTCAGGCTCAGCAAGTCAGGCATTGTTGAAACACCAGGCCAGGCCTCTGCCTCCTCGCGGAGCCCGCATGACCCCGCTGATCAGAGGAGGCCCCGAGTCTGCAGGGTGAGCCCGGGCATCGGTCCACCGCTCTCCATGGCAACCCAGCTGATACCTGTTTGCAAGTTTAAAAGCTCCAGGACTCACAGGATCTTCACATTAATTCATGCAAATCAGCTGTTCGCTATTCAGGACTCCCACTGTTAGGTGAGGCAGCGGGAAAATCCCGACACGTCCCTCACAGGGTCTGCGGTGCCGGCGGGGCCAGGACCCCGGGTAGCCCAGGACTCCACGTGGCAGGACTCCGGGCTCTGTGTCCCTTGTCCTCCGGGTGTGGGACATGGTGGGAGGCGAGGCTTTGGAGAAAGAGAGAGAGATGGAGAAAGCTGGGGAGAAATGGCCAAATCTGGTTCCTCCACCTACAACAGGCTCTCAAATCCCAACGTCCAAACAGGCCTGGTAAGTAACAGGAGTGAATAGGGCTAGTCCTAACCAGCCACCAGGCAGCACATTCTGGGGGATTACGACCTGCAGACACGTTCTAAGCAGGTTCTGGATACTGACACAGCCAATTCCCCCAACCCAGTGGGGTGGGTTTTGTAACAGCTTCCGTTGTAGAAGAGGAAACACTCAGGGAGGGAGAGGAGGTTGCCCAGGACATATGGCCAGCAAGTGGCCTATGGACAACACAGCACAGGAGTTTAAGTGGCAGGTCCTGGGCCTTTGTGTTGGGAGATGATGGGGAGGGGTGGAGACTGTGGCAAACCGCAGAGCACGAGCCTGTCCAGAGGGGCAGCTGGCCTTTGCTGCATCAGTTGCTACCAGGAGAGGATTCGGGCCCAGGGTGGCCCCGTCTCCTGAGACCTTAAGTAAAATCTCAGGTCTTTCTCGTGTTGACATTAGATTCACATTTTTCAACAAACACCGCTGGCTGGTTTCAGTCCACAGTGTGACCTCTGACCCCTGGGGAGAAACGATCATTCTGGAATGTTGTGAGCATCCCCCAAGAGCCTAGACCCCCTCAGCAAGTCAGTCATATTTGAGGTGACTGCCCACCCACCTAATGCTGTTCAGAGGGGGTGCGCCTGCTCCATCCACCTGAGGGCCCAGGGAGGGCTCTCGGCAGTGGGGGAGGACTCAGGGTCACAGGCATGGGACGGGACACGCCCCTGTCCTGACATAGCTCGCAGTCCTGGAGTGGACCATGACCTCTGTTTTCCTGGGGTTGCCGGCTGCCAGAAGGTTGGGCAGTGTTGGGCCTGCATTTCCATGGGGTCTCCCTCCACTGGAGTCAAGGCTCACCCTGTGGGCCAAGGCCCCTCCCCCAGCCCCTGCAGGGGCCCCCTGACCCCCAGCCTGTGGGCATTTGCATCTGCAGCCCCACCCCCAGGTAGCCTCCCCTCAGCCGGGCCAGGGCAGGGTCAGGTTCAGGACACTGTCCTCCTGTCCCCACGTGGGCAGAGCGACCCCTCCAGAGGGCGAGTGGCAGCCCCACAATAACCATCTTTGTCACAATGGCCGTCTCTCCTTAAAAGGTCACTTTAACAATGCCAGGTGGCAGGCACCAGAGTTTGGCATCTGACGCGTTCCCGTAAGCTCCCTGGGACCAAAGCAATCCTCTTTGTCAGCTCTGATGGGGAATAACTGGCCGCTGTCCTTTAATTAGGAGGGAACATGCTCAGCTATGGCCTCCCGCGGGGCCGCACAAACGTCCGTGAGCGCGGCGGTGCCCTCCGTCGCTCCCCGCAGACCGCCAGGGCCCGCCGAGGCCCCGGAGGAGCCCCCAGCCCCAGTCTGGCTCCTGAGTGGAGGACAGTCGCCAAGAGAAAACGCCAGTGAGCCTGGATTCCTGGCAGGCGCTCAACTGGGCAAATTGTTTCTTGCAAATTACTTCTTAAGGCTGAAATCCGGGCAGGACTCCGCAAGTTCAGGGGCAGCTATTATCTGCTGGTTCCAGGCGCCCGGGCACATCCGAGGCAGGGTGCTCGTCTGCGGCGGGGAGATGTTTCGGAAACTGTGGCCCCCGGATCGGCCGGGCCCCTTCTCTGCGGCTTCTCCTCCCTGACGGGAGATGGTTCGGGCACCAAGCCCTCCTCCTCCTGCATCTCCAGGAGCCCCGGCATCAGGCATGATGGGCGTGGTTCAAGCACCATTTCCTACTGTCAGAAGGGGCCACAGGCAGTGTCCCAGGTCCTCCCCATCCCAAGTGGTGCCTGTCTGAGGCTGCACGTGGACACCAAGTGGGGTCAGGTGTGCAGGACACACTCAGGGAGGTCAGATAACAGGGGGCAGGTCATGGGCACCGGGGGCCAGAAGGGTGGGTGGAGATGTTGGAGCTTATCCAAGTCCCAAAAGACAGAGCGAGGGAGCAGAGGGAGTCCCCGTGTCAGAGGCTGAGACGTGGGGTCCCAGGGCGGCCAAGGCTGCAGATGGCAGAGACCAGCAAGCCCAAAGTGGCCAGACGGAGGCGTCCCAGGTGTGTTCTGTTTCCGCAGACCCACCGTCCGTGGAGACCTCCTGGGAGGGGACCCACCACCCAGGAACCTGCTGGTCTCTGTCACTTTGTCTCCCTTTGGTCACTGCAAAGATGGATGCTCACAGGTCCATCTGGGCCTGTCGGCATTGCCTGCTCAGCCCTCTCCCCGCTCCCCGCCCCTGTGCTTGTTCTCTCTCTGCTTCTGGCCCTTGGCGTCTGTCCAGCCCAGGCTTGTCCCAGGCCTGGTGTCCGCCTGCCGCAGAAAGCGCACCCTGCAACCTGGCACTGCCCAGGGTCTGGGCAGAGCAGGGGTGGTGGCGGAGGCACTGATGAATTTTCATTTCTGCCTTTCCCCCGTATTCCAATCATCTTTCTTCTTGGAGCCTCTGCCCCAAATTCCAATGACTCTGGAAGCCCCTGGTGACATCCTACCCCTTGTACACATGTCACTTCAGTCTAGGCCTGCAGAGGCCAGTACACCCGGCTTTGCTCTGCATCTGCTGAAACCCCAATGTTCGCCCCTTCTCCCTCCCTCCCTCGTCCTATGGGAATACACGTCTAGTCCCGAGGAAGCCACGTGGTGGACCACACATTGCACCAACCCTTGTCCAACTTTTGCAGACCCGCACCCTGTCTATTTCTTCCTCTGTTCCTTCTCCAGTAAACACCCCCCGTGCATTGGCTCTTTCTTCCCAGAGCTGAATCTGTGCAGAGGGAGCCAGAAAACAAACTCACTCAGAGCCCGGGAAGGAGCTGGGTCTGAGCCGCCTGAGCAGCAGGGGCTGTCTGAATGCTCCAGCCCTTCCTGTGTAATCGGCGACCCCAAGGCCCCTCTGGGGGTTGGGGGGGCGGGAGATTACAGGTTAACCAGAGAGCACAGGGGAGGGGCAAGCAGCAGGGGTAATTAATGTTTCTTGAAGGTTTATCACGCTGTCATTAATTTCCTTGTCACACGTAAAAATGTAGGCGCAGGCTCAATTAAGAGTGATGTTCTGGTGCCAGCCATGCTTGTCTTTAATCACGCTTTTTGCATATTGATTTTGACATCTCGGTTTCATCACGGGCTATTTCCAAGCCGTTGCGGAATCCTTATGCCACTTGTGGAGCTTGTCCACATCTCCCGGAGTTTGTGCACGGGACCCACGAAAGTCCTCAGCCGGCAGCCTTCCTCCACTGCCCGCTTTCTGTGCAGCGAGAGTGAGGACCCCGCCGGAGAGCGGTTACTTCCTGTGGGAACACGTTTCCAGGTTTGCAGGGGACCTTGTGCTGGGAGGCTCGGAATGAGGACTCCTGCAGGTCAAGAGCACATTTTTCTCAAGGGAAAAATTGACGAGGCAGGAAGCCTGGCTGGTGGCAGTCCCTGGAGTCTTTGGGGCGGAGAGGCTCTGGCCACAGCAGCAAGAGTGCTGAGCCCCAGGCAAATGCTGTGTAACTAGGACGTGGAAATGGGCGTCCATCCCAGCGGTGGGCACTGGACGGGGGTGCGGGGGTCCAGTGGCTTCCCTGTGGGCTCTTGGGATCCGAGTGCTTAGCGCGGGTCTCCTTCTACTACCTCTGAGGTCCTGTCTGCAAACCGCAGCAGCACCAAGGATTTCAGACTGTCCTGGCCCCGGGTGATGACAGTACGATGAGTGATGACCACTCGCATTCCTGTGATGCTATGTTATACGGTAAGGATGGATGTGTGGATTTAGGAAATTCGTGCCTTACAACCACTCTATGATTATTATCTCCATTCTACAGATGAGGAAACTGAGGCTTGTACAGGGTAAGGAACTTGCTCGAGGTCACACAACTGGCAAGTGGTGGGGTTGGGCTGAACCCAAGTCTGGCCTCAGAGCCCTGACCTGTAACCACTACCATCGTCCCAAAGGTCCTGCCTGTCTTTAGAGTCTGTGGCTCACTGACCCCTTCCCGTATCCCCAGTGAAGACAATTATACTATCCCACCCATATCCCCAGTGAAGACAAGCCTGGCCTTCGCTGTCCTGGCCCGAGGGCAAGCCCTGGTTTTCCGGAAGATCGCTTGGTGTCAGGACAGAATACAGACATTGGGGAGTCTGAGCACTAACTTCCCGGCTCATTCTGTAAAGGAGCAGTTTTCTCATTCAAGATGCCCCAGAGGTCTGATCTGAATGTGGGCTGGTTTAAAAGCCCCCGCTCTGACCTCCGAGGGCATCTGCTGATTCGGTGTCCAGCCGCTGAGACCCCACCGTGTGCTGGCCCTGGGCTAAAGGCGGCATGAGGATTGATTCATTTGATCCTCACAACAGTTCTGTTATTACCACCCCTATTTCTAAATTGGAAAACAGACACAGAGCAGTAATTAAGGTAATTAGTGAGTGATAGGGCTGAGACTTGAACCCAGACTGCCTGGTGCCGGGGTCCAGGCTTTTAATTGCTCTTCCGTGTAGCCCCTGAAAAGAGCCCTAGGCTGCAGTGTCAGGGACCTTTGTGTGCGGGGGGCAAGTAGAGGCCGTTTCTCCATGGGTCCTGCAGGGCCTGTTGGGAAGGCCGGGTTGGCCTTGACTGTGTGCCAGGAGCCCTGTCCCCAACCCCCCCAGTCCTCTCCCCAACCATGATCTGCTCCTCCTCCTTCAGAACTCAGGTCAAATGTTCCCTCCTCATTCCCTGAGTCCCCAAGCAAGTCCGCCCACGCCCACCACTCTGTCATTTCACCCTGGTTAAGGTTCCTCCCCGTACGCATCTCACCCTCTGAAATGGTCTGCAGTGTTGCTTGGATTTCTTGATCATTGTCTGGCTCCCATCACCAGGGCAGGGTCTGTGGGGGCAGGACTAGGGTCACGGCTGCATCCCCGGGGCCTGGAACTGTGCCTGGCACAGAGTGTGGATGGATTCCACGCGCCGGGAGAAATCTCCAAGATTGCCCACCCCAGCTGCTCACTTGACAGAGGACATGGTAGGAGGTGGGGGCTCTCAAAGCTGGGCCCTGACCCCCGGCTGCATTGCCATGTGGGCACTCGTCACGGGCACATGTGACACAGGTTGATCCTCCAGCAAGAACGAAGCCGTCTGTGCCCGAAATTCAGCTCATCCTCCAGAACCCACTCCACGTGGACACCCCAAACCAAAAACTACAGCCTGGTGCCCCTCAGAGGAGCACTGAGAGGGGAGGTGGCATGTGACAGGACCCCTCCACACACACACATCTGTACGAGGGGGAAGGGCACATACACGGGGGGAGTCATGGCTCAGCACCCATGTGGTCAGGCTGCTCAGGATGGCTTTTCTCCTGCTCTCTGTACATTCCTGCTAGACCAGGCCCTGCTTCACCTACACCTGCTCACGGGACTGACCTTGCCCCCCTAAGCTAGTGATAGCTCAAACAAGGGGTGGTGAGCGGCGTGCCCCTCTGCTGATTTCCCTGGTAACCAATAAGCCAACCTGACATCAATCTGTCAATTCCCCTGTAACTGCTAACCTCCTCCTACCCCCGCCCCATCCCCATGGTGAAGACCTCCGCCCAGTCCTTCCTGTGCACGGTGGGGTGTCGCTCCAGGACCTTGCTTCAGACAGGAAAGATCCCTCTGTCCATAAACCATGGATATCTCTGTCACTGACTCTGGGGGGCCCTTCTGTCTTGAAGCTGAGCGAGGACAGGCCTTGCAGGCTTGCCTGGTGCAGCCCAACACATCTCCAGCCAGGACAGTGTTCAGTCCACCCCGTTTCATGTGGCTTTTCTCCCCTGGAAAAAGTCCTGATATTTCTTTTTCTTTCTTTCTTTCTTTCTTTTTTGGCTCTTTCAGTCAGAGGAGTAATGATGGGCTACAGGCTGTGGTGGAATAAAAACCTGGAAGGTTTGCTTCGCTGTCACGTTCTGAGCTCTAAGCAGGTGGCATCCTTAGGAGCTGACTGACGGTCGATGGCGTTAAAGAAAAGTATCACGGTGACAAGTAGGAAGCTCTTCTCCCCGGAGGGGACTGTGGGGAGTTTGTGTCCATGAAGTCTTGGCAGGGGAGTCTCTTTCCTAGAACCTAGGAAAGTTCTGAGTCCTCTCTACCTGCACCTGGAGACGGTGAGTGGTGAGGGGTGTGTCTCAGGCAGCGGAGACACTGGGTGATGTGGGTGAGGCTTTGTTCCAGGGTGGCAGCTGGTGCGGCAGGACCCTCCTGGGTCAGAGTCTGGGGCGGCGGGTCCCAGGCCTGGGGCTCTGGCCTCTCAGCCTGGCTGACCCTAGAGAGTCTCTCAGCCTTGCTTAGTCTCCATTTTCCTCATCTTTGCCGCACGCAGAACGACCCTGTGCTGCCACCCCTCGGGCTCGCTGGGGAGTCATCCACACCGACGTAGCGGGTGTAGTTGCTCTACTCCTGCAAACTCTGATGCTGAGTTTCCAGTTCGTGACACGTTTTATACCTGTTTTAAGATCAGTCATTGCAAAGGTAGCCCCTTACGTTGTCGCTTCTTACTCAGTGTTTCTAATTTTGTTTTTGTTCATGATCCCCAGGATGAAATAGTTTGCATCACAAGCCATCACTGCTCAAATGTATATACCAGAGACAAAATATGAACCCTAATTTTACCATCTCGTAATATTCTATTCTATTCTAAATTCCGTTCTTTTCCAACCTCAAATTACTGTCTGAGATACGCTAGATAGGTGTAAGGACCCACAGTAGCCCCCTGCCTGCCCATTACAAACACCACCCCATCACAGGGCTCTCTCTCACGGCTGTCGCTGCAGTAGGTGACTTTTCTCTGCTGACCAGACCATGAGCTCCCTGAGTCCGGGCAGCGGCTTTGACTCTTTGCGTTGCCCTCTCTGGGCGCTGTGCCTGGCACAAGCTTGCTGGCTGGAAACCACAGATCTGTCTCTCCTTTTCTCACGTTTTGTTGTAACTGTCTAATTTTGGAGCACTGAATGCTCAGTAAATAGCACCCCCTTCTCTTCGCAGAAAGGGGAGGGTTTAGTGGGATTCCCTGACAGGCATCAGCATTAAGAACGAAATGGCCTGGCCCCCTGTAAAGAGCTACCCCCTCAGGCAGTGATGCTGCTGGGACTGTGTTCCCCATCCCCGTCCCTGCCTCCACCCCCACACTGAATTCCAAAGGCACTTTGAGTATCACGTTTGCATATAAACCTGAGTGAGTGAAAAAGAGCAAGGGTGTCTGTCTGAGTTGTCATGATGGCTAGGGAAACGGGTGATCTACTGACATCTGTTGGGCGTGGGTCAGGGACGCTAAATGTCCTGCAATATCTCTGACAATTCCGCACAACAAAAATTGCCCTGCACAAAATGCCAGTAGCACCCACTATTGAGATAGTCTGAATGAGGCTTGAAGTTTCAGAGTTTTGAAATGGAAAAGGTCGTAAGAGAATTTGCTTCATCTCCCCAACTCCCAACCCCCATTTTCTTTCTATAAAAATGTCAGAGTCTGTAAGGTTTACACCCAGAAAAGCTGGCCCTGGGACAACTCGGGGCACCTTTTAAAGAACGTCCTTGCTCTAACCTGCCAGCCAAGTTCGAAGCAGCGAGTCCAGACACAGCCAAGCTTCCAGGCCTTGCTGGATGGAATGCATGCTCTGGGGGCTGTAATTACGGTGGAGGGGGGGAGCCATGCTCCTTTTGGGTGAATCTGCTGCGATCATACCCTGGCACGCCTTCCTAATCACTGCCCAGCCACAAGAGCCATGCCCCATCCTGCCGTCACACGCAGGCTCTGGACTTCTGGACTTTCTGGGAACGCCCCCTGGGAGCAGGGGAATGGAAAGAATTGAGTCTACCTCCTGTCTTGGGCTGGGCTCTGAGGGCAGGTGGGCTGGCTCCTCCTCGGTGTCATCAGCGCAGTCAGCCCTCACTCACCCATGCTTCAGGTTAAAGCCTTGTCAATCCCTTGAATCCTTGCTTTCTCTCTATTCAATTTATCAGCAAATCTTCCCATGACCAGCGGTCCTGGCTGGCATAGGTTCTCGGGGTGTGGGACTCTCAGTGCTAAAGCCAGGGAGTCCCGGGCAAACCAGGATGCACTGGTCATCCTTTTCTGCACAAAAGGCATTGTGTGGTTGGACTGGGTGACCCAGGTGGAGATCAATAGCCAGAGTAAAGTATTTCATTCTAGACGTGATGGGGAGACATTGGGAGATTTGAAAAGGAATCAAATCTGAGGGGATGTGATATATTTTCTTAAATTACCCCTGGCACCAGTGGGGTGAACAAATCATAGTGAGGACCAGAGTGGAAACCCGGAGACCAGGGAGGGAGCCAGTGTGTTCGTAGTGCGCTTGGACCAGGGCGGTGGCAGTGGACACAGTGGTGTGCCGCCCCGCCTCCTCTTCATGACCCTGGCACTCGTTTCCCTGGGGGCCGGGGGTGCTGGCTGCTGACAGCTCACAGCTGGGTCCTTCCCTGACTGTTCCTTTCTTGTGAAGGAAGCTGCCATGCCCTAGGTTACACGTTCTCTCCAGAGGTAGCCCACCCCACGGCTGCTTGACTCAGGCGTGCAAAGATCCAGCTCCCCGTCCTCAGGTGGGCACGGCTCTGCGGGCTGTCCCCACGCCAGGGCTGCAGTGGGATTGCTGAAGCCTCACAGTCCAGCCTCTCCCTCCTTCCTTCCCTGCTTCCTTTGCTTCCTCACAGCAGCTCTTCTGGAGACTTCTGCAGCAAACCGTGTACTGGCTACCCCCATCTCAGCCTCTGGGTCCTGGTAAATGTGACCGAGGACAGGGGCACAGGGAAAGTGGGGAGAAGGGGTCGTGTGTGTGTGTGTGTGTGTGTGTGCGTGCGCGCCTATGTATGTCAACATACACATTTTAGAAAATAAAATTTGTATACAGTAAATGCACAACTCTTAAATATAGAGCATGCTGAATTTAAAAAAAAATACTCATCTTTGTAACCCCCACTCAGGTCCAGATAGACGTTTCCTTCATGATTGAAACTCCCCTGTGGCCTTTTCCAGTCAGTAACAGACCCAAGATAACTCCCATTCTGACTTCTCTGATAATCCATGGTCATAGATCATTGTTTGTCTGCCCTTGAACTTCATACAAGTGGAATACTTTTGCCCAGCATCGTGCTTCTGAGATTCTTTAATGTTGTTGAATTTCTCAGTTGTTCTTTTAAAATTCTGAGTAAAATGTTTCTTATAAACTGTAGTTGAGTCTAGTTTTTCTGTTGGTTTATTTATTTTAGTCTTACTTGATCTCTGTCATTTAAGTGAGGCGCTTAGTCTGTCTGATTTATTTGTTCCTTTGATGCCTTCTTCTGATTTGTCAAGTCTTTTCTATGACTCCATTGTGTTCCCTCGATTGTCACTGTATCTGTTTCTTTCAATTAATATTTTTGTGGTTGGTCTAGAGACTGCAATATGAGACTTAAAGTATTTCTAATTTTTTGCAGTTAATCTTAAGCTAGTCTCACGGTCATGTGCCACGTGAGCACTTCGCAGCGGGGTAATTCCACTCAGCACTTTCGTCTGTTTTGTTACAAGGTCATATATTTTCTTCTACGTGTGAGGTAAACCTTACAATACATTGTCAGTGTTGTTACTTTAAGTCAATACTTAATTTAAGTTGTATTTTGTATTTACCTTCGTATTTGTCCTCCTGTTGCTCTTCATTCCTCTGGGTAGATCTGTGCTTCCGTCTGGGATTTTGCCTCAGGCTGAAGAACTTTCTTTACAACTCTGTGGGGTAAGTTTGCGTTGGGGACAAATTCTCTCAAATTTTGTTTGTTTGAAAATAGCTTTATTTCATATTCATTTTTGAAGATTATTTTTTGCTGGGTTTAGAAATCTAAGTTGGCCGTTTGTTGTTTTTTTTTTTTTAACTCCCTAACACTTAAATATTCTTCACTTCCCACCACTACTGAAGCCCAGCCTCCTTAGCCAGCTGCTGCCTTTGACATAACTCTTTGTTTAACAGAGGCTAAGAGCAGACACATCAAAGTTTATCAGCCAAGCCCCAAATCAGTTTGAAGATTTAGACAGAACATTAGATAAAATGGAGCCAGTGATCCTCATTACACAAAAAAAATACATTCTTTCTCTTGGCTAAGGAATTAAGGCCCCAGACTGCCAGTTTAATATTTAAAAACAGGTAAATAAAACTTAGTCTCTCTACAGCAACTGGGGATCCTGAGGGAAATAAAGATTTACTGGCTCTAGTCTTCAGCAGTAATTTCCACGTTGCTTTTTGTTTGCGTAACATGTCATACTTCACACACATGCCTCCGCACATTTTCCTTCGTCTGTAAGTATTTCGTGTGTTGCACATCATTACAATTCTCCTCTCAACCCAACAGCAACAATGACAAAATGCCCACAAATACCCAGTCCTGCTGACTTTCTCATAAAAGCATTCTCTCCCTGTCTCCAGTTGCACCCTCTTATTTCCCACAACGTGCTCACCACTCGCCATGGGTTTCTTCCTGCCTCGTTCACTCACAAACATGTTGTGGAGGCAGCTCCTGCTTCTGTCTGCCTAGCCTCTGTTCCTTGTTCTCCTAGAAATCAGACACAGCCTGATCTTCTTTCTGGTGACCTATTTCTCCCCCCTCCCCTTCTTGCTCCAGTTGAAAGGATTGACCGCAGTAGCTTCCAGTTCAACATTTAGATTCATGTTCTAGGCCTGGCCAATCAATGTGTTCTTTCTCCTCTCCCTGGCCAAAGTCATTCACTGATGGTCACACAACCCAAACCAGGCCAAAGAGAGCTATCTGGAAAGAGAGACCAGAATCCATCACTGTCAGGGTGTAAAACTGGGCCCCCAAGCTGAGAAGGGCTTACCTGTGTGTCGGGCCAACACGGAGGAGAACAGGGTCAAGAAATGGAGCCCTCACATGACCACTGGATCCAGCCGTGCCGAAAGCTGATGCTCCCGGGCTTCCCACCCAGAGGAGAGCTACACCTTTGGAATGGGTTGGGGCTATCAAAACTAAGTCTTTGAACTGGCTGTGATGAGGAGCAGTGCCTGCATTTTAAGGACATCATTCGGGGAGAAAAGCACCAGATGGGTTCTGGATAAAGGACAAATGAGACATTCAAGTTGCAGGTACCATAGGCAGTCAGGCGAGGAGATCCAGACGGGCCCTCATGCTTCGGAGGTGAGATGTGAGCTGCTCTTAAAGGATTCATAGGAGCAGCAGGGAGAGGGAGGTGTGCCAGGCGGGGGAGACCCTGAGCATGATCTGAATAATGTTTGTCTCATCTGGACTGAGTCACTGATGGAAAAGCACAACCAAGTTGGCCGACAACAGGAATAATCAGACCTTGATCCCAAATACAAACCTGCTTGGGGTTTATAAGTCTGGCCACCAAGAGTCTTCTGAATTCCCCTCTCTGGAATGATGCCTTCCTGTCCATCAGTATCATTATTTCAGACAACTCAGATTCACCCCAATCTCTGTCTCAAAGGGCCTTCTTGATATCTTGCAACTCATTCTAGAGGAGAAGAGTATTTCTCAGATCTGCAGAAACTCAGAGAAAACTCATTTTATGATCTGAAGGGAGATGAAAGGCATGTCTTAACAGCGCATTTCAAATGCATTCGTGTTCATCACAGAAGAAGCCGCGGTCCCTACATTATTTAGAAAGCTGCAGGAGAGGGAATAATGAATGCAGAATATGTGAGCAACTCATTTTGATTTTTTTAAAAAATGCAACTGAGCCAGAGAAAGTTTTGCAGAATAAAGACAAAACAAAATCTCTGAGATTTGGAAAGGCACGGAATTAAAGAGATGATTAAGCAAAAGCAAACCAGATACTTAACCTTACAGGAACCAAGGATTTTGATTTTTAAAAGGTGGCAAAAAAAAAAAAAAAAGCCATCGAAGGGTGACTGAGGGGTAAGGAAACTGTTAGGAAAATGGGAATTCTGTGCTCTGGGCTGTTCACAGCTCTGTCCCTGGAGTGTGAAATTAGCGACTGAAGGCAGATTTCACAGGCACTTCCGCGGAGCGTGCTGGGGCGGCGGTGGATTTGCGACGGGGCCTCTCCGCCAAGTCCTGCCCACTTGCAAGCTGCTGTCCTTATTCATGCAAAGCACAGATAATCCTGGGTGTCTGGAGTGTTTTGCATTTATATTGATCGCAGCCTCGCTCCTTCCTATCCCAGTGAGTCCAGTGCTGAGTGCTCAGCAGGTGGCGGGGGGTGGGTACGGGGTCCGGGCGTCTATAAGACCAATATTCTCACCAAACCTCTCTTTTCCCTTAACAAAAAAAAAAATCCAAGTGGATTACACTGGGAATTATCTTGGCAAATCTATAGGAAATAGGAATATAGTTACATTGGTAGGCATTTAAATCTTCCCAAGTCATCAGGATTCTCCTCATCTGGGTCTCGGGACAAATGATGGCTTTCTTTGTGTCCCCTTCACTGACACCACCCCACACCCCACCCCACGCTGGGAGCGGAGCTCCACAGGAAGTTCCACAGATTAAGAATAATGGGAGCTGATGAATTTGGAGAAGCAAGCTGCACTTTTCTCGTTCTGTCTCTCCGAGTGCCCCTTGCACACTTACGTTGTGCACACACAAACAACAATCAAATAGAAAGTGTGATCACAGCTTTGACCTTTCCACACTTTCATTACTGATCATGGTCAGCTGAGCCAACTTGAAAAGGTCCTGGGAAAAAGAGACCATTTTAAGTAAGTATAGTTAACCCTTGAACAACACTAGTCCACTTATATGCAGATTCTTTTCAACAGTAAATACTTCAGTGCTACAAGGTCTGCGGCTGGTTGAATCTGTGGACGTGGAACCGCAGATACAGAAGACAGCGTATAGGGAGAGCCAGCTGTCAGTTATACTCGGATTTTCCCCTGCGCGGAGGGTTGGCGCCTGTAACTTTTGCCTTGTTCAAGGGTCAACTGTAGCTGCTCATGAAGCCAGAGAAAGCTTTGATCTTAGGTGAAAGTCATCTTAGTTGATTTATCATCTGAGGAAGACCTTTTGATCATTTTTATTCATTATTTTTTAGCACTATTATATTTTCCAAGTTTCACTCATTCTTGATCAATGAAGAGCCACCTCTTTTTGGTGCTGTCCCCTCCTGATACCAGCAGGGGTATCGGGAAACTCTCCAACGTGGTTCTGGGCATTCTTGTTAAAAGTAGGCAAGCAAAACAAACACATGACGATGATCACAACAACAGCAGCTAACCCCCCCGCGCATGGTCCTCCAGCACACGCCGTGAGTGCAATATGAAGTAAGATGAATTTGCCCAGATTTCTTCAAGACTCACCTGTAACACCCTGTGTTGGCTCGTATCACTGGAGCGCGGAGGCAGGTGGGCTGCAGGAGTGGTTGGTTCCGCAACCTGGAGATGTCATCAAGGACCCAGGTTCTTTCTGGATCCGATCAGCTTGCCACCACCTAGGCTTTGCCTCCTTCCTGTCTGACCTCTTTGTTCCTGTCCAGCAGGGGAAGCAGAGCCGCTCATGGACTCTCTCCCAGAAGAGTAAGGAGGGCATTGCTCATCAACCCCCAGCAAATACCTCCTAGAATGTCCTTGGCCTTGGTTGGGGCACATGCCCACACTTTACCAATCACAGGCAAGGAGGATGGGGTTACCCTTGGAGAGGCTCTGTAGGAGGGGTGAGGTCGGCCTCCCTGAGGCTCCCAGGATGCACAGGGGAGCAGGATATTCCTGAACACGCCGAGGACCACTCAGTGAGGATAGAGGTGGGCATGCTGGATAAGCTGTCAGTGATACCCACCCCTGCATAGTCACAAAGGGGTCTTGATCACCTTGGGTACCACTCTAAGCCTGCTGAATGTGTACGCTGCGCTGAACTGGTTAGAGTTCCAAATGAATTTAACACAGTGTTGAATAAGTCTTCCCCCCTCCAAAACAGAGTTCCCCCAAAGATGTGCAAGGAATGAAAACCACGGGCTTCCATGAGCTGGAGGTGTTGTGTTCTTAAGATGGATCTTTCTCTTTCTCTCTGTCTACAGTAGCTCGACACTGTTTAGGTGAGGCTGCCCTGCTTCTGCCCGCTTTCCTCAGGCTCTGTTCCCAGTTCACTCCACCTGCCGGGGATCTGGGCCAGTGGTGGCACCAGGGCGGCACCCTGTCTCCCTGGGTTTTATGCTGCAGGACATCAGTCCCTGGTACTTTTCACCAGTCCATCCATTTCTTTCCACATATGGCTTTATAGCCTGAGTCCAGTCTTCTCCCCATGTTGTTTTTGCCACATCAAGGATCATGATGTTTAAAAAGATAATCAAAAAGGAAGAAATAAATGAGACAAACTGGGACAAACTGGGATGATTGCGCTGGCTCCCCTCTCAGTTCCATATGTTGAAAAGAGAACAACAAAGCCCTTGGGGGCTCCAGAAGCAGACTGTTTTCTTACTTCATTCTGTGGCCTCCATGTAACTGGCACCTCTTATGATTTACAGGAGACGTTAAAATTAAAGTATCAGTAGGATTACATTCTGCTGTGAGTGACCCAGGCCCCAGATAAAAGAAGCTTAAGCACAATATAAATTTGTTTTTGTCTCATGTGACAGGCCGAGGGTGGGAGCTGTGCTCTACCAAGCCCTCAACATGTCTGCATTTTTGTTTCTCTGCCACGAGAGGCCTCCATTCCCCAGGTTACCTCATGATCCAAGATGGTGGCTCCAGCTCCAGCCATTACTCCCACTGGCCCGCCAGCAGGAAAGAGGAAGAGATGGAGTCGAATGGAGGCAAAGGACACACTCCAGCTTTCTTCTAAGGAAGTTTCCATTTTCACTCCTTCAGTTACAAACCATACCTGGCTATACCTCTTTTTTTCTGATGGGTTCAAAATTTTAAAAATTGATTTATGAATACTATGTAATAATCATTACATTAATAGTTAATACTTAACTAGTGATTACTATATACCAGGTACACTTGTAAGTGCTCAATATATTTAATTCTCATAACAACCCCATTGTGGTCCTAAATAATGTCCCCCTGAAGATGCCCGTGTCCTAATCCCCAGAACCCATGAATATGTTATTTCCCCAGTGAAACTTTGCAGGTGTGATTAAGTTAAGGCTCTTGCAATAGGGTGATGCCTGGATTTTCCAGGTGGGCCCAATGTCATCACAAGCGTCCTTATAAGAGGAAGGCAGGCGATCAAGGGAAAGTGAAGATTCTGTGCTGTTTGCTTTGAAGACAGAGGAAGGGCTCTTGAGCCAAGAAATGCTGTCAGTCTGCAGAAGCTGGAAAAGGTAAGGAAATAGAGGCTCCCTGAGAGGCTCAGGAGCACGGTACTGTGGACTAATTTAGATGTCTAACTTTCAGAACTGTAAGATAATAACGTGTGCTTTTAAGGCACGTTTGTGGAAATCTGTTGCAACAGCCATTGGAAATGAGTACCCCCATCACTGTCCCCGTTCACAAGGGAGGAAACTGAAGCACAGAGAGGATAAGTCACTTGCTCAAGGTCACACAGCTTACTAGTGGGGGAAAGTGTGGCTCCGAACCCAGGCAGTCCCACCCTGGAGTCTGCCCTGACAACCACTGTTTACCACAGGGAGCACGTATGCTGTCTGGCTGGTCTTTGCTTTGATTTTGTTTACAGTTTTTTAAGTAGTAGTTTTTCCAGCCTTTCAAAAATTATTTCATATTTTGGAAAATTTAAAACATACAGGAAATAAAAAGGATGACACGGTAAACTTCCGTGTGCCCACTGCTCACCCTCAACACCTGTGGCCAAACTTGGTTCATCTGCAACCGCCTCTCCTTGGTTTTTCCTCATTATTTTGAAGTAAATCCTAAATATTATATCGCTTCATTTGCACGTATTTCTAAAGGAAAGTCTCTTTGTAATGTAATCATCTTCCCTAAAAATTCTAATTTTTAATATTTTTAGTATTATCAAATACCTAATTTTCAGATTTCCCCAATTGTCTCATTTTTTTCAGTTGGTTTCTTTGAATTAGAATCCAAAAAAGGTCTATATTTTTGCTTTGATTCATATGTCTGTCGAATTTGTTTTAGTCTGTATGATTGCCATTCAATAAAAATACAAGAGCCATATATGTAATTTTGAATTTCCTAGACAGCAAGTTAAAAAAGAAAAGAAATAGGTGAAATTAATTTTGATGGTTTTATTTTGATCTATTTTATTTAACCCAGTATATCAAAACTGTTGCTTTAACATATGATCAATGTAAAAATTATGAAGAAGATACTTGACAACATTTTTTTCATACTGAGTCCTCAGAATCAGGTATGTATTTTCCACTTAGAACACATCTCAGTTTAGACTAGTCACATTTCAGGTGCTCAGTGGCCACGTGTGGCTAGAGGCTGCTTATTGAATAGCATCAGTTTATAACATCCTCCCTTTTTTCCCCCTTGATATTTATTTTTTGAAGAAACCAGGGCATCCCTTGCATTGTGGA
This sequence comes from Vicugna pacos, assembly GCF_048564905.1. Taxonomy (NCBI): domain Eukaryota; kingdom Metazoa; phylum Chordata; class Mammalia; order Artiodactyla; family Camelidae; genus Vicugna; species Vicugna pacos. Next base: position 35,810,337 of record NC_133005.1, on the reverse strand, counting down.
GTTTGCTGATTACATCTCTGGGGACATAGGAGCTTTTCATTGAAAAATTCTGTTATTCCGTGAAGCTCTGATGCCAGGGGCCCAGAGAAAAGGTGCTCAGCTTGCCTCCTGGGGTCGCTTCCAGGGAAGCATCTGGAGGGGCTCGTCTTCCCAAAACCAGAGAAAGAACCGTGCCGTCATAGAGCAAAGTTTTCAGCCTGCGCTCGCCAGCTGTTACTGGGTCGTGAAGCCCATTTAGTTGGTCATAATCAGCATTTTTAAAAATACAAAACAGGATGGACTATAACATAACTGAATAGGATAGAAAGCAATAATGGAAGAGAAAATACCACATGCCCGTATGCGGGGAGGTAACTATTGTTTCATGGGTGTGTGTATGCGTGCATGTGTGTGCACACGTGTGCTCACACCATGTCTGGGAAGATAGGCGTCTCTGTGTCACTGCCTGTCTTATCTCAGCTGCCAAAACAAAATGCCACGGGCTGGGGCTGCTTAAACGACAGGCGTTTATTTTCTCAGAGGTCAGGGGCGTGCAAGTGCCAGATCAAGGTGCCGGCAGGGTTGGTGGCTGGTGAGGGCTCCCCTCTCGGGGTGCAGACGGCTGCCTTTTCTCTGTGTGCTCACACAGCCTCGGTGCATGTGTGTGGAGAGAAAAAGAGAGTGAGCTTTCTGGTGCCTCTTTTTATCAGGCCACCATACTGTCGGATCAGGGCCCCACCCTTATGACCTCCTTGCACTGTAATGACATCCTTAGGGGCCCCATCCCCAAATCTCGCCACCCTGGGAGTTAGGGCTTCAAGATGAGAATCTGGGGAAGATACAAACATTCAGTCCATAAACACAGTCAAAAAAGTGTGAAAAAGCCTGCTCTGGAGAGTCCACACACCCATCTTCTCCAAAGTCAATAGGACCACTGCTTGCAAACTCCTCTGTCTGACAGTTGTCATGGAAATCCTGGCCAAGGCATCCTAAAGAGCCCAGGACACTTCCCCTCTCTGCAGGGGACAATGAGGGGCTTGTGCGTTTTCAGGGAGCAGATGCTTGCATGGAAAATATGGCAGGCCTTATCCCTCCCACCAAGTACTACATATGATGGCACCAGAGACCACTCCCCCCACCACTACCCCGATTGTAGAGGCAGCAATGCTTACATAAAGGGGCCTCGATCCTTTTGCATTTTTGTAGCCAGAGTCATGTCTGGGAAAAGCCCAGGGTCTGCAAAACCCACCTGAAGTAAACACAGGAGGGAGAAGAGACATGCGTGTGTGGAGTTGGAAAGTTGGGAATGTCAGAGCAAAGTTAGCAATTACGGTACAGCTGAGGTCACTAAATTGGGTGATTATGCAAATCCAGGTGGAATGCAGAATGCTAATTAGGTCAGCATCCTGGGCCAAGAGGGAGGACCGACAGGATGAGAGCACAGAACTAAGGAAGCAGGAGGGACAGGTCAGGCGGGAAGGGGCAGGAGCCCCGGGCGCTGGGTATGGTCCCAGGTGGGCTTGGCCTCAGGCAGCCGGGTTGGGGGCTGGGGCTCCTGAGGTGGAAGTCGGGCTCCGCTAACACGGACAGGCCCACCAAGGTGAGCGGTAGGAGGGATCTCGGGCTGGGGTGCTGCTTCCAGAATTGTGGTCCGCTTGTTGCTGGTGCTTCGTGGAATGAATGAGGTGGCACATGGAAGTTTTACTATCTAGCAGTTACATTTATGGCTGTGTTTGTTTGGTGACATGATCTGGGAGCAAGTGACTCGATTCCGTCACTCATTTCCTCACCGATGTCCAGTGAGTTTCTATGTGTGGCAGCACCACCCAAGGCACCAGGGACTCAGATGAGCACCCCAGGCGCAGTCCTGCCCCCCTGCAGCCTTCATTCTAGCGCAGGGAGACAGACACCTACTCACACTCATTCTACTCAGATGGAGCCAAGTCTGCATCTTTATTTAAACAAACCTCACTTTTTTTTTTTTTTGGCCCCTGGCACCAGGAAAGTCACACCCCCCAGGGGCGACACACCTCGACATTTACGTGAAAGGGAATTACATCCTGTGTAATTCCAATCTTCTCAGCCACGGTTGTTTCTTTGGTGTCGTGGCGTATTTTTAAGCATCAAAAGGAAAAAGGAGAAAATCCAAAGAGGCCACCCCCGAAGTCTGAAATCCTGTGAAACCTCAAACAAAACCAAACCCACCAGGGCTTGACAGAATAAGCCCATAAACAGAAAAGAGATAGAGGTGGGATTCTGTGGGTTCCTTTGTAACCCCAAGTCCTTCCATCTGGACAGCAGGGGACAGGAAGAGTTTCTTATTTTCTAGAAACTCTGGTCGGGCTGCTTGGAACAGAAGGGAACCCTTCTTTGATCTTTGTTCTTATTTTAAGATTACTTACATAATGAAATGTATGGTTATTATTTTTGAATAGCTCTAGTCCCTTTAAAAGGAAGGGGCAGGAATTATTATCTAAGGAATGTAGTAGAGCTGGAAATAGGTCTTGGAAATATTTTATTCTCTACTGTTTACAGTGAACATCCTGCACATTAGGGGTTTGCCACCAGGAGGTGGAAGAGGGAAGGAGATACCCTCCATAAAACCCTAGGATCTTAATCAACGCAGGACAGTTATTTTATACAGAACAGAGTTTCTGTCCAAAGCACTTTCCTTCAGGCCTTGCCATATCCAGAGTACAACTGCTGTGAAATTGTCAAAAATAACCCAAAGATACAAAAATCCAAAGGCCCCAAATAGCCCAAATGTCCTCCAACGGGTAGATGGAGAAACAAACCATACCTCGGAGCTGTACGCAGCTGTGAAAAGGAAACAGTGCCACACACTCCAGTTTGGATGAGTCCAGCAGCGCTGTGCTGCTAGCACAGCCAGTCCCCGGAGTTACCTGCTTTCCGATGATCCCATTTGTCTGATATTCCCCGAAAGACACAGTGATGGTGATCGAAAACAGATCAGTGCTTGTCAGGGGTTTATTAGAGGTACAGTGTGAGGGGATTTGGGGAGATAACGGAACTGTTTTGGGTCCCAATTGAGTATGAATCTCGACACGTGTTAAAATTCTTAGAAACATACACATAGGAAAGAAAAAATCAGCAATTGTCTGGATGATCATTTTTAAAAATTATTTTTAAGAAGTCTCCAGGAGTGGAATTGGAGCACACAGCGGTGTGTGACTCACGCGTTAGTCCCCGTGTGTGAGGAGGTGTGAGGTGTGTGGTGCACACGGACCTCGCTGTGCTCTCCCGGGGCGCCCTGTGGACTTCATCTGCTTCCCCTCCCCGAAATCCTCATCCCCCGCAGCCACCCTGAGCCTTGCTCTTCCCCCAACGCGCCAAACTCCCACCTCCGATCCTTTCTGCTCCCCATTCCTTCCTCTGGAACAGGGTCCTGGTTTGTCTGGGACCTTGAGTGCTGAACAAGTCCCTGGAAAACCGTGATGAGCTGGTCACTCTCAGCCAGCTTTACACCCCAGCTTCTTTCAGATCTCTGCTCAGACGTCTCCTTTTCAAATCGAGTTTTCCCCAACCACTATGTAAAAATCACACCCCTCATATCCCCCGTGGCCCTCGAACCCCACTTTATTTCCCTCCTTTCCACCTCTCATGTCCCGTTCTGCTGCTGGATGTCTATTTTGTTTGCTTATGATGCGTGGATCCAGTGGGATCATTGATGGGAGTCGAGTGTAAACAGAATAGGAAGCTGCAGAAAGCCACACGGCATCCACGCGCTGCTTAAAGACACAAACCGTGCGGTGCAGTGCTTGCAGACACACGGACAGATGAGGCAGAAAGCTCTACGCGGGCATGATGAGCGCCAAGTGGAGCCTGTGGGCAGAGGGGGAAGGGGCCGGGGTGCGGAGAGGGCACAGGGGGCTTTAATCAAGCTGCACGTTTTATTTTAAAAGAAAAAACATCTGAAGCAAATACAGTATAAGATTTCACAGAGCTGGCCGATGGGACCATAGCTGTTCATTACCTCCTTCCTTCTAGTTTTTGACTGGCTTGAAATATTCCTGATGGAAAAATGCAAGAGCAAAACAAAGAGCTGTTGCTGAAGAAAGTGATCGCTCTGTGGGGGTTACTCCAGGAGTGACCAAATTTTCTAGACGATGACACTAAGCTCTTCATGTCCCTCACAAATCACATCACATCTGAGATGTCTGTTGAGCTCCTGCCTTAGGAAAGGGAGACACAAAGACACCCAAAACCCAGCCCTTGCCTTCAGGGGGCTCTCTATCTAGCAGCGGCACGGAAAGAGAAACTAGAACAAACGACTAACGTTCACTCATGGCATCACTGTGTGACTGCTGAGCACACGTGCTTGGGATCTGGTGCTTGATGACTCATGTGGTAAAGAAAAGTAGAAAACACCACGAGGGCCTTTCTGGGCACTGGAAACAGTACTGGGAAATGTTTCCATTTCCTCAGATTTGTGGAGATGAGCTTTCAGTCATAGTGTAACAAGGGCTAGAGTGGCATGGAGGGAGAAGGGACAGCTTGATTTTGTCACCTAAGATTGAAGCTGCCCAACGCCAAGACATCCAGGCAAAGAGAGGTGGGCACATTTCCATGAATCTTCCTGTCACCTGGACACCTGACTTCACGCTGGCAGGGCACAAGCAGTGCCCACCATGCTGTGGGGGCTCTGTGGGTGCCAGTCAGGTCCGATGACCAGTGAAGTGGGGGTCCACACAGGCTGAGAGGAAAAACAGCAATTCTAGGGCAAAATGATTCAGCCACAAAGGTTCACTGAGAAGCTAGTGACCAAGTCATATATACATTTGTTTGCTCATGCATTCATTCACTCATTTACCAAACAAAGACTGATTCATTGAGCACCTGCACCGTGTGCCTGGCACGTTGCAGGTGTTCAGGGGAGAGAGGCCAACAGGTGAGGTGAGATCCCTTCTCTCCTGGAGCTCACACTGAAGATACACTCAGAATACTTACAATGGTGACAGCGCTATGAAGAAACACAACAGTGATGGACTAGCGGCAGGGTGGGGGCCCCTTAGACACAGCGTCTGGTGGGAAAGCTGGCCTGGCTGTGAGAGCCAAGGCCAAGTGTGGAGGCAGAGATCGGCAGGTGAAGATGGCGTGGAGGGAGCAGTGAGCACAAGTCTGGGGAGGGGACGTCACCTGGGTACATCTTGGGGACAGCAGGGCCATGTGGCCACACAGCAGGGTGCACAGAGTCAGGGGGGAGGTGAGCGGGGCTGGAGTCGGGCTCAAAGCCCCAGTGGAGAGAAGCTCTGTCCTCACCAGGAAAGCAAGGGGCCCAATCCTTCGTTTTCAACTCACTGCTTGGGGGTACCTACTTATTCCCCCTCTACTGGAAACTTCTGACAAGAAGAAAATGTTCGGGGTGCGGAATTTAGTGTGGATAGTTGGAGCCCATTGAGGTATTCTGTTCCCATCCCCGCGGGCCCTTCTCCTTCCTGCCCTTGGCTCTCCCCGTCCACCTGGTCTGTCCACGCGGTGACAGCTCGCCCTCTGACGCCGCGTCCCTAAGCCACCCAATTTCCTGTGCGTTATTAAAATCGTTCAGACACAAGAACCAGGTGCAGCTGTTATCTTATTGTGGGTCCAGACAGGAAAGGATCAGGCAGAGGAAAGGAAAGAGTAAAATCCCGTGAGGTCAGGTCACGTCAGCCCAGCCAGTGAGACAGAGGTCTCTGGTTGTGGATTTCTTTCTCTTGCTGCACAGTGGGGTCCTGTCATCTGCCTCAGGGACCACCCTAGGGCCACTCCGGGGATCGCTCTCCCCTGCCCACATGCCTTGCTTGTCCTTCAAAACCCCCTCAGATGCCTTTTCCACCAAGAATCCTGTCCTATCTTGCCCCCAGCAGAATTCATCACTCCAACACCTCTGACTTGAACGCATGCATATTCTCCAACCCACAGATCCTATTTTTAGGACTGTATCCCATAGAAACAAAAGCTCCCCCGTACAAGGACGTATCTTCGGAGATACTTATTACCATGCTGATCATAGCCGATTACAGTTGATCACAGACTCTGAAAACAACCTAATTAAAGTGTAGCGTATTCCCACTATGGGATGTTGGACAGATATTTCAAAATGTGAAGCTGGATCCAGAGAAAGCCCATACTATATTGAGGATTAAGAAAGCACAGTGCAGAGTAATTTATGTAGTAAAATTGTATTTTACTCAAATTCTTACAAAGAGAGGTCGAAAAAATCCCTTTCAGTGTGTGTCTGTGTGTGAGTCTGGGAGCATGTCGGAAGGCACTTTGGCTGTTCACTTTGAGGGTCCCACCCTCAAAGTGAGAAGGGGAAGGAGACTGGGAGTGGGGGTGAACACTGGAGCAGACTTGGAAAGGAGCAGGGCGTGGAGGAGTACTGGCAGAAAATGTGGACAATCAGAGTCTACCTGTGTGTGAAAACTGACCATGTTCACAGAAATGCACTGCATTGGTGCGATGTGGCTGGGTTGGCCATTCTTATCTTGACTCGTGCAGGTATCATGATAAAGTGTTGGTAATTAAGATAATAAACAAGTAAACAAATAAAGTGATAAATAAATAGGAAAAAAAACCCTTGCAGTCAAGACCCACAAGGCAGAACTGGTGGTGAGGGATTTCCCAAATCCCTCAGTGTAGGAGGGAGGGTTTGGGGCCCCTGGGGAGCTGGAAACAGAGGCGCCGTTGGCTTCTCAGAATAAATGGGTTCAAGCAACCTTGGCTGGAACCTGTGGATGTGGAGAGTGGTCTGTAAAGAACCCGAGCATCCCTGGATTCTGGCATCTGCAGGGGGGTCCTGCAGCCAATCTGCTGCAGATACTGCGAGATGCCTATACCTGGACCCGCGAACACCAGGAGGCCAGCTCCCTCTGTAGGGACAGGGTTTCGGGACTCTGCTCTTCTTTGCCTGGGGTGGCGGCAGGAGTGGGGAGGCCTGAGGTAGCTGAAGTGTCCTTGGGTGGCCGTCCTTCTGGATAGGATGGACAGCCAGCCAACCAGGGAAAGGCCACACGCAAGAGGAACTTCAGATGGAGATGCCGGTGGGTTTCAGCCTCTGTGATATGTGTGCTGACCCACGGGGCAGGGGTTACTGAACGTGGGTGTTGCCCCTAAGAGGTGATTTCTGTGGCACAGTGATGGACGGTGTGCAGCGGGGGGTGGGGGTTGGGGGCAGCGGGTTACCACAGGCCACAGGCCAGGCCCGCCCCCTGCAGAGCTGTCTTGATCTCTCACTGGTTTTGACTATCTCTAATGTATTAATGTAAGTAAACCCTGTTTACAGTAAATGCTCTGAGCCCCACAAGGAAAATCCGTTTTATGTGGAAGCAATAATAATGTGTCTTGCACTGTTTCAGTATTCACCGAGCTTCCTGGGACAGCAACCAGGGTGTAAATCAAGGGAAGCTTGTATTTGTTTTGTTCAGGAAAGTTTGCCAGTGGTGATTCATGCCTTTGAGCCATCGTGTCCCTCCCAGTGAGCGATGCGTCTCTCGGTATTTGAGATGCTGACTCAACACGCTTGATACCGTCTGCGTTGACAGCTTCGTCGGTTCTCGCGTGGTCATGCCAGAGCATCTGCAGGTTGAAATATGCATTATTTGATTGCAAATTGCTGTACATAAATTACTTTTCTTATATTTCTCTTTATGTTATAGTTAGGGCATTACATCAAATTCTTTAAAAACATGTAGGCAAAGTTATATTATCTATGAATTTCATTTCAAGATACTAACATGGAAATAACAAAATATTTGTTTAAAAAAGGTGACATTGGGTCTGCTAGAATTGAGATTCACATTTTAAAGAATCAGTAATGGCTTCTCTCTCCCTCCAGGGAAGCTACAGCCTCATTTAGAGACACTTGTGAGCTTTTTGTTAAATTGAGCTGGATTTTGTTTTTAAACCACAAAAGAGGATTTTTTTTCTTTCTTTCTTATCCATCAAGCCTTCCTATGCCAAGATCCCCCTTCATGAGTCTGCTGGAGACCAGTGTAATTCTGTCATTACACCCCTGTAAATTCTCTTCCCGGAATAGCCTCTCCTGGGACAAGTAGGGCCGTCAGGCTTCAGTTTGCTGCAGACACAGCTGAGGCTTCTGCCAAATTTAGACCACTGCCCGGTGGGCAAATAATTTGTCCCTCCGTAGGAGACAGATCAATAATCAAAAAACAAACACATTAAAAAGAAAAGCAGAAAGCTTAGTCATGCAAATCAGGACGGGAGAGAGGGTAAAGAAAAGGACCTCATTCTTATTCTGCAACTTCAGCGGGGCCCTGGCCCAGCGGCCGGTTTCTGTGAAAACACTCGGCCCGGAACAGCCAGCCCGCCTGCGCGCTAACACACGTTCATAAAGGTTTGTCCCAACCGGAGTAAACACCACTGGTTCCCAGGACACCGAGAGGCAGAAAATTAACCAGAGGTTAACTGGGTCGTTGGCTGCTGCACAATGTGGGTCACCCTGGATGTAATTTAGTTCCCTTCAACTGGAGGCTCCAATGCTGCCACCGGGTCTCACAGCGGGGACGGTGACCTAGCAGCCGGCTGAGGTCTCCTGGATACCAGGCCCGGAGCCGCTGCCGTGATTCACGGCGCCTCTGACATCACTGGGCGTTTTTGTGATGCAAAGTTACGTGTTGTGTAAATGCGCACAGGGCGACCAGTGACTCTGTGTGGTGTTGTTACGGGCAAGCCCACCACGGGGACACGCAGATACACACAGAACTAAACTTCGTAATTTGGTGAAGTGCCTTCCATTCCTGTGAGCCATCATCCTTTTACTGTCCCCAAAGAGTGTCTTATTATACAAAGGTGCTCTTTAACTGCATGAATATTTGGGTGATTGCAGGGATAAAGTTAAAAAGATCCAAGGGTTGTAATTCTGCATTATGCATATATTCTGTCTTTGTATCTTGCTTGGAAAGTATAAAAGCCAAACAGACAGAGAAAAGAAGTCTGAGTCAAACACCCTGCTTTCACGTGGGCAGAACCAGAAGAGAATTGAAAAGGGAGGGAACCCCCTTGTCAGTGTCACCACCACTGGCACAGGGAAGCCCGTCACAGGCTGCCACCTGAGTCAGGAAATCTGGAAGCAGGTGTCGCTGTGACAGTCACACTTCCTGCTCCTCATGCTGAGATGCCCCAACCAGACAGCGGAGCCCTGGTGAGGAAGGACCCAGCCTGGGCCAAGGCGGGCAGCTCGGACAGCTCTGGGCTTCCAACAGGGGCATCAGAGACGTGCCCCCTCGTCACCCCACCCCCACAGTGAGCCCTTCCTGCCCCATGTGGGGTGTTCTCGGCCCCGAAAAGATGCTTGAAGACTCAGAGATGCTTCCAGAAGCACAGGTCGTGGGATCAAGTGGGGGCCTGTCCACCCCACTCCCCTCCTTCCCCTGGACTCACTGACCTTCCTTCTGTGCCACGAACGTGCCAGGTTCATCTCTGCCCAGGGCCTTTGTCCCAGCCGTTCGTCCTGCAGGGATGCTGTCCCCCAGCCCTTTGTAGGGCTGCTTTTTCTCACCTTCCAGGCTCTGCCAGCTGTCACCTTGTCACCTCCTCACCGAGGCCCTCCTGCTCACCCTGCCCACAGCAACCCCCTCCTCACTGAGTGAGCTCCAAGGAAGCAGGGACCTGCGTGTCCCACTAACCCCATGTGCCCAGCACCCCCAGTGGCACCTGGCACGGGATGCTACCCGGCACGTGACTGGGGAAGGACTCTGTGGGCGAGCCGGACATCCGAAGTCCTGGGCTCACCACCCGGCTTGGTCGTTTACTGGCCCCCTGACAGTGGGACAGCAACGCCTCCTCTCTGGGTCAAGGTTTCCTCCCCTGTGAGACGGGGCTGATACTGGAACACTCACCTCTCAGACTGTTGGGAGGCTCAGAGACAGAGAGACGTACATCAGAGTGCTTTTCTGCTCAGAGAGGGAGGGGAATGAAGCGACGGTGTCCCAGCTGCTGCTCACACCTGGCAGGAGTCAGGCCCCGGGGGGAGCTCCGTGGATGGGTGCTTCCTCAGTCCACGCAGGCTCTGTTCTAAATCTTTCACATGAACTAACTCAATGCTTATAGCGATACCCACCTGCGATCACTATCACCCCCATTCTACAGATAAGGAAAGTGGGGCACAGGGAGGCCACTTACCTTCCTGTGGTCACACAGCCAGCCAGTGGTGGAGCTGGATGTGCTCAAGCCGGATAGAGACCTGGCTTCCATGCAGGTGCGGCCCCAGCTGGGCGCAGATGTGGAAGGGGCTTGGCCTCTGGACAACATTTGCTTGAATTCCCCTTGAGCCTGGCAAGGCCTGGGCAGTCTTGTGGTGAGATAATCTATCTTGGCTGAATGTTTCTAAGCAGGAATGTCTCGCTGCCCCTCCATGTCCCTTGTCCCTTCTTTTATAGGGACAGAACCTGGATGCAGGGCTGCCCAGAATAGTCCCTCGGCTTGAAGTAGCGAGTGACTGAGTTGGGGCCAGAGGGATGGAAAGAGAAGCAGTGGGTCTGAGCAGAGGGCACTTCCAGGCTGTGCCCTCACAGTGACAGTCTCCCCTCCTCTCTTCCCCTCCTCGCTGGCTGGAAGGTGGACATGGTGGTGAGCCATCTTGGGGCCACCAGGATGAGAACACCAGCCCAGGAAGATGGAACAGCAAGGGGGGCAGAGCCTGGCCCCCCACCCCACGAGCTGCCAGCTTGCAGGTAGTGGTGAAGAGGGTTGACATGGAGGGTGAGGCAGGACTCTGTTCAGGGCTGTAAATTTGGTCTCTGGACCTTCTTCCCCGGTCAGGAAAGAGGCTCTTCTCCTCCTCCTCCCATGCATCCTCCCCTGCTGGCCACACCCCAGGGGTAAAGCACTGCTCCCCGATCTGTCCTGTGAACCACCCAATCGGAGTGTCCAGCCCAGGACCCACCAGCTAACAGCTGCCCAGGGCACAGGGCCCCTGAAGCAGGCAGGTGGCTACGCTCAAGGTTTGGATACGAGCTGGAGGGTCATCTGTCCTTGTGAGAGGCTGACTGGTGCTCAGGGTGTTCTGCCCCAGCCAGGGGGTCGCAGTTCTCAGAGCCTAGATGATGGTCAGATGTTGTGGGCAGGGCAACTCCAGGGTTTCTCTAGGACTGGGGCTTGGGGTGGGGCAGTCCCCTTGGAGGGGGCTCCTAGGGGCCTTTGGAAACTGCCTTCACAGCAAGCCCCCATTTGACAAGGATTCTAGGCTCACCTGGGTGGCTGGGGAGGGGAATGGAGATCCTGGCTGGGACTAAATCCACCTGCTGCATCTTGGCCCCTGCCTGGGTGTAGGAACCTGGGTTCCTTTTTAACATGTGGAAGAACTTTCCAACCAAGCTCTCTAACGATGGGTGGAGAGTTACCTGTGGAGGAAGTGGGCTCTCTGTCAAGGGGAGCAATCAAGAGGTGGGTGGCACTTGGCTTGGATGTTAAGACAGAATTCCTGCATCAGCAGAGTGCTGGAAGGGAAGACCTGGAAGTCCCTGCAGCCTGGGCGATTGGAATCCTTTCACAGTGAGGTGGCCGCTCAGGTGGCAAAGCCCCTGAAAGAAAGATCCTCTCCCACCCATTTTGCCCACCACACAGGTCTTAGTGCAATGCACACAGCAGTCACTCCATAAATGCTTGTAGAGGACAGAACAGTGTCCCCTGTGACCCCATGTATCCCATCAGATGCCCTGCTGTTCATGGTGGTCTCGGGGAGGTGGGTGATGACGGAGAGGGGATTGACTCACCAGAGATGGGAATCACCCGCTTCATATGCTTCCGGACCACCCCCTGCATTTACATAGAACATGTACCACTTTTAGGTTTTTTTTGGAGTAACATGCAAATAAATGACCCTAAAAAAAACGCCCAATGGGGTGTGGTAGTAAAGGAAAAGTGAGATTCTTTGTCTCCCGAAGGCTGTTTATTCCCTTGTAATTCCTGCCATTTCGGGGCTGTCTGTGGGTATCACCACTATTCTAGGTGACGCGTACCCCGATCTCCAGGTTGGCCATTTCTAGAAACTATGTATAGGCTCTCCTGCTATGAGAAATGACATTTTTTCCTTCTTTTGTGACAGCTCACCTTTCTTTCACCATCCTGAGACGTATTAAGTGCATTTTTATTCTGAATTCTTCTGTTGGCCAGCTGTACAACCTTGATGAGAGGAAGCCCCTCTTACCCTGTCCGTTAAGCTGGGACCTGAGGACTGTCCGCCCTAAGCCCCTGATGGGGAAGTTGGCTCCTCCATGCTGTTCTCTGTCTTTCCTCATAACCCTCCCTCCGTGCCCGCCCCCACCGTTGTCCGCTACACTTTACTTGTAAATCACCAAGGTTTGTAAAAAGCACACTGCAGGCCTACAGCCAGAGGGTGTCTGTGCTCTGCCTGCCGGGCTCTACAAAGGGGACCAGAAGGTGCGCGGATGGCGCCTGGGTGCCCTGGGTGTGGGTCTCCCGCGCACCTCCCTCCCCGACGTGAGCCTTGTGAGGGCCGAGCCCCGTCCGTCCGTCCGTCCGGCAGGTCACTCCCCGCCTCCGGGGCCAGCACCGGCCTGGCACTCGGCAGCGGCTCAGTAAACACCTGCGGAAGGAGCCGGAGGCCGTGGGAGCGGTTTAGAGAAGTGAGGGGGTCGTGTCAGGGGAACCGTGGAAAGTCGCCCACGCTCGACCGCTCTGACCGCCAGAACCAGCTCGCTGCAAGCGAAGCCCGGGGCACAGGACGCGGCCCCCGGGCGGCCCCGGGAGCGCCGTCGCTCCTGCTGCTCGCGCTCACCTGGACTGAGCGGCAGACAAGCGGCCTCCAACGGGCTTTGATGCAAACGCGCTGCCTCCTGGGCGCTGTGAGGGGGCGACTGTCTTTCCCCCAGTGGGTGGCGAGAACCACCTGTAAAAGGTTAGCACGAGTGACTTTGGGTGCAAACATCCTCATGGCTTCACCCACCTTGTGTCCTCTGTGGTGAGGACATTGGCTCCAGTTGTGCGGCGGGAGGGCCGGGGAGGGGTGGGGGAGGGCCGGGGAGCAGGTGGGGAGGACCGGGGAGCAAGGAGGGTAGGGCTGGAAGAGGCGGAACGATTACCATCAGGAGGTGGGTCTGTGAGCCCAGTTTATCTGATCTGAGTCGGTCCTGGGACTTCTGCTGGAATATTGGGAAAGAGGCTTCTCTTTCTACCATGCTTGCTGGGCCAGTGGGAGTGGTGGGGCATCTTTGCCACCTCATGAGAAACATGTGACCAGGAATAGAGCTGACCCAGGAGGAAGGGACCTGAAGAATGATGTCATTTCACCCCAGGATCCAGCTGTGCCTGCAGCCCTGTAGGCCTGGACCATGACCTTTCTGTAGTGAGTGGCTTTTTATTTCGGCTCACGTCAGTTCGCACAGTGTTCTGTCCCTTGTGATCAGGAGTCCTGGCTGACACGCCCCACACCCCTTTTAGTCTCAGAGGTTTCTAGAGCTTTTGGGGTCTTCTGTGGGGAAGTCCAGGCTGCCAGAAGGAGGTTCGTATGTGTCCTGTGTTCTTGGGAAACCTCTGACCCAAGTCCAGACTGAGGTGGCCTCAGAGGCTCCAATCAGCATGAGACCTGGTGCCAATCCCCGTGGGCTCCTGAACCAGCCCTGAACCAAAGGTGAATGAGGTGCCCACCTGGCCGGAGGTTGGCGACCCCCAGGCCGAGGACAGGGAGGTGAGAGCTGGGGTTCTGGACAGGATAGGCAGGCAGACAGGAGGGCGAGACCCAGAGAACGTGGCAGGGAATGACCCTGAGGATGGAGTCCTGTGCTGTCCTCCGCGATAGCCACTGGCCACCTGCAGCTATTGAAGTTCATGTGAATAAAATTAAATAAATTTAAAATTCAGCTCCTCACCCACACTGGCCACATTTCAAGTGCCTGTAGTCACATGTGGCTAATGGGTACCATATTGGATAGCACAGGTAAGCCATGTTTTCACCATCACAGAAAGTTCTCTTGGACAACACTGGCCAGACAGACTAGGTTTTGAGTCCAGTAAGTCATCAGGTTGGAAGAGGTGTCGGGCAGGAAAGAATTAAATACTAGGGCTTTGACCAAAGGCCCACGCTCACTCACTCCTCCACTCGTCCATGTCATCTTCCATTTACTGAGCTCCTTCCGGTACCGACTGCTGTTCTGGGCTCCAGGGAAGTGACAGAGAACCAGACAGATGCAGCCCGACCTCAGGGAGCTCATTTCCTAGTCAGGAGGTAAATAAATCAACACACAAGACATTTCAGAAGACAGCAAATGCCACAAGCAAACAGAGTGGGTAACTGTAACGTCAGGTGCTGGGGGAGGGCCTCAGTGAGGGAAACACATCCTCTCTGGGCGACCATAAATTACAGGGCCTGGAAGGAGGTCAGGTCACTGAAAGGGGAGGCGTGTGATGCTCTGGGGACCACTTGCTGCCAGGCGGGGAGCGGCTGGGTGCCAGTGAAGCACCACGTTCCAGGAGTTAGCACATGGACCCAGGCCCGAGGCCTGCAGCGGACGGGGCCCGTCAGTGGAGGCCATTCGTGGACAGAACAGAGGAGCTGTTAGGAGGACCCCGCCCAGCCTCACCCGGGACCTGACACTTGTAGTCTGTGAGGGTGGCTCCTCCAGGCCGGTTTCGGAGGCGCTGGCGTCCGGCCTGTTAGCGCCTCCATGAGGGGACTTTCTCTGGGCTCTTGGCACATTTCGCCCCTTCAAGAAGGAGCTGCTTCAGTTTAGCAAAGAGATGCCTGAGATCCCTGCTCCTTGGAGCTCTGCAGACAGAGCTGCCCCTGCCTTTTTGATCCCCAGAAACAGATCCTTTGGTGGGAGCTCAGCTGCCTTGGCAAGGGGATGGGGCGCAGCCCCGCCCGGGGTACCTGGACACGGGGATGCAGGGACGACCCCCGGAGCAGCTGCAACAACAGTGTGACCTCCCGGCAAGGGGCTCCGAGGCAGGCTTGCTTTTTACAAAACCTCAGAAATCAAGGTGCCTACAATTCTCTCTGCAAATAAGAACCTTCTGTTTCTGCGCACGCAGGGAATAATTGTATCACTGAGGTTTTAAAATAGACCCACATGTGCTCTCCTGGCAGGCAGTGAGCGGAGCCAGCCGTGGTACGGGTTCCCTGACAGGTCACTGAACTCATCCGATAAAGATGACCCCATGTGGCAGTGGGAAAGGCTCGCAAAAGGAAAAAACTCAGCGGGTGTAAATGTTCTCCTGGTTTCTGGGCAGGTTAGAGGTTTCCCAAGGGGCCAGCGGAGTTTTCGCCCCAAACGGAATTTTCTGCAGGATTTGCTCGGTGACAAGTTACAGACACCTGACTTGGGAGGCTCAGGCCGAGGCATCAGGAGGCTCATGGGTGGTGCTTGGTCTTCAGGCAGAGCTGGGTAGGTGTCGGATGCTGTCCCCTGGACTCTAAATGTCCACTGTCCCCATCGAGGCGCTGGCTCCACCCAGACTCCACTCGGGCCTGGTGGCTGCAGGCGCCCTGCACACGGCTCCAACACAGCTCCAGCCCCACACTGGCTCAGGTTCAAGTCCAGGTACAAGAGCAGATGCCATGAGAGCCCCAAGTCCCTGACTGGCCAGCTTAGGTCCCATCACTGAACCCATCGCTGGCAGGCCGGGCTCATGTGCCTCCTGGGCCTGGGGTTCTTTGTCCGCCCACCCCAAACACCTGGGCTGAGGCAGGAAGGTGAATTCTCAAATGACAGCCAGGTTCTCTTCATTCAAGAGGGGAAGTGGATGCTGGAGGATGCCTGGGAGACGTCCTCTCCACAACAGGGACATGCAGGGGAACACGTCACACTTCCGAGAATTGAGAAGCTGCAGATGGTGGCAGCAGAGGAAGTTTCCCTAACTCTGGATTTATTTTTGAGTGCTCCAACCAACCTGGGAATTTATGTCTGTGAAGGTGCTCACTGGGTGTCGGGTGATGGCTGCATTCAGTCTCCATCCTAGAACAAGTGAGTTTGGAGACCCCCCCCCAATGCTATGAACCCAGCTCATAAGTGAGCGGACCTCAGGGCCTCGGTTCACGAGGGCCAGCTGTGGTCGCAGTTCTAGCCAGGACTGTGCTCAGCATTGATCCACAGACAGCAGGTCCAGGGCCTTACTTAGCCCCGGGTGGCTGGCCTTGCACGGGGTTAATCGGTCCAGGGCTGGCGCAGGGCCGCACGGTGCACCAGGGGCTGGCTCCTTCTGCTGTTCTGTCTCCATCCTTGGCTGCTGCCTTTACTGGCGGGGTCCTCATGGTTGCAGATGCTGCTGCTCCTCAATCTCTTGTCTGCCCCAAGCTGGGGCGGGGGGAGGGGAGGAGGAGGCAAGGGGAGGAAGATCCTGAAACAGGACAACAGGGCTTTCCTGGGGTCCCCAGCAGCTGCTGGCTTCCCCCTCCCGATGTCACACGGGCACAGCGGTGGGGGGCTGGACAAGGTTTAGGGAGTGTGTGACCTCCAGGGTCCTGTTAGTGAGAAAGAAGCCCTGGTGGACCTGGCGGGTCTGTCACAGTCCAATGAACTGGCGAAAAAGGCTTGCCTTTGTGTGCAGCTGTTTTCAATCAAAGGTACATAATTCACATCTCTGCACACAGATTCCTGCTTTAGAGTAATAAAGGCAGCCTCACCACGTGATTCTTCCTGCAAACATTCCACCTGGGCTCTGAGTCGCCCCAGTTAACCATCTTGTGGTTCAGACTCCACAGAAATATCCCAAATCTCCACCCTCTGTACGGGGCACAGACACGCTCCCTCGGCGGCCTGCGTGAGCTGCGTTTTCCTGTGCCCGACGGGGGTCACGGCACCTCCCGTCACCGCACAGGCGGAGCCTCCCGGTCCTCCCTGCAGACACGCCACCGAGGTAGCGGCAACCTCCTCGCTGGCCGGGAGCCTGGGGTTGCCCTCCTACAGCTCCAGCCTGGATGCCGTCCCAGAGAGAAAGCATATCTGTTTAAAATCTGCACTGGTCCATTATTTCTGCCTGAAAATACCCCTGGACCTTCTCTTGAGAGCTGGGGTGACAGGCTCCGGCTGTTGTGCCCAGCTCTGCATAAAATTGTCAGCCAGGAGATTTCTGTAATGAGCAAGCTGCTAGCTTCAGATGGAGGGTAAATAAAATCCCTCCCTGGCATGCGGGGCTTGGCTGTAGGTTCCAGGGCTGAGTCTGCAGAAGGAGCGGGAACTCATAGAGCTGTGGCTCAGGCTCGCGGGAAATGCCCCGTTCTTGCCTGTTATCGTGCAGAGGAGCCAAAAGGACAGAAGGGAGATTCCTGATCTGTGTTTTGCAATGTCCTACAATTCTTCCACAAGTAAACAGCAATCAGATAATAAACTGAGTACAACTAAGCAATTATCACCTATATTTCAACCAGAAAGTTATAATGCACCGCCATATACACATCACCCGGATTAAACAGTGACCAGATGTGCCCTGCATCCTCCAGCTCTCTCCCCTCTTTCCGCCAAATCCCAGACCTTCTGTGGGTGTTTTCTATCGGAGCTGCCACATCCTTATCTAAAGGTCAAGTTTCTCCTGTTGTCTCACAAACGCCGTTTTCTCGTTGCTTTTCTAGAATCAGGATTCAAACAAGGGCTGCCGGGCATCTGGTGGTTGAGGCTCTGGAGTCTCCTGGTTGCTGTGACCCACTCCCTTCCGCTTACTTTTCATGCCACTGCCTCCCCGCCCCGCGGGTGCCCCACGTTCTGCATGTGTCTGTCCGTTGCCTCCCGGGTCACTTCTGAATCCCCTGCCCCCGAAGGAGAGGTGGCTGCCCCTGAGCAGTCTCCAGTTGAGGGGAGGGGAGGGAAGGAGTCAGGTTTCAAATAAACCCAGCCTGGGGTGTGGAACCAGTGGAGCCAGCTTCATGCTTTATGGTTTAAGAACATTTCATGGATTATTGTTGAACTAGCAAAGCAGGTGTTTGCTCCCAAGCATCCCCACCTCCTTCGGTATCTGTTCTGGGTTGAGTCACTTGGATTAGCTGCCCGCCCTTCCCAGTGAATTATCACTCTCTGTCCAGCGTGGCCTCTATTCCCTTCTTGAACACCCAGTTTCTGTCCTGCAGAGCAGCGTCACCCTCTTTATCAATCTTGTTATTTTATTTAAGTGTTTATTGTGTCTCATTTTTTAGAAAGTTCGCCCTGTGAGGTTAAGGACCAGGTCAGGGCTGTATTCCAGGGCCTAGAACAGTGGCTGGCATGATATTTGCTCAGAAAATCCTGAATAAATGAATGAAACAGAGGCTGGTCTTAGATGAAGCCTCCTGTACTGAGCCCTCGAGGGGCATCTGGCCCCTTGGCTGTTTGTCTCTCCTCTGTGGTTAAATCCCAAAGGGCCCTGGAAGGATCCTTACCTTCCCTGTATCTCAGTGGCCTTTCTCACCTCCTGCCTGCCCAAGGGGGTGTTTCAGGACTAATTAAATCACCGAGGGCCCAGTAGCAAAGGCCATTCCCCACTGGCAGGGAGCCGAGGCCCGTGTGTTTGCCTCCTGCCTCCCCTGTGTCTCAGCCCAAGTAAAGGCAGCTTTTCCTTTTGATTGGATCAGCTTCCCAGGGCTGCTGTAACAAATTACCACCAAGGTGGTGCCTTAAGGCAACAGTTCATCCTCTCACTGAGCTGGAGGTTGGAAGTCCGAAATCCTCAGGGCCGCGTTCCCTCTGGAAGTTCTAGGGGAGAATCCATGCCTGTTTCCTGCAACTTCTAGTGGCTTCCTGGGGGGACTCCTGGGCTTGTGGCTGCCTCACCCCAATTGTTACC
The DNA here is from genome assembly GCF_048564905.1 of Vicugna pacos. Classification (NCBI taxonomy): domain Eukaryota; kingdom Metazoa; phylum Chordata; class Mammalia; order Artiodactyla; family Camelidae; genus Vicugna; species Vicugna pacos. The sequence continues at coordinate 35,791,626 of NC_133005.1, read as the reverse complement.
GAGTCAAAGCTCATACGGCTCACTGCACAACAGGCCGGTAAATCCAGAGATGAGTTGCTGGGGCAAGGAATAGCAACTTGATTCTGAAAGCCAGCAGACCTAGAAGATGGTGAACTAGTGTCCCAAAGAACCATCTTCCCCAAGTTAGAATTCAGGCGTCTTTTATCCTAAAAGGGGGAGAGAGTGTGCTTGGTTTGTTGCAAACTTCTTGGTGTCGGATTCCTTTGTTCCTGCAGCTGTTCACAGAGGTCACGATGATCCTGTAAACCTCCAACAAGACAAATGTTATTCTCTGTTCTGCAACTTTTAATCCTCTTTATGAATGGAAAAGTGTTCTACCCTTAAAGGTCAGAGCCTTGAGAATGGGCTATCCTGTGTATTTCAGATTCTAGGCAACATTCTTAACTGGAAGCAAAAGCAATAGATCCAGAGGTTCAAGTGAAAGAAACAGATCTAGCCTGGAGTCAGATCTGTCCTTCCCTCCCATGCGGTCTCTGCCTCCCCTGCACCGTCCCCCTTTGCCTCCATCTCATGAGAACACTCTGATGGCGTTTAGGGCTCACCTGGATGACCTAGGCAATCATCGCATCTCAGAATCCTTAATTCCACGTGTAAAGACTCTCCAGTACGGTCCCATTTACAAGTTCCAGGGATTAGGACTGGATGTCTCCGCCCGGCTGGTATTGAACCTGCGGCCCCGCTGCCCCGCTGCCCTGCAGGTTCCCCTTCTTCCACGCTGGACCAGTTGTCTGCTTATTGTCATGACATCATATTCCTGACGTTTTAATCCCAAACTGCCTCATTGCCTGAAAGAAAGAGTAACCAGTTAGAAAAAGGAAATGCTTCTCTTAATTACCCTGGCATCGTGCTTTGGAGGGGTTGGGGTGGGTGGATCTGAGGAACCCGCCATGTTTATGCAAGCAGGGGCCATACATCATGCTTAAAGTATGTTTTAAGTCACAGCCTATGTCCTATATTTCCAGGCACTGGTGGTGGTTGTGAAACTGAGCGGAATTTTGTAGCCCTCCCCCCACCGCCCCCAAGTACAAAGGCCCCTCCATGACCCCTGACTCTTGTTTGTAGAAAAGCCGAAGTCTCCCAGGCCTCCCTGAGTCACAAAAGAGCAGGTTCAGGCAGTTAAGGATTAGAACAACGGAGCCACACGCTCAGTGTCTGATGCGCCTTCCTGAGCTGTTGCGCAGACAGTGTAAGCGCCCCCCTGAGGGAACAAGCTAACTGCATGAGGACCAGACTGCAGCCATGGCGCACGATGTTCCATCTAGGGCAGCACTGAATCGATGGCCAGCAGGATTTTGAGAACTGGCTTTAAGAGAATGGGTTAACACTATTGCTCATAATAGTCTGTGTCTTTGTGGGCATCAGAATAATTGTAGCTTGTTCTGCCCGTATATGTAAGGGGGCAACTTTAAAACTGTCAGCAAAGAGATGCTTCAAACCCTCATCGACATTTTTCACACTAAGACCTTGACACCCTTTCACAGCATGAAGCACTTACAGAAGATAGACCTTTGTCCCTAATCCCCTAGAAATGGAATGATATCTGATGGGGGCGGTTGGGTAGATCTGTAAGCAGCTCTTTGCAGGAAACTGCCCTCAGCAGGAAACCCCTTTTCTTGTCACTGTAGCAAAACTGTGTTGTAACTCACCTTAAACCAGGCATCCCCAGGCTCTACTCATCTCTGGCCCAAGGGCACTTTTCAGATCTTTTGATCACACAATACCTTGCCTAACCTGTTGGTTCTTTCTGGAGATCAAAGAGGTAGAAGTGGAGAGTCAGTAATTAACAGAGGACCAGATCTCTTCCCAGCTTCCCCTTCAGTGATCTCACAAACGAACTATGTGAACAAGACAGCGTCTAAAGAAACATCACAAGGCGTGGACAAGCCTGCACGCAGTGGGGGATGGATCTGAGTCCCACCCCCTATCTCAGTGATTTACTGAGATTACTTCCCCCTTTTCCTTGAAAACTTTGAAGATGGCTTTGGGGGGACATGAGTCTGCCTTCTCCCCACATTGCCAGCCTTCTGATTAAAAGCGACTTTTCCTTTCCACCAGCACTTGCCCCTTGGGTATTGATTTTCGAGTGGCGAGCAGCTGGACCTAAGTTAGTAACAGTGGGGTCAGGGCTGAGTTCCCTGTGCCCACTCCTGCCCTCAGCCGGGACCTGGGCCTCTTTGAGGATCCCAAATGCTGTTTGCACAGAACCCAGGTGCCCCTGCCTACAGGACACTGAGAGAACTCAGGGCCTTTCTGGGCTGACACCCTCCTGTCTCCTCAGAGACTGAAGGTCCTCAGATGTGTGTCAGGAGCTATGATCCATCACTGGGTAGAGAAAGATCTAGAACCTGCTGTTCCCTCTGCCTGCAACACCTGCTCCCCCAAACCCCAGGCAGTGCCCTCCCTTCCTTCCAGCTTCAGCTCAAATGTCACCTCATTAGCCAGGCCTTCCCTGGCGGCCTGGTCAACCTGGAGCCCACCCCAGCACCCCCTCTTCCATTATTCTGCTTTATTGTCTCCACGGCATCACCCTGCATCGGATGGGCTGCATCTTCACCCTGTGATCTGTCCCTGTCCTTCCTCCCACTACATCAGCTCCATGAGGACCGGGGCCACCTACTCTGCTCAGGCCATGTCCCCAGGGCCCAGAGTAGGCACCAGGCTGTGTGTTTGGGTGAATGAATGAATGGAGATCATACACTCCCGGCAAGATCATACTGCTCCCAGGGGAGCGAAGCTTGGTTCTTGGAGGTGAAAGATCTTACTCCTTTTATGCAAAAACACAGATGTACCTACAGTACATAAACCATTGTCTGGTGTTTCTGTGTTACTAAAATTTCATGAGGGGCGATTAAGAAAAAAAATGTCTGAAATGGCTCCTCAGGGGGCGAAAATGAAATAGAGTTTGAGAAACACTGAATTAGAGGAAAATCGGCTGAAACTACAGCCTTTTCCTCCACATTTTGCCAAGGCACTGGTAGGGACGCGGAAGGCAAAGCAAGAGGAGTGAACGTACGTACCGCAGTCACGCGCATCTTCCCGGGGAAGAGGCGAGGAGGGGGGGCCTCGCTGCTTTGGGAAACGTTTTTTTTTTTTTTCCTGCCACAGGACAGACTTACAAAGGATGATATTTACATTTTCCCAAAGCCTCTAATTTTCTCATTTATCATTTGTCAGAGCCCGGGGCCCTTCCACAGCACGTGGAATGTTTGCACACACCTAGTGATCGCTTTTACCAAACAAACGTCACAGTCGCTGCGAGAAATTCGTTAATGTTGGTGAGACTGCTAATTTCATCCATTAATGTCACACTGCGCGCGTCAGGCGGGATCTCAGGGTGTCTCGTATCACCCTGAGCTCTGCGGCTCTTGGCGAAAGTGGCCCCCATCCCCGCCCCCACCCCCACCCCCTAGCTCGGGCTCCTGTGAGAAAAGCCAGAGAGCAAATAGGAGAAGAGATTTATGCACGGTGTTGGTTCTGCACAAAGCCGGCGATACCCAGATGAAAAGCCAGGCCTCCAGCCGTGTGTCATTTCTGGCAACATGCAGACAATGGAGTGAAATATTCACTGTGGCTGTAAATCAAAGCGTCTCACCCTCGGCAAGCTTGACATTGTGGGCAGGATGGGTCTTTGTCGGGGGGACTGTCCTGAGCATTATGGGATGTTTAGTAGCATCTCTCCCTCCCTCCGTTGTGACAACCAAAAGTGTCTCCAGAAATTGCCAAATGTCCCTGGGGGCACAGTTACCGCTGGCTGGAATCTCTGCTCCAAAGGTCTGGGTCTGGGCCCCGCCTGTTCCTGCAGTCCCGGCAGCATCACGGCCTAGCGACGCCCGTCACGTGGGGCCCGAGCTGGTGTTCATGTCCTCAGGTAGTCCCAGCAGGTGTACTGAGCAGACACCTGTCCTTTCCGTCTTGCTTTTGTGGGGGACGCCACGTGGACTCCCGCAAACCCACAGGCCCAGGGCTTGTTCCAGGCCAGCTCTCCGCTGACTCAGCACTCCTGCCGGGACCCATCTCTGCCTGCTCTGAGTTATTAAAAAGTTATTAAAAACTAAAGTCATTGATGGCTCAGAACTGACTCTGCCTCTTCTTAATGGCCTCACTACCAAATTACAATAAAAATCATCTGGGGCTTATGAAGCTATGATTAAAACGGGCCATTTACTGTCACTTGGAGACATGTCACTGTTACTTTTCCGCATCAGTATCAGAGATGAGGTTCGCGGGAAACCGTGATCAGAGATGCCACTGAGGCAGTTAAATGGCCAAGACGTGTCACTCACTGAGTTGAAACCAAAGTCACAACTCAGGGTCTAAAGTTGACCTAGGAATTCTTGGCAAAGGAGGCAGGAGTGATTTACAACCAGGCTGCCTGTCATCTGGGTTCAGAGCCGGCCTCTCCCGGCCCCAACAAGCCAATGGGGGGAAGGGCCACCGAGCGCCCGGCTGGCTCCTCTCTCCCTCCCAGGTGTGAAGCCCATGGGGGGACATCACTCAGGGGAGGCGCCCAGGCCAGCAGGGCGGGGAGGATAGAGGCTGCTCCAGCTGAACGAGGTCCTCCTGTTCTTTCTCTGAGAGGCGCCTGCAGGCAGACGTCTAAATAACCGCCTGTAGGCGAGAGGGGCTCACTCAGTGAAGGGAAAAAAAAAAACAAAACCCTTGGAAATCTTGTCTGTGTAACTCAGCCTTTGTTACAGAAGCGTGGCCCCGGCCTGAGCCAAACGCTGCTGACCTGGGCTCCGGGGGAGCCTGGCCCAGGCCCAGGTCTGTCCTTCACTGAACACGGTGAACGGTGCCCAGGTCTTGGGATAGGATGGCACCGGAGACCTACAGGGACGTCCGTCGGCCGACTGGTCCAGTCACCTCCTTGCATGGGGGGCAGATGAGGCTCAGGGAGGCAGAAGGACTTTTACATGCTCCCCATCCCCCGGGTGACGGGTGGCAGAGCCGAGGCCCGAGGTCCAGCTCTGACTCCTCCCTCAGTGCTCTGTCTGCCCGCTGTCCCCGCTGGTCACCTGCCCGGCTGTGTGAGCACCGTACACCTCAGTGCAGTTCATCCTGACATGGGAGCCCGAGAGTCTACCCATTCTACAGACGAGGAAGTGAGGCTCCGAGAGGCGGGGCAGTTGCTTAGGATCCATGGCTGTTGGTGGCAGGGGTGGGGCTGAAGCCCAGGTTGAGTGGCCCCGCCGGCCCTCCCCCTCCCACGCTCTCCTAGAGGGAGCAGCCCACCCCGCGACAGCTAGTTTTCTTCACACTAAAGAAAAAGCACATTGTCAGGGAAATGCTTCTCTGATGAGAGGTTCAAGGGAATTCCTACAACTCTGAGCGGTAACAGAGATGCTAATAGCTGATGTTAACATCTGCCCTGGGTGCCCGGCCCCGCCGTGAGCACTTCTCTAGCAGTTGCTTGTTTAAACTTTAAACAAACTTATGTGATACAATTTGATGCGACATCATTGGCCCTCTTTCACAGATCTGGAAATTTCATCAGGGAGAAAAAAAAAGAGCTTGCTCTAAGACCCTGGGTCCAGGATTCCGTTTCCTTGGAAACGCACCCGGGATGGGGACTTTGACCCCTACGGAGGCTGCATGGTTGAAAGTCATCGTCCTAATCCTTCAGGCTCCCTTCCCTGGATCCTTTCCCTTGGCCAAGTGACTCTGTGGTTCCCCCTCTGAATGGGGAGTCTCCTCCCCGTCTCGTTGGGGCTGAACGAGGTTGTGTGATTTGCTTTGGTGGTGGGAGGTGGGCAGAGGGTGTGTGTGCTTGCCCGGCTGGTCTTGGCCTCCCGTGCTGCTGCCTCCTCTGTGGGAAGAACACGCCTCTGGTCACCACTGGTCCCAGGAGGAGGAGAGACACTGTGGTGCAGCAGACCTGGACCCAGCCCTTAGCCTGAAGCCAAGGAAAGCCAGGCCCGGCCTGGATGGGAGGAACCCCAGCAGATGTGCAGACATGAGAATGAGAAACAAATGCTAATTGTGTTATTTGGGGGTGGTTTTGGGGTGGTTCGTCAGGCAGCTTCATTGGGACAACGGCTAACGGATACAGAGCCCTGTGTGGGAACTCACGCAGTGCTCAGAGCATCCCCATCGCCTGCCCGCAGCACCTGTGGGAACAGCCCGTCTTCTCCCGCTCCCTGCCCTGGGCATCTCCATGTTAGACGCCACATCCCTGACCGCTGTCCTCTGTTGGCACACGTTCCGAGGGACAGGCACCAGGACATCCCCTGGTGTGTGTTTGTTTTGTTTTCTCTAATAGGATAGTCGAAGGCTCATGAAGCCCCACTATGCGGAGAAAGTCTGTTCAGGTGTCGGGATTCAGTTCATGCTCTACTTTTCCAACCATTTCTCACTAAGCATTTGTCAGTCCTGGGGTCGCCTCTTCCCAGCGACCAGCCGACAGCGGGGCTGGTCCGTCCGCTCCGGCTCATACATCATTCTGTTTCCTGCTTCCCCCGAGGTCTACGCTGCAGAGAATCCAACTGTGTCCCCTCCTGGTGACAGTTCTCACTGTGGGGTTTATCATTAGGGAACCATGACCGTCATCATCGCAGCTCATCTTTGGGGGCAGAAGTGGGTGCAGGGGGCGGGGGGCTCTGTTCCTGCTTATCAGGGTCCAGGGAGAAGCAGTGGGAACAGCTCACCACCAGGTGCTGCCCCCAGAGGTGCTGTGGGGCCCGGCTGTGCCGTCTGGTCATGAAACCAACGCACTTCTTTAGAAACGTTTTTCTTAAAGCTAAGTTGAGTTGTCTTTCTGTGATTTGCAATCAAAGATTCCTGCCTCATACCTGAAGTTTCAGGAGTCCTGGATTCAAGAAAATGGCATCAAGTCCAGTTAAAATGGCTTGAAAACTCAGGATCCTTGACCAGGGACATTGGTACCGTGACACCACGTGGAGCATTTTCTTCTTGAAGGAGACATTGTGGCGATGACAGTGCATCAGTATTATGCAATTGGGATGAAAATTTGTGCTTTTATATTAAATGAAAATGAGGTTTAAAATACATGAGCTGGTTTCTTACAACAAAGAGACTTATTGGCATGTCAGTATTAAACTGGAGGTGTCCAATTTTTCCACCATTCTTCCGCCTGCTGTGAGAAGTGTGAGAAACGTCCCCAGGGAGGCAGGTTCCCCACCAGCGACTCTGAGGGGCCTGGGTCCCATCCGTCCACTCACGGTGGGGACACAAGAACCAGAGGCTCGTTTCTGCCTCCGTGGAGCTTCTGTTCTCAGGGGGAGCTCAGAGCCTCCTGGGTCTGCCCCGGAACAGACACTATCATATTAAACTAAAAAATAAGAAGAACACTTGGAGAGGCTGCTTTTTAAGAAGCTAATTTGCACCAGGTTATTACGGTTTCCCGTGGCCCAGTGGTTCCTGGCCTGGCAGGTCGGGTCCGCAGCGCCGCACGCAGCCCTGGGTTTGCACTGAGAAGCAGGACTGGCGGACAGACTGGGGGAGGGCAGGGGGCACAGGTGTGGCTCCTGGGGGTCACCCACGTCACCTCGCCCACCTTCCCCTCTGCAGACAGAGCCCTGAGAACACCTGGGATTTACGGCCAGCGTGGGCTTGGGTTTTCCCTCTTCCCCATCAGGGACTTAAACCATCACAGGAGTGACTCCAGATTCCCCACTAAGGATGCTCACGGCAGTGTCAGTCATAGTGACCAAAAACAAAAAAGAAAAAGAGAAAACAGCCTTATGGACCAGCAACGGAGGAATCATTGCACATGTATGGGATGGAATATTTCATAGTTGATATTTCTGAAGAGGACATTATGGTACAGAGAAATGTCTGTGATAAACTGAGAGGTAAAAAATCGAGGCAGAATCTGAAGACTACATATTCAAACTAAATCTTGAATTTATAAACGAAGTAGAGTTTTTATATGTGCAATAAATCCTAGAGTTGAGTTTTATTTTTGCTGCATTTTATAGAAAAATTTTATAAACTTTCTATTACCTTTTAGATCAGAAAATAAATGAACACCATTAAAAATAAAAAGATAATAGAGGCGTAGGGCAGCCTGGAGGCACAATGCATCACCATCGTTTAGCTGGAACGCTTTGAAACCGTGCGTGATGATTAGTCAAATCCATGTCACCTGCCTTCACTCATCAAGGTCGTTTCACGACTTGCACGCCCTCCAAGGGCACGTGGGCTAAACAATAAGATGTTTACCGGAGTTATTTTTCTAGGAACTTGGAGTCAGCTGTGCCTTGTTTGAGCTGAGCTGGTGAAGACTGGGTGGAACCACCCACCCACCCTCCAGCTAGGTTCCCTGCTCCGTGACCTTTTGCAGAGGCCCTTAGCTTAGTTACACCTGCACAGAAGGACAATTACTGCTCCTCTCCCCACGCCCCCCCACATGCTGGGACCGCCCTGCTGCTTTAGTCCTTATCCCATAAGTACCCAGAGCCCTGTGCATTCTGGGAGGCAGAATGGAGGTTTGTTTTCCTGCCTCTGTGCTTGGCTGCCTTGAGGATAAGCCCTCTCTTTGCTGCAAACTGCAGCATCTCAGCATTTTGGCTTGCCGTGCGCTGGGCAGACTGAACCCGCTTCTCTTACCGAGCTTTCTCTGGGTGCTCAGCAACACCGCAGAAGTGATTATCTCTCCCACACGATTCTTAGGCAAGCAGCACTCTATTGAAAGGGTAGCTTGTGCTCAGGGGGAAGGGTGAAAGGGTGCCGACTCCAAGGGGACTCTCAGGGAAGGGGTTTGAAAAGCGGCGGGAGGGAGGGGGCCCGGCCAACTTGCGCTTGGTTTCTGGCCGGGTTGGCAACAAGATGAAGTCTTGAGCATCGTCGACCTTCCGGGTTTAGCTGGTCTGGGGGCTACGTGCTTGCGGTCAGTAGTTTTCATCTGGTGGGGGGTCTGCTTTCTGTAAGAACTTTTAGGAACATGTGTCAGGCCTTTGTCTGTGTCTTTCAGGGAACTGGGAGTTCTGCGACTCTGCTATGTGGCGGAATTATAGTCCCACTTCTGTCCTTTGGAAACCGTGTTCGTACGTCGGTGGAGCAGAGTTAATCTTTTACTCCTGTGGGTCTCTGCTTATTGTTTCAAAGACCCATGTTTTTCTGGGCTTGTGGGGCCTGTCTGCTCAAGGCTGTTTCTCGGTCCTTTTCCAAGATGGCTATACTGCGGTCTTCCTGCCTCAGTCCCAGAGTAAATTTTTTTAGCCCCACAAACTGTCTCCTCTGGGAAGCCCCCAGAGCAGGAACCCTGCCTCCTTTCTGTCTTAGTGGTGCCAGGAACATAATTAGGACTCAATAAATAATTGATAATCACAAAGACCCCAAAGGGAGCCCATTTTCTTCCCCTGGGTGGTCTGCTAACCTTTCAAGGCATTTTCTTAAGTGCATCTCATTTCTTCTTAATTTTTCTCCAACTTAAATGGGTGGAAATGAAAGCCAGGGAGAGCGGCTGGCTTGCTGAGAGCTGGAAAAGGGACAAATAAAGGAACAAGAGGTCACTGTTGGGCCGCCGTGTGTGCCTGAGCCCCGGGCACCTTCTCAGGGGGCGGAGGGGCCTTTCGTGCCCGTCCCAGAGCAAGGAGAAGCCGCTTACTGGCTTCTTTTTTGAGAACGAGGGGTTTCACCCAGCAGCGTTCTGAGGGTCTATGATCTAAGACAATAAAGTAAGTGGGTGAAACACCATCCCCAGTCAACAAGACAAAGATGACCTAGGAGGTGAGAGGAAAGGATCCGGCCTCTGGGTCCTGCAGTAACGCGTACTTACTGAGCCCCCGCCCCTGCTGGGCGGAGCTCTGGGTACCAGGACAGGGCAGGGGACCCAACCAAGCCCGTGGTCTCATGGAGTCCGTTCTCGTCTGGAGGACGAGCCACAGTCACTGAACAACCACTGTGTGACGTGTAGGGAGCTCATAGCTGTTAGAAAGGACACTAGAGCTGATGAACGAGGACGTGTAAGTGGGCAGGGAGGGCCTCTTGGAGGTGATTGAGTCTTGGGTACTCCAAGCAGCGGGAACAGCAGGTGCAAAGGCCCTGAGACAGGAGAGAACTTGCTGGTCCTTGGTGAGGAGAAGGAAGGAGGCAGTGCAGCTGGGGCCATGTGAAGAGGAGAGGGTGGGCAGAGGGGGAGGTCAAGTCCACCTCATCCTGCAGTGCCCTGAAGGTACCAGAGGGTCCTGAGTGAGGAAGAGAGAAGGTGACTCATGACCCGATGGTCACTGTCTCGGGTGGACAGGCTGCAGAGCTGTGGTTCTCGGAGTGTCATTCCTAAACCAGCAGCAGCAGGCTCCCAGAACCCTGTTAAAATTGCCACTTCTCACACCCCATCCCTCAGACCCGCTGGATCAGAACCTCTGGGTGGGCCTGGCATCTGAGTTTTAACAAGCCCCCAGGTGGTCCAGATGCTCACAGAGTCTGAGAAATACAAGCAGTGCTGGACCCCTGGCTCCAGTCTTCACCCAGGAGACTGCAGGAATTAGGGTGAAATGCAGGAGGGGCCGGGGGTCTCCTGTCAGAGGGGTGGAAGACTGTCAGATGGGGGAACTGGCATGTTCTTGTCCTGGAAAACTCCTTTAGTCTCTTCAATGGGCAGGGTGGTGTGGTCCTCTGGGAGGCAGGAAAGTGGACAGACGGAGGGAGGTTAGAAGGGGCCTGATTAGACCTTTTTAGTGACAGAAACTTGGCAAATCACAAAGAGCAACTGCCCACCCGGGGCTGAGGGGCAGGACAGTGGGGAGAGGGGGGTCCACGTCTGTCCTGCACCCCCCCACCCCCGTCGTCACTCCCCCGGCTCAACACCTTGTCCCCACCCCTTCCATCCTCTGTCTCTTAGCTCAGGTCCCCGAGCCCTGCCATGTACCCGGCGTGGGGGACACAGTGGGGAAGGGGCCCCATCCCTGTCCCCTGGGCTTGTCCTCCACAGAGTGTGACCCAGGAGTAAACAGCCCCGTCCATGGTGATGGACGGTGTCCCCAGCCTTGAGGAGCCCTGGAAGGTGGGCTGTCTGAGGAGATGACATCTGGACTGAGACCCGAGGGACAAGCAGAAATAAGCTGGGGTGTCAGGGGCTCTGGGACAGGAGAGAGAGACCCCTTCAAAGGAGCGACAGTGACAAGGGCAGTGACAAGGAGGACCATCTTCTCCCACCACGTACCTGCCTTGGCTCCTCCCACAGGTGGAGGAGGGTGTGTCCAGCTGGTGAGAAGCTGAGATTCTGCATTCCACCCAGTGGGCAGGGCGAGTGTGCAAGTGATTCTAAGTGTCAGGATGCTTTTGGCAACAAGTAACAGAACATCCAGTTAACGTGGCTCACACCTTTGCTACTGAAAGTGGGGTCCACGGATCAACGGCATCAGCGTCAGCAGCCTGTAGAAATTTGGAATCTCAGGTTCTACCTCAGACCTAGTGAGCAAAACCCTACATTCCCATGAGAGCCCCAGATGATTCACGTGCACATGAAAGTTTGAGAAGCACTGACGTAAGTTTCAAAAGGCAACTCATTCACCCAAAGATGTAAGACCTCTGTCTCTGCATCTCTGAGATCCTCTGGCTTCCACCTCAGGGTTTCAGAATGGCTGCTGTGGCTCCGGCGTCATCAGACCATGTTCAAAACAGAGGATGGAAGAGGCACTGGGGGATTTTCTCTGGGGGGTGTTGGGCATCAGGGCAGCTCCTGGGATCTCCTGTGCCACCATCGCAGTCAATCTATTCCAAACTTTTGGGCCCTTGTGTCACTCTGCTCATGATTCAAATCCCCAGGGACGGACATGACTGGTCTGTCAGGGTCACGTGTTGACCTCTGGGCTGGGGAGGACACGCTGGTTTGCTGGAAGTCCTACCTGGACCACAGCAACCGGAAGTGAGTTCCCCAGTGGAAGCCTGAAGACCTGGTACCAGAAGAGGAGAGAATGATGCCGGCAGAGAAGCCACGCAGCCCCCTGCCCATCCTCACCTGCATCGCTGCCCATCCAGCCGCACCCGCCGGCCCCACTGCCTTCGCGTTCCTACCTCCTCACCCTCCCTGGCACTGTGACCCCCGCCTGGAAGGCTTTTCTCTCCTGTCTGTCCCTGACTTTCACGTCCTCCGAGACCCAGACTAAGCCACCCCACTGCCTTCAATAAACCAGACGTTTCTGCTTCTCTCGTCTCCGGGCTTCTCAGCCTCAGCGCTAGCGGCGTTTGGGGCTGGATGACCCTCTGCTGTGAGGGGCCGTCCCGCGCGGTGTCGGATGTGTAGCAGCGTCCCTGGTTTCTCCCCAGCGGGTGCCAGTAGTGTCCTCTCCAGTTGTGACGACAAAAATGTCTCCAGATGTTGCCCAATGTCCCCTGTTTCGGGGGAGGAGGGGCAAAAATTGTCCCTGGCAGAGAAACTCTGCGTTTTCTGAGCACAAGTCACTAAGATTTCCTGCTGCAGCATTTAGTTTTGTTTTAACATTTATTTGACTTTTCCTATCAGCTCATCGCCTTCACAAACGGACTGTAACCAGCCAGGAGGGCAGGAACTCTGACCCCTTCTCTGCATGTGGAGTCACCCCGACCCTGTGCAGTGATGGTCAGGGAGGGGAGGACACTGCTGTCCCACACTGTGGCTGGTGCCACGTCTGCACGCAGTGCCACGTCCCTGCCCAGCCAGTCCTTCTCAGGACATCATTGCTGACTGTGGCGTATGACAGAGTTACCAGCAGAGCCAGTGGAAACCCCCACCTGCCATGACTCTGAGGTAGTGACAGCCACCATCGTCCTCCTCTGTGCTCCAGACACAGCTCTCAGCAGCTCTGACACACACTGTCTCATTTACAACGAATTAGGTACCAGTGCCCAGTTATCAGTGATGGGGAAACTGAGGCACAGAGCGTCTCTATGTCCTGTGCACATCAGAGTGAGTAGAGGGTGGCGCCCGCTTTTTCCCAAGGGGTCTGACTCTAGAGGCAGTGCTCACCCCATGTTTGTCACACCAGGACCAGTCTCCTTGAGCGAACTTGCAGGAAATGCAGGTGTCTCCCACTTTCGCCTGTGTCCAGTGCTACCTCATCCTCTATTTAGCACGAAATCTTTATTAAATTAGCGTTACTAATTCAGTGAACACATGGCTTTACTCCACCATCCCGACAGTGACCAGATCTGCATGTGTCTCAGAGTCCAGCAGAACTGTTGATGCCCGGCTGAAGTATGTCATTATTTGCCTCATTGAATGGAGCTATATTCCATTTTTACACACGCTTTATCACACCTAACAGTTTTGCACAGAATAGTTGTTTAACAAATGCTTGCAGAACGACTGTATGACCGATCAATTAGTTCCCTTTCAACTGAACACTTACCTTTGTCCTTGCAAGTACCTAAAATAAAATGACTGCAAAACTGCTTCTATTTCTGTACAGCCATAATCCCAAATAAATGCTTCTCTCAGCTTCGGAGAGCCAGGATGATTTGGTTCTTTTGATTTTAAGCTCAGATCTTTTCAGTTTTGATAAATGCAGGTTTGGAAACCTGGGGAATCTGTCACAGGGCAGCTGCAAAACAGTGATGCTGGTGGCAATTTAAAAAATTCTCAAGGAGATTTGTATGCTTTAGAAATGATGGCAAGTTCTGGAATGGGACTCAGAAGAGTCAGTTTTAGGGAATTTGTTTCAGGGGACTAAACTGAAGAGTGGCCAGCAGAGCAGCCAACTTGGATGTGACACCCGAGAGACAACACTGGCCTTGATGAACGGTGCCCAGCTCAGCAAGTGCCGAGCACCCGTCCCAGCGGGGCTGCCTGTTTCCTGACAATTGGCAGCTCCATCTGTTAGCTGCCCCTGTGCTGTGGGACAAGGAGGAAAATTGTCTTCAGCCCTCAGAGAATAAGGCAGTTGTCCTCTTGACTTCCACACAATCCTGCTTCTAAGTGACCGCCTAGCATTTATCCGTGGTGAGACCCCTGTACCTAATCACATGCTGCTTTGAGCCGAAACAAGGACTCAAAGAGGGGGGATCCGTTCCTGAGCCCATTCTCCAAAAGGGCTGCCTTTGTGACAGCGCTGGGAAGGTAACATGCTGATGTGAGTGCAGTCAGGGCAGTGATGAAAGGGCAACGTGAAATAAGCATCTTCAGCATCGTGTCAGAGATCGAGGAGGCGGCTTTCTGTGTGCTCATTCACCAGCCTCCAGAGATGCAGGCGCTACCCTGACCTACCCCGAGCCCGCTCAGCCCAGGTTAGAACCAGCCTGAGCCTCAGAATCTGATATAAACCAGAGGAAAAGACTGGGGGAATTCACTGCCCCTTTCCAGAGGAGGAAGATTTAGGACTCTGAGAGCAGCGGGTACCCACTGTCCTCCATCACCAGTGATGAGTGTTGTTAATGTCACAGACCTTGTAGTGATTTTTCAGCGCCCAAGCTCAGGATTCCATCCCTCAGTCACCAGAGCTGCTCCAGTTCCTGGCAGTCGCCTCTCCTGCGGGAGGAGTAACACGTCTACACAATCCCTGGGCAGGGACTGAGAGGACCAGTGGAACTGCTCCCACAAATCACTTGGCAAAATCAACAACAAAAACATAGGTCTTCGAAATGAGACCAATGCCATTCCCGCATCACCGAGAAACTTTTTAGCAGTCTTATCATCTCTGCACCCGAGAGATCAGCCAATGCTGATGAACGCTTGTCACCATCTCATTCTGCACCAGGTTGACAGCCACACTCTAAAGCCGTCCTCAAGTTCACGCGGAAGGGGCCACTGAGTTTAAGCTTCAAAAACTCTCATTAGGGAGCTCAGTACTGACCATCAGCTGATGAATGGATAAACAAAGGTGGTATATCCATTCGATAAAGTATTGAGAAGAAATGAGGTACCACAGCATCAGTTCGCCTCGGAAACATCATGCTAAGTGAAAAGAGCAAGGCAGAAAGGACCACATGTGGTGTGATGTCATTTACATGCTCCATGCAGAATGGGCGTAGACACAGACAACAGACTGGTCGTTGGCAGGGGCTGGGGAAAGACGAGAATGGGAAATGGCTGCGAATGGGCATGGGGTTTCTTTTTGGGGTGATTAGAATTTTCTGCAATTAAATGGAGGTGATGATCGGGCAACTTCGGGGATACACCAAAAGCCACCGGACGTTACACTTGAAAATGATGAATGTGTGTGAATTCTATCTCAGAACATGACCTGAGAAACAATAATCCAATTGGGCACAAAGCAGATATATTAAGTTAAAACAGAGAAGGAAAAAAAGTCCCCATTTCAGGCACTCATTGAAAAATGGTCGTATTGTAGAATATGGGCCTGTGTATGTGTGTATGTGTGCATAGGGCCTCCACATGTTAATACTGAAAGATTACTCCACTTTGTCCTCTGTTTGAGACCACAAATTATTTCAGACTGTGAAGGATGGGGCCTCTTCCAGCCGCTGCGTCAGACCAGGCACAGATGGATAGCCCAGCTCAGGTTTACATTCTGGTCACTCGTGGCTTCGACAGGAAACATCCGTCATATTTCACTCCTGGGTCTCCTGCCTGAAAGTAGTGTCAACTTGTGAGAAAATATAACCCCTGTGCAAGGGAACACGATGATGCCTCCTGAAATGAAGACTCTGCCGCCTTTGAAACTCCCTCGGCCCACTCTGAGATGTGTCTTCTCGGGCTTTCTAACTAAGTCGTTGGCCAGAACTGACCGATGACATCTTAGTCTCGGATTCAAGAGGAGGTAGATGCTGCTAAGACAGTGAACAAACTTGACGGAAGTCATAGCACCTGTGGTCTAGCTGGGGCAGCAAGAATAGTGAATCAAAAAAACTCAATTGATAATGGAAGCCCTTTTCTGGAGGCAGTGGAATTTTTAACACGTTCCTCTGCCACGGTAACAACACACACACACACACACACACACACACACACACACACACACACACACACTTCTTGTAGGTTTTACAATCTTGTCTTTGCTTAAATCTTGTGGGTTCCCGAAAGAGAGTGATTTCTCCTTGGGTTTCTTTCATAAGTCCTAAAATGTTCCCGGGACACGTGTTAAATATTTCTTGGCTCATCGAGATGCTGACAGGTGGCCAGAAAGACACCCTTTTTGGGTCACCAGGAAAAGCTACAAAAAAAAGACTCAATCTCAGACAGATTCGCTGGGCCTCCAGGGTTTGCTGTGTTCAGTCTCAGGCGATGCTGAGTGTTGCTTTTCTGCTGGTTCCAGGGCCCATATCTCTGCCTAGAGAGCTTGAAATTATATAGGGCCATTCCTATACTGGTGACTCAGCACTGAAAAAGTTATCAGTCTCAGGTTTCAAATGAATGCAAAACTCAAAAGAGCTCATGGGGAGGTAAGCAGTGAGCATGTTTTGCAACATAAAAAAAAAAAATCCTGGAATATCAATCTGGAAGCAGGAGGCAAAAGCTGCTGGTTTGGGGGTGGAAAATATTTTTGTAGCTTACAACCCTTTAGGAATATTTTATCAAAAGATCCATTCCCTGTGATGTTATTTTGGGTAGCTCTTTCATAACCAGCCGACACATTTCCATTTAGCATTTCCTGGGCTGGAGAATCACAGCAGTGTAATTACAGCCTCTCACAGAGAGGGAAGTGGGTCTGTGAACAGCACCTAATCGATGCCTTCCCTGGTACACCCACCTCTGTCTTGTCTCAGGTGCTCGGGGCGAAAGTGCTCTTGAGGTATTTATTTCGGGAGCAAAGAGCAGGAAGATGAGGATGGGAGGGGTCCAGGCAATATCTTCTTTCTTCTCTTTTTCGTCTTGGGTCACCCAGTGTAGAGGCAGGTGGCTGGACATTTTCTGGCCCAAGGGAGATGGTGTGTGAGCCTGGCTGACCTCCCTTGAGGTAGAAATTGAGAAAACCGAGATGACCTGTGGTTTGTCTCACTGAGGGCAGGAGCAAACCCAGGGCTTTTGTCTATTCATGGCAGGAGGGGCTACTTCGGAGCCAGTCTCCAGTAAGGGCAGATGAAGAAAGGAGCATTTTCCAAGCAGGAAGGTATATTAACCAGTAGTGAGGTGTAATGTACCAGCTGAATATTCAATGACTTACAACAACATTGATTTTTCACACTCAAGGGTCTGCAAGTGTTGACTGTGGGTTGGCTGGTCTCGGCTGGCCTTGTCTGGTCAGCTGCGGCTCAGGCTGCAGACCGCCTGGGCTTGGGGTGGCCTCGGCTCAGCGTCATCTGCCTGTTGTTCTGGGGCTCTGGCTGGAAGAGGAGCAGATACCTGGGCACGCTCGCAGGTGGAAGGGCAGAGTTCAAGAGGCCATTGCGAGTCATACAGGTATAGAACCCTCTACTCTGCCACGGGCTATGTGAAGTCTGCCCACGTGGGCCAAAGCAAGTTACACAGCCAGGCTCAAAGTGGGGAGGTCGGGGATGTCCACTCTGCCCACGTGGGAAGGCACTGCAGGGGTACGTGGCAGAAAAGGTCAGTGTACAGAGGCCTGCAGAACTGAGACCGATTATTGGATCTTCCACAGGAACTTCCTCCCCTGCCCCACTGGTGTACCTCTAACTAGGGACTCCTTCCCCCAGATAACTTCAGAGCTGACGCACTTCATTGCTGATGTCCCAGATGATTCTTGTTGCGATGAGGCAGTAGGTTCTCCTAGGCGACAAGCCCTGAGGCTCTTGGTAAGGACAACCCAACCTGGGAAGTGACCGCCGTATTGGAATTTTAGGGCTCATTTGTGTTCAGGTGTTTCTGGCTGGTTGAGTTTCTCAAATTAAGATTTTAAGTGATTACTCAAGAATAACTCAGGAGAGTTAAAATTATGATGTCCTAAGGAGTTAAATCAAAATATGAAATGAATATTTTGTATCCTGGCAGAAAAATTTGTGCACCAGCCTTTATTTCAACCAATGTTTCCTAATGGATATTACTTGTCCACCATGCCATGGGAGAGAAGTTTCGGTGTCAGTGAAATAGATTTTTTTTTAAAGGTATGTATTTATCCTTATAGTTACATTTAATTTATAGCAAGGGATAGTGGTTTTTCTTTTAGAGTTGTGACATCAAGTTCTGCATACTCATTTATGTAAAAAAGTGATTCCAATTAAAGGAAGAAATAAGTAAATCATAGTAAAGTGGGATGTAGGTTAAGTCAACAATTTTTGGGAGGTTTTCAAAACACCTTCCTAACTCTATACAAATGCAGCATGGATTTAGGTGACTGACATCCCCGCACCGGGACACTGGTCAATGCTTTCTTTCTAGAAGTGGCCACATGATTGTAGCAGTTTCTTGTGTCCTCTGGGTCTTGCGCCATCATAATTTTTACAGTCTCCATGGTGACCGTGTGAGTCCCACAGGCTATGCCATTGCTTTGTCCCGGGTCATTCCCAGACAGCTATGTGCCCCGGGCCATGTTCTCAGCACTGGACACTCAGTCACATATCTGTCTCCACCAGCCACCACCCCTTCCTTCTTGTTAGCAGAGTCCAAGGTTACTAGATAAAGTTTAGGACCGCGCAGTATTTGGAACACACTCCTGTGAAAACTAGGCGTTGTTTAACTGGGTGGGCATCCTGTGCTTTTCTGGCCGCCCTAACAGAGCCCCTTTGGATGTACCCACACAGGCGGTGGACTGTTACTGGTCTGTACTCTGCAGTCAGTGTTCTGGGTTCAAGGTGAGGCAGTACCACCCACCAGCTAGTCCCGTGGGTGCTCTGAGCCTCAGTTTTCTCCTGGTTGTGTTTGAAGTCGAAGGTAATAGTATCGTCCTCAGAGAGTGTTGGAAGGAACAAGTGGGTTAATACCCGATATGCCCTTAGAAGAGTTTCTGCACCCAGAGGAAACACCCAACATGGTGTTGTTGATTCAGGTTTCCTCATGTATAGACCAGGCAGCACCCTCTCAACCCACAGTGCCACTTGGTGGCTGTCTGAGAATCCAGCCAGCTTGGGGACACTCACCTGTGCCTCACCTGTCCACCTGGTGACAGTCTTCATGTCCTCAGGGGCCCTAGCACGACTGCTATCTTGTGACACACTCATTTGTAAAATAGCTTCCCCTGAGATAAAGGAAATCAATCAGGGGCTTTCTCTGAGATGACTTCTAAATTAGTGACAATTTTAAGCATGCTTAAACTGTTCTTTAGAGCTAAAAATGTGCAGGTTGCTTCTTTAGGAATGAACGGGAATGCAGAGGCTGAGAATAGCCCGGAATAAACGGCGCACACTGGGAAATAAACCAACTCTGTGGCTGACCTCCAGTTCTGAACTGTGCGTGTTCGACGTAGATGCGGGTAAAGTGAATCAACAGCAGAGAAAGAAAGTTCCACCTCTCAGGGGGTTTCTTTTCAATGGGGCCACTCAGATGTCATACAACTTGAGTCAAACCAGGCCCCACGGTGGGGGGATTATGAAGCCAAATCCAGGAGAGAGAGCAATTTTTCACCTCCCTTTTACCCGCGCGGAGGCATCAGAAAATTGAGAAAGAATGAAAAGCTAATTTAAAAGCTCTTCCAAACAATGCGAGGTTCAGGGAATGCAGGCAGCCGTGAATGGGAGAGATTTAAAAAGTGGAAGATGATAAGGTAGTTTTGTGGAATGAAGCAGCAGGTGTGTTCACGTGGAAATTGACTCCTGGCTGCGTCTGCTTTCTCCCAAAGACAGCCACACATTCTAATGGAAGCAGGTTCAAGGTAGAACTCCTGTCTATCTAAACTAAACCTCATCTGACAAGCCTGGAGGGACCCAAGTTGCTTGAGGCTGAAGCTCTGGACAGCATCTTCGCTTGGGTTCCCCCATAACCAGGTCTGGAGACAAGAGTTTGTAGGCAGGTGGTTATTCAGGGAAGTGATCTGGGGACTGGAAAGAGTAAAGCGGGAAAAGGAACAGTCAATCTTAGGATGCAGAGCTGATTGTCACATATGATGGTTTTAAAACATGACTGCACAGTTTTGGACGCTTCTCCCAGGAGAGGTGGGCCCATGGCCCCTAACCTTGAATCTGAAGGCTGGTTTTGCTGTGTTACCTCCAAGGCTGGGTCATAAAAGGCCACTTGGCAACTGATGAGTTTGCTCTCCTCCATCTGTCCTGCAGCACAGCTCTTGTAAATAGCAAAGTCTTGCCTCGAAAGTTTGAGTCCAGATTCCTTTTTCTGCAACAGAGTGAGTTTGAGCCATCAGAGGATTCCATGCCCTTGGCCACAGAGATTGTATAAAGGATAAACACGTGATTCAGTGAGACTCGATTCTGGGCCTTCTATTGAAACTGTGGGATAGAAAAGCCACTTTTCTCCCAGGGCTGCCGCGGGTATGAATAGGTGCCAGGACAGCAGAGCCTGCATGAGAATGGGGCCCGCAGAGGGCAAGGCAGAGCCAGGAAGTGGAAAGGGATCACTTCCTGATACCATCATTTGAGTACCTGGATCCAGCCATGCCTGAAGCTGTTGCCTTTGGACTTTTAAAAGACATGACTTGTTTTTGCTCTTTTTTAGTAATTTTTATTTGGATTTTGTCAGCTGTAGTCAGGATAGTCTGCCTCATACAAAGACCAGCCTAGGAAAGATCTGAGAAGAGCTGATAGATACTAACTTATGGGTTGGACACTTCAGCTCTAAGAGCTTGTGGAGAACATCCTCTCTGACCAGCACAAAACACTGCTGATGTAGTGGGGGCTGATGTAGGTTCTCATCTTAATGCTGTTGTCACTTCAGTAAGACTCACCTTGGTCCTGGCGTGCTGGATGAGCCCCTGATGCTGAGGAAAGCCAGCAAAGTCTTCTGCAAATATGGAGACTTTACAGGCTGAATCAAGCCTGAAATTCATTGCTCTTTATCATTTATCTTTTCTTATAAGACACAGAAATACTACATGTGTAATTATTCATGTTTGGCAGAAAATGACACATGGAATTTAAATTAAAATCTTAATGTTATTGAAGCTTCAAAAGGAGTGTTGTTTTGTCTGGACTTCCTTTTTATAGTCCAAATGTCTTCTTTGCATTTGTTATGTAATCAGCTTTTTATTCCTTCCTAAATATTGCTTTTAATTCCCTGATTGTCCCCTGTCTACTCAAGACATTGGAACATGATGCATTCAAGGTTTACAGCAACGCTTCAGAGATTTTCTTAAAACCTATTTTCATTTTGGCAAGATCCGGAAACCTTAAATGCATACTGTTATACACCCTCTTACTATTTACGTATTTCCTTAAAAAACAGTGACCTTTTTTTTTTTTTGTCTTAGGGCTATGTTCATGTCTTCTTTGCCTCATAGTTTGCTGCCATGAAACAAAAACGTGTTTTAAAAAAAAGAATAATTCTTATCACTTTCCTAATAACCTCTAAGAAATCTACTATCATATTATGAGGTCTCTTTTTTTCTTGAAGGAATAAAATGGAACTTGAACATGCATATTGTTATGTGTATGTCAGAGGTCAGGGGAGAGCCTTCCAGCATCCCTATCTTTCCATGCAGGGCTGTTTGCAGGGCTGTTTGGAAGCAGAGTTGTGAGACCCAGGCTTGCAACCTTCCCCTAAGAGAGAAATATCATAAGGCAGGTCTCAGAAGAGGGTGGGAAGATGATTTCTTCATTGAAGCTGGAAGTTTGCTTAATGTGAATAATGATGGCTCCCGGCTTGGTGTGACTGCATACGTGTAATAATGAAGCAGCCTGACAGCATCCGTCCATAATGCACTTTGTTTTAATGCTTTTTTTTTTGCCAAGGAGCATGTGCAATGACTCCACAGCTGGATGCTCCAGGGGAGCATCTCTTCCAGCCTCCCTTCCAGGTCTGGAGGCTCCCGGCCGTCCTTGGCGCTCCTTGGCTGGAGATGCAGCTCTCCCGTCTCTGCCTCTTCATCACGTGGTGTGATCCCTGTGTTGTCACATGGCCTTTCTACAAGGATGCTGGTCATCAGGGTGAGGGCCCACACCCATCCAGTGTGACCTCACCTTAACTAATTACACCTACAAAGACCATCTTTCAAAATAAGGTCACATTCTGAAGCTCTGGGAGGATGTGAATTTTGGGGGAGACACTGCGCAACCCAGTACAGTGCCCCGTTGCTCCCCGATTAAAACCCACCCCCCTCCCCAGGACTGTGAGTCATTGCTGCCTGACGGTCAGAGTGAGGACGCGGAGCTGGGCTGCCTGGGGAGCACTCGGCCGGTGCCCACCCATGTGAGCTTGTGGTCAGTGGGTCGTGGCACCCAGGTCTTCAGCTGCCTTTTGTCATGTGATGTCAAAGACCTCCCAGTAACGTGGGGTGGTCAGGTGACTGGCTTTGGCCAATGCGGCGCCTGTGGGCTGGATGCAGGGAGAGGCTGGGAGTGCACTTAACTGGGTCGGGCTTGATTCCTGGCTTCTGGAAGGTCCTGCTCTGGGAAGCTGCCCTTCAAAGGAGGGTGAAATCTTTGCAGGGCTGATCTGACCCCAATCCCCAACCTGAGGTCCAGCTCAGTAGCCCTGTGACCCTCAGCAGAGTCACCCAATGGAGCCCAGCTCAGATCAGCTGAACCCAGACGACCTGCAGCTCCATGAGCTGAGAAGTGTCAGGTGTGGTGAGTCACTGGGTTTGTGTGTTTTGCTGTAGATTGTTATGGGGACGATGGCCGAGAAATACAGAAATGTGGCACTGGGCACTTAATTTCCCTCGCCATCTGGAAAAGGAGGTTAATAGCAGTAACAACCTCGTAGGTTGCCGTGGGGGTTAAGTGAGGTCCTATACGGGACGCGGCGCCTGGTAAACGTCAATGAGCTTCAGCTGCCATTAGCATCGCAGGACCAAGCACGGCCCCTCGGCTCACGCTGCCCCCTCGGCCACTACTGTGGAGGCGAAGGCCGTCTGCCTGTTTCTGGAAAACTTAAACCTTTGTGTTCTTCCTCATCTTCACGTGGTGGGTTTATCTCATTCTTAGAGCTCAGCTCAGAGGGACCCTTCTCAGACCTGCTTTCCTGAGGCTCCGCCTGCAGGGATGCTGTTCACTGTGGGCCGGCTGATATGGGGTCTGTCCAGGCACCGGAGGTCGGGGCCACCCACAAGGCACGGGCTGTTTCTCCTTTGTTCTCTGGTACATCCCAGGGCCCAGACCCGGCCCGGCGCACAGTAGGTGCTCTGTTAACACTGTGAACTTGTTCTAAAAGGCATCGCAGACCTTCTGGTCATGGGTGTATACCTCCAGCAGGAAATGTGGGCAGCTTCCCTGTGCTCAGCTCCCTCCTGGGCAGCGGAGAAGGAGAGCAAACCAGATTCCTATTCACGGAGCTCACGCATCAGCTGGGAGGGACAGAGATCCTGGGAGCGAAGGGGATGTTGCCGCCCAGAGGTGATGATCACAGGACGTGGAGGGAGTGACAGAAGGGGTGTGGGTTAAACAGGCTGCTAGAGGGGGCTCGTGGAGATGGTGACATGGGACAAGGGTCCTGGAGATGTGAGCCGGGCAGTGGGCCCCCGGGGAGGTGGCTGCAGGCCGAGGGCCCGGCCAGCGCGAGGCCCGTGTGTGTGAGGAGCAGCGGGCAGAGCGGCTGCAGGGAGGAGACAAGGGGGACGGCGGGGCCGAGGCCAGGGAGGTGCTGGGACCGGGTCTGTGCGCGACCCTGCAGGCCCCTGAGAGGACGCTGGCTGCGGACGGGCCTGAGCAGAGGAGGGACGTGCTCCGGGTGTACTTTACACGGCCCCTTGGCGCGCGTGTGGGGACCGACGCTGGGGCCGAGGGCAGAAGCGGCTGGACCTGTGAGGAGGCACGACGGGGCGGGGCAGGAAGGTGCCTTCAAAGTCACCTCGGCCCCGCTTGGGGTTTATCTGGGAAGGTCGGGCTGATGGGATCTGCTGATGGACGGGACGGCGGTGATGAGAGGAAAACAGACGGATCTGAGTTGACTCCAGGGATTTGGCCTGAGCAGCTGGAAGAACAGAGCTGCTGTTGAGCCAGGCGCGGGGTCTCAGGATGAGCAGGTGGGGGCCGAGGAGGGACTGAGATGCAGAGAAACGTTCTGGAAAGGACCGGGGGGCCTGAACAGACCTGCCCTGGGCTCCAGAGCTTCCTTCGTTTGAGCTTCAAGGACGACCACCTGTGTCATCACGGAGCCGGTGAAGCCAGACTGTGCATGTGACTCCCTCCGAGGGACAAAGGTCAATGTCACAGCAGTCTGCTCTGAGGCTGGCTTCCAGCCAAGACCTTAATATTCAATGAGAAATCTGCATTGATGAAATTTTCATTAAAGAAACATTATCCCTTTCACTCCCCTTGTTATTCTTGGCTTTGAGTATCGAGCTAATTTGGGTTTGATTACCCGATGATCTGAAGAGCGGAGCATTATTAAAAATTTAGATGAGCAATGATGTGTCTGGCCTCCCCCTCCTCTCTCAGCCGGAGCAAGGGGCTCTGCTAATGATCACAACGAAGTCGGGGCCGACATGGCAATTAGAGAATTATCTCTAGTTTGAGGGAGCTCCGACCCCTGCACCTTCAACGGAAATCAGCTGCTTGGCTTCCAGGGCACCCAGATTTAATCGGCGAAATGCATCAAATGGAAATTCTAGTCCTGGACTGGAATTAAGACTAACAAGCTATATGTTTGCAGGTCTCCTCCCTTTTCTGTGCCCCAAATATGCCCCCGTCTATAGAGTAAGGAGGTTGGACCACGGAAGATGGTTAAAAATGGGATTTGTGAGCTGAAATCAGCTTAAAGAGGGAATTTGTCTGCAAACTGTTTTATGTGTGTAATTAACAGTTTCTCAGACTTATGATCTTGGGTTCTACATGTTTCATAGTAATTATTAACTTGTCTAATTCTCCCATCCTGCCCCATGACATTGATACTTTTATCAATCCCACTTTATCAACAGGAAAACTCTGACCAAAACAGGTTGAATGACTTACCATGGGTCACCTTCTTGGCAGGAGCAAAGGCAGGATTTGAACCCAAGTGGTTTGACTTCCAAATCCACCCTTCAACATCTGTGCTACAATTTCTCAAATATTTTATTCTTGAATATTTTTTTCAAGTACAGTGTTTCAAAAGTAATTAGATGGTAAAATTAGATCATTTGTATTTTTTTCTGATACAAATAGAGCTTATATGTTAAAAAGTTGGAAGCTCTGGCTGGATATTCTCTAAGAATGTCCATTTCTGGAATTTCATTTGTGCTTCCATGAGACACTAGTTACTAACATGACTTACCATTTTTCTGTTAGGAGAGACGGCAATATTCAAAAAGAGAACCCTATCTTTCCAGGAGCCCTAGAGAAAAACTAGCAATATACTAGAAGAAAAACCCAATCTGAATGCATCAGAGAGCAACTTAAGCTGCCAGGACTTGAGGGACCCACAGTGCAGACAGAAAGGAAAAGCATTGAGGTGAACCCTTGTTCTCCACCTCTTTTTCCTTTGAGGAATTTGCCAATTTGTAAATGGAGAGGAGCCAAGGGTCACAGATATAGAGCTTTTCATTAAGCTCATGGTTCTCGGGACATAAAACTTAATATCTGGGGCTACCAAGGAAGCCAGGATTTGAGGCCCCAAGATTTCAAAGAACCCTCTAGAGGTGGGTCTGCTTTTCTGCAGTACTTTCCCTCTTGAAGCATTTGCTGATTCCTAAGCTGTACTGACCAGGGGTTCAGGAGACAAGCAGAAGGTGAGCAGCTGGTAGCCTAGGAAACTAAACAAAGTTTTCACCAATATCACGAAGACTTAACAGCAGAACTTGCAGTCTGTGATCACCAAAGATGGAGCCTTGGAAAATAAACAGTGGTTTGAGTCCCTCAAAGGGCTTGTTCCAGAAGTAAGGGACAAAGCAAAATAAACCAGACCCATAAAATGGAAAATCAGTCTTGAATCATTACAAGCATGTTAATCTGTCTTCACTTTAGTGACAGAAAAAAAAAAAGATAAATTATAAATTTAGAATTCCCTGGGGAAATAGAATATCATCAAACAAGATGTCCTGCAGACATTCAGAAAAATATTACCAGGCATGTCAGAAAGAAGACCAAATAACTGAAAACCAAGAGGAAAAAAATGATAAGAAAAAAGTTCACAGATGATTATCAGAGGCTATCAGAGAGAAATTGTAAAAAAAATTATTATTAATATATTTAATCAAAAGATCAAACAATGGAGAATGTTATTAGAGAAATGGAATATCTAAAAAGGACTCATGAATATTTGCTAGCTGAAAAGTATAATAACTGAAATTAAAAATATAATTGGTGTGAGAGCAGGTCAGACAAAAGTTTAGATTGGTTTGTTGAAAATCTCCGTGTTGAAGAGTGGAGACCAAAAAAGATCACATGGACAGGCAGACTTAGTTTTATTGTGCTTTGCAGCTATTGCATTTTTTTACAAATTGAAGGTTTGTGGCAACCCTGTGTTGAGCAAGTGTATTGGTGCCACTTCAACTGTATTTGTTCACTTCATGTCTCTCTGTTGCATTTTGGTAATTCTTACCATATTTCAAACTTTTTCACTATTCTATTTTTGTCATCTGTGATCAGGGATCTTTGATGTTACGTTGTAGATGTTCTGGGGTGCCATGGACTGGGATGTAGGCTGGGGAACTTCACAAATGTGTGTGTTCTGACTGGCCTTCCCCCTGTCTCCCTTTCCTGTGCCTCCCTGTTTCCTGAGACAAAACAATATTGAAATTAGTAACCCTGCAGTGGTCTCTGGGTGGGAGGAAGATGCATGTTTCTCACTTTCCATGAAAAGCTAGAAATAATTAA
The DNA here is from genome assembly GCF_048564905.1 of Vicugna pacos. Lineage (NCBI taxonomy): Eukaryota > Metazoa > Chordata > Mammalia > Artiodactyla > Camelidae > Vicugna > Vicugna pacos. Next base: position 35,764,971 of record NC_133005.1, on the reverse strand, counting down.
GCTTAGAGAGGAAGGCATGTCAAAAGCCAAGACAGGCTGAAAGCTCATCATCTTGTGCCAAACAGTTAACTAAGCTGTGAAGGCAAAGTTCTGAAAGGAAATTAAAAATGCTACTTCAGTGAACACGTGAATGATAAGAAAAAGGAACAGTCTTGCTGCAGATTATGGAGAAAGTTTTGGGGTCTGGATAGAGATCAAAGCAGCCACAACTCTCCCTTAAGCCAAAGCCTCATCCAGAGCAAGGCCCAAACTCTGTTTAATTCTGTGAAGGCTGAGGGAGGTGACGAAGCTGTAGAAGACAAGCTTGAAGCTCCGAGAGGTTGGTTCATGAGGTTTCAGGAAAGAAGCCATTGCCAGAACATCAAAGTGCAGGGTGAAGCAGCAAGTGCTGATGTGGGAGCTGCAGCCAGTTACCCAGAAGATCTTGCTAAGATCTTTCATGAAGGTGGTTACGTTGAACAACAGATTTTCAGTGTAGACAAAACAGCCTTCTATTAGAAAATGATATTTAGGACTTCCATAGCTAGAGAGGAGAAGTCAATGCCTGGCTTCAAAGTGTCAAAGGACAGGCTGACTCTTTTGTTAGGGGCGAATGCAGCTGGTGACTGACTTCAGGTTGAAGCCAGTGCTCACTTACCATTTTGAAAATCCTAGGGCCCTTAAGAATGATGCTAAGTCTGCTCTGCCTGTGCTCTGGAAATGGAACCACAGAGCCTGGATGACAGCACATCTGCTTACAACATGGTTTCTGGAATATTTTAAGCGCACTGTTGAGAACCACTGCTCAGGAAAAAAAACAAAAATTCCTTTCAAAATATGACTGCTCATTGACAATGCACCTGGTCATCCAAGAGCTCGGATGGAGATGGACAACAAGATCTGGGTCGTTTTCATGCCTCTAACACAACATCCATTGTGCAGCCCTTGGAGTAACTTGGAATTTTAAGTTTTATTGTTTAAGAGACACATTTCAGGCTATAGCTGCCATAGATCGTGATTCTTCTGATGGATCTGGGCAAAGTAAATTGAAACCCTTCTGGAAAGGATTCACCACTCTCGATGATAATTCACAGGAAGAGGTCAAAGTAGCAATATTAATAGGAGTTTGGAAGAAGTTGATTCCAACCCTCATGGATGACTTTGAAGAGCTCGTGTCTTCAGGGGAGGAAGTAACTTCAGATGTGGTGGAAACAGCAAGCGTATCAGAATTAGAAGTGGGACCTGAAGCTGTGACTGAATGGCTGCAGTCTCACGGATAAGGCTTTGATGAATGAGGAGCTGCTTTTATGGAGGAGCAAAGAAAGTGATTTCTTGAGAGGGAATCTCCTTCTGGTGAAGACTGTTGCAATGACAACAAGGGATTTAAACTTTTGCATAGACTTAGCTGATAAAGCAGTGGCCGGGTTTGAGAGGACTGACTCCAATTTTGAACGAAGTTCTACTGTGGGTAAAATGCTATCAAAGAGCATCGTACGGTACAGAGAAATCATTGAAAGGAAGAGCCCACGGATGCTCCAACTTCAATGTTGTCTTATTTTAAGAAATTGCCACAGCCGTCCCAGCCTTCAGCCACCACCACCCTGACCAGTCAGCAGCCACCAACAAGGCAAGACACTCTGCCAGCAAAAAGTTTGACTAGCTGAAGGCTCAGATGTTGGTTAGCAGTTTTTTTTAGCAATAACATATTCTAAAATTAAGGTATGTACATGGGTTTTTCAGAAGTAATTCTGTTGCACACTTAATAGACTACGGCATAGTGTAAATGTGACTTGTCTACACACTGGAAAACCAAAAAATGTGCATGACTTGCTTTATTGCGATATTCACTTCATTATTCACTTCACTGGGGTGGTTTGAAACCAAAGCTACAATATCTCTGAGGTAGCTGTACCTGAAAGAGCATTAAGCCATAGGGAGCACGGTAATAATTCTAACATACGTATGACTTAAATCCTGACAAGAGAGGAAAGAGAAAATCAGAAGTGCGATATGAAGATATATAACTGAGGATTCTCCAAGGCTGATGAGAGGTATGAAGTCACAGACTTAAGAACCCCAAGCGTGCTAAATAGAAAGAAATACACACCTGAAAGAAAAAAACTGCCCGTCTAGAACTTTATCTCATTAAAACGATCCTTTGAAGGTAAATATGAATAAATATTTTCATATAAGCAAAAGCAGATAATTCATTGTCAACAGAGCTTTCTCTTTTTGCCATTTTTGGAATTTTATAATTAATTTTCAATTACATGAGCAACAGATAGATGTATTTTCTGGGCCCCCACAGATCTGCATTAAAATAAACAATAGAGTTCTTTAGGAAGAAGGAAAATAATTTTAAATGAGGACTGCAGGAAAAATAAAGAGCAAGAGAAAGGGCAAATATGTTAGAAACTTTATGTGAATGATGAATACACAAAACAGCAATAATAGAAAATCCTGGGGAGGTCTGCAATCTATGTAGAATTAACTTACTTGCCAAGGAGACCACAACAGCCAGGAGGAGGTTAAATGGTTTGAAAGAGTTCTAAAGTTCTTCCTATCATCCAAGTGGTAAAGATGTCATTTAATGTAGATTCTAGTAAGTCGGGAATATAGATTGTCATCTGTTGAATATCCACTCAGGAATGATGAAGGTAAAATTGACGAGCTAATGGAAGTTTGCAAAACAGAATAATAATAAGATGCAAGAAGGCTTTTATCCCAAGGTAGGAGGGGTCACGCCGGTCCTGCTGTGCTGGCAAGCTCTTTCTGTGACAGCCCTGGTTGTGTCTCAGGCGTCACAAAGGGGGACCCGAATGGGGTCATGGTTGGGGGTGGAGCAGAGGCCATGCAGGGTGGGGAGCCAGGTCTGTTCTGCCTCAGGCTGCCCAGGTGACATGCCCAAGGCTGTGAGTTTCTCCTGGCGAGCCTGACAGGGTTGGAGGGGCAGCTCTGGAGTTCCCACCAGCACTGTGATCAGTGTCCGAGGTCTGACCTGGGAGTTGGTGCTGGCAGTGAATCTGACCATGCTCTACTTTGCTTAACTCTACCAGAAAAAGAGTGATAGGGAGTGACTGTCCCTTTATGTCATTTTTGGAATTTCACAAATGATTTTTATTTACACAATTAACTGGTTCTTGCTATTTGTTTTTCACATTAGAATGGTTTCTGTTTTCCTGCCTGGACCCTGATTTGCACACAAAGTACCAGCATTCTTATTTTAATTTGATAGCTATTCCCAGGTACCTGCCAAAGTGCCCTTTCCTGGTTAATTAGACCGAGAGGAGTGTCTGTTTGCCCACAGCCTAGCAGGTTTTGCCTTGCCAATCTGATAAGCGGGGAGGCGGGCATATTTAATTGTCATTTTCATTTGCCTAATTAAAGATGAAATTCTCTTCTTTTCATATGTTTATTGGTCATTCGCATTTCTCTTCTGTAGACCATTCATATCCTCCTATCAATTTTTCTAGTGAATTATTTGCGTTTCTCTTATTGCTTTATGGAAGCACATTAAATTAATTCTTTGTTAGGTATGAGCCAGATGCCTCCGCCTCCTCTTTGTTTAGACACGCCTTTGCTATGCAGAGGTTATGCATTTTGATATATTGAACTGTGAGAGAAACCTAGCACTAATAAAAGTAGCAAAAAGGAAATATATTAGCTCATATAATTGAACAGTTCAGAGATAAAGCTTCAGGAGCAGGTGGATCAAGGGTCTCAAACAATGTCATCAGGATACTGCTCCAACTTGGTTCTTCTTCGTAATAGTGTCATCCCAGATCTCAGCAGGGGAGCCACATGGCTCTCAGCAGCTCTTTTTATAAGATAGAATGTAAGCAACAAAATCTTGTCTAAAAGGAAATTTACATATAAAGGTTTTGTTGTTGTTTGTTTTTGTTTTACACTAGTTGCCTGATGGTAGTTAGCTGTGAGAGTGATTCAGTAACTCCAAATGTAAGGGCTCTGAGTAGCTTTCTTTTTTTCCTTTATTGTGAAAAAATGGCTGTCATATTTCTAAGTATCCTGTGCTGATACAATAATGTCCAGTAAAAGTTGGAAAGGAAGCCTCTTGTCAAGCACAACTCTCTTTTTCCAGATCTGGCAAATCTTTCCCAGGACCACTCCCCTTCCCCTCCAATAGATGCTCCCTCAGATCACCGGCAGGGACTGTGTCTTGTGCCCACAACTCACTGCAGAGGAGGATGGGAGAGCAGGTATCACCCTCTCTGCCTCTAGACTGGGGACCAGGCTCTGCTGGCAAGGATACGGGGTTGGGGAGCCAGTGGGTGGACCTCCAGCAGTACCTGCCCCAGAGAGCATCTCTCCCAGTCACTCCCACCCCAAAGACAGGATTCACTCTGCTTGGACCAACTTGTGCTCATCCAGAACCACTTCCAGGGCTGGGGGATCTGCCAGCTGATTGGCCAGGCCAGGTCACATGCTCCACACTTAGACCCACACATGGCACCCATCCTGAACCCCATGGATGAAGAGTGGGAGTGTGATTTTTTTGAGGTATGGGTACCAGAAGATGGGGGGAATGTGTGCTTGAAACTCAAAATAGGAGGTTTACACTAGAGAAGGCACATGAACATATGATTGCTCAGAATGCTGTCAGTTCTGAGAGTGAATTTCTAGCTAAATGCTGGCTTTCTTGCCATTCTCTCATCCCTCTGGGCAGTGAATGGTAAAAGGGACCGGTTAATGAGCTAGGTTTTTTCCCTCCCTGGACTGCACATGCCTCCCCACCCCTCAGCCGTACCTCTTTTCACCCCTTTGGAAATGATTACCTGCTAAGTATGAATTCGGGGAGCCCTAACCTTGACCAAGGTGACATTGGCCAAGCTTAGTGCCCAATAGGCAACAAAGAGATCTTTAAAGAGTTTGCTGCCCAGCCTCTAGTGGTGTCACTATGAAGGTTAATGATGATTCTTGAACTTCTGTTCTAATTTCCATGTCTGCCATCCTGAATGAAAGCTGTCCAATCTTGCCTTGACTCTCCCCTTGTCCCCATTACCAGCTTATGCAGAATCAGCTGCACAAAGGCTCAAAATTGCCATGTGCCAGCATAGACTCAGCTCAGAAGCAATTAGAATGTTCACAGCTTTAAAATGACTTGGCAGTCTGTCTATAACACGTCCTGTGGCCTGAAAGGGGATGAAAATACGTCCGCATACGTTAGTGATTAATTGATCTGCTGATGGACTGCAGTTAACCTTTGTGACCAAATTGAGAGCACGGCTCAGACCTGAGCCATCAAACCAGCCATTAAGACTCCTGCCGGGTCCACAGGCCTGCTCTGTCTCAGGTTCCTGGGGAGCAAAATGAAAAGGGAAGGGGTTTAAGCCATAAATGCAGGGAACGAACAGACAGGGTGGACAAAAGCTGGCAAGGTTGGGGACTGTTCATCACACTGGTGGTTTGTGACTTTCCCTAACCCCCTCCTGGGTTCAATGCAAGGGAGCAAAATGCAAAGTGACACCGGGGCTCTGACACCCAGCAAGGTGACTGTCCTGCCATTTCCTGCAGCTGCAGATCTAAATGCAACAGAAGGTGCGCGTTTGCCGATGGTCGGGGCAAGTAGCGGGCAGGGGCTTGGGGGTGGTGCTCGGTTCCTCTCTTCTCAGCAAGGGGGTCTCTGTGAGTTCCTTCGGGCCAGGTCTGAGGACTCTCTGTCCTTGGCCAACACCTGTGCCCGATTCAACATAAATGTCCCGGGGAGAGTGGAGGGTGGTTACGCGGAGCTTTGCATTAAGATGGGAGGGCCGGGTAAGTAAGCGCTGTTGTGCATTTAATCTCAGATGTTTCAGAAGTTTTCAATGACATTTTCTTTAGCAGAAAGCTTATTTTCACTCTTAAAAAAGATAACGATTTTGCAAGAGGCATTCTTGTTTACATATCTAAATCTGAGGAGCACCCACACACATCAAAGCGCTGTGGGGAAGGAGGCTCCTTGAAGCCCCCTTTGTTTTACAGAAAGTGTCGGGGGGCATATCAGTTTCCTATCGCTGCTGTAACTAATCACAAACTCAGGGTCTTACAACACGATTGTATTCTCTTACAGTTGTGGAGGTCAGAAGTCTAAAATCAGTTGGCTTGAACATCATCTGTTTTCTGATGCTGATCCTCCTTCCTCCCACTTACAAGGAACCTTGAGATTTCATTGGGCCCATCTGAATAATCCATGTTAATCTCCTTATCTCAAGACCTTTGCCTTGGTCACATCTGCAAAGACTCTTTTGCCATGTAGGGTAGCATGTTCACAAGTTCTGGGGCTTAGGATGTGAATAGCTTTTGTTGCTTGGGGAGGGGGTGGCATTTTTCAGTTGACCACAGAAGAACTTGCATCTGTCAGGACAGACAAGATGCTGCCGCAGTAACAAATGGCACCCAAACCCCCAGGGCTTAATTAAACAGGCAGAAAGGCTTCTCATCATTGTTGTTCCACTTTTATAACCAGGGAGAGGTCACCAAAGGCCACACATCTGGAGAGAGGGCAGCTGAACTTCAACCGAGTCCACAGCCGTGACTTTTCCCCAAACCTGCTGCGTCCTTCCCACTCCCACCCATGCTGCTCCATTGCTCTAGGAAAATAAATGAGTCAGGCTGAGCTGGTTGGACGCCCTCTGGTCTATTTTCCAGCATCTGCTTCATAAACCATGGGACGTCCACGTTCATTTTCCTTATTGCTGTTAACTTCACCTTCCAATTATGCAAACTGTTCCAGCAGAGTGGCCTTCTCACAGAGCCCGCTTTGGCTGACATTTGGTGCTGTGTATCTTGGCCTTGCCTGACAAAGGCAGTGGCTTCTCACTTTGGCCTCATTTTCTCTAAAGGGCAAACAACCCCGGGACCAGACAGGCATCTGGGGGACCCCAGAGCTCCAGCAGCTGCTAGGCAGGCACAGAAATGCTTATTTAAAAAAAAAAAAGTCAAGGCTGATGAAACTGTGTTTACTTGGTTTCTTCCAAAAAACATAAAGACTGGGAGGTACTTAAAAAGGTTTCATAGAACTCTGTGGTTTTGGCTTTTTTCTTTTTGTGGACACTTTAAAGTTCATGCGGCCCATTTCACTTGGCATTTGGGGCTCCCACGACTGCTCTGCTCTGCCTGGTTTCCCAGCGAAACCCTGGATCATTCATTCATTCATTCATTCAAGAAGTTCTTGAGTGTCAGTTGTGTGTCAGGCACTGTTCTGGGCTCTAGGGGTAAAGCAGGGGATGAAGGAAGGTCCTGACACTGTGCAGCTCACCTCTGGTCAAGGGACCACTGACAAAAAGACAAAATGTATCTGGAATGAACCAGGAGGTGGCTGGTGCTAAGAAGGAAAGTGAGACAGGGAATGGTGGGGTTGGGGTGCAAGGGGCTCCTCAGAGGACATTGACATGGAGCAGAGACCCGAAGGCTGTGAGGGAGGGACACAGGCTAATATCTGGAAAAACAGTGTATTCCAGGTGGAGGAAACAGAAAGTGCAAAGGCCCTGAGGCAGGAGCATGCCTGGCATGTTTGAGTAGCAAAGTGTGAACAGTGTGGTCACAGCAGAGTGAAGAAGGGAGTCGAGTGTACAGAAAAGGCCAAAGATGCAGGAAGACCAGACCACATGGGCCCTGTGGGCCATTGTGACAATGTGGATTTTATCTAACTGAGGTGGTATGAGTTTATTCAGAAACATACAGATTTCCAAAGTATTAGTTTTGTGTTTATGGAAGTAAAGGTAGATACTTTCTCCTGCTTTGCCGTTTCTTTAAAAAAAAAGAAATCACAGTACATGATTTATGCCAAATGGACATGTTGTCTCAAGGGGATTCCAAATTGTCATCTTTTATTTAAAACAACGTGAAAAAGAATATGAGATCTCTTTTCCCATCGTCAGAATGTTTTCAGCTATGGCTTCCTGAAAAGAAAAAACCTGTAGTGCAAGAGACCCAGCCACCATAATTTGTGAAAAGGCACACAAACAGGCCAGGAATTGGTCTGCCTGATAGACTTCAACCTGAATTAGATGGAAGACAGATGAGTGGGATCAGGCTGTTATGCAGCAGAAAGAACTGCAGTGTCAGATGGGGCCATAGAGGTGCAAACGCTGAGCAGAAACACATGTTCTGGGGATATTAGGGGTTAGCCACGCGCCTTTCTCTTGGCGATGTTACCGGTATGATATCCAGTGTTATCCCAGGGGAAGGAAACTCAGCCACCAGCTGTGGGAGGCTGAGATGTACTGTAGTTCAGCAAGTCCCCGTGGTCACTTGACACCGGTCTGTACACTCAGGGTGGCCTGAGACCCTGTACCTCTGCTTTCTGTCACGTGGTGAGTTTTGGAAGCGATGCCAGCTCTGGTGTCAGGCCATTCATTACAGGTAGGTCTTTGGCACGTATTTTGTATCTTTCCAAAAACAAAAGTAAGACCCAAACCCAAACCACAACCACTAATCAAACCAATAAAACCACGCAGAACTCCGGGGCCCCTCCCACCACCCCGAGATGGCTCTGCTGGAGGACTGGGTCACACATCAGTGGCTCTACCCTTGCTGCCTTGGGGACTGCCCTGTGGCAGGTCCGGCACCATTTGGTCCTCTTCTCTGAGTGTGATCAGTGATGCCAAGTGGGGCCACTGGGTTTATGGCCTCTGAGATGACTTTTTAACAGGGCTGCTTTTGATCATAACACATGAGGATGACACACCATTTCTCTCTTACCTTATGGCAAAAATCCAAAAGTTTGACAATATTCCGTGTTGATGAAGTTGCAGGAAACAGGCATTTCCAAACGTAGTGAGCAGGGGGTGACATGGTGCGACGCCTTTGAGGACACTTTGGCAATATCTGCAAAACTGACAAAGGCATTTACTCCTTGAGGCAGCAGATCCCACTCCTGTGGGTTCGGCTGCAGGTATTTGTGTGCAAACACTTATGATCAAGGTTACAGATCCCAGTGTTGTTTGAGAGAACCAAAGATAGGCAGCAAGAGGAAGTGGCTACTGCAGGATACTGGTTAGAAACCAAAAACAAAAACTACGAACTGTCCACACACTGAAACATGGAATGCTTAAGCTACTGATGTGGATCATGGTTTAAGTTCTGTTGGATATAAGATCTTGTAAATGGCAAAAAGCAAGATGCGTAGCAACACACATAGAATGGCGCTCTTGTGTAGAAGGAGAGAGCGTGCGCTTATGTGCGGTTACATTGCTTGAGTTTGCATGAGGAAGCACTGAGGGCTACACTGGAAAGCAGGACAGTCATTACCTGTGAGGGGAGTGGGGCTCTCGGAGTGGGGGTGAGCGCATTAAACGCACATCCTGACATGTCATCTTGATGTTTAAGCCATCTGAATATATTGTCTAGAAACAATGTAGGTAGATGGTTTGCAAAAGGGCCCTTGCCATTTTGCAGTCAAGGGTAATGTTGGGGCCAAAAATGTAGCAAGGGTCGATGAAGGGCAGGACAGGAGAAACCCTTGTGGGTTTGTAAATCAGGAAGCAAAGGACCGCATGACCACCCTGAGCCTCCCATGATGCCTACCTCTGACCTCTTGGCTAGCCCCCAGCCCGGTCCGCACAGCCCTGGGATCACATGGGAATGACTTACAGGAAGCATCAGCAGTCACTATGGAAAACAGTATGGAGATTCCTGAAAAAACTGAAAATAAATTTACCATATGATCCAGCGGTCCCGCTCCTGGGCACCTATCCAGAGGAAATTCTAGTTCGAAAAGATACGTGCACCCCAATGTTCACAGCAGCACTATTTACAATAGCCAAGACAGGGAAGCAACCTTAATGTCCATTGGCAGATGAATGAACAAAGAAGATTTGGTTGTATATATACAGTGGAGTTCTACTCAGCCTTAAAGAAAAGATGAAATAATGCCATTTGCAGCGACACTGGTGGACCTAGAGATGATCATACTAAGTGAAGTAAGTCAGACAGAGAAAGACAAATGTCATATGATATCACTTTTATGTGGAATCTAAAAGAATGGCCAAATGAACTCATTTACAAACAGAAACATACTCAGAGACATAGAAAACCTATGGCTACTGAGGGGTCCGGCGGGGAGGGAGGAATAAATTAGGAGTTTGGGATTTGCAGACACAAACTACTATATATAAAATAGATAAACAACAAGGTCCTACTGTATAGCACAGGGAACTATATTCAATTTCTTTTAATAACCTATAATGATAGAGAATATGAAAAATATATATATGTGTGTAACTGAGTCTCTATGCTATACACCAGCAACTGACACAACACTGTAAATCAACTATACGTCAACAAAACAATTAAATAAAATAGGCACCAGTTTTGACTGTGCAGGTAATAAATCCCACCTCCTTGATGGCTCTGAGGAGGACAGTCACACCACTGTTTCAATTTCAGAAGGAAAATCGCTGAGCGTGGGCAGGGTGGCCCACCAGCATCAAGAGCAGACCTGATCTAGAGTGGACGTGGTGGGACGGGGGGAGCGGGAGGCTGAGTGGACGTGGCGGGATTGGGGAGGGGGAGGCTGAGCCTTGGCATCGTTCCATCCCCACCATCTGCATGACCCAGGGATGACGGGTTTCCCTCTCTAAGCCTCCTGGGCTGAAATTCTCATCATAGAGGGACAGAAAGCAGCTCTAATAGTAAACCACAGATGGCCTGCCGTTTGTACGTGATGTGCTGGAGTTTTTCAGGAAATGCTGGAGGAATGGAGGAGGTCAAGTCAGTTGTGCTCAGCAGTCCGTCACCGCCAGGTTTTACTGAACAAAAGCAAACATGGAAAATGTGATCACAGGTCAAAGGGGCAGCCGAGCAGGTGCGCCTCACCTGTGGTCCTCCCCCCAGCATCTTGTGCCCTCACTGTGGTTTTAGGTGTTCGTGTCTCTTACGGAGGCAGTGAGCGCCGCTAGGAAGGGTCCTGTGCCTTCGTGCCTTCTTCATCCTGGGATCCTCTGTGCCCAGTGCGGGGCCTGCCTCTTAGGACGCTCAGTATTGAGGGTGAGCCAGTGTCCTGGGCTGAGTGGGGAGGTCCCCGTGGGGGCCTACCTGCCTCCTTAATTATTAATAGCAGCCTCCTTCATTCTCCAAAGTGACTCAATTTGAACATCAAATTATTTTGTCAACCTGTCAGTGAGGCACAGAACCACTCTCTGGCTGACTTAAACAGAAGATGTTACTGTGGGGATAGAGAGTGGCTTTATCAAGAACAGGATTTCTTGTCTCTTGTGACTGAGAAATCAGTCCAGAGTTTGCCCAGGACAGCCCTGATTTATGCCTGTTAATTAATAACTGTAATCATTTTGAATAGCACTCCCATTTATTTCCACAAATGTCTTGGACAGTAAGTTACATCGTCACCTTATGCAGGTGTTACAGCTAGATTCAGTGCTCAAATCAAGTCATCAGGGCATCTTGGCATTGGTTCAGGGACCAATGGGGGCAAGAGGTCCTCAGTGCCTGCATCCTTGCATCCATTGAGATTCTCAGACAAATGGAAAGAGGGCTTGTTTTCCAGTAGCTTCCACAAAAGACCTGGGATTAATTCTGATTGGTTCACCTTTGGGTGATCCAAACTGAATCACTGAGAGGAGTGGAATCTCCGAGATGCTTGGATCAAAAAGTTTTGGGTAGTGGGGAAGGAAGTTCACCCCTCACCCAGGGGAAAATTCTGGACTATCTTATCGTTTTTGTATGGCCAAACAAGGATCCGGTGTGCCTTGATGCCTGACAACTTCGATAAACTTTATCCCTACTACATAAACAAATCTCAACTCTAATTACAGTTCCTTCCAGCTCTTGGTTTCCTGATTCTATGGCACCCCATAACAAATGCATACAATTAAAGGTTATCTGAGGGCTGACTTGTAGTGATCTTAGAAAAATAACAGTGAAATCTCCAGGGTTGGCACAGATGCCAACAGGCACCCTAGCAGGGGTGGCAAATTATAAAATATAGATCTATTCGAAAATTTGATGATCAGGAAATTACTTCTTGGATGAGCTCTGCAGTTACTGACTTCAACAAAAAGATTTGTTAGTATGGTGAAATGAAAATGATGTCATTTGACATTTTCATGCAAATGGAAAAGTAGCACAAGTATCTATTATTTCAGTTCAAAAAAGAGTTCACCTGGAAAGAGGAGAAACATAGACACTGTCACCTTGGGGGACGGTTTGTTGTGGCTGATTGAAAAATAGAGATAAAGTTTCTTGAGGTTTGCTTTGGATACAAGTTACACAGATCCTGCCTCCCAAGCCCAAGAACTTTGGGGTTTATTTTAACTCATGTCAAATAAGAGGTAGGCAATCCTAGGATGGTATGATGGTTCCATGATAACATCAGGAACCAGGCTCCCTCTGGCTTTTTACTCCTCTATTTTTATTGTAAGCCTTGTCCTCATGGTCTTAAGATGGCTGCCAGAGTGCCAGCCAACAAGACCAAATTTCAGAAGGCAAACCATGACAAAGAGTATTTGTCTGCTGAGTCAGCTCCTTTGGAAGAACTTTCTTGGTGGTACCACCCAGTAACATGTTTAGTAAGCACTGGCTAGACCTGTGTACCATCCCAGGATGAAAAGGAGTCTGATAAATGTTTTGAGCTGGAAATACTGCTTTTTGAAATAAAAAACAAGTCTTCAGTTAAAAAGAGAGAAGGAAAGAATATTGAATAGGTACGCAGGATGCCCATCACTAGAAAGCCCATCACAGAATCAAAACTAATTGTCAAACTTTATTTCTTTAAAAAAAAACCTCAACCCCCTCAGCATCCAATTCATTAAAGAACTGAATTACGTATATTTTCTTTGAGGATTCAACTTTAACATGACAAGATGCATTCAAATATTCTCAAAAGAGCTTTGGTCCACATCTATTTCTGAGTCCAAAAGCCCAATTTAAAACCAAATAAATCTTAAAATCTAAGCCACTGTTAATTCATGGTATTTCAAAAAATGAAGACACAGCTGATGAAGTGCTTGGGGCTGAGATGTAAGTATCATGACACTCAGCCTGCACCTGTCCACATCTTGAGATGTGCAGACAACTTGACTGGTGTGGAGCCCTGAGCCAGGGAACCCTCCTAATGGACCAGCTGTGCCGTGGTCAGTCCCCGAGCAGCACCGAAATGCATCAAAACTCCCAACCAGTGACTAACTGGGAATCCAGAGGAGGCATTTATATTTTGGAGATGGGGCATGAATCTTAGAATCTAGGGCAGCAGAGATTGGCATAATGGACTGAGGAATGGCGTCCGGACACAGTAGTTTCCAGTAGAAAGGATACTGTGAAGTCTCTTAGGAAGACCCATGGTTCCTCCCATGACTCTGCTAGTGATACAGGCATCACATCCTAGAGCTCTCTGGTGTTATGTACAGATGGATGGATGGTGGGGTGTTGGATGATGAAGAATGGATAGATCGATGATGGATAGACAGGTGAGTGCACCTTCTCTGTCTTGTTCTACACTTGGCACCTGGGAGGGACTCAGTAAAGACTATTGAATGAATGAGCAAGCAGATGAAGGAGGATGTGTCTTGTCTTTCCTCGTCTAAGAGAGCAAAATGGTGAGGTAGGGAGACTCAGGCTCTGGAACCAGATGGCCTGGGTTTGTCATGATTTGCTGGGTAACCTTAATCACTTAGGTCCCTGGACATCGCTGAGCCTCACCGTTCTCATCTGTGATGGAGAGCACATTGTCATAGCTACCATCCTCCTCCTCCTCCTAAATATTTGAGAATGAATATGGCAGTGCTTTCCAAGTGCTCAGCAGAGTGCCAGGCTCCGGCCACAAGTCCATTCAATAAAGGTTACTATTAGTTTGAACCATGTGAAATTGTCATTATGCTTATGACAACATCGTGATTAATTCTTAGTTTTCTTTGGAGGAAGGACAATTCTCCTGTTACTAGAACTACAGCTACTACTAATTTTAATGGTACTAGCAACACCTATTGAATAATACACACGAGACAGGGACTCTTCCGAGCACTTCTACTTGTTAACCCGTTTAATCCACAAAATAATGCTGAGATGAGTGCTGTTATCATCTGCATGTTTTACAGATGAGGAAACTGGGGAACAAAAGGTGGAATCCGGGGCCCAGGTCCCACGGCTGGGAAGTAGACCAACTTCAATTCTAACCCGGAACTCTTGGTTCCATAGTCTGTGCACTTAGCCATGTCACAGGACAGGAGGGTGATGGACCCATTTTACAGATGGGGAGGCTGAGGCTCAGAGATGCAAAGCCACTTGTCCAGGCTCTCACAGCCTGGAAGAGGAGGCTGGGTTCAGACCCTGCAAGCTAGTTCTAGAGGCCTCCCTAACCCTTGTGCTGCAGAAGGCCTGGCCCTGAATGATCCTGGCTGATCCTTGTCAACTGAACCAGCTTCATTTAAATTTAAAAGAAGTTTTTTTTAGGGATGGGAACGGAGGATCAGCAACAGTTACCAAGTCCTTCCTATTTGTAGGCATGGCTCAGCTATCTGACTCATGTCCATACATCAGCTAACAGTGTCGACAAGAGGATGAGGACGAGAGGACCGTGTGTTTTAGTGACCGTGGATGTCTGGAAGGAATAGGAGCTCATTTCATTTTATTAAGTCTTTGATTCAGTACCTCCCTTAATTCAGGGTGGCCTTGGCCCGAGGCTGAATTTTCTGATGTCCATGCTCACAGCTGGAAGTCGGGGCCCAAATACCACTTTGGAAGTGAGAAGGGATCGCGTCCTAGAATTTTATCTTCACCTCTGTTGTCATCTGTCATTGGTCTTTCACCAGCTAAGGTTTCCCTTAGAGAGTCTCCGAAGTGCTTCTGGAGGAGAAATCGCCACATGTGCAAGCGTGGCCAGGAGCTCTGAGACCTGCTGAGAGTCTGGGTCAGCACCCTCAGCGTTGCAAATAACAGGAAAACCCAACTCAACAGAAAAGGGAGGCATTGCTCTTGTCGCTGACTGGTTCCGAGCTGCGCGGGGACATAGACTGGATTAGCGTTCCCTGTCCCTTCCCTCTGCCATGTGCTTCCCTGGACGGTGAGCAGAGCCACATCCTCATCCCAGGGACTTTGGTCTTGGCTATGTGCTTGCTCAGCCAGTGGGATATGGGTGGATGTGACATGGGAAGACCCTTTAAATATGCTTGTGTGAGACGCTGGGGCTGTTGCCCTTTAGGTGTGAGCACGAGAAGGGCAGGCTCTGAGCATCCTATGAGCCCAGGATGGAGACATGCGGAGCTGAATCTGACCTGAAGTCTGAAGCGAAGAGGCATCCGTGAACCTGCAGATTCATGATTGAGAAAAATATAGATTAGCTTTTTATAACCCAGCAGGATTCCAGGACTATTTGTAACACGGCTCTGTTGGGTTGATTTGATGTCTTTCTCTCAACCAATCACTGAGGCTGGACAGAATGAAATTGGTTTCTGAACTAAGCCTGTAGCAACTCACCCCTGGAGCTGAGGGTAGCATCAGTGCTTTGCAGTGAGGGCTGGGGGTAGGGAAACAAAAGAGGGTGTAATTTTATTAAAAGTCATATGATTAAACACTGGGGAGCAAAAACAACATTTGCCCACTATGTTGAATTGATACTCAGAGTTTTAATGCTTCATACTTATAATTTTGTAACCTTCTTACATTTCATCACAGCCTGCTTATTATGGGAACAAAAGCAACCTACACTCCTCCGATTTCTGAGGCTGCAGTTAATGATCCATTGTCCAGTCTGTTACAGAGAACACATTTTCTCTTCCCTTCTCCTTCCTATTTCTGAAAAGATCCAAATGAAAAATGGACATCACAATGTGTGTCACAGCAATTATTTCATTCAGATAATCCCCCGATGGCACCAAGCACCTTAGTCCCACAGGTCCATTCCTCTTGCTGTTTCATTTGAAATATAGACCTTGAAAAGCGTACACTTGGCTATTTTCAACTTCGGATCTCCATTGACAGAACCATTAAAGTGTCTGTTACCAGTGACAGAAGATTTAAATGACCCTTTCCTTTTCATTATATGCAAGTTTGGGGGCAGCATTTCCTGTGGGCTGAAATCAGCTGCTGTCTTGTCTGTAATCATTCTAGGTTTTGGTTTGGAGGAATTTGAGAATCAGTCTTAAAGTCTTAACTTGAGTATAAGTTTAGGGGAAGTCATAAGCTATTAATGTCTCTATAAACAATAGATTGGGGTTCAGGAGGGTGGATTTAGTAGTCAGGACAGGCAAGATTCTGTTGCAATAAGAAACAACCCCAACATTATCCTGGCTTCATACAACAAAACTCATTCTCTGTGTCTAATGGGATTGTTAGAGGGGCTCTGCTTATTTTAGCCTCTCAGAGACCTAGGCTGGCAGAGGCTCCACCGTCTTATGATGTCACCGTATCACTATGTGCTCCTTATGTCACCGTATAACTGTGTGCTCCTTATGATGTCACCGTATCACTATGTGCTCCTTACAATGTCAACATCTCACTATGTGCTCCTTATGTCACCGTATCACTATGTGCTCCTTATGATGTCAACATCTCACTATGTGTGTCCACGAACCCCCTGGCATGGCAAGAGATCATAGAGAATCATACACCAGTGATTTAATGATTCTACCTGAAAACAAAAAGTCACTTCCTCTCAGATTGCATTGGTCGTACAAGATCATCTGTTCACACGTAACCTCAAGGTTTGAGAAAGTGTGACCATCCTATGGGGCTGGACGAGGAGGGGGACCCACAAGTTGGATGAGAGCTGTGCTATCTACCCTAGTGCAGTATTAGTTGTGGAAAGGAAAGAATTGACTTGAAAACAACATCACTTAAGTCAGACAGAGAAAGACAAATATTATGTCACTTATAGGTGGAGTCTAAAAAAAATGATACAAATGAGCTTATTTACAATACAAATAGACTCACAGATGTAGAAAACACAATTATGGCTACCAAAAGGGAGAGGAGGAGAGGGATAAATCAGGAGTTTGGGATTACCAGATATAGACACACACTACTATATATAAAGTAGATAAACAACATGGACCTACTGTTTAGCACAGGGAACTATATTCAATATCATGTAATAACCTATAGTGGAAAAGAATACATATATAAAGAATTTATGTATGTGTGTGTATATATATATGAAACTAAATCACTTTGCTGTCCACCTGAAACTAACACAACATTGTAAATCAACTATACTTCCGTTAAAAAAAAAAAAAAACAATGATAAGGCTACTTTTCACATAACCTCGAGACACCAGTCTTCCCGTGCTGGCCACCATTCATACATTAGTGTTAGTCTTTGCGACTAGATTAATCAATCACCTGCCAAATTCTTCCTACTTCTTAATAAAGTCATGAAAATAGTGATTAAAACAAAAACCACAAAACAACTTCACTAATGTGATGGTTTCTTCTTTGACACTTTGGATCTCAGCAAATTGTGGGGTTTCTGAGTGGATGGGTTAAACAGAAGCTTTACCTGAGGTTGGCTTTTTTTTGCACTCAATCTCCCGATAATCTTATTTTTGTCTGCATGAAGGCATTAGCATGCATTTTCTGGGCTTCAAGCCAGGATGAGTCACTTTCTTTGCCTGTTTCCTCGTCTCCATGGTGCCCTGGTCTTTGCCAGGACCAAACAGCCGCCCCAGTCAGAAACTGCTCCAGGGATCCTGAATCCCCCAGGCCTGGTGCCCGGTCACCCCTCCTGTTCATGGGATGGAGCCCACCCTCAACAAGTGGCTCCAGCAGGGCGAGGCACCAGGGACGATGCCATTTGCAATCTGAGAAGTAACACTTGGTGCTGTGCCCAGATCAACTTTTCATCACCTTAGGAAACAGATGGGCTCAGGACATGTCAATCTCCGATGAAACCCTCAGGCATGCTTTTGTTATTACTGGGTGGGATCATTGGAACTCTGCTGGATGGACACACCCCCACCATGGGCTGTGTGAGGATTAGAGAGGGCGAAAAAGCAAAATGAAAATGTCAGATTTCTTATATTGGGGATTAAAAGGCATTCAACCTTAGCCAAGTTTTTTCCTCTTTAAGAAGGGAAAAAAAGAAAAAAGAGAACCCAATCCAATTTTCCTATCCTCTTTAACATTCCTTGAGTTAGGGGAAAAAAAGACACAATGCAGTTAACAAGTAAGGAGCACTTGGCCTGAAAGATCACATTTTTCTGAGTTTGAAGCCAGCAAAGCAACGAAATTTCTGTTCACAGCCATCGTGTGAACAAGGACCATTTCCAAGAGAGCGGTCTCTCCTAAAATCAGGAAATAGAAGAAAATGCAGTCTGTTAATAATTTACCATTTAGTCTAACAACTGTCCAAAATTTAGTCAGATGTGGGGGATTGGGCAGCTTCTAAAACGTCCCCTGATGATTTCCCCGTCCTGGTACTATGTCCTTGTGTCACATTTTGCCTGAGTGCGGGCTGGACCTGATTACTTGCTTCCAACAGGTAGAACAGAGCAAAAGCGATAGAGGCCACCCCTGAAACTGGGGGCAAACAAGACTGACTGCAGCCTTTCTCACACTCTTTTGCCCTGTCGGCTGCTCACCTGAGGAAGCCCGCCGCCATGGTGTGAGCTCCCTCTGGGGAGGCCCACGGGATAAAGAAGAAAAGGAGGAGGCCTTTAGCCCGCAACCAGCAAAGAGCAGAAGCCTCAGACCAATGATCTGTGAGGAACAAAATCCAACCAACAACCGCTTGAGTCAGCGTGGAAGCAGGTCCCCCAGCCCAAGGGGAACCTTTCGATGAGACCATAGCTCCAGCTGACACCTTGACTGTGGCCCATGAGAACCAACGGGTTCTAAAGGGTCTCTGATGTCATGCTGGCTGGCTGGTCACTACCCCGTCTCTAGATTCAGCTGGCTCTGCAAGAGGAGCCCTCAGGTTATCAATTCTCTCCCTTCATTCCTCCAGACGGTGTCCTTCTGCCCCTTTAAGACAGAGGAATCAAGTAGCTTTGTGTGGTTTCAATTAGGTCGACAGCTAAGAAATTGAGAGGGAAAATTAAAACCAGAACCATTGGAATGTGATGATACAAACCCTCAAGAATTTTCCAGGAGAAGCTGACCTCATTCAGGACTTTGATGCTGGATTAGGGGCTCTGGTACCACTCACGAGTTTACGAACGCTGGATCCTTGCTCTGCTAAGGCCCCAGACAAATGGGGGAGACGATTCCATGCATGGAGGGGAAAGTCTTTCTGGTCACAAAGAAATTTGTAATTGTTCTGCAGTGAATGATCATCTGATTTGGAGTTTGTGTATTTTTGTTGTTGTTGACTTAAAGGAGTAAAGGTTCCCACCAGCCTTCCGGGTTCACTACCCACCGGGTGAAAGGACGTATGCGGGGTGGCACCTCGTCTGTCACCGCTGGCTGGATTACAGGTCGTGCCCTTGGTCTGGTGTACCAGTTTTCCTGAGTTTCCAGAATCTCGTTCTCTGGTCTCCATTAGCTGCACTTGGCATTTCTCTTGAAAAGACCTTCCTATTTACATTCTTATTTAAATCAATTTTTGATGGACACCAGGTTGGCTTATTGACCATTGTCTCTGACCCTGCGTCACAGCAGAAAATGGAATTGCCGAGAAATGTTACAGAGGTCATGGCCCCCAGAGCTACGAGCACGGACCCCGCGGCCACAGGGCTCTCTGGCTGGCAGCAGAGCACACCATGATGGGAAACTGCTGCATCCTGTCTGAGGTCATATACCAAGGACAGAATAGAAGCTCGGCAGTTTGCGTTATTTGTTCCAAAAGGCAGATTTGAAATTCAGATTATGCAAAGGACCAGGGTTCTGTAGGTGAAAAAACAAACAAACAAGAAACATGCTATAGAAAACAAACTTATGGCTACCAAAGGGGAAAGGCGGGGGGAGGGAAAAATTGGGAATTTGGGATTAGCAGATGCAAACTATTATATACAGGATAATAAACAATAAGGTCCTACTGTACAGCACAGGGATCTATAGTCAATAACTTATAATTACCAATAATGAAAGAGAATATATATGTATAACTGAATTACTATGTTGTGCACCTGAAACTAACACAACCTTGTAAATCAACTATACGTCAATTAAAAAACAAATAAACAGAGGGAAGGGTATAGCTCAGTGGTAGAGTGCGTGCTCAGCATGCAAGAGGTCCTGGGTTCAATCCCCAGAACCTCCTCTAATAATAAATAAATAAATCTAATTGCCTCCCCCTTAACCTCCCCCCACCAAAACCAACCAAAAAACCCCGAAGGAACATGGTAACCACAGTAAGATGCACATAGTAGAACTTTTCAATTTACAGATTTAACAAGTTGTGAATGAAGCTTTAACCAGTAAATGACTGTGTGTTAGTCAGAATGGCTGAGCTTACGCTGCAGCAACAAGATCTCCAAATCTTAGTGGTTTAAAATAAGAAACAGTTAATTCTCCTAAACGCTGCATTTCCATCTCCGATACACCAGGGATTTCTGCACACTGTTTTCAACTCAGGGGACCCAGGCTTCATCTCAACATGTGTTTCTATAAAACCGCCATGGCCAGCGGATGATAATGTGGCTTAAGGGACTGGCTCAAGAATAATATATCAGTCACATGTCCCAGGCAAAGCCTGTCACACGGCTGCACCAAACTTCAAATATGTAGGCTGCTTGGCCTCACGAAGTGGCTGCTGGGATAGCAATATTTCGGTGTTGTTTATTTTTTCTTTTTTTTTACCTTTACAGTTTCTGTGTTCATCAGCTAGTTTCCTATATTTAAATTCATATTTGTTGGGATGATTTTATTTTTATTTTTCCATAATAAGACCTGGATCCTGGGCATTGTTTGGAAGATAGACTATCTCACAGAGGTGCTGGTGAGCATATAAAATACCACATTCATTGAGGAGGGCTAATTAACAGAACAGTCTGATAACAGTCTGATACTGAATGAAATAAATCAACCCGGATCCATGAACTTGAGTCTGAGGGCCAGGAGAGACTTCCGTGATATTTGTGGGTAATAATGTAGTCTTTCAGGGGATTTTCAGTATTATGGAGTAGTTTAGCTAAATTCTCAACACAGTCTTTGAAATGGAGAAGTCTGAAAGATTAATGGTCTTAGCCGGCAAACGGCTCTTTTGGTAGAAATGAAACAGTGAAATGCAAATGCAGCCAAGATTAATGACGTGGAGGAGACAGCATTACAGGCCGAATGGAAACAAAAAACAATTCATGAAACTGTTTCAGTGGGAAGGCAGCCTGTGAAATCGCTGTATTTGAAGAGGACCTAATCTAGGCCACAGATCTGTTTGCAAATATGGGCATTCCCAGGGGGCCCCTGGAGGCCTGCATCCAAGTGCATATGGAAAGACAGCTCTACAATCAGGTGGCCTGGGCGCTTCGAGGGCAGCTCAGGTGAAACAGGTCTCTGCTCCTGTGATCTTCGAATACATATGTAATTTAAAAATTTACAGTGAATGTAAGTCCCTAAGGGTTTAAAAATGTATTTTGTTTTGAACTATCGTTGGAATTATCGGTAGTCCTCAACTCATGAAAATAGTATATAAAGAGCAAAATGATGATTTTTTTAAACATTAGAAGAATATATTGGAAATGCCTCTCTTCAGAAGATGGATGGAGAGCGGCGTGGAGTGATGATGAGAGAGGCCCTGACCCAGATGCCAACGTGCGGAGTTGCCCCTTTGATGCCCATGAGACGTGTACACCTCAAGGTAAAGCATCAGGGGAAGGATTTGGATGGCTGGAGACTGTGGGGTTTTTTTGGCAAAATGAAGGAGAATTGTGAAGGGTAAGGGTGATGGGAGAAGAGAATAGACATACTGACTACATAGCAGGTGTTCTCAGGCAGACCATTTAGGCAGCAAGAATAGAAGCTTTGGAACCATCCATGCTCATATATATACCCTTTGGAAAGCAAGGTGGGCCCCCAGGTATGCACTCCTCTGTCAGATAATCTTTGCTCCACCCAGAAAATTGTTCTGGCTTCTCTCTCTGCCCAAACTGTGTCAAAATGATGTCAGTTGTATTTGCCCCTTTCAGAATCATTGTCTTACTTGTGACCTCGTGGCAGCGCTGTGAGGTGCCAAGGGCAGGGACTGATCTCCACTTCCCCATCCTTGACTTTATGTTGCAGAGAAAGAATAGTTTACGATGCCCCCGACACCCTGAAGGATTCCTCCGTCCCCGCTTCCCTTCTCTCCACGACCCGACCTCTCTCTCTTCCACTTCCCTCCTCCGTCCCCTCCGTCCTTCTGTTTATCTGTCATCTTGGTCTATCTTCTCCCCCTGTCTTCTTTCTCCCTAAATATTTCCCCAGAATTAAGTCTTGAAAGCTATTTGCATAAGACCATTACCAAGGGGGTGAGAATGACATTTCTTTCTGGGCCTGGGTTGGGAGCTTTGACAAATGAGGCTGATCTCAGGGAAAACAAATTGTTAGTGTTCTATTGAAATTTTGCTGTGGGTATTAAATATTTGCACGAGGTAACCAGCCACTCTAGGGGTTAGGCAGATGAGTTCCATTCCAAAACCACTAAAATGAAAAGCCAACTACAAATTAGGTTGGGAATGGACCTGCTTGTCCTCAGAGGTTTTGCAGTGACTAATGGATTAGTCCCCAAGTGGAACACAAACCTACTTTGCTTTCATAGACGCAACGAAGACTAATAAATGCTGTCTGTCTCTGCAGCCCTGAGCCAACCGGGGCTCCGTCAGCCTCCGTTTAATAGTGTGGTGCTTCTCAGCTGAGCTTCTTAATTAAGTTGCAATAAGAGCTGGCCCTTAAGAAATCCCCAAACACCTGAGTTCTTGGCTTAATATCCTTTACTAGCTGCAGTGCCAACAAAGGCTTGAAAATAGGACATTCGCTAGCTCCTGAAATCTCCCCTAGGGCCATGCCAAGAAAATATGTATTAAAAGTAAGATTAAAATAATTATAAAACTTTTATTTTTATTTACCTGATACATACGTTCCCCCCAAAACCCAGAATGCTCTGCAGAGGCATCTTCAAGGCGAGCAGCCTACACCCATCATTATAACACCTTCTTAAACACACAGCGCTAGGCTTAAGCTGTAATAACCATCACCCCAAAATCACAGTCGTGTCAAAATTTTGTTTGTCATGTATTAACTTAGATGCTTTTTTTTTCCCATGTGAGGTCTATTGAAGGTCCAGGTGGCCCTCGAGGGCAGTGTCCCTGAGTAGACGCAAGCACCCAGCATGCTCCCATCTTGTGGTGTGGACCTTGCCGCACCCACTTCCCCCATCAAAGTGCAGGACAGAGAGCCGCGGAGCTCCGGCATCTGCCGTGAAATGCTTCAGTGAAGTGACACGCGGTGCCTCTTCCATCCACACCAAGAGTGTGTGGCCCCCCCGGCCCCACTTGGCTTCAAGGGCACGGAAAGTGTCATGCGTCTTTTTTTGGAGTTGAAACCGTGGGTAATCATTAATCAAATCCATTTCACCTGCCTTCACCAAACAAGGACTTGCAGATCCTCCAAGGGCACGTGGCCTGAATAATCAGATGCTTGCCTGAGGTGTTTTCCAGGAACAGGAAGTCAGCTGCAACTAGTTGGAGCTAAACTGGTTAAGATTGGATAGGACCACCTCCCTTCCAACTGGGCATGTGCCAGTGTCCCCTCCATGACCTTTTGACGTCAGAGGGCCGAACGCTCCACCCTCAGATCGTGCTAAGCGCCTTCAGTTTTGAACACGTGTGCCGCGAAGAGGCCTGTAGCTTAGCTACACCTGCACAGGACAGTTACTACACCTCCCTCCACTCACCTTGCCCAGCGCCCGCCACGCCCCCCGCGCCCGCCACGCTCGGACCGCCCTGCTGCTGTATTCGTTATCCTATAAATACCCCAGCGGGTCGCGGCCTTGGTTTCCTCGCTATCGCGTTTGGCTGCCTTTTCGTGTCAGCTATCTTTGCTGCAACGCTTGGCGTCTCGGGGTTTTGGTTTGCTGCGCACCAGAGGAGACGAACCTGATGTAGTAGCGGAGGGAGGGGGAGATGCTCACGGGCAATAGAAAAACTCCTCTCAAGTCCTTTGAAGCCAAAAAGCTATCTGCTATAGAAAAATTTCAGAGCTACTAATAGGGAATTTTTTTTTTTAAAGAAGTCAACAATTTTTTGACTTTTTTCTAAACAATGGGGCCAGGGTGGGAGTGAACCCCTGGGTCAGTCTGTAACCACAGGAAAGTCTGGGGTGTCCTGGAGGAGGCAGCCCCCACAGCACGTCCCCCACCATCCGGAGCAAGGAGACCAGAGTAGCTGAACCAGCTGTCCTGGAAATCCCAGCTCAAGCCCCGCTGGCTGAGTGACGTGGTCTGCCTCCCCTTCTACCTGGTTACTGTCTGGATCCCTCGCCAGGGCTTGTCTTCATCTACTCTTTCCTGCTATACCCTTGCCCCCAAATGATCTTTTAAATGAGCGTCAGTTTCCCCGTCTACCCCATGTATGTGCTATTACTAAGAGGTGCTTCGAGAAGGGAATTTTAAAAAAAAAAACAACTTGGCAGGCTGAAGCTGTAGGCAGGGCTGAGCTGGCATCACACTTGTCCTGTGCATGAGCGTTTGTGCCGACAAGGTGATCGTGGTAGAAACCAGCTTGCGTTTTTCCTGCCCTCGCCTAATTTTGCTCGGACAGCTCTTGATTTTTTCCAAACTCTCCTGCTTTCACCATCAACGTTCCGCTTAATACTGAGCCTAGCCTTTCCTCCTTTCTAATGGATAGTGGGAGAGCTCAGCTTTTTCCTGAGTCCAAACCCCAGGAACCTTTCTGCTTCTGTTCTTCTCTTTGCTCTCTTCCTTAATGTTCCCAGCAACGAATCCCCAAACAGCTTTTTCTCGGGGGACGGGAAGGTCACAGGCCCGCTGCAAACCAAGCACCATGGCCTGGGGTGAAATGCATACTCTGACCTAGCGACATAATTTATCCACGTACTGACCAAGTACGTACTAAGTCCTAGGCAGCATCCTAAGTGCTGCCGAAACAGTGGGAAAACAGATCCCAGCCCTCGAAAAATTGGGTGTTATAGTGGTTCTATTAGTTTCCTATGCTGCTGTAACAAATTACTTTGAAGTTACTGGATAAACCTCACACACTGATGTCTTACAGTTCTGGCAGGTCAGAAGTCCGAAATGAGTTTTCTAAAGGGCTCAAATCAAGGTGTCAGCGGGGCTGTGCTCCTTTGGGGAGGCTCTGGGGGGGAAGCTGTTTCCTGGCCTTTTCCTGGAGGCCGCCTGTATCTCTCTCCTCAGGGTCCCTCCCCGTCGTCAAAGCCAAAGCCAGCGATGTGGGTTGGGTCCTCGCTTTGCATCTCTGGTCAGGTTCCCATCATCACCTGTCCTCTGACCCTCGCTCTACTGCTCCCCTCCTCCACCCTCAAGGTTATCCACCTGGATAACCTACAACAATCTCCTCGCTCGCAAGTTCAGTTGATGGGCAATTTCAACCCCCCCTTGCCATGGAAGGTTAACCTACTCACAGGGTCTAGGGGTTAGAACGTGACATCTTTGTGTGTGTGTGTGTGGGGGGGTTACTCTGCCCCTCACTCAAGCACATTGAGTCCTTGACATCTTCCATATAGTCCTTCCTCATACCAAGATGAGCCCCGTTTGACAAATGAGGCAAGCGGTTGCGTACTTTGCCCGGGTGACAGTAGGCAGCAACCACAAGCCACAGGTTCAAGCGTGCCGATTGTGGCCTTTGGCTAAAGCAGGAGAAAGCTTGGTCGCCATCACATCAGCAGTGGGAATTTCAGCAGTGGTTCAGCTAAAGGGGTAATGGGGAATGGTCTCCACCTGGGGTTTGTTGAGGAGGGAAGAGCAGTTCGTCCTACTCTGGTCCCATCTCTAGTGCAAACCTGCAAGGGGCTCTGAATCTAGCCGCTCGTTTCTCCATGTGACAAACGTGTGGCGCATTTACGTGTCAAGTGCTGTACGTAATTGATGTAACTTTCACAGCAACGCTGGGAGGCGGGTGTCCTGAGAACAGTCCCTCCCCTTTTAAAGGTGCGGAAGCTGAGGCATGGAAAAGTGACCTCAATGATATACCTGGGGCCCCTTTTGAACAGGGGCTGCCTCACTCCAGAACCCTGACTCTTAGCACCACAGTCGACCCCAGGTCACTTGTCACGCCCTCTGTGCGGACATTCTTGAGCCTTTCTGAAATAACTCACCATGCTCCTACCGCAGTCACTAATGCTGTTTTTATTACCCCCCCCCCCCGCCAAATACTATCAGCTGACAGTAGGCCATGTGCTCGCGTCTTATGTTCTGTCTTCCCCATGGAGCGAGGCCTGAGTAGGCTCTGTGTGTCCTGTGTCTGGCACGTACTCAGTGCACATGTGCAGTGAGGGACAAAGGAAGGAAGGAAGGAAGCTGTAACCCCAATGTGACTGTGTTCAAAGATGGAGCCTGCAAGGAGATCATTAAGGTTAAAGGAGAGTGTGAGGGTGGGGCCCTAATCCGATAGGACTGGCGTCCTTGTAAGAAGACACAGCAGAGCTCTCTTCCCCTTCACGCGCAGAGGAAGGGCCATTCTCCTTCCCTCTGGAAGGAGTGCCGAGTTCCTGAAGCAGGCAGGGCCCCGTGAAGGGGTGGTTCAAGGCCTCCCTCCGCTTCATCCTGTAGCGGGGAGAGCACAGAACAGCCCTCAAACAACAGGGGAGGGGGGCATACGGTAAATGTGCAGACCTCGAGTCTGCGGCATCTCAGACGATGGAGGCAGAGTCATCCATCCCTTGGAAGGAAAGGAAGGCAGCCCTTTTCTTTGTTCTCATCTGTTTGGGGGCAGGGAGCTGCAGCTGCTCTTTCTCCCTAAGCAGCTGGAGAGTTAGTGAGGGCGGGGCTGTTTGTTAAGAGGGAAAAGCATTTCTCTCCACTCTCAGGGACCCCAGTCTAAAGGAAACACTCCCTACTCCACGTCTGCTTCACACCTTCTCCTGCGCCCACTTCAGGCCCCGGGCATGCTCGGCCTCAGCATGGCGGCATCCGAGGGGCAGGCCGAGTCAGACCCACCCGTGGCCATGGACCTCCCCCAGCCTCGATTTCCTGCTCAGTAAAAAGAGACAGCTGATTCCTCCTCTCCCGAGGTTGCCACGAGGGTCCAAAGGAACTTGGAGGCCATGGGGTCAGATGGCTGCTTATAGGAGTGAGGCTCCAGGTGGCCAAACCTCCTTTTTTCTTTAAGTACAACTTGGAAATCTGGATGTTTTAATCGGGAGCATTCCAACTAGTTAAAATTAATTTAAATAGCCCCAGGCTGAAACCACATGCTATCAGTTTTCTGAACTAAGGGCAGGGTGGGGGAGGGGAGGGTGTAGGGAAGAACCATGAACCGGGAGTTAAGATGCTTACGTTCGAGGCCCAGCTCTGCCACCTCCAGCAGGTAACTGTCACTCTGCCCAGACTCGGTTTCTGCATTGGTAACGTGGGGATACTAATCCCTCGTCTGCCGATGGCCAATGGATTGCTGTGACGTTCAAATGAAGTAACGTAAATGAAAGGACTTTGTGAAGTGAAATTTACTCACTCACTCATGCCCTCAACAAGTAATCGTTGACAGACTTATGGAGCGAGCCTGTTCTAGATCCCTGGGAGCAGAGAGACGGAGTCAAATAATCATTGAAGGTGGGAACTCCCAACCCCACACATTTCCATGGACCAAACCCCGGCTTCCTCACCCGCTGACTCTGGGAGAGTTAATACTAATATTTGACTCAAAGGATTATTGTCAAGTTTAAATGAGTTAAAATTTGCAAGACATTTACAACATATGCCCAGCATGGAAAATTTAACCATAGAAGCCTTTGATATAACAAAAGATGGTTTTCTTTGCCGTCAACAACTAAGAGGTTAAATTACTCTTTAAGGAGGCAGCTGAATATCTTACCTTTAAAACATATCAGAAGAGGTAAAAGAATGGAGCAATGAACACCACGACAACCAAATCCTTTAAATGTAAAATGACATTTTAATAGTCATTGGCTCTTGAGCACAGATCTCTAGAAGGCCTTGATTTACGAGGGTTACAGAGTAAGGATTAATTCTACTGCCATTAGAACATCTTAGGTTTCTTTTATTAGCTAACTACACAAGTGACACGTGAATACATCTATTAAAAATAATTGAACTATTTAGATGAGGCTAACGTTCCCTTTGCTATTTGCTGTAATTCTACCGTGGCATGTAAGGAAAAAGCCCAAATCTCAGTAACTTAAAGCCACTCAGTATCTTACGGTCTGCTCAAATCCGTGTCCATAGCAAGGCGGTGGGCATCTCCGCTCTATAAGACCCTCACTTATAGACCCCAGATGACCTCCGGAATGTGTCACCAAGGCAAGAAAGCCAAACACGTCCTGGATCATGATGGCATCCTCCCCAGAGTGACACACACTTCCTGTCACTTTCTAGGGGCCAGAGCCAGGTCACGGCCACTCTCAATTCACAGGGCGATGAGGGTCAAGCCTATCCTGTACTTGACCCCAGCACTTCCCTTGGGAGAGTTGCTTAATGTCTCTGTGCCTCAGTATCCTCATTTGTTAAAAAATGAAAACAGAAAGACAGTTCTTATCTCAGAGCACGGGTCAGAGACGAAAACGAGAAAATGAGTGTGAAGGATTAGAATGGTGCTCAGGGTCTGTGATGCCAACGGAGGGGTGACTGACACCTAGAAATCAAATGCATGTTCACAAGTGATGCCATGATGTGCTATTGTTCTGTAACTTAACAGTAGCAGAAGAATTTTTAACAGTGATAGAAGGACACAACGGAAGGTTACATTGCTCTACTGCGTATGAACGTACACAATACAATAGGATAAAATATATGGATCACCGTTTCTGTTTCTGTGAAACTGTTGAGACAGTTCCATTGCTCTTGGCCTGAGGCTACAGGACAACTGATGGAACAAACCATGGGTGTGTGTTAGGGATTCCCTCTGCGAGCGAGAGCCCAGGGCAGTTCCCAGCAGGCGGGTCTCGCCCATCCTTGGCAATTGGATGTCCAAAGCAACAGGAATCAAGGCACTCAGAATCTTAAATGGTGACAAAGCTGGAAACCTAGAGTCTTTCTTGGCCCATCTAGAATAAGCGCTGTTGGCTTTTTAAAAATCGTAATTTACTTGGGTTCACTCTAAGAAACAGAGTATTAATTCATCCTTGAAGAGCACGTGTCTTTGGGAAAGCCTCCCCAGCCGCTCATAGTCATTTCCCTTATGATCATTGGTTTCTGTGTTATTAATAACATGCAGTTTCATGCCCCTCCAGCCCACTCCAGATCCCCGCGATGGTCAGTCATCATTTGGTTGATTTGATTTTTTTTTAAAAAAAAGTAGTTTTAATCGAACCCCTAAAATGTGTTTATTCTAAATGCATTAAGGTTATACTTCTCAAATCGGAAATGTATTACCTCCTTAAATTACCTTGAAAACAAAATCAATAGTTTATTTAAGCAGAGTCAAGAAAAGAAAAAAAAAATGCCCCAAGGAATTTGTGTAATAAGTTTCACTTGGAAAGAAACAATGGCTAAACATGGGGGAGGAATTTTGGTGTAAAGTGAGGAATATGAGCAGCTTGGAGGAGTAAACGGGCACCTAATTTAATACTGTTCATTTCTGTGCACCTTCTCACTAATAGATTGCCAGGGCTTGTCAAGTACAGGTTGCTTTCTGAGCCATAGGAGGAAACAACTTGCGACATTTTTCTTAAAAAAATAGTGACGGCAGTTGGATTTAACTCAGTTACTTATACCATTTCTTTAACCAAATCTTTGAGATCATAAAAAAAAAAAACAAAAAACCTGGGCTGCTTATTAATGCCTTCAAATTGGACTCCAGGGGGGAAATTTGATCTAATTCAGATACCGCCACCTAAGCTGGCTCTGTGTGTGTGTGTGTTTTACATTTAGTTTCTCAGGATTTTCTGCCCCTGGGTCACAGCTCCTCTGCACTGAGGAGAAATGACAGTCCCCGGTGGAGTGACAGACGGAAACCAATATCCTCTAAGACCTGAGATTTCCCATCAACGAATCTTCTGCTGGCACTTTGAAAATACCCGATGGCAAGCAGGAGGCACATTCTTCCCGAAAAGCTGAGGAGCATCTTCTGGGATGGTGGCACTGGGTTGAAAAGCAGGAGGAGAGCAGAGGGTTGCTTATTTCGCCAGCTTCCAAGTCTCTCCAACTTGCTTCCCTTCTAGGTCTACACGCACTGGTCCGAGAAGTCCTAGAATTAGAGGAGAACCGGGACTCCTGGGGCTCGGCTTCAGTCTCATTTATGTTCCAACATGTCCTGAGCACCCCCGACCCGGCGCCTGGCCTTGACCTGGGCCACAGTGGAGACAGGGGAACACAGTAGCTGTGGTCTCTGCCCAGTCTAACTGGAGAGACAGAAAAGGGAAAAAAAAGAACCAGGTAACACATGAAGATAACTCCAGGTGGTGCCAAGGGCCACAAAACAAAGCCCCTAACAGCCAGAGTCCTGACCTTTCATGACTTGCCTCATTCCAAAACCCAGTTCACAGCTTGGCTTCCCGTATCCCATCTGCCCGTCTCTTCCCAATACAACTTTTTTTTGGTAGGGAGGGGGGCTTTAACTAGAGCCAGTTTCTCCTATTTGTGGCCAAAGAGCCCAGTAGCTTCAGGAATGGAGAGTGTTTGAGAAATAATTGGAGTTCTCCCTAATAAGACTGCCCTCAGAAGGACTGCGAATAAATTGAGATCAGAACATTGGGTGGAGAAGGGTAACTTCTTTCCTGTTTGTAGGAGACACTTGGCAGGGTTTTGGCTGCCCCATCAGACTGTGGCTAAACACACTTATCAGACTGTGGCTAAACACACTCCCTGTTTTGGGGGGGGGGAATTTCCCCTCTTCACCACCATCCCATCTCCAATCTGGAAGCCGGAAACCTGCTTCCTCCACTCCTGCACGTAGAGAGCAGTTATGTGACCCGGACTCAGTCAGCAGGCGCCCACGTGGAGACCTCCCTTAGGAGCGCGTGACGTAGAGGAGAAGGGTTGGTGATGGCTGCTCTGGTGACAGGGCATCACGACTTGCTTCCAGAGGCAGCTGTGGCCAGAGTGCTGGAATCCGGTGCTCAGGGGCCACACTGGAGAGTTCCACAGTGTTAATCAGACAGGGCTCCTGGCTCACAAGCTCCGGGAAGCCTGGGCTGCAGTCCCTCCCAGGGAGTCCGGGAGCTCCCCAACGCCACGTGCTAGATTCCTTTCCTGTTTAGAGCGGACACCAGCGGCCGAGCAGATGTGTGGTTCGGACCTTCCATTCACATGCTCATCCTTGCCAGGCCTGAACAGCTGGTGGGCCCTGCAGAGCCACCACCCAAGTCACCTCCCTGCAGCAGCTGACAGACTAAGAAGCTGAAAATGTGTATTTTTGTTTCATAATATGAAAATCGGATTGTAAGTCAACGGCGAGCCCATCTGCGAACGTTCCCACAGATGCTAAATGTCCCAAGTTGGTGGACAAGCCCCCCGGAGCGTTCTCAGCATTGACATTAATAACAACTAAGATGGATTCTCCTGGGGCCAGGGGATGGGGATGAGGGCTGATCAGACTGGGAGCCTCTGTGCCCTGGTCCCTGAACCCCGTGAGAAGTGAGGCAGGGGGCTGGGGGTGAGGAGAAAACTCAGGCTGACCCTAATACAGGATTCTATTACAATTGTGAAAAGTGCACTATTGATCAAAACAATATAACTATTGTGGGTGGGGCTGTTTTCAATTAATTCAGGAATGAATATTGTTTATAAAGAGACAGATTTTTGCATCAATGCTAAATCCTCTTCCCTTTTTACAGAAGTTTTTAATTTGATTGCTGTAAGCATGACAAACCTTGTTCATATAAATAGATGGGAATTAAAGAGCTTCTGTTATGTCACTCAACCCCTTGAATGCCTTCCACCAAAATGCCTTGCTTTCTGGCTTTTGAATGAGTTTGCCAACGGGTGGTATGAACCAGGTGGGAGATGAGTGAAGAGAGGGGGGTCTTTGGGTCCCACAGTGGTGTAGCCCCGGCCATGTGCATCCACTCCAGGTCACGGGCCCTGTCTGGAGGCCCCACTCTAGGAAGCCCTTCTGTCTCCAGGTTCCAGAAACCTCCCTCCCCACACCCTGCCCAGGACCCTGCACTCGCCTTTGTAATTCCCCTCCATCCTGCTCTCAAGTTTTAAATAGCACCTAAGTGGAACTACCCTCCAATTAGCCAATGTGAGCTGTGCCATCGTTTTTCCTGCTGGAATCCTGACCGATCAATCTTTCTTTTATGAAGTGGGAGAAAGGCATTTGTGAAAGAGGATGTGGAAAAGAACCCACAGAGTACACATGTCAGTTGAGGGTCTGGAAATTGATTTTCTTAAAACTGCCTGTGCCTGTGAACCTTTACAAAGTCACCATGTGCCTCTAGAGGTCTTGAGTGCTTGAATTTGATGATCGCTGATCTCATCTAACCATCTGCCCCTCTCCTCAGCCCCGTAATTACAAGATCCATGTTGGGAACCAAAAATCATTAAAGAAAGCTGGTGACTGTTTTAGCATCCAGACACAAGGATGTGTGTACTCCTCTTGCCCTCAAAGCAGGGAAGCCAGTTCCCTCCTTGAGATGATGATGTCTGGGAGGGGCTGAGCTCAGGAGGCCAGGACCCCAGGGTCGCCTGCTGGAGTCGAGCACTTTATCACCCGTGACATGGAGCCTGCCTGGTTTATCCGCCAGGCTCTCTGCCGTGCTGATTTAGAAATTCCAGACAACCCATCGAGAGTTGTTTATGGCAGCAGTGGGCAACTGATCTACAATAACATGTAAAAAGATAGGGGTCCCCAGGCAACAACGGCAGCTGCCGTTTAAGTTGAAATTGGAGTTAAAATGTGCTCTGAATCCACCTGCTAGCAGGAGGGGTGGTGATTTCACGCCTGCCATCCCTGATGCTGGGTAGAAACCTCAGGGTCATTGCCTAATAGTCTAGGCGTCATCCCCCCGAGAGAGGAGGTTCCTGGCAATGGCTGTGGGTGCATTTGCATTGGCTGCCCCTGGGCCTTCTCCCCCAGGGTCATTCAGATGTAAACCAGCTTCCATCCCTTCCTTCCTTACTGTTCTTGATTTTGGTACCCACTTCCCCACTTACACAAGAGGAGAGGCTCATAGCCCTCTTTGCATCCGGGATTCACCTGGTCTTTGTAAGGGAAGTGAGGTAATGGATGTGCACATTCTCACAGCACTTTGCTGGGAAGGCAGGAAATAAATCCAGCCTGATTTCTGGCCCGTTTCTCCTGCTTTGCTCGGCCGCATGACTCTCTGAGACCAGGCTGGGGAGGGTGAGTGGAAAGGAATCCTGTCCCTGCCTGGACAGGCTCAGATGAGCCCTCTGCATTAAATCGGGGCTGTGGGAGAAAGTGGGGAGGGAGGCGATGCCCACCATCTCCCCTGAGGGGAACGGGTGTTCTCACCTCTCGCCTGGGTTAATGGGCTCAGCCACTTTATGGTTGGCTTCATTTCTGTTTCAGAATAAGAAACAGAGGCTCAGAGAGGGGCAATAACTTATCCAAGAT
Organism: Vicugna pacos; assembly: GCF_048564905.1. Taxonomy (NCBI): domain Eukaryota; kingdom Metazoa; phylum Chordata; class Mammalia; order Artiodactyla; family Camelidae; genus Vicugna; species Vicugna pacos. The sequence continues at coordinate 35,731,459 of NC_133005.1, read as the reverse complement.
CACGGAGCTGGCAACAGGGCAGGAGCAGAACTTGTACACAAGACTTGACTGCTGTGCATGCAGTGTTTGCGCTTTTTTAAGCAATGAACAAAATTGGCAAAGCCCTGCCCTAGGGGGCCGTCAAAGATGGATGTGGCACAATGAACAGCCCATCAGGTGGTGGTCAGGGCTGTGGGGGGAAGAAAAACAGAGGAAAGGATATCCTTGGGGAGGGGTGTCCTTTCTTATAAGGTGATCAGGGAAGTGACAGCCAAGTGCGAAACCGGCTGTCATTGTGACTCATTTGCCAGCACATTAAAGTCTCACAGCAGTGCGGGAAGCCTGTACTGTTATCTAGAACGGTTCACAGGTGGGGAAACTGAGGCAGGCTGCCCAAACGTCTTCATGAACAGGAGCAGATTTCTACCATTCCCAGCTTCCCTGGTCTTCCCCCTAGGCCTCAGGGATGGTCCCTTACATTCCACCAGACCCCTAGGAAGATCAACCCTAAATACTAATTTTTTTAACAAATGGACCAGAATGTGTTATCCATCCGATTAACCTTGGTCCCCACAGAGTGAGCTCCAGGAGGAACCATGCTTATTCCAGCAATGGAGTCTTTGTCAAGGTGATTGCAGCCGCCTCCAGGATGCTCAAATCTGGGGTGAGAACCACAGGGGAACATGTCTCTTTAATCCACAGTCACATCTTACCTGGGCCTCCCCTGAGCCTGAAGCACGTTTCCTTCTCACTAATCGTAAACCTGAAATCACCTCCAGACATTTATAAATGCCAAGCTCACCCTCCAGGGGCCAGCTGGATGGGCATGCTACCTGCACAGCTGCCTGGAGCTCCACACTCAGAAAGGTCCACGCTCGGTTTAAGGCTCTGCATGCTGTTACAAGACTTGAAATTCTTAACCTTTGGACACAGGACTCTGCATTTTTATCTTGCTTTGGGCTGTACACATGATCTACCTGGACCTGCCACCTTCCAAGAAGCGAGGTTTGCCTTCTCTCAGGTTTTGAGAAACACAGGGTCCCCAAGTGTCTGATCAGTGGATATGTCACTGGAGGGTCCCACTGAAAAAGCCGTGCTCAGTGGAATTCACAAGTTCCATTGATTTTTGCTGTTAACACATGTCTGACCACTGCTCAGCTCACACCCTGAGAGCCAAGCCACAATGTCAGTATCTGAGCCAGAGAGATTCTTCCTCTCCCATCCATTTCTCCTGCTTGAGGATGGGTTTGACCAGGGCATCACTGAGCCCTGCCTGCTCTATTGATAAGTTTGGGGCTGTGCCCCAGATTGTTTATAACTGGATAAAGTGATTCCTCCCTCTTCTGGGGACAGGCCTCCAGGTTGGCTCGCCCTACAGTCTTATTCAGCTGAGGCCCTGCTCATGAGCCCAGAGCCATCATCCTCAACCATCCAGGAGCCGCTGTGAGAACCCAGACAGTCCCAGGAATGTCCCCCCAGGTTGTCCTCCCCTCTGAAAGTTTTGAGAGGAGGGTTTGAGAAGCTATAATAAAAACGAGGAGGATGGTTTCCAAGCACAAAATGAAACTGTGGGGCCCCTTGTTCAAAACTTATTAGGAATTCTAAGACCACAGAGAATTAAACCAAGCCTGGGACCCTTCTAAACAAACTACTCACGTTGCAAGCCCGTGAAGCCAGTGATGTTTCCAGGGTCCTGTAACTTGCCACAGGGTGAAGCAGGCTGTGTGTCTTTTGAAAATAATTGCAAGCTTCGTTCTTCATTCATCTCTATCACGGGAGGCCCAGGCAGTCAGGCCACGGACAGCTAATCAAAGCCAGAGCCCGAGGCTGCCGGGTGTGGTCTCCAAAGGCAAGGGAGGAGGATGCATAGGCTTGCCCGTGAGCTTCTTACGGGCTGTGTGTGCTGCCCAGCATGCCAGCAAAGCCAAAAATTACCCCCCAAAGCCTGCAACTTCTGAGCAGCCTTTTTACACATCCTACTCAGAAAACAGCCTCTCTGTATTTTATTATTTCAAATCCCAGCCAAATAGCTCTCCACTTGCAGGCTGCCCTAAATTTTTTTCTATCTTCTGATTATTGAGAAATTGAGGTTTTATCCATCGATGTGTAGGTCTGTCGATGTGGTGCGGGCTGTGGCAGCCAAGGGGACTGGCCGGAGAGTTTGCACCGACACGTGGATTTTGCTTAGCTTTTATTTTTATATCAGGTGGTTTTAGTTGGAGGGTTATGGGGATTCTGGGAGAGGAGGTAAACGTTCTCCAAAGCCACCCCTTCTGTTAGCTAGAAGAGAACTGAGAAAACTTCTACTTCATCAGAACATTCTGCCTATTTTTTCTCAATTATTTCAAGACACCCAGACTCCAGCAGCTTCTCGTGAACTCCAGCTCCGCCATCCTGGTCCAGGCCACCGCTGTCCATGGCCACGGTCTCCTAACTGCCCTTCCCACTGCCATCCCTGCTGTTCTCCTTGCAGAAGCCAGTCATCTTTTTTTTTAAAAAAAAAATCGTTATTTTTACACTCCTGCTGAAAATGTTCTAGTGAGTTCCACTGACGCTTGGAACAAAACCCAAACACATTCCTACCGCCCACAAGCCTCTCCATGATCTAGAACTCACTGCCCCCGCAGCCTCGTCACCTGCCCCTCTTCTCCACGTTAGTCCCCTAAAGCTCCTTGAACAAATCAAGTCCATTAGTGTTTCGTGGCCTTTGCGCCTGCTGTTTCCTGTCTAGAAATGCACCTTTCCACACACATCCATGGGTGGAAAGAAGCAGAATAATTTCCCACCTCCCACCAAGATGTCCATCCATGCGCTCATCCCTGGAACCTGGGAATACAGTGAGATTCTCCTGGGTTATTCGGGTGGACCTAGTGGAATCACCAGAGCCTTTAAAAGCAGCAGAAGTCAGACTCAGAGTTCCACGATTCAGTGTGTCTTTGGCTGAAGATGGAGGGGGCCACGTGGAAAGTATGGGGAGGAAGTGAGTTTCGCCTACAGCAGTGAGCTCAGGGAGAGGGTCCCAAGCCCTAGATGAAAACCACCGCCCTGACCGACGCCTTGATTTTAGCCCCGTGAGATCTGAGCAGAGAAGGCAGCTCATCTTCTGGCCTCCAGGTCTGTGAGATAATATGGGTGTGGTGCTGCAGCTGCCGCATTTATGGCAATTCGTTAGAGCAGAAGCTGTCTTGTTTCCTACCGTATCCCCATCACTTATGTCCGAACGTGGCTTACAGTAGTTGCTCGATCAATTTTTGTTGAACGAATGACTTCTTTATCCGTTCTGCAAAGAGTCTAAGAATTTGAGAAGGGAGATATCTTATCCAGGGGCACATCGGAAGGCTGCAGGTCCAGCCAGAGCTAGAACCCAGAGCCCAGACACCCAGTCCCGACTCAGCCCCTAGGCTCGTACCCCTTGTGCTGTCATCAGGTTTTCCAACAACTTATTTAAAGTTGAGACCATGGTGAGTTAGCTGAAAGTTCAAGGCCAAGAGGACCTCATTTCATTTATTGATTCCTTCAACAAGTATTTAAGGACCTACTCTGTGCCAAGCACTGTCCTAGTGAGTGGTTTTCAGTTAAATCTTTTTTCCTCCCCAAGGATGAGACATTTGAGCAGAGACTGGAATGTAATGTGGTGATGTGCCTTGGATGGGAGAAGAACATCCTAAGTAAAGGAGGCAAGTGCAAAGGCCCTGAGGTGAGAAAGTTCTTGGCATCTTCCAGAGATGCAGGGAGACCAGTAAAACTGGACTGGAAGCGGGGACGATGGCCAGATATTACATGAGGGAATCACTGAGCTGGGGGACAGACTGCAAGGCTGTGTAGACAGTGAAGCCTTGAGATGGGAAGTTGGAGGATTTCAAGCAGAGGAGGGGCATGATCTGGTTTATATTTTAACAGGAACCTGTATGGAGGATGGGCTGTAGGGAGGCAGGGCAGCAGCTGGGGGACCAGTTAGGAATCTATCACAATTGTCCAGCCAAGACGCAGTGTTGGTTTATCTCAAGTTCTCTCAACCTCAACGCTATTGACATCTGGGGCTGCATCACTTTGTTGGTGGGGACCATCCTGTGCACTGAAGGATATTTCACAGCATCCTTGGCCTCTACCATCTAGATGCCAGTAGCCCTTCCAGCTCAGGTATAATAACCAAAAATGCCTTCAGACATTGCCAGATCCCCTCCACCCCAGGGGATGAAACTGCCCCCTCTCCCCCGGCCCATGGAGAACCACTGTCCTGGTGGAACTCTCTGTGCTGGGTCAGGCTACATCTCGTCCTGGGAAGCCAGGCTTGTCTCTCCCTGCAGGTGCCTCTTTTTCTTCCCAGATTTTGGGACTGTGGGTTGCCCTGTGGCCTCAGCATTTCATTGGGTTGGAGAAAAGTCACAGACTTGATGCTAATCTGGTTTTGTCCTTTGTAAGATTGGGAGCTGTGTTCTCTCCAGTGCTTTGTAACTCTGGTCAGAAGGGGATCCTTTTTAACAAGGAGGAAAGAATTTCCCAGAAGCCCCCAGCTGACTGGCCCTCATTGTTCCTTGACCAGAAGTGGTCAAATGCCCAGCTGTGGGATTACTGTGATTGTCAGGGTTGAGCTGTCGCCTTGAGCTGGGCACACTGCTGCCTGAACAGATCTAATCTGTACTAACAGAGAAGAGGAAAACAGCCAGCAGTCTCTGCCACAAACCCGTGGTGCTCATTTATCTGTTTCATTTACTAGAGCTAAGCCCCCTGACACACAAAGCAGGTGTCACATTCTATTTACAACCCCTGTGCTTGTTATGACCCGGTACTTAGTATCTGTCCACTGAAGGAATACCTGAGCAGGGGGCTCATCAGAGATGTCCAGGGCTGCTTTGTGTTCCAAAAACCCAAAATCAAAGTCCCCCTGCAAGATCGCCCACATAGCCTCCCTCCCCACCTGTCTTCTGCTCTGAAATGCCCTTGGAAGACCAGAACTGGCCTGTGCTGTGCACTTGTACCTCACTAACCTCACCTAATCCACATGATAGCCCTGCAATGCCACTGCTACTGTTCCCATTCTTAAAATGAGGAAACTGAGGCTGCGGGAGGTCAGCGAAAGAGCCGTCAGCCGCCCGGGGGGTCGCAGAGCCGGGTTAGTTAGATTCTCTACTCTGGGGCTGCTCTGCCCTGCTTTTATTGAATCAGCAGTCCCATTAATCAGCTCATAAGTGAATTTTCTGGAGGGTGATTGTAAAACAAGATATGCTGTCACAGAGAGAAACCTAAATTGAATTGCCCTTATCATCAGATGGACTCTGCTTTTTCAAACCCTTCTGAGAGCTATTATCCACCGAAGACCCACAAGCTATAGTTCGCCCACAGAGGATTCGTAGCTGTGCTGCCCAGGGCGTTACTCATCTTAACACACAATTACATGTGCGCTAATGCTCTTGTGTCTGTCTCATTACACAGTGAAATTCACATGTTTAATCTTCCTTGCCCGCTTATCCAAAAGAGACCTGTTGGTGGATAATAAAGCAAACAGACAAATTGCCACCTCTAACTCTGATCTCAGAGCAGTGTCTTAACTGGTCATGGCCCTATTGTCTTTCACTAGTGAGAATTTAGAGTAACCACCATTGCGGTCTGAGGTCACACGTAAAACAGTTCATGGGTGACTATAATTAAACCAGTTTATTATTCTCCCATCTCCCAAACTAACCCTCCTTTCATGAAGTTACACTGTGATGCACCGGGCATTACTACAAATTAGACTATACAGTTAGGTGTAATTAAGGGGGGAAATAGGTACAGCGATGCAAAGATGAGCCCGATTTTGCCAGAATAAATCCATCTCTGTCAACATGCCAGCTTAGGGAGGCGGCATGAAATTCAATTATCTTTCCTCTAACTTAATGGGGCTTATGCTCTGATTTTTCATTATCAAAATTTCTCTAGACATATAAACAGACTTTTTTCCCATAATGCAATTACAGTTCTGCACAGAAGACAACTTATGTCTAAATGGAAACACAGGCAGAATTAACCATAACAAGAGTTGTGGGTGATGCTGGAATTTCTATTTTAAAACCACGTGCACTGTCCCCATTCGGGAGCTGAAGGGCTTGAGCCTAACCCTTGAGGGTGACCCTGCAGCCTCTTCTGCTCTTGAAAAGCAAAGTTCAACCCAAATTTGTGACCATTAAAGCCCCCTTGCTCCAGCCTTGTGCCCTTTTCCTTCTGAGCACCCGTGCCAGGCTGCAACCATTTTTCCTCTTAACATTTCTCTTTCATGTGCCGATTTGTTTCACTTGGTGAAAGATCGACTTACAACCCTCATAAAATCCCTTCTCTCCAACCCAAACTTGGCTGGAAAGTGCTCAGTCAAAACTGGCCCAAGTGTATTTCAACTCTTGGTGGGGATTAAACACACAGCCCAAATGACTTTTTTTAAATTGTTAATAGGAGTCCAGGGAGCAGAAGAGCACTCTGGCTTAGCCAGGGAGCCAGAACCAGGCGGGTGTTCTGCCCAGAGGGCCGCCACGGAACTCACAGGAGGAAACGGGGCTTGTGAGTGTCAAGACATGGGTCCCCTCCAGGTTAAACCAACAAGGGGGTGGGGTGTCAGGCGTGATGAGAGGACCCTGAAAAAGCCATTATCCAGCCAGGAGGATCACAATGAGAGATGCCATCAGGCTGTCCCAGATGCAGTGGTTGGAGACGGGCAGGGGCTGTCAACGCAGGAGATGAGGAGGGTTCTGAGAATTACACTGAGGCCCCGCCCAGTCGTGACTGAGAAACGACTTCCCAGGCTGGGGAGCATCTGAGTCCCTGAGGCCCTTCTTATTTCCCAGACAGACACTTGCTTGGAGGGAACCTGGAAAACAGGCTGAGGCCTCAGACGCAGAGAACCACAGGGTTTGGTGTGAATTATGGGAAAGAAATGTGGCCGGAGGGTGCACTGCAGCCCCTCCAACCCCGTGAGTGTCTGGGTGAGTTAAGTCCTGACCTGAAGCCAAATCCACAGTACCTGCCTGCAGTGAACACACCCGTGCTTGCACAGGTGCACAGACACACATGGATGCTCTCTCACACACACTGCCGTTTATACAGTAGTTCATTCATTCATTCTACAACCATTTATGGAGGACTCCCTCTTGCCAGGTACCACATTTTGTTCCAGGAAAACTCAGATGAACAGAATCTAGTTCCTGAGCACCAGGAGCTCTGGTTCACTTTGAGGGCAGCTGGGAAAAGAGAGGCAGCCTCACGGTGGAAAAAAATATGGAGACATCAGCAAATCCTAGTTTTGCACAATGACCTCTATCTACAATTCCCTACCTGCCTAGAGACTGAAAACCCTGCGCCCTGCACACAGTAGGACAAGCTCATTTTGACAATCCCCTTTCTCCTCTTCCCCTTCCTGAAAGTTCTAAATCATTCCCTGCCCCCTCTCCTCTCTGGACAGTCTTCCTGCAGCTTATTTTAATCACTTTTTGAGTTAAAAGTCAATATTTAATTAACCAAGTAATTACATTCAGCTTACATTTGAATCTGGGTATTTGCACATCTGTGCATGTTGGAACACCCGCCCGTGCGCCCCCTCCATCTGTCCCCTGCCCGCTTTCCCACAGTGCTGCCTGCCCTCCCTTTGGGGCAGAGAAGGGAGGCTGCTTGTGAGCGGGTTCTCTGTGGGACAGAGACGCAGGGAGGGTGGGCTTTCCCTGGAGGACACCCGGTGTCTCTCCCCAGAGCAGGAAGAGTTACTCACAGCTTGTAGTTAATAGCGAAAGGGATTAGTTACTGCACCTCCACTACCCATTACAGAACCACTGGAGGGTTTTAATTAAATTAAAGCTGTTCGTTCCATATGGAAAGATGGTGGGGAGGACAGACTGAAGACCGCTCACCTTGTAAAAGAGGTTCTCCCAGCTTTGTTCCACATGTGGAGGGGAGAGAACTCGTCACAACAGCCTGTCCAGGTGTGTGACTTAGTGTTCTAATAAGCAGCTCCAGGGGAGATGGTGGCAGGGGTGCCTGGCTGATGGCACGCTAGACATTTGCATATGAAGGATCTGCCTCCTTCAGGCCTTACTGGGATTTTAATAGAAATTCCCTTCCACATATGTCAATTAGAGAACTGACTTTTTCACTATGTTGAGTCTTCCACTCAGTTAAAAAAAAAAAAAAGTCTTTCCAATTATTTAGTTCTTTAATTTCTTTCAACATTTTGTAGTTTTCAGCATATAGATCTTGTGCGTGTTTTATTAATTTTATGCTAAAGTATTTCATTTTCTTTGAAGTAATTATAAGTGACATTGTCTTTTTTATTCTATGTGTTCATTGCTAGTATACACATGCAATTCATTTATGTGTGTTGATATTGTATCCTGTGACCCTTCTGAACTCACTAGTTCTAGGAGTCTTTTGGTAAATTCTTTGGGATTTTCTCTGTAGGAAATCATGTCATCTGCAGATAGAGACTTATTTCTTCTATCTGTATATCTTTTATTTTTCTTGCCTTATTGCACTGTCTGGAACTTCCAGTAGTATGTTCAATAAAAGTGGTGAAAATGGACTTTCTTGCCTTCTTCCCGTCCTTAGAGGCAAAGCAATTAGTCTTTCACCACCATGAATGGTATAAACTGTAGAGTTTTTGCAGAGATGCTCTTTATGAGTTTGAGGAAGTTACACTCTATTCCTAGTCTGCTGAGCATTTTTTTTATCATGAATGGATGATTTTTCTTCAACTAAAATGATTCTTTTTTAGCCTATTGATATGGTAGATACTGATTTTTGAATATTGAACCAGTCTTGCATACCTGGAAATAAATCTCTCAGCTTGGTTATGTTATAAAATTCTCTTTACACATTGTTGGATTCAATTTGCTAATATATTTGAAAAGTCTGTGTTTAAACTCATGAGGGATATTGGTCTTCAGTTTTCTATTTTTATTACTGTTTTTGTCTGATTTTGGTATCAAAGTAAAACTGGCCTCATGAGCTGGAAAGTGCTTCCTCTTCTATTTTTCTGGAAGAGATTGTGTAAAGTTGGTGTTTAATTAAAAAAAAAAGTTAGATAAAATTCTCCAATGAAACCATCTGGATCTGGGGATTTCTTTTACAGAAGCTTTTTAATTACAAAGCAATTTCATAAATAATTTCAGGACTATTCAGGTTATCTTTAGTCTTTAGAGTTTGGCAGTTTGTGTTTCTCAAAGAATTGGTCCATTTCTGTGAAGTATGAAACTTATGAGCATACAGTTCATAGTATTTCCTTTCATCCCATTAATGGCTATATGATCTGTAGTGACACTGTTTTATTCTTGGTATTTATTTCTTCTCTCTGTTTATTTTTGTCAGTCTTGCTAGAAGTTTTTCAATTTTATTGATCTTCTCAAAGAATCTGTCCTTTGTTTCATTGCTTTTTCTCTATTGTCTTTGTTTTCAATTTCACTGAAGCCTACTCTTATTTCCACAGTAAAAATAAGAGTACTTCCTTCTGTTCACCTCAGGTTTACTTTGTTCATCTTTATCTAGTTTCTTGAAGGAGGAACTTAGATTACTGATTTGAGATCTTATATCTAAACATTTAGTATTCTAACTTTCTGTGTGGCTTTACCTGCATCTCACGAATTTTGACATGTATTTTCATTCAGTTCTATGTATTTTTAGAACTTCCTTTTAAAAAAAAACTCCTTGAGACTTCCACTTTGACTCTTGGGTTATATAGAAGTGCGCTATCTAATATTCACGTCTGAGGATTTTCCAGTTGTCTTTCTGCCGTTGCTTTCCATGTCGAGTTTGATTCCATAATGATGAGAAAACATAGTATTTGAATTCTTTTAATGTGTTTGAGATTTGCTTTATGAACCAAGACACGGTCTCACTTGGTGAATGTTCCATACGGGCTTGGGAAGAAGCGTACGCTCTTGCTGGACGAAGTAGTCTACAAACGTCAACAGATCCAGTTGATTGATGGTGCTGGTCAGCTTACATCCTCGCGGATTTTCTGTCTGCTCGGCATGTCCGTTACTGATAGAGGGTGTCAAATACTGATATGTTAGGTGCTGAAGTCTCCAACTATAATGGAGGATTTATCTGTTTCTTCTTTCAGTGCCATCAGTTTTTGCTTCCCATGATCTGAAGCTCTGTTTAGCGCACACACATTTAGGATTATTACATGTTCTTGGTGCATTCATCCTTTTATCGTTACAGAATGTCCCTAGTAATTTTCTTCACTCTGAAGTCTACTTAATTGGATACCAATATAGCCACTCCTGCTTTTTTTTAAAGTAATGTTTACATGACACAACTTTACCCATTCCTTTACTTTCAGCCTTCCTATGTTGTGTTTGAAGTGAGTTTCTTGCACACAGCATGTAATTTGGTTGATATCTTTTAATCCCCTCTGCCTCTTTTAATTGATACATTTAGGCTCTGAGACTTTAATTACTGATGGGTTAGGGCTAAAGACTGCTGTTTTATTATTTATTTTCTATTCCTTCCTCCTGTTTCTCCTTTCTTGCCTTCCTGGGGGGTTTTGAATGATTTTTAAAACTTCATTTTGATTTATTTATGTTTTAGAGTATTTTCTCAGTGGTTGCTTAGGTATTACAGTGTGCATGCCTACTGCTAACAGTGTCTTTAACACTGCACGTTAAATATGAAGCCTGCCTTCACCCTTCTCGCTTTAAAAATGCAATTGTCTGAAGTGTTTCATACGCGCACCACATCACATGATGTGACTGTTTTTGCTTCAACCATCATCTATGATCTAAGAAACCCAGGAAGTGATCTCTTATACTTACACCTATTTTTACCCATCCCAATATTCTTTTTTTCTTCTTGAAGTTCTAAGAATTCTCCTGCGCTGATTTCTTTCTGCTGATATATTTGAAGCGAGTTTCTTATAAATAGCCTAAAATTGGGACATGTTTTAAAATTCACTCTGCCAATCCTCGTGTTTCAGCTGGTGTATTTAGATTGTCTACACTTAATATAATCATCGATGGGGCTTAAGTGTGACATTTTCTGTTTTGTTTGTTCTTTCTGGTGTCCATTCCTTTTGATCTTCCTGTGGGTTGATTAAACAATTTCTAGCATTCCATTTTGATATATCTATGGTGTTTTTAAGTGTATCTCTGTATAGATTTTTTTTCATGCTTGCTCTAGGTATCTTCATAACTTACCACAGTTGATTGGTGTCCTCACTTTACCAGTTTGAGCAGAGCACCTACTTCATAGACTCCAATGAGATACTTACAAGTACAGTGCTTAACACAGGAGATGGCAGTAATAAAATAACACCCAACCCTTACTGAGTGCTTATTGTATACTAGGCCCTGTTCTAGGCAATTCCTGTGTATTAACTCATTTCACCATTACAATAAGCCAGTGAGGAAGGTATCATTACTGCACCCAACATACAATCAGGATGGGAAGTTATAGAGGGATGAGGTAACTTTCCCAGGATCCCAGGGCTAATAGGCCAGGGACGAGAAATAGAGGGGACCCCTCACTGGCCACAGATCTGAAGGGGCTAGGAGTGGGGGAGTAGTGCCCAGTGAGAGCGGTAGCTGTGGGTGAGGGTTGGCGTGGGGAGCTGAGGCCATAGGAAGAGGGTCACAGCCACGGCCACATTCTGCCCCCCCCCCCAGCACGGGGATCTGCCCACACCTCCTTCCTGCCTAACTGGCTGCCGCCTCCTCTGGGCCAGACACAGCCGGAAATGACCGGGTGCGGGAGCCCAGGTGACCCAACTGTGGAGGTGGGCACAGGGCAGCGCTGAGGAGGGGGAGAAGAAATGGGGGCAGGAGAAGCACAGCAGCCATCCCTGCTACTGGAGGTTCTGACTCTGAGAACTTTTCCTTGGTGACCCAGGAGGAGGGTGACAGGGCAGGGAGGCCTCTGAGCCTCTAGACCCAGCAACTAGCACAGCCCTGAGGAGCCCAGCATCCCTCACTGGAGAACTCAAAAGACCTTAACAAAATCTCCATTCTTTTATTTATCTGAGTATGCATTTGGCACTGACTGTGCCAGGCATTGTACAAGGTACTGGGACAGAGCTGTGAGTAACACAGGCCCACTTCCGGCCCTGGTGGAGCTGACCCTCCAGTGGGGGGAACTGGGCAATAAATAAAATTTCAGGTCTAGTGAGGATTAAGAGGGAGGGAAATAAAACCGATTATAAAATACAAAGAGTGCCTGGGATGGGGGCACCACCTCAGAGAGGGTGGTCACAGCAGGCCTCTATGAGGAGGTGACATTTCTGCCAAGGCTTGGCAGAGGAGAATGAGCCTATCATACAAAATCCAGGTTTAAGAAAGAGCAAATGCAAAGGTCCTGGGGCAGGAACACACATGTCCAAGCAGCAGAAAGAAGCCATAGGCCTGGAGAGCAATTGAGAGGAAGGGGGAGAGGTGGGCAGGGGCTGGATCATGCCCACCCTGTAGGCCTTGGTGGGAAGTTTGCATTTTCTACCCTGAGCCATGAGAAGCCAAGGAAGGGTTTGAGCAGGTGAGTGACAGGACTGGGACTAGGTGAGCTAAGTGCTTTGCATCTGTGCATCTGGAGTGGCTGTCCTTCAAACCTGTGCCCTGAGTGCCTCCCTGGTCTCACACAGTCCAGGCCCTGCTGAGTTGTACGTTTGGATTTGAATTTTAGAAAGATCCTGCTGGCTGAATCCTGGGGAGAATGGGGGTTAGAGGCAGGGATTATGGGGGTGAGGAGACCCCTAGGGTTGCAGTCCCCGGGATTTAAAACTAGCAAGAATTTTTGTTATGAGATCTGCTGGCAAAGGGCCTTCACACATCCCCATTGGATTGGGTTCTTATAACAGCCACGTCTCTCCGTATTAAAGGAGAAACTGAGGTTCCTCATTGGCTTATTAATGGGGAAACAGAACAGGCGAGTGACAGAGCCAGGACTGAATCACAGAGTCGTCCAGCCCAAAGGGGATGCCGTTCATACCCGGCTCACCCAGATCCCTCCCTGAACCACATGCTGCATGAGCGCTGGGCTGCCTCCCACTCACCTCTGATCCCTCCTGGTGCCAGTGGAGAAGAGATGATCAGAAATAGCTGCTTCTCCAAATGCGGCTTCTTCCTTTCCTTTCTACGGGGTGATCTGTCTGTTGCATTGGTTGGATGGTTCAGAGACAGGCTGATTATCTGACTTGGATCTTGGGCTGCCCCCAACACATCCAGCAGGGCCTGGCGGAGAAATTCTGTCTACAGAAGGGGTCTCGAAAGACTTTTCTGCCAGTCTATTTACTAAGAAAATTGCAAATATTTTTCTTTAGACTTCTGCAGAGTTAAGTTTTTGCTATAGTTTCAGCCATTCAAAGAAACCCTCATTCTTCATGCCAGAAGATGTTATACAAATCGTTACCCGAGGACTGACATTGGGCCTGCCTTCATGTAAATATCAGCCTGATTCTCTTTAGATCTGTGAACATAGAGGCAAGGAGAAACAGAAATAAAACAACAAAATGCAACTCCCGCATCCTGAAAGACACAAGAGACCACCAAAGCAGGACCCCCTCCAGCTCATGCTTTGCTTGCTCTCCACAACCGGAGATGCTGGATAGAAGTTCAGTGTTTCTGTTACACCACCACCTAAAAGGCAGGTTTCAGAGGGACTGTTTTCGCATGTGCAAAGGCCCTGAGGCAGAAATAAGGCAGATGTGGCTGGGGCATGATGAGGCTGGGAAGGGAATGGAACATGAGATTGGAGAAACAGCTCCTAGACATTCTTATGGGTCTGGTAAGAAGCGCCAGCCATCATCAGTGAGGGATGAGCCTTTAGCCTCTGCCCACTGTCGAAGGACAACTGAGTTTGGAATATTGTTGCTAGCAGAAAATACAAAGATTTTCTAGGTAAGACTTTGCAGTGAACTCTTAAAAGGTGGTGATGATACAAATGCATACCTGTGACTTTTTAAGATTCATTATTAAAAACATGAATCAGTCTTCCAGCTGCCAAGAATAGGTGATTAGTGTGAAACCAAGCAAGGTACTCCTCATGTAACAATATGTATTAATGATGATGCATAAATATGTTTTTGAGGCAGTTTTTCAAAAAGAACTTGCAGCCAGGAAGCAATCAGCGACAATTGGGCTGACAGTGACAATTTGGCACATAAGTACATGGTGGCGTTTAGAATGAGCTGCACGGGCCACAAGGGGCGCTTCCAAACACTGTGGTGGGCATTTTGTTTCCAGGCAGAACTTTGCAAAGTGGATGGGAGCTTAGAGAGGACCGCAGTGGTGATGAGGTGAGGCCCCACGACTGTGATGAGGTCTGGGGTTTTCTTCTAAGGGAAAGAGACGTGCTTGGGGGTTTTCAGCAGAGGAGGGACACGCCTGTCTTAGGTTCCAACAAGACCCCTCCATCTTCACGTGGAGGAAGTACTGTCGGGGTCAAGGACGGATGCAGACAACCCGTGGAGGATGCTAGTATGATGATGATGAAGATGGTGGGGCCTGGCAGAGCCCAGATGGTGGCAAGAAGGGGCCAGACTTGCCGTGTGTTTGGGGGATCAAAGTCCAGAGAAGGAGAAAGGGTATCTTTTAGTATTTTTACCCGAAATGCCAGGTTGGTGATTGAACACCAGAACTTCTCTCTTGGGATAAATAGATGTTTGCTGGAGACTCTGTGGTTGAAATAGGCTGCTTTAGGCGTGGGTTATAATTTCACATTGATGATTCTTGATGCCCCAGAATATGCTGGTCTAAGATAGGGACCACTGCACTGCTTTGTTTAACCAGTCTCCTAAAAGAAAATACTGAGTCATTTCCATATGGAAGGTTATTTCCCACTGTTATAAATCACGTTCCTGGGAATGTCTGTACACACGCATCCTTGCACCACAAGTAAGCGTTTCTGAAGATGAATCCACGGAGTGAATGTGTCTTAGGGCCCCTCACATTGGTGGCATCCATCCACCCCACCGGGCAGCCGACTTCTCAGATCAGTGCCTGAGGCCTTTCCCGTTCCAAGGAGCCAAGACTTCCTCTACAGCAGCTGAACTGGCCTTTGAAGGTGGCCAAGCACCTTCCAGAAGGTGGGGAAGGAGAAGAGGGGAGAGGACTTTCTGAACTTCTAAACAGACCCAGGTCAATGATCGCCCCCACCCCCGCCCCCAAAAGTTCGACACGTTTTCTCACAGCCTGGTGGGGCTGGCAGGCAGAGGCGGGGGTCTGGAAAAAAATGTCATTGCTGTTTTCTGCTCATCCGTGCCACAGTTCTGGTGGCTGTCTGGTCTGGAGACTTCTAGACCAAGGTCATCACAGGCTTCTTTTCGGTCCCAGGGGCAGATGAACAGCCACCCTCCCTAACTCGGGGCTGGTCGGGGCACAGCAGGAGGAGAGACTGTTTCCGAACTGAAAGAGGGGTGGATGGAGCCCTTCCCTGCAGAGAGACACACGGGGAGGTCCAGACCTTTGGTCCTTGGGCAGGGAGGCTGCGGTGGTGGTAGCCTCTTCCTGGGACACCTGTGGACAGGTATTACTGGCTTAACTCAATTCAGACAGATCTTTGGAGATCAAGTCTTGGCCAGGCCCTGGGCCTCTCAGATGATGATTCATGGTTCTCGCCTTGAGGAGCAAGTAACGTAGCTCTGGGCGCCCCACCATCAGCCAGGCACGTACAAACCAGTGCCTGGTTTTGCAATAACCCAGAGCCACCTCTACTGTGAAGATTTTTCTGGACTGGACTTCGTACTTTTATGCTGAAGTAATTTTGTTTTCACATGAATTTCATATCCTGACTGTGAAGAGGAAACCAGTAGTCCTTGAAATAAGGAGAAGGTGGTTGTAAAACCACGTACATGAAAACAGTTGACTAATCTTCAGCAAGTGACTGCCTCCCGTGGTGGCCGATGTGGCTTTATGAATGTGAGTAGAAGAGACGCACTGAAGGTGGAGAAGCTCCTCATGGAGACTTCCTCCTTGATTTGACCTGATCAGCAGGATGGAGATGGGGGAAAAAATTTCCAAAGGGTGAGTCACAGGCCTTCCGTGCTGAGGCCATGCTTACATGGACACCGTGTGGCGGTGGCTCTGGTATCTAGGGGTTAAGGATGCAGTCAGACCCCAAACTCTAGAATATTCTGCATTGTTTCACCACAACTCATTTTCCCAAGTGTCCACACCAGATAGAAATGTTTCCTTTTAGAGAGCCTCTCAGATTGTCAATTTCAAGCGCACCACATAAAACTTGATTAAAGGCAAAAAAAAAAAAGTTTCCCTTTGAGAATTTTCTGATATACCCTGAAAGGTCACCTGCTGACTTGGTGACCCAGGCCTGGCCAGTCACTTCTCCCCACATCCATTCCCAGGAGGCAGGGGAGCGAGGGCTGAAAGATACAGGCAACCAACCAGTGGGCAATGGAGCCATCAGGCACAGCCTGGCGGCCATGCAAGGGGATTTGTATTTGATTCTGAGAACAGTGGAAAGCCACTGACATCTTCTCAGCAGGTGAATACTACCTGCTTCGTGTTTTCAAAGGCGCACTCTGGCTGCAATTGGAAAGGGCCCCGGGGACAAGAGCAGAATCAGGGAGACCGGGTGTCCCAGTGGAAGAGGATAGAGGTGCTTGGAGGGGTTGGGGGACGGAGCAGGGTCTGTTTGGAAGGTTGGGCCAGAAGGGCTTGTTGATGGATGGCAAAAAGGGAGGGGAGGAGAATCAAGGATGACTCCGAGGTTTTGGGCTGAGCTGTTGGGCAGATGGTGGTGCCATTTACGGAGATGGGAGACTGGGGGAGGAGGAACAGACCGCGGGAGGAGAATGAGGATGGACGTTAAGCTGCTTTGTAGGTGTGCCCCCCCTCCCCACCAGCCAGTGGCTGGTCAACTGGCCCTGCATGGCTGATCCCCCAAACTTGGAAACACCCTTTATAGGCTACACTTCATTGAACAGAAATCCTGCTGCCAAGGACAGAACCTTACTGAATCACAAGTGAGAGTCAGGAAAGGACAAGTTCTGGGTGGAGTCTCTCTTGGAGAGGAAATGGGGCTGACAGATAACTGCCCAGGGCTGTTGTTACACCTGTGACCAGCCCACCCCCGTCCCCGCCCCTTCATTGAGAAGACTGGACCAGAACGTTCCTTCTCCCAGAAGCTTCTGCCCCCAGAGCCAGCAGAACGCAGAGAGGGAAAACAAATTACTGCATGATTTTTCTGATTCTTTTTTTCAGTCCAGTGTTCATGAATGAAATTCCAATACTGCCTCTTCGACATCTGCTTAACTGATTTCGGGTTTAGGAATCAATTTTGAGCCTTGGCTTTTTGTAACTAAAACCAGCAATGATATTTGAGTATATTTTGTAAGAGCCAAGGAAGGGTTCCCACTTTGCCATCTCCGTGAGGAATCCTTGTCTGAGAATTGGGTCCTAGGAATCTAGTAGATTTTTGGGGGAGTCTGGGGTGGACTGGGGAGGGTGTGCCCAGTCTAAAGCAACCCTCGTTGCACACCTCCCCCAGCTATCTCCACGGGGAAAAACGGACACCAGGGATAGATCTTCCAACTTTTCAAGCAGGGCCAGAAATTTGCTTTGATGCAAAATCTCTGTTTAAAAAAAAAGTTAACAGCAAATTTAAAAATGTGTGTTTGATAAAGACATAATTTAGCTCCCTCTAAACTTTATAAGAAGAAATATAGCAAGCCAAATAGGATGCTAAAGGTCACTTTTACCTGGCCTCAGATTTGAGGAGGCAGTAGGGAGGGGTGGGGACTGCAGTGAATGGGAGAGTCCATCCCCCATCCAAACGGCTTGATGGTTTCTCAGCTGATTGCGCTACACATCTCTTCACAGGAAGGCGAAGGTCCAGATCTTTATGCAACATCTAGTTTTTAAAATAGGGGCAAGTAATTCCAGTTTTGAAAGCATTAGAAAAATCTAACAATACTTCTTGGAGCCCCTGGGCTGTCACATCTTTAGTATTCAAAGTCACCGGTGGTCACTGCACCGAGGGTGGGTCCCTGCCCAGGGCCCTCTGCCGGCACATTCCGGGCTGTCTTCTACAGATTGTTTCTCAGCTATGAGATGGGGCTGGAGGTCCCCGTCATCTTGGTTCTTACCCAGATTTACTAGATTCCAGGCAGTTTTCTTCCTCCTCACTGACCCCCCACTCCTGATATTCCTGATTACAAGAATGATACAATTACACGTTAAATGGTTAACACAAAGCCCTCCACTTGCCACCCACCACTCACTCCTCACCCCGGAGGCCAGGACCACTTTGTTTGACGTGTGTTCTCTGAGAACACTGTCCCCTCATTTACTTACATACAGACAGTAGAGGTATATATATTACATACATACTGAAAAAAGCAAAGCAGACTGAGGCATTAAACAGCAATGAGGGCTCCCCTGTATGAGGAGGTCAGGGAGGGCCTCTGTAAGGAGGTGTGCAGATAATGGGGAAGAGCCATCCAGGTAGCAGGACCAGCAAGTGCAAAGGCCCTGAGGCAGGAGCCATTCAATGGTTTTGAGAAGCATCAGGGAGGCCTGTGTGGTTGGAGCAGAGTGAACAAGGTGGGGGCGTGGTAGGAGTTGGGGTTGGTGACAGGGATGGGGTCGGGGGTGGCCAGACCATGTAGGGCCTTGTGGGCCATCGTGAAGATTGTAGTTTTTATTCTGTGCAAGAGGTTAGGTCACTAGAGAACTTGGAGTGATGAAATATGATCTGTCTCAATGTATCTAAGGACCACTGGCTGCCACATGGGGTACCCAGGATGAGGGTCTGGGGTAGATGCCGGAAGATCAATTTGGAGACCTGTACTGATGGCCCAGGGGAGCGATGACAGTGGCTAGGCTTGTGTAAGTCAGACCCTGGGTTTACAGACTCCAGCTTTATTCTCACGGTTCCAGTCTCCCTCCCTCTCTCTACTTTCCCAAAGAATTCCTGCCATCACAAAATCCAGTTATCTACCTGTAATTAAAACCAAAACAAACACATCAAGAAATCCTCTCCTTAGTTCCTTATCTGAAGTAGAAGGGAAGGCGCCACAGGAATTTGGTCTGAAGGGGGCGCCATGTGCAGTTGCTCCCGGCTGATGCAGCGCCCCTGGACTGAGGCTTCATCTTGGAATCTTCAAAGTACCAGGTACTGTCTCAGTCCCAGTCAGCACTGCTTGCTCTGAACTTTGGAATATGGTGTCAATGCAGCGTTCGCCAAGTGCACTGCGGGGAACACCAATAGAAGCTCGTATGCCAGCAAGCATCATTTACTCCACTAATTAGTTCTTTAAAGTTTTAAAGAAAAATGCATATTACTAGCACATCAAATCTCCACTTCATAGACAATATTGCTTGGTTGGAGGCTGACATTTTAGAGAGAGACCATTTAAAGAAGAATATGGAATAATAGTACCAGCAGACCATTGAGATGTCTTTGAGACAACAGCCACGAAGAGAGTGTGTGGATGGGTGGCGCTTGGGCAGCGCTGAGTTTCTGGCAGGCAGGGTGGTTCGGGCACTTGAAGCCCCATCATTGTGGTTGGAGGGGGCCCTCCCCAGCTCATTAGAGTCACAGAGTGAGGTGTCAGAGTGACCTCACCGCCGTCCCAGCATGGTGGGACGGTGTGCTCATGGAAAGAAATTGAGTCTGTGTTCTTTTCCCACATGCCCTCAGGCTACTGCGGGAGAAAACAAGTTTTGGTTGGCTGGCTTGGTTTCATGAAAAATATTTTAAATTGGCTTCTTTTGCCCTCCGTGGTGATGTGTTCCAGGTGCTCACCTCCCATCTGAGCTGTCCAGCGGCAGCAGGGCGGGGCTGCGGGAGGAGATTAGATCATATATTTTTGCATTAAAGATGTTGAGGTATAAAGCTTGGTAGTTAACAGCATTTTAAATAAATCAGGTGAATGTCCCAAGGGGAGGCTTACCGTGTGCTCTTTATGCACAAATGCCTCTATCATTTAAGAGACTTGTTTAAAAAAAATGTAATTTACAAGCAGATTAGCGAAGCCCTCGAAGGCTGGCAGATTTGGGCAGGTACGAGCACATCGAATAAGCAGACACACAGAGAGGGTGCTGGCGGGAGAGAATACCCGACAGCTAATTGCCTCCAAAATTAGTAGGATGGGAAAGTAAGAGCTTTAAGACCCTGGTTTCCAAGCAGATTAAAAATAAGAAACCTCTCCGCAGGCTGTCCACTTTCTGCCAGCGCAGCATTCAGGGCTGCTGACTGCAGGTGGGTGCGTCACCAGGTGGCGGCCCCCCTGCTCTCCAGGAGAGAGTCTGACAGGTCGGGTGGGCAGCCGGCTTTGTCCTTCTTACCACTAGGATGCAGGAGAGAGGATGCAGCCCCCTTGATGACCTAGCGAAGCCTTCAGCAAGCAGTTACTGGCTCTGGTGTCCGACGACCCCACTGCTGGCACATTGGGGTCCAGCAACGCTTTGCTTTCCCTTTGACCATCCATCCGAGGGACCCCAGTCTTGGCCCTAAGACTTGCCTTTTTTCCTTTTCTAACTGACTTTGTCTGGGCTATGCCATTTAAGCCCCAAATACCCCTTAACAGCCAATAAAAACCCAAACTAGAGACTAAGACAATTTCAGATCATGAGAAGAGATGTAGAGAAATGAGTCAGAAACGGAATGGGGGAAGATGGTTTACCTTAGATCAGATGCTCCAGGAAGGCTTCTTGGAGAAGACGACATTTGAGGAGAGACCCATGCGAACTTGGGGAGTCACTTACAGTGATATCTGGGAGAGGCTGTTCCAGGCAGAGGGAACAGCAAGGGGCCGGGGCCCTGAAGCTGGATGAGCTTGGTGCGTCTGGAAATGAAACAGGCCTCACGTGGCTACAGTGAAGTGGGAGGAGGCTGGAGTCTGCGAGACCTTGTGGACCACTGTCAGGAAACTGAACTTGACCTTGAAGGCCACGAGGCGACATTAGGGAGCTTTTGGTGAGCTTCGTGAGTCTTCTATAGACTCAGAATTGCTCTCTAAGCACACACAGTCCCATCCCCATTTGAACCACTATACTGGGGAGAAAGCTTTCCTCACCTGGCAGGGAAGAAGCAAGATGTGCCCCAGAAGGAGCCTTGGTGCGGGAGATAGGAGACCGGCCTCTAGTCCCCAGCCCAGAGTTGACTTGGATGTACCAGTTTTACCTTTCTGAGCCTCAGTCACCTCATCTGCAAAATGGGAGCAATCAGCCCCTCTCTGGCTTCCCTCTGTCTAAGTGGGGATTGGAGAACCTGGATGGTCCTGAAAGTTTCTCGGGGCACCCAGACTAGCCTGGCAGGGAGACTCTTCTGGAATCCATGTCAGCAATTCTGAGTCTGTAGAAGCCTCAGGAAGCCTCTCACCTCCCTGTTGGGAAAAGGTAATTAGCTAGCTGTGTTAACAGCCTGATTATGGGCGCTGTGCTTGGGTGCCTGCCGCCCCAGAGGAAGAGGGGAGGTTCTCAGCTGGAAAACGGCTAATGTGACGACATGCTGGTTTTATTAGCGTATCTCACAAACAAGCTGTGCACTTAGCACAACAGACAGTGGAAGAGGAAATATCAGCGGCTGATGGAGGAGTGGAGGAGAGCACTCCTGCTGGGCTCCAGGGAATCTTCCAGAAGGAGTGGAGATTAAACTGTAACAAGCCTCTGCCCCTCCCATAATGTGGCTGCCTGGGACACGGGGTTAAAGAGGTTCCTGTTCTCTACAA
Organism: Vicugna pacos; assembly: GCF_048564905.1. NCBI lineage: Eukaryota > Metazoa > Chordata > Mammalia > Artiodactyla > Camelidae > Vicugna > Vicugna pacos. Next base: position 35,709,846 of record NC_133005.1, on the reverse strand, counting down.
GCCTGCTTATTCTCTCTGAATCTCCAGATGTGAGTCTCCAGCTGCTACCGGACAACCCCACTTGGAAGTCTGGGCATCTCAGATGAGCGTGTCCCAAACTGAGCCCTGATGGTCCCGCCCCGAACCTACTCCTCCCGTAGGCATCTCCATTGCAGCTGATGGCAAGGGCAAGGGCAAGGGCAAGGGCGAGGGGAGAGAAGGGTCTTAGCCAAGATGCCAAAGGACAAGTTGAGAGCTAAGATGGTGCCCAGTGGAAAACAGTGACAGTAATTAAAACCACCTGCCCACAGAGGTGGGGGGGATAAATCGGTAGAGCACAAAGGATTTTTAGGGCATTGAAACTACTCTGTAATACTGTAATGGTGCATGACTGTCACTGTGCATTGTCCAGACCCTTGGAATGCACAAGACCAAGAGTGAACCCTAATGTAAACTGTGGACGTGGGGTGACAATGATGTGCAGGTTCATAGACTGCCACCAAGGTACCATTCGGGTGGGGGATGTTGATAATGGGGAGACAGTGGGGGAAGCAGAGGATGTATGTGAAATCTCTGCACCTTCCATTCAATTTTGCTGTGAACCTAAAACTGCTCTAAAAACTAAAGTCTAATAAGTTATTTTAAAAAAACCCTGAATTGGAAAGGTACACTCTAAATTCATGATCCTCTCTAAGGTGAGGGAATGGGACACTCGGGGAAATGAAAGGGACCTTATCTCTACTTAGTCTTGCCTCGATGAGAAAAGGACTAGAGGCACATGCAGGAGATGTTAATAACTGTCCCCTCTGGGGACGTTGATCCAAGACTATCTTCCTTGTTCTTTGTCCTTTTCTACCAGCCACTTCTCAAATATGACAAAAAGAACAACCTGTCATGGCCGGGGGCCCAGAGAACCCAGGAGACGGGTGGGAGGCCTGAGCCCGGGGTGAAGGTCTGGCGGTGGAACACAGAAGTGGGGACCAGACAAAGCTTTTATCCAGAAGGTCGGGGAAGGGTCAAGAGCTGGCCTCCAGGTGCTGAGCTGGTGGCCAGTGGGGGACACGGAGCTGCTCACTAATGTCCCGTCATTCGGTTCACCTTCCTGAGGCGTCGGCCTCTGCATCGGTGGCAGACTCAGTAAAAACTACGGGGAACTTGTGAGTTCTTAACCTTGTGACTGAGTGCCTGTGGACCCTCCAGGTGAGGGGTGGTGATTTCAGCTGCTTTTAGAACTGGCCCTGGGCCCCAAAACAATACTCACAACCTCCTGAGAATAACAAGGGAGAGATGTGCAGTTTCAGGCTCCCTGGGGAGCCTAATGTGCCACAAACCTGCTGAACCGAAGGTCTCTGCTGGTGGAGACGCAGTGAAGGTTTTCTTTCTTTTCCTTCCAATCACCCCTCCAGCTGCTGACACCCTGCACTGGAGTCACTCCTCACCCCCTCCATCCCTGCCTCCTCCTTGCTGGGTCGCCCTAGGATGCCCCTTCCTAAGCCTCCTCACCTCCATTCTTCTATCTGCAAAATGGGCTGACGTCTGCAAAGCAGGCTGGGAAAATCCCCACGATGCCCTGAGATGTGGCTCTCTCCCCAGACGCTCCACGAAGAGTATGAAGTAAAAATAAAAGCTCCAGTTTCCTCTGGGATTGTTGGATCCTGGTCATTCATTTGTGACAGCAACAACAGCAGTAATAATAATGGCGATTTTTTTTTTTTTTTGCCAGCACCTGGCAGGAATATTAATGTCACAGTTCTCCTGGGCTCTTATTCTGGAGTCACTATGCTGTTGTGCTAGATTCAGTTCGATTATTCCACAATCTGGACCACGTTGACTTGCTTCCAGCGGCTCTGAAACCTAGCCGCCCCCGCCCCCACTCAGTTCCTGTCCTTTCTTCTCAGTGTTGTGGCTGTTCCTGAGCATGACTTCCTGCACAGGAATTGGAAGTTAATTTGACCATGGAGTCAGTGTGCCTGAGTTCAAACCCTGCTTCCACCACTCAAACCTAGGTCACTCACTGACCACCTCCTGCCTCAGTTTCCCCATCTATAAACAGTAGGCAGGAACAGCAACTACGGAATCAGACATTCAGGGGTGGGGGTTGAATGAGATCTGTTAAGGTAGCTGGAGTGGTGCCCAGTGTGCAGTAATTGACGATAAATGGTAGCTGTTTTATTATCATTACTACAAACGTTAATGTGAGACTGGAGGACTCCAGTCCTGTTTGCCTCAGACAGACCTGTTGGGCTGGTGAGCTTCATCCCCTGAGGTTGTCCATTCCTGGGTGAGAAGGTGGTTGATGAAGAGGCAGAGGAAGGGAGGAAACACAGGAGACTCCAGGCCCTGCTTGATGGGAGTGGCAAGGAGACCCAGCCAGCAAATAGCGAAGGAGAGAATCAATCACCTCTCCTGGGAGGCCGGGGGCAGGCAGGCCTTGGTGGTATCCAGCTGGTGGCATTTCGCCAGTCTTGGAGATTGTGGAGGTCTGGAAAAGTAAATGCCACAGGGAATGGCATGCAGGCAGCAGATAAAGTGCCTCCACACTGGACCCCTCATATCATCCCTGTGCACACCCTGTGATCGTGCAAGATCGATGCTCCACCCCAATGTACACAAAGGGCCCACACAGCCCAGCTCACACTGGCCCGTGGACGCCCTGCTCCTGCACACACTTGCGCGCCCAGTGCACACGTACTTTGCTGAAATATCTGAGCTCCTGGGTTTGGAGCAGGTCCCAGCACCAGCACCTCCCTGCCCTGGGGAAGACTTGGGCTGCGGTACTTGCTCTCCTTCAGGTTCCTGGCCCTGGGTTTGAGCCCCCTTCCTGCTCTCATCCCTGGCCTTCCTGGAGTGGCCGTCTTCCCAGCATAATGCCTGCCCCAGGACTGGACATCCCTGGGCTTGCCTCCTGCAACGTGCCCTGCCTCGGGCACACAAGAGGCAGGAATACCTGTACACAAGTACCACTGGGGATGAGGTGTGGGTTTGCAGCCAGGCATGATGGAGGGATAGACAGCAGGGCTCTGGAGGAGCTCTGAAGGAAGCCGGCGTCCACCTGGCCCCCTCACTCCCTCCCCTCCTCCCTCCCCTCCTCCCTTCTCCCCCCTCCCCTCCTCCCTTCTCCCCCCTCCCCACACTCCTCTCCCTGTGGCTCCCCCTCCCGCTGTGTCCCTGCGGGTCCTCTCAGCTGGGGAGGAGGAAGGCAGCCTGACAGGTGAGTCTGCATTAGATGCAGCTCATTTGTGTTCTCCGAGCTGGGGGTGGGTCCCTGGCGGGGTGTCAGCAGCCCCCGGGGAAGACAGCTGGCATCCTGGCGTCACTCATATTTCACAGTTTGTTTTTTGGGGTGCGTGTGAGTCTTGACCTCATGAGACAAGGGGTGCCGTTCCAAGGAAAGGCTTCCACCTGTGACCTAGAACTTCCTGGGAACTTCATGGGTTGGAAAAAAATGAGGATGTCACTCCCCCAGGTGCTGCACATGAAACCCTGTGCTGAAAATCTTTCTGGACAGTATGAGTATCTTGATCTTGCGTGAAGCACAACCTGACTCTGACTCCCTCTCCTGCTCTGAGGTAAGGAACCACAGTGACTTCCATGATTTCTGTGTCTGTGTGTCCATCCCTGTCCACCTTTGATTTCCCACTGTGGACCAGGCCTCCCTCACACTGAGCCGCTGTGTGGACTGGGCACGGCGACCCCAGTTCCCAGCACCAGCGTGGGCATATGTGACCCAGGCGTGACCAAGCCGCCTCATCCACCCTCCTGGATGCTCTGACCGGCTGTGGGATGGACATGTGACCCCAAACAGGCAACAGGGGCCTGCCCTGGGGCCCTTGCTGGATCTGGTGGGAAGAGACTCTCTGTGCTACGCGGCTGCCGGAGCTGCTGGTGGTCATCTTCGTCACCCTACAGAGACAGCTTGGGAGTGAAGCCAACCCCGGGGAAAGCAGAGCCCAGACATGGAGACAGACCGGGTCACAATTAAGTTGTGGGAGTCCCTGGATCCGGCTGGGTCAGAAGCCCAACACCCCTGACTTTTAATTACCTGAGACGGTAAATTTTCTTTTTCCACTTAAGCCTGTTGGAATTGAATTTGTCACTTGCAACCAGAAGAATCCCAACTATTAGAGCCCAGAGTTTGCCCTGGGGACATCTAAGTGGTGGGACCAGGCAGACCCATGGAAGGGGGTGCTGCTTCAGGAGGGCTGGGGACCAGGCAGGCTGAGGGGCTTTTCCAGGAAGACAGGGCAGTGCTGAGTCCCTCCCCCACCCCCAGGATGGCCCGGGCTCAGAGGACCATGGGGAGCTGAGCACCCAGCTCACAGCCCTCCTTCCATGGACCACACGGGTCCTGCCCAGCTGCTCTGCCAGGCCCAGTCAGTGGCTCTGGACAAGGAGAGTCAGAGGCAGCTTCCTGTAGAGCAGAATGCGAGTGGGAGGAGGAAGAGAGGTACACAGGGCATGTGCCCCCTTGAAAAATAGATTATGTGCTCATTTATCCAGGTCAGTCCCCGTGCCCACCCTGGCCTGGATCAGGGGCTCCAGGAGATCAGGGAGGGTGTACGGTCCCTTCACCACCTGGTGGGGGGCATCACCTCTCAGAATCTAAGTCAGATCCTGCCCTTCCTCGGCTCAAACTCTACAGTGGCTCCACCTTAGAGTAAAAGCCGACATCCTCAAAATGATCCACAAAGCCTAGTCCACTGGCCCCACCCTGCTGCCCTGCAACCTGCCACCTCAGGGCCTTTGCACTGCCTTTTTCTTCTTCCAGGAGCTCTCTTTCCTGAGCATCCATGTGAATCACCTCCTGTAGTTTTCACTCAAGCATCACCTTGTCAGTGAGGCCGTCCACGGCTGCCCCACCTGACACTGCACACCTGTCCCCCTGTCCTGCTTTCTTGTCTCCACAGCGCTGTGGTCATGATTATGTGTAACTAATAAATTCGTGGATTTCTGTTTTGTCTCATCCCCCAAACGAGGCTGGAAGTTCCATGAGGGCAGGGATCTCAGTCCACTGTCTTCACTGCACAGCCCCGGCACGCAGTGGGTGCTTTATAGAAATATATTAACAAAGGAATGAACTGTCCCTTCTGGGCACAGCACCCCAACTGTCCTTTGGGGAATCTCTGTCCTGCACTCTGGGCTCATGAGCTATGAGTTGGGGAGCCCCACACCCACTGCATGTGGGGTCTGTGATCCAGGCCTGGCAGTCGGCACATCCAGGACCCCTGGCTGCACCTGGGCAGGCTGTACCTGCAGAAGGGGCTGAAATTCCTGCCCCCCCCCAAGCCTGTGTCCTGGACCACAGCTGCTTCTCCCAAGAGAAAGGGGCACCTTTTCTGACACCAAGGAGGTAGCCCTGGCCATAAGGAAATCTCTTAGACACCAGTGTTTGGTCAGAGATGGGCATGTGACCAGGTTGGCCCAACCAGGTGAGTTCCGAGAAATTTGCAGGTGCCACCAGGAGAAGGTCTTCCCTCTGTGATTGCTACATTGGCCGCTGGCATCTCCCCTCAGTGTGTAGGGAGGAAAAAAGCAGAACTACAAGGCTGGGGAAACTGAATAGAGTCCCTGGATCCAGCCCTACCTGAGGCCCACCCCACCCTCAGGACTTTTCAGTTCTATGACCCTTACATTTCCTTTTGGCTAACATCTCTTGGAGTTGAATTTTCTGTCCTTGCAACTTTAGGCTCCTGTCAGTCCCAGGATCAGGGTAGTGGTACCCCCAGGGCAGCCATGAACGTTGGATGAGAACTGCCTTGGGAAGACACTTTGTCTTTTTTAAACACTTTATGTATGTCAAGGGCTGCTAGAGGTGCTGGCGGGCTCTGACGTCCATCTCCCTAGAGCTGCTCCCGAGTCCAGACCCCTTCCCAGGACAGCCTTTGTCCCCTCCCCAAGGGGGGTTTCAGCAGCTCACAGTGCCTCTTTTTCACATAAGTGACTTTCTCCTTTCCCATTTTTCATCTTGAAAAACAGCAAATTAAAGCACTTAATTTTCCTCCTCCAAGCCAATTAATGTGGACGTGCTCGGCGCCAATGCTGGGCTGTGACAGACAAGTCATTTATATCAATTAGCAAAACACACGTGAGACTTACGGCTGGGTGCAGACTCCCGGGGAGGCTGTCCTCCAAGAAGGGAAGCCCAGCAGGGAAGCTGGGGCATGAGACCCCACTGGGAGCCTGGAGAAGAGGGGGTCGTGTAGGATTTGGGGGTCATCAGGGTTGTGATGGCCTTTGGGACGGGGTACTGGCCCAGCTGCTTCTCCCTCCCACAAGGTTCCCTCATGCATGTGTCCAGGGAACAAGAGAATTTCCAGACACGGCTGTTGGCAGAAGTTTTGTTCCCAGGCTTTAATGTGGACTCCACACAGGGAAGCTGGAATGCTGAGTCTATCTCCAAAGAACACCTGAACCCCCATGTGCCTCCCTAAGCGGGCCCCCATCATCTGACAGGGCTCTCCGGAGTAATGACAGCAGCCTCCTCCCTGGTCTGAGATGCACTCTGGCCTCCCTAAACCTACGCTCACCCCCTGCAGTCAGAATGAACTTTTAAAAATATGAATCAATTTTAGGGGAGGGCATAGCTCAGTGGTAGAGTGCATACCTGGCATGCATGAGGTCCTGGGTTCAATCTCCAGTACCTCCATTAAATAAATAAATAAAATAAATAAACCTAAGTATCTCCCTTACTCAAAAAATAAATAGTAATTAAAAAATCAAATCATGTCACACTTCTGCTCTGAAACCTTCAGTAGCTCCCTATTACTCTTAGAATAAAATCCAAACTCCCCATCATGGCCTCCAACACCCTGCATGGTCTGGCCCCTGCTGGCCTCTTAGACTCATCTTCCCCCTGCCCTCTGCAGTCCACCCCACTGCAGCCATGCTGACTGCCTTGCTGTTCCTCCAACTACCATGCTCAGTCCTACCCCAGGCCCTTTGCACTTGCTGTTTCCCCACATCCCTTCCTGGTGGCTCTTTCCATCCTTCATGTTTCAGCTTAAATGTGGCTCTCCCTCCCACACCGTGCCCCAGGCTAAAGTCTCTCTCTTTAACTGCTGTTTATTCCTTTTGCATCCATTCAAACTTAAGCATTTAGGGAGCACCCCCGCATACCAGCTACTGTTCTATGAGCTAAGATTGCAGAAGGGAGAAAGATAAAGAAAACTTCCTGCCTTCCTAGAGCTGTCCTTGGCACTCTGGGGACTAGATGAGTCATAGGGGAAATCTGTTGTCTTAAGGAAATTCTGGTTTCTAAATGGGGACTCAGTTTACTCAAATGAAGTTCTTATAGAATTATGTATGGGTGAGTCAAGCAGAGAAACACTGCTCACAGAAATTAGACTAAGTAAAGAGAAAGGAGGGTTGGAGCCATCAGCTAAGGCCTGGCCCAGGCCCTGTTGACAGAATCTTAGCAGGACTGGGGCAGTTCCCCTGCCTGGCACTGGGAACGTACTGAGTGAAGGCTTTTGTTTTTGATGTTTGACTTTTGTTTTAATTGATGTGAAAAGGATTCCAGGCAGGGACTAGAAAAAATCCCTGCTCTCTTGAGCTGACATTCTATTTGAGGGGGAGACAAAGGGCAATGGAGATACGTAAGAAAAATGTCACACGTTACAAGGACTATGGGGAAAAAATAAAGGACAGAAGAGGGTGAGGCTGCAGTGAGAAAGTGGGGGATCAGGGCAGGCTTCCTGGAGGAGAAGGCATGTAAGCAAAGATCTGAGGTTGCTGATGGAGGGAACCCGAGGTCACTTTCCAGGCAGAAAGAAGAGCAGGGACAAACTTTCCAAAGGCAAAGCATGTCCAGAGGATTGGAGAAAGTATGGCTGGAACAGAGCGGGTGGAGGAGCTGCTGGGAGCTGGGGTCAGAGAGGCCGGGGCCGTGGGGCAGGACGTGCCGGGCCTGCGGGCCCTTGTGGTGAAGTGGCTTTTGTTGTGAGTGGGGTGGGAGCCACAGAGGGCTCTGAGCAGGGGAGGCATAGCCTGATTTGGATTTTGGCTGGATTCTTGTGGCAGTGAGGAGAGAGTGGACCGGAGAGTGCGGGGGCAACCACAACAGCCCAGGCAAAATGCTCCAAGAAGCAGGCTTGCAGGGGTACACATGAAGTGTCTTCATCCTGATCCTGAATAAGCCCCCTGGGGAATTAGAAGGAAGGCAGGGAGAGGCCTGACTCTGGGTTTTGAAAAGCCCTAGGGGGGGTCCCCGCCTGCGGGGACCTCGCAGTGACTTGTGTGTGCTTCTGCGCTCACTCCTTCATTATCGCTGGAATTCATCCATTCATTCCAGACCTCGGAGAGGCTTTGAATCCAGATGGATCTGAGTTCAGTTCTCACCTCCCTCACTTCCTGGTCAGGTGTTGCTGACCTCTCTGGGCCTCAGTTTCCACATCTGTAGAATGGGGAACACACAGCACTTACCCCTCCTGGGTTGCTGTGAACTCCCATACCTGAGCGCGTGTGTCCCAGCACAGAGCAGACCTTCCACGCCCCGGAGTTTGTTTTTCCTTCCTCTCCCCCTCCCTCCGGCCATTACCTCACTCGATTAGACTATACGTTCCAAGAGCGCAGTGATTTTTATCGGCTTCATTGTTGTTTTGCCGGGTTTCTTTCCCAGTGCCTAGAATCTTGCCTGGCGCAGGGCGGGTGCTCCAGAAATATCTGATGAATGGAAGTATTCCCTTCAGTCCTGAGCAGATGGAAAGCACCTCCCGGGAGGTGGGGGTGGGCGTGGGGGCGGTGCACTGCAAATTCCAGAAAAGCAAATCCTGGTGGGGGCGACAGGCCTGTCTTCAGGGACCTTGTTCTAAAGTCTTCGAGGCCCCACGAATGAGCGTTAATGAAATGTTTAATGTCTTCTTTAGCTCATACGCAAGTTGTAGGTCAGATTTATGGGCCAGAGAGAGCTGTATTTTTAATCTGCTCTATGTAATTTTTATTACATTAGGGCCTGCTGTGTAATCAATAGGCTCTTTACATAAATACATGTCTGGGAGCATAGGTTTATTGTGTCTGCAGATCTACCAAGGCACCCCTCCCCCTGGAGGGCAGCCATGCCCGGGGTGTCTGGGGGCGCTTCCTGGAGCAGGACCCTCACGGCCAAGGTAACGGGAAGGCCTCTGATTTAAGAAGCACTCATGTGGTCCTGAGGCAGCCAGCCACGTGTGTGATTTCACTGAATCTGCAGGACCATCCAGGAGGGAGGGTCCTGTTACTATTCCCATTTCACAGATGAGGAGACTGAAGGGCAGAGGGTGTGATGATTTTCCCAAGGTCACACAGCTGTTCAAGATCAAACATGTACTTGACCCCAGATGCACCTTGACTTTCTTCAAAGCCCGAGTTCTGAATCAGCTTTTGTCACCCTCTTGGGCCAGATAACTTATTCCAAAACAGTCTCCTAAACTCCAGAAAGACAAGGATTTATCCATGTGAATAAAAGGTTTAAGGTCTGCTCCAGCCCATATATCAACTGTGCATCATATTTACGGTTCTAGAGAGTATCTTTTTCATGTCTGCGGGTATATTTTTATCACACCAGGGGCCCTTGATAGAATGAGTGTTTTATAAGACTTGGAGGATAATTCACACCTTTTCAATATTTACAGAGGTTCAAGGTTGTAGCTTTGCCTTTAAGGCAAATTGTGACATAACGTGGTCCTGTCTGTGACTTATCTGATGCTAAGCCCTTGGTTAGAAAACAACCCCCAAGAAGAACCTTGGGTGTGAAGCTGTGGAGGGGTGTGAGTGGCACCTGATGACCCTGAAGGGTGGCAGTGTCCAAGGTCAAGTCTTGCGGAGGAGGGAGGACTTTTAAGTGGAAATAAACCCCAGAACAAGCCTGCCTCGGGGCTCAGAAGATGACCCCCTTTCCTGTGAACCTCCCAGCAGAGCAGACTTTGGAGAAGAGGCAGGACTTGGCTGGGCCTTAAAGGGCAGATGGGGCCTCAGGAGACAGAGGAGCTGGGGGCAGGGCTTCCCAAGGGAACCATGTGACATTATTCATGGGGCAGTTGCCATGGTTGAAAAGTTTCCTTTCCTCCCAAGATGCTGTGGTTGACATCCCTGAGCTCTAAGACATTCAGGTTTCATTGTCTTATTTCTTCCATAAATCTTCCCCAGATGCTCTTGGATTAGAGACTGAAAGGACAGAGTGTAAATCCACAGCTGGATGACGATGCTTTTTGCCCAGAGGCGGGAGAGCCTAGATGAATCCCTTGTTCTAAACCAGCAGGTGTCAGCAGGGGTCGGAGGGTTTGCACTGGCTCCTGGTCAGCTCCAGTTGAAGCTCCTTCCAGGGCAAAATATCCTGTAATTGGACAAGAGATTCCCTCTGTCAGGAGAGGAGACCAGAGGGTGTGCAGGTGTGTCCTGACGTTGGTGGAAGCATGAATGCGTGTATTTGCACACTGTATTCATCAATTATTTTTTCAGGCAATATTTACCAAATGCCTGTTATGTGCCTGCCATTGCGTTAGATCCTTAAGATTCAGTAGTTAAAATGGCAGACGAGAGATGGACAAGACTAAACAGAGTTAACCAATAAATTTAATTTTATGATGACATAAGGGTAATGAGGGAAACTAACCAGGCAATGTTTCAAAGATTAACAGCGGATCAGGAGCACCCACCCAGAAGAGGGAGTGGGGGTTGTGGAGGGTGTCCCTGAGGTGGTGACACAGAAGTATACAAAGCTTCCCAAATGTTTGCCTCCAGCTCAGACGCCTTCCCATAGCTCGGGGCACTGAGCTCCAGATGTCAACTCAGCATCTCCCCCAAGGTCCCTTCTGACCCCAGGTCCACTCGGCTAAAGGGAAGTTCCTGTTTCTCTTGCCCAAACCTACCCTTCCCTTCCTCAGTCTTCACCCTGTTCAGTCTGTGTACACACTGTTTACTGAAAGATGGAAGGGGCTAGGGTGGAAAGAGCCAGGAAAGAAACATCCCAGACAGGGGGAGCAGTAAGTGCAAAGGCCCTGGTGCAGGAAAGATCTTCCCGGCATGGAGGAATAGAGAGGAGGCCAGGGCACAGCCAGCCCAAGGTGAGCCCCCGAGGAGGGGTCAGGTGAACCACCACCCCAACACCACCCTCCCCATCCTGCTGACCTCCTGGTGGGGCTCCCTGCTGGCTGGGCCAGGCCCAAAGCCAGAGGCAACAGTCCTGTAGTGAGGGCCACCTCAATCAGCATTGCGGGGCACAGAGCAGGGGGAGGCAGGGAGAGTGGACATGGAGGACAAAGGGAACACCAGTGACACAGGCCTGCGGCCAAGGCCAGGGCTTTGGCATTTATTCTGAGTTAGGTGGGGACATTGGGCACAGTGAGCAGAGAGGAAGCAAGATCTGATTTACATGTTTAAAATGTCATCTCCCTGCTGTGGGGACAATGGGACTGTAGAGGCCAATGGGGCGGTGTCTGCCGTGGGCCAGGGGGAGGGGAAGGTGGCTCCGGCTATGTGGGAGCGAGGGAGGTGGGCCTGTCTTGGAGTCAAAGCAGAAAAGCCCCACTGAGGGCTTCCAGGCGGCATAAGGACCGGGAATGGGCTCGGGTTGGCTTGAACTGCCTGCTGACGTGATGGCGCAATCGTGGATGGAAACGGCCTGAACGCCTGAGCAGATGGGGCGTTTCAGGCATCATGAGACAGTGGGAATCAGAGTTGGACCATGACCCCAGAGCCTTTCTTCTCCTGTGTCTCACCAGAGAAGGAGCAGACAGCAGAGGGAGGGGGGCCCTGGGACGGCCCTGAGCCAGGACGGCGCTGCCTTTGTGTTTACCCTCCCGTCCGTCAGGAGGAAATGTGCTGGGGCGAGAGCAGGCATCCTGCTGGAGAGTCAGTGGCTCATTAGAGCTCACGCCTGCATCCTGCCCCTGCCCTGAGAGTCCGATAGAACTGGCCTGGACGGAGCAAGACCCGACCTGTGGAGGGACTGCAGGCCCCAGATCCCCCCTGCAGGCGCTGCCCGGGCAGGGGCACAGCTCAGCCCCAGGGCCTGGCAGCCCCACCCTGCAGGGAGGAGACCTGCTGCAGCATGGACTGGACCAGCACCGTCCACCTGAATCAGGTTCAAACCCCAGCCCCACCACTGGCCAGCCCTGTGACCCAGAAAGTCACCTCCCCTCAAGACTCAGCCTCCCTATCTGCAAAATGAGGCTGTATTGTCAGAGTATCAGAGATATTTTGTCAACGTGTAAGTGAGCCACAACCTTCTCAGGGGCCCAGTCACTTGTCTGGATTCTCCCCAGTGGAGCTTACGGGGAAGGGAGACCCCACAGAATCACCACAACCTTCTCTGAGCCAACAGCCCCTTGGGGACAAGCCTGGCCTTGCAGGATCTTTGTCCCACTCACACCTGGAGGAAACGCTGGGTGGAAATGTGGGCAGAGCCAGGATTTAGCACACACCGGAGGGTGTGGCCTCCCTCTGTCTCTCACTAGCCGTGTGACCTGGGGCAGGCCGCCTCCCCCTCCGGGCCTCAGGGTGCTGGTCTGTGAAATGGGGGTGATGGACACATCGACCCTGCAGTGGGGAGGGAGTCGCTGGGTATTAACTGCCTGGTACCCAGCGGGCGCTTAGAAACAACCGGGCGTCCTGGTCCTTCTCTCCTGCCGGGAGCCCCGGTGCAGAGGGAGCAGCAGAGGCTGCCTCTGCCCTTGGTCTGTTACGAGGTGAGAGCGAGACGCAGCCCCTGGTCCATATTAAGGGCTCAATGACAGTAATATTTAGAGGGAGATAAAGTGGCGCGGACACAGGCGGCAGCAGTGAGGGAGGCGTGAAGAGAATGAAGTCAGGGCATATTCAGAAAGGGGGTCGCATGACTTACTGTTGGACAGAATGTGGAATGTGCGAGAAAAGGGGAGTCAGTGGTGGGCTGTGAGAGCCAAGGAGCAAAGGACTGGAGCCAGATAGATACCTGCCCCCTTTACACGTTGTCACCTGACAGCCCCTGGAATTGCACCAGCCCCGAGCAGGGCCCCGGGTGGGTGGAGGCCGGGGCAGGGGCAGGGTGGTCACCCAGCTATAGGGACCTGCATGCAACCCACAGCCTCACTTGTGCTCATACCTGTGGGACTGGAATGTCACTGGGGGTGGCGACAGGCTCTGTTTCTTCCCTGCATCCCCACCAGCCCAGTGGTGAACACACACGGCCTCTGGGTAGCAGGTCCCAGCGAGGGGTCTGAAGGCCACACTCCCTCCCCAACTCCCGCCACCGCTGCCGCCCCAAGACTGGGGGCTGGGACGACCCCACCCTCCCCACCCCTAGCCCGGGGCCCAACAGCTGCGAGGTAATTCCTCAGCCCAGGCCTGTGTCTGCCCAGACTCCTTAATCCCTGACCTCTGGGGGCTCAAGTGTCAGTTGTGCCTGATCAGGGAGGGAGGGGGAGGGGCAGAGTGAGGAGGAGAGGACAAGGAGACAGAAATTCCTCGGAGGCCCTGGAAAAGGCGCCCCGGCAGCTGTTAGGGCCCGTGATGCACCTGACAGGCCTCACCGCCAACTCAATCATGTTAACCGAGCGCCCACCGCGGGGGTCACAGCCGGGCAGCCCGGGGCAAACCCAGTCCAGGGCTGTGCGAGGGGTGGAGGGTGTTCAACACTCTGACGACAGGTAAATCAGGATGGACAGCATCTTAACTAAGCGGCCCTGCCCAGCGGGGACCCACCGGGGAAGGACCTGCTCGGCCGCGGGCCCTGTGGTCCTGCCCTCATTGGCCTGCAGATCCCGGGACCCTCCGGTTGTGACTGATGAGGCCCTTGTCAGGGCCACCTTCAGGGGCCTGTGTCCACCCACCTGCCAGGGCATCCAGGAAGCCAGGTCCCCAGTGTCCCTGCCCATCACAGCCCTTGTCTAAGTGCCCAGTTCTGGGAACCAGTCTCCTGCCGGGAAGCCTCAGCTGACAGAGTATTGATCAGAGTACAGGTCGATGGGAGCCTTGAACTGCCCGGGCTTCCTGCAAGACCTCTGTGACCCTCTGCTCCAGGGGAGCACTGGTCACTAGGGCCAGGGGAGCATCCCTGGGGGGCTCCTGTAGGAGGCAGGTGGGCTGGCAGTGGCACGGGAAGAGGACCCCAGGGGAGTCAAGACCCGAGGTTCTGCTCCGCCACCATCTTGGCCCCCAAAGCTGGCCTTCTTACCTTTCAATCTTTATTATAAGTAATTAATAGGAGCGGCGGTTTCCTCGCTGTGACTGACAAATGCCTGGAGGCCCAGACACAGTAACTCGCAGGTCCTGGGTCTCATGCTGCTGAGGCCGCAGCCCCCGGGGGTCCCCTCCCTCTGCCTGCGCCCTCCCTCCGGGGGTGTCCTGGGCTGGGTCACCCCCCTCTCCAGCTCTGGTGAGGCTGTGGCAGCTGCCAAGGAAGGAACTGAGGACCCTCATGCTTCCCCTTGGGGCCTCCTCTCCCTCCTTGCTCCCGTTTTCTAACAAGCAGGGAGGAAAGGCGTCGTGGAGCACACTAGTACTCATTTCAGTATTAATGCTGGAGCCTCATTTTCAGCAGATAATTAAATCACTTTTTAATTACAAACAGAAGACCTGTGCACTCCCTCTGAGTGAGCTCGGGCCGGTGCGGAGGGAGGAAGATGAAGACAGCTGTGCAGGAGGGGCCGGGCTGGCCTTTCCGTTCACCTCCCCGCATGTCGGGACCGCATGGGCTGTCCTGCTGGGGCCCAGCGAGATTGGTCCCCTCCTCTGCCACGTCTGAAGGCCGAGAGCGTGTGTCCAGGTGACCCTCCTGCCCAGTCCCCAGTCAAACCCCTGCAGCTCTTCCCGCGGGTTCTGCCCCATGTGGGCAACACGTGCTCCCCGCAGCCTGCCTCCTCCCCCGACCTCCAGCCCCTCCAGCTGGGACCACAGGCCACGGTGCAGCTGAAACAGGGAAAAGTGATCACTCTGAGGTCAGCGCTGTCAGACCAGCTCAGGCTCAGAGAGGCGTCCACAGTGAGGCAGAGGGTCAGGGCTTCCTGACCCAAGGGCTTCTGAAGCCAGCGGAGAGCCTGCCCCAGCGCTGAGTCCCTGCAGAAGGAGGGACCACAGACCCTTCCTTCCTAGAGATGCGAGTCTGTAGTGGCACTGGCAGAAGACAGGACCATCCCCTCCTGCTCACTTCCTGGGAGAGCTCCACCCTGTGCCCTTGACCTGGGCCGCCCCTGGCTGGAGTGTCCTGGTGTCCGGGCCAGGTCAGTGCTGGGGAGAACCTTGCAGTGGGGCAGCTTCCTGGTCACCCAGCAGGTGCGTCCTGGGGACTGTCCCCAACTCTGGCCGCCAGGTGATTGAGGCAGAATGGCCTGGTGGGCAGACCCTGGACCCAGAGGGAGCTGGTTCAGATCCCGGCTCCGTGGTGCCCACTGAGAAGGGCTGAGTGCCCACTGCATGGACACAGCCTGGCCTGAGCAGGGAGGGGACATCTGAGCTGGGCTGAGCCCAGAACCAGTGGGCACAGCTGGTGACAGTGGCCCTGAGAGACCCTGCCCCTCAGAGCCACCCTGGGCGTGAGCGGCCCTGAAAGCACCTTCTGTTGGCTCCCCACCCCCTCCCCACCATCCTGACCCCCGCCCTTGTCGGGGAACGGGGCTCTCAGCGCAGTGTGCTCCCAGGAGCAGATGGCGGCCCCAATCCCCGTGTCATGTCCCGCCTGCCTTTCACATGAAAATGGGGGAAACAGCCAGGCAGATGTCCACCAAGCCGGCCTGGCCGGGCAGTGAGGACCCTAGGCCACGTCCATGCCAGGTGCCTGGAGTGGCCCCTGGACAAACGGCCTCTGCTCCATGCTTTTCCCTCCTGTGGCCTCGGTCCCCCGAGCCCTGTCCATCCTCCAGCCAGAAACATCGCATCTGTCTTCTCCCTCTCCCCCACCCCCACCCCAGCCCCACCTCCTGAGGCCACAGGATGGGAACAGCCAGTGGGCTGGACGGCTAGGGCCTGTGAATGTGAGCCGGGCTTCCCACTTTAAAGGGACCCCCAGGCCCCCCACATAGTGACGAGCAGAGCAGGCATTGCTGCTGGACCAGAAACAGCCCCTCAGGGAGGGACTCCCACCCCAGCACATCACAAGCCCCTCCTCTGTGCCCTCACAAGACCCGGGACAGCCGAGAAGGGCGGTCACCCCAGTGTGCGTTCTCTCATTCATTCCATCATTCATTCATCCAACAAGTGCTATGGGGGCCCCTGAATCCGTAGGTGAGGATGACGACAGTCCCACTCAAAGGAACTGGAGGATTAATGTGATGGCGTCGGGAGCTCCTGGCACAGCCTGGCCCAGAGGACGTGGTCACTGGTGTGTCCTCTCAGGCCTGGGTGCTCCCCGGGCATTGAGGGAGGTTCTGAGCAGGGGGTCAAGGTCACATGTAGGTTCCAAAGGGACTGTGCGGCTACGTGGGGAGTAGATCTTAGTTGGCGGAGGCAGGAGCCTTGGAGGCTCCCACAGGCGGGAGAGCAGCTGCCCAGGGAGCCTCCTGTCGGCCTGGGCAGAGCCAGCCACAGCCCACTCTGCCCTCCGCTCTGCAGCCTGGCCGCTGCCCACCACCTTGAACCTGCGCCCAGCACCTCCACTGGCCCAGTGGGGCCAGGAGGGGAGGCCCAGCCTATGTTCCCAGAGAGCCCTCGAGCCACTCACCCCCAGCACGTCTGCAGTCTGACAGGAGGGTCCCCCTTTCTAAGTGAGGTCTCCTCACCCAGAGTTCAGTTGCTCCTCCACTGCCGCCAGCAGAGGACAGGGGTCTGGTCCCAGCCCCCCACCCCAGGTAAGAGATGCTGCAGGGGGCTTCTGGTCTGAGATCCTCCCCAAGCTTCCTGCTGGCTCGGTGAGAAGAGGAGAGTTAATTCCACTTTCCCAGACCCCAAGACTATATGCAGAGAGGTGAAAAAGCAACTCAGGGGATCCCTGCCCTGAAGGAGCCTTTGTTTTCTCATCTGCTAAATTGGCTTAAGGAGAAGGCAAAGGTCACTCAAAAATGATGAGAGAATTCTGCTGGGCTTGTGTGCCTGGGGATCAGTGGGGATGGGGCGCCCCTGGCTAGCACAGGAAAGTCAATCCCCCATCACTAGCCCCGTTTCCTCACCCTGGGGTGTAGCCCTTATCCCTGCCCGCTCGTCTCCTCTACCATGTCACCCTCTTCTGTCTCCTGATCACTCTGAAATTATCTCTTTTATGTGTTTATTTTCTTATTGTCTCTTTCCCCACCAGAATGTGAGCCCCTGACAGCAGGGAACTTGTCGTATCTACTGCTGGCTTTCCAGGGTCCACAGCAGCAAGTGCCTGGCACATAGTAGGGCTTCAGAAATGTTCATTGAGTGAATGAACGAATTAGAAAGCAAATGAAAGAATAAGTGGCTTTTATATGACCTTGGCCCTGCCCCCTGCCTGGACTCACTGCCGGGCACTTTTCCTCTTAAGTCACTGGAGCCACATCATCCTTTTCAGTTTCTCAGACACCCAGGACTACTCCTGCCTCAGGGCCTTTGCTTGTGCTCTCCTCTCCCTGGGCCCTGGGAAGTTCTTCCCCTAGACATTTCCCATGGCTCCTACCCTCACCTCCGTCAGGTTTCTATATATAAATGTCACCAACTGACTACCTACGTAAATCAGCAATCAGTCCCACTTCCTGGCATTTCCTCCCCTCCCCTCCATCTTTTTGCTTTCTTTTCTCCGTAGGGTTGGCCATCTTTGAATGCGTTAATTTCTCTTTTCTGCTTATTGTCTCTAACTCCCCACAGGCAGGACTGAGTGCCTCGCACACAGCTGGTGCTCAATAAATATGTATTTACTCCATGAATGAGGCAATTGGAGGTCAGAAAAGGAGAATTTCCTGCAGACTAGGGTAAGCAGAGAGGGCTTTCTGGAGGACTTCAGATGGAGCCAATGGGACTGCGAGAGGCAGAGAGTCTTGATGGGAGAAAATTCCAGATAGAACCGTGTACTGAAAACCAAATGCAGTTTCTGGGGCCAGGAACAGAGATACAGTCTGAGGCCCAGACTTAGGTTATTCTGTGCTTTCGAAGGTGCTCAGACCTCAAGCCGGATAGTAAGAGTTCTTTGGCAGTTAATTCAGTGTTTTATTTGTTCTTGAATTCTTTAAAGCTGCAAGTCAAGCAGTCACTGGGTGCTTTGCTAACAACGTTCTAGGCTCCTGTGTTGCAAATAACTGTGCTCTTTTGCATACCAAGCAGACCTTTCTCTGTCCCAGGAAAATGAATTTCTCCTGGTGTTCATTGCTCTAGCTGCCTCTGCAGCGAGTCAGACCAAATATGTTTCCATCCCGATTTGCATTATGTAAAACCTTAATCTCCCCCCAATTTCCTAAATCACTGTGAGTGATTCACAACCTCCAGATGCCAGGAAGCGTACTTTTTGATCTGCCAATCCATACAAATTAGATTTATTGGAGGGAAATAAAGGAGCCTTGATATTATAAACTATCAGGAAATAATCACCTGTGTGCATGTGTACCCCATAAATTTGCTACTTAGGAGGAAAGCGGGGCAGCTGACTGAGCACATGTTGCTGAATTTATGTCCTCCATGCAATTATCAAAATGAGGAGGACCAAGACGTCTGTCTTTGCAGAATTACGTGCAATCAAGTGGGAGGGGAGCGGCCAATCCCCATATGTGAACTGGGGACAACTGGCCGAAGGAAGGCCCTGGAAGGACAGCACAGAAGCGAGATGCTCAGGCCTATGGCATGACCCCAGCAGAAGGAATGCTGGCTCTGTGCTCTGTTTGCTGTGTGACTTTGAGCAGGTCATTTACCTTCTCTGAGCTTTAGCTGCTTCACCTGCCAGTGGGGAGATCAGAACTTAAGAGACCACATGGTTGTGAGGAATAGATGAGGTCCTGGATGGGATCATGATTGGGTGCCTTCTCTGTGCCAGGCTCCGGCCTATGATCCTGGGAGCAGTGGAAGAAAAAGGCAGGCTGGGGCCCTGCCCTCCGAGCTTTGAGAGAGCAGTGGGGAGCACATTCACGGCCCAGGCTCCCCCTCCAGCTCTGCCTGACTCAGAGACCTGAAGGACTAGGGGAGGGCACTGTGGGGATTCCTGGGGAAGAGCATTCCCAGTACAGGGAACAGCTCATGCAAAGGCCCTGAGACAGCTGAAGACCTTAGAACAGTGCCTGTCATAGCTTAGGGGTGCAGTCAGTGTCAGCTGGGACTATTCTTGTTTCCACTAAGGACCCAGATCCATCTCTTTCCCAATCACAAAGTTGCAACCACAGTGTTCCTGTAGAATTCTCCTCCCCTCACTTGGCACAGTGCTGATATTCCTCCACTATTCACACATCTACCAGAAGGACCACGGATGCTCTATATTCGAGTTAAATTCCAGAGACAGTGATGGAGAATAGAGGGGAAAAAATGTCTATCGTCGTAACTCTACAGAATTCATAAAATTCAAACAAAAATGTATTTGCTATACCTGCACAAACAATAGAGAGGACATTCCCGTACTATTGGTGTGAATATCACATTGGCCAGGACACCTGGAGAACAGCTTGTGTCCCCCTCCTGATCAGGACATGAATATTGTCCCAGAGACCACCCTCCTCCATCTGCCTTAGGTGGAGCTGACCCCCATCCGCTGGGCATTGACATAATACCTAGGACCAGCCAATCAGAACTGCGTCATTCCTTTAGTCATCATGATTGGTTCATAGGTGGGCACATAACTCAAGGCTATCCAATCAGATTCAAAGAAGGCGATTCCAAGCTTTTCCCTACAGGGATTAAAGAAAGGGCTCTCTCCTTCTTGCTGAGTTTAAAACTGGAATTAATGAGTCTGGAGCTAGTGGCACCTATCTTGCCACCCCATGGTGCCTGACGCTGCGGTCAACACAAAAGTAATCAGAACTGAACTAGGAAAGAGAGCTAGTCCCAACACCATTGTTTGGGGTTCTAGATCCAGCCATGCCTGAAGTGAGACGATGTCTGGCTTTCCCTTTTAGCTGCAGCCAGTTGGGAATGGCTTCCTGCCACTGGCAACCAAACCATTCTTAACCTACACACTGTAACATGTCACCCTCTGCAGTCCTGCCACTGTCTCTACCTCCCTTCTCCTTGAGTGAGAGCTGCGCCAAGGGGACAGCCTGGAGCAGTGATCGGAAGCCAGGCTGTCTGGTTGTTCACCTTGGACAAGATACTCAGCCGCTCTGTGCCTCAGTTTCCTCACCTAAACAGCCAGGGATAACAGTACCTACTCTGAGGTTTTGATGGAATGAGTTAACACATCTAAAGCGCTTAGCACAGTGCCAGGCAAACAGTGAGTGTTGTGTGTTTTTAAAGGATTATCAACTGTATGCTGTGGAAGGCTCCCCAGAGCGAACCTCTCTCAGTCTGGGTCTGGTTGCAAGTGGAAGGCAGCTGGGAGCCAGTGGCAAAGGGAGTGGTGTGTGCTGGGCCTCCAGGAGAAATACTGTCTGGGCACCTCGTGATCCAGGCAGAGCTTACAGAGCAAACTTCCGAAGTGCTGGCCGGCTCCTTCCACAGGCATTCAAAGCACAAATTCCAGAGTCAGGTGGGAAGTGGATATAAAAATACGGAACAGTATCACATCACTGGAGGATTAAATGAGATAATATGTGTAAACCCTTGGAGCAGTGCGTGACACAGACTTCTATGGGTATTGGCTGTTACTATAATTATTAGTCCCTTGTTAAAATGTTTCTGTCTGGGGTGAGCCTATTCTTAGCGAATTCGTTCTTAGTGAATGGATCGATCCCCATATTCCAAATGGTCATTGAGCACATGCTGTGTGCCAAGCGTGGTTGGAGATGCATGGGAGATGACAGTGAGCTAGACTGATGGAACCCCTGCCTCCGGGACCTGACATTCAGACCCAACAAGGAATCAGACAGATGAGAAAAGTCAAGCAGTGAGAAGGGCTCTGAAGACGCTTGTGCCTGGCGATGTGATCACGTGGCCATGGGGGCTGTGCACAGGAGGATGCTGGGGGAAGGCACCCAGGGAGGTGGTGCTCTGGACGAGTATTTGTGCCCTCCCAATTTCGTATGTCGAAATTTATCCCCCACCCACCACCTTGTGTTTGTGTTTGGAGTCAGGACCTTGGGGAGGTGAATGGGATTAGTGTCTTTATTAAAGAGACCCCAGAGAGCTTCCTCATCTCTTTTGCAATCTAAGGACACAAGGAAAAGAGGGCCGTCTATGAATCAGAAAGTGGGCTGGCACCTCGATCTTGGACTTCCTAGCCTCCAGCCACCCAGTCTGATACTTTGTTACGGCAGCCCGAATGAACTGAGACAGGGGGCATTCCAGCTGAGACCAGAAGGAGCAGAAAGAGCCCGCCATGGGACAGTTGGGCAGAGGAACCAGCAGGGACAAGACCCTAAGGTGGGAGTAAGGGGGTCATGACATCAGGGGGCATTAAGGGCCGTGGTGGAAGGTTGGGGCTGAAGGTAGACAGAGTGGATCTTGGAGAAGCGAGGCAGCAGATGTGGGCGTGGCTCCCAAGTACTTTCCCATGACCTCCGCCCCTTCCCCCAGCACTGTCCTCGGGGCTGAATTCCAGGCGTTTTATGAAAAATCGGAGAATTGGCCATTGAAGCTGAGAGACCATTAATAGGAACTTGGGCTAAGTGGCCTTCTGGGAGCCATGAGGCAGAAGGAGGGAGGGATGAAGCCTGGGGGTGGCAGCAAAAACCACGTCAAGGAGGCCAGACGGTGGAGGCCTGGGAGCCATAAATCTCTCCAGGCCAGGGGGAAGAGGCCAGCTGGGGAGGGCGCTGGTTTCTGGTTCGGACCAGATGGTGAGGAGCTGGAGGGCCCCGGGGCAGGCAGGATGGGCAGCTATCCGGAGACCCCTTCCAGCCTGGGGCTGTCTGCAGGAAATCTATCTTCCACCTCTAGAGAGGCCTCGGAGGGCCTGAAAGGAAGGGTATTTTTAGAGGAATTTGAGAGAAGCTGACATGTGATACCCCAAGGCCTTGAATCTGGAAGTCCTTGCTCGTGACCCAGTTTGAACTAGATGTGGAGCAGGAGACTGTCACCCTGAGTGAGCTGGGCAGGCGAGGATGCTGGGTCCCTGCATCCCACTGGAAAGACAAGCTCCGTGGCGTCTCTGGGCCTCACTTTCCCATCTGGAAAATGGGAATAATGATGACACTTAACTCACAGTCCTGTGAACATTCATACAATTAATTCATTCCGGAAACATGCGCGTCCCTGTTTGAAGCAATGCTAATGAGATTTAACAGTCACTGAGAGCTGCCCGCATGCCAAGTCCTGGGTTAAGGGCCTCCCGTCATTCACTCACGGAACCTGCCCCTCAGCCCTGGGCAGTTAAGTACTGAGCTTTGCAAGGAGGCTGAGTGGTGAAGTACCCACTCGAGGGGGCAGAGCAGGGTTTGAACCGGGGCAGCCAGGCCCGAGACCACACCCCCGTCCTCCCACTTGGCTGTTGCTCCCATCTAGTCTGGGTGCAGGATGGGCGGCTGTTCTGAACCCTGCTTAACAGATGGGGAAACTGAGGCCCCCGAAATTCAGCAACTTGCCTGATGCCGCACAGTGACAGATCCCTGGGCGTTGTCATTCCGTGGGAACCTGGGGGTGGGGGGGGTGTCCATGTGACTTTCCCTGAGGCCGCCCCAAGGCACACGCTCTTGGGTGGGGTTTTCCACGGGGCTGGCCTGCCCCTGCTCCGGAGGGAACCCCTGCTGTTGACCGGGCTGTGCCTGCCTGATCCTCCTTCGTGGCCCCGGTGCTGAATGTCTGCACAATGCCTGCCCGCTCTGCTCACAAAACCTGTTCTCCAAGCAGAGTCTGATAAACTCACTCACACAACCAGTAACAGCACATTGTAGAACCATACATCCTTCCGTCCGTCCATCCGTCCATCCATCCATCCATCCATCTATCTGTCTGCCTGTCCTTGGAGCATCCTGGGAACAGCAAGGCAGCCAGCATGAGTCAGGGAGCCAGTGGTGAGAGAGGAAGTTGGAGACAGGCCCACAAGTAGACCAGGGGCCCCAGGAAAAACTCTTCAGAAATTAAGGTTTGATTAGACTCCTAAGCCTCAGACCAAGATGCTTCCAGAATCTCTCAGCGGGACCCAGCCCCCGGCACTCCTGGGGCTACAACAGAGGCAAGAGTGGGCGAGTGTGCAGGCAGCTGACCGAGGGTGGGGGTGGGGTGGGAAAGGAGCCGGTGTCCGAGGAAGAGAGGAGACTCGACCACCCACTCCTGGGCCCATCTGTCAGCCCCGTGCACCCTGCCTCCCTCACCCACCATGTGATCCACGCTGCCCACCCTGGGAAGGTCAGGGTAGATTTATGGTCCAGCCCAGCAGAGTGAGGGATGCTCTGAGGGGAGTGTCCTGCTCTGTTCTTCCCAGCTGCACATGGGCCCCCTGGGGAAGAGCCGGCCTTGGTTCCTGGGCCCCTCCTGACTCAGGAGACACCCAGAGGAGGGGAGGTGGCCAGCAGAGCAGACTTCTCCTGTTGTCCCCCCCCCGCTCCCCCGCCCCCACCGACTGCTTGCCAGCTGTGTGAGATGTAGCAAGTCACTTCACCATTCATCATTTGGTGCCTTAGTGTCCTCATCCCTAAAATGAATGAAATAATACGTCCCTACTTGGGGTAGAGGGCATTACATGTGTGAAATATTTACGTGCCTGACACACAGAAAGCGCTTTATGTCCTATTTGTCCTTCTATTGGAAGCAATTCTGGAATGGAATGGCAGAGTAAGTACCTCCAAAATTCCATTCCTTCATAAAAGCAATAACACTGACCAAAAAAACTATCAAAATCAACCTTTTCAGAACTCCGAGCAGTAACTAAACCGAACAACAGCCAGCCCTCCATTTCCACGTGGACACACGGGGCCAACTGGACGAGGCCATCTGACATAAGGGAGTTCAGCATCTGCGGATTTTGGTATCCAGGGGGGATCCTGGAAACAACTCCCTGTGGGTACCGAGGGATGACCGTATAGGAGGAGTATTTATTCAAGAAAAATGGCTGAATCTCAGCAAGAAGGGCCAGCTTTGTACAATTTTATCTTGCCCCAGCCCTCTCTCCCTCTCCCCAGCTCTGTAGTAGCCTCGTAAACCCCCACACAGCCTCACAACTTCAGCAGCTGGGAAAGCAAGCAGCCCAGCAGCCACTGGAGGGAGCAAGAGAACGGACATCACTCCTGAGAAGCCACGCAAATAACCAGCAAGCCGGTGCCAACATCTTCAGCATCATCAGCTGCAAGGGAAGCACAAACCCAGCCCACCAAGCAATTCTACTTCGTGCCTACTCAGACGGCTCGAATCAAAAAGACAGACAATAACAAGCGTTGGTGAGGATGTGGAAGAACTGGAAGTGTCCGACGATGCTAGCGGGAATGTTAAGTGATGCAGCCACTTTGGAAAACAGTCTTGCGGTTCCTTAAAAAGTGCACCACAGTGTTACCATAAGACCCAGCAATTTGATTTGGGTCCTAGGTAAATCCCCAAGAGAATTAAAAGCCTATATCCACACAACAACATTCACTTGAGGGTTCACAGCAGCGTTATTCTTGCAGCCAGAAGTGGAAGTAACCCAAGTGTCCATCAACTGATGAATGGATAAATGATATGTCGTTTACACATACCATGGAATGTTATTCTGCCATCAAAAGGAATGAAGTACAGACACAGACTACAACAGGGAGGAACCCTGAATACACTATGTGAAGTAGAAGCCAGTCACAAAAGACTGCATCTTGTATCATTTCATTTATATGAAATGCCTAGAACAGGCAAATCCGTGGAGACAGAAAGCAGATTGGTGGTTGCCTAAGGATGGGGTTGGGGGGATGGGGTAGGGAGTGACTGCTAAGGGTTACAGTGTTTCTTCTGGGGTGATGAAAAGGTTCTGGATTTAGATAGTGGTGATGGTCACACAACTCTGTGAGTCTACTAAAAACACTGAATTGGATGCCTTAAAATGGTGAACATTACAGTATGCAAATTATATCTCAAAGTTGTGGTTCAAAAAATTTCTAACATCTGGTCCATACACCATCATTTTGCACCTGGACCATCTCAGGGGCCTCCTCAGAGTCTCCCTGCTGCCACTCTACCCGCTTCAAGTTATGTTCCCCTCAGTGGACAGAGTTTCCTTAAAGTTGGAAATGCGACCTTGTCTCTCCCCCGTTAAAACCCCCTCCATCTCTCATTTCCTCAAACTGACCCTCCTCTCTTGATTCTGGGCCTTAGCATATGCTGTTCCATGTCTGAGGAACCTTTCCCCTCTCTCTCCCTGGCTAAGTCCTGTCCACTCATGAGGACTCGGCCAAACGTCCCCTCCTCATAGAGGTTGTCCAGAAATGCCCAGCCCAGATCGGCTTGCCCACGGCTCACAAGTGCTTCCTCGTGTGGGGTTCATTGAGCTCATCCGGTGCCTGTTTCTCCACTAGACCAAGCTCCCTGTGGCCAGAGGGGCAGGCCTGGCTTGTCCCCGGCTGGAACCTCAGCATCTCCATCGGCGTCTGGCGCGTCACAGGTGCTCAGTCAACACCTCTGAATAAACACCATCCCAGGCTTCAGTGCAATCCAGAAGGAGCCTGGAGGCCGCCCTGCCCAGGCTCTGCTGTGTGACCTGGGGCAAGACCCCACTTGCTCATGAGGTGGTTTCCTGGCAGGGCTGCTGCGAAAGTCTAACTTAATTGGCTTCAGTAACCCCAGCATGACAATACATGGTTCAGCACGAGCTCCTCTTTATACAAGCTATAGAGGAAGATAATCTCATCTCTCCTGCGGAGAGAGATTTATATAATTAGCACCACTTTGAAGATGGAGGAAGTCAGGCTCGGTAAGGTGACCTGTCTTGCTTGGAGTCACACACAGCCTGAAAAAGGCACAATTTTTGCTTGATTTGTTCATTCACATATTTATTCACTCAACAAATACATGTTTATTATTCAAGTACAAAGGGTTCCAGCCACTGGAGGAAACAGCGGAGAAAAGACAAGAGTGGGTCTGACTCCATGGAGCCGACATTCTAGAAGGGGAGATAGGTAATGACTTCAGGTCACAGTATGTGCTGAGAAAGAAAGAAAATACCCAAGTGACTGAATTGGGTGGGAGAGGGAGGATGGCTATTTTATCTGCATTGGTCAGTGAAGGAGGTGACATTTGCCCGAGACCTGGGGAGACACTCCAGGCAGAAGGAATAGCCAGTGGAAAGGCACAAAGAGGGTGGATGTCAAAGAGCATCAATGAGGTGGCCAGTTCGGCAGGTGTGGAATCAACAAGGGAGGAGGTACAGTGAGAAGAGAGGCTGGCAGGGCTGACCACGCAGAGCTTTGCAGGCAGTGATGAGGATTTGGGTCTGGCTGATGAGGGGGACAAGCATGCTGGACCCTGGAACAGAATGTGCAAAGTGTATGTTCTGTATAATGAACTCTCCAAGGGAGTCCCCAGCCTGCATTTGTTAAGATTGAACTTGAGTTCTGTCCTGCACTTGGCTGCAGAGGATGCTTCCTTGACTCATAACCAGGTGGAGGGACCCACCCAGGACTACCTGAGCCAGTGCTCTCCAGAGCAGTTCCATTCTGAAAAGACTTAGAGGAAACTTCTTCAACCAGGGCCTGTGCTGCAACAGGTTTCAGTGCTAATTGGACATCCCAGAAAAGCATCTCCCAGAATGTCTGGGAAAGGTAATGGAGGTGAAAATCAAAAGTTGGACTGTGATGGATGTGAAATTCATGGAGAGGAGTGAGGTTGGCCCAGGCAGGGCTCGCTGCAAGGGCCAAAGGTCAAGAGGTGGCCTGGAGCATGGCAAGCAGAGGAAGTGGTGAGGAGGCTAGAACTGGGAGGAGGGCTGGGTGGGTCCTGGGACAGGTAGGGCGTGACATTTGGTGGTAGAATTGGTTCATGATCATGAAGGACTCAAAGTGCAAGCTGAGAAGTGTTGGCTTGATCTTCAAAATCTCTCCTCACCCTGATCAGCCTCATATACCATTTGTCCTTCATGTCAATGGGGAAGATTCAGTCACATCCAACAGAAAATCATAACAGACATAACAGTGACTTAAGCACAAATATATATTTGTATTCTCTTCTTAAAGGAAGTTTTGGGGATAAAAATTCCATGGCTAATGTGGATACTCCATGAAGTCATCAGGGACCAGAGACTTTTCCTGTTTCTGATACACCATGGATGGCTTCCATCCTCATGGTCACCTCATGCTCCAAGTGGCTGCTGAGCACCAGCCATAGTGTCCACATTCCAGGTAGCCAGAAGGAGGAATGGATCAGGGCACAAAAGATACACCTTCCATATGAGCCTGTTCTCTGCCCTGAAATCTCACAGAAGACTTCTGCTATGACACTGGACTTCACTTCATCACATGACATCAGCTAGTGCAAGGGAGCTGGGCAAAGTCATCTTCCTTCTAGGGAGCCATGTGCCCAGCTAAACTTGGAGCTCTGTTTCCAAGGAAGAAGAGGAGATTAGATAAGGAATGTGCAACAAACAGTTCCTGCTTGACCCCAGGTTTGCTGTCTTCCAAGATCTGTAAGGGAAATTAGCATCAATGCTCAGCGATGTTTGGAAATGGCCTTTCCTTTGGCTGACTAATTCACCATGAACTTCAATCCTGTAATTCATTAAGGTCCGTTTTTGGACTTCATAAACTGTCTAGCTCCTGCAATTCTCTTGAGGACAGTGGGTTCAATGAGTTTAGTCTCCTCTTTATGAAGAGATGGGCTTTCTAACTGTCCTCACACCACATCTTCCACAGCACCCCACGCAGGTTGTCCCAGCCAGAGCTTCTGCTGAGTTCTCACTCCTCCTCCCCCTTCCACAATATCTGGGCTTTTTAAGGAACATTTTAAGGGCCCTTATCCTTGGCTAACTCTGACGCTGAAGAAATCGGGAAAGAACTTTTCCCCTTTGGTGAGGGGTTGGGAAGGTTGGAGGGCTGGAGAGAGGTGGGCTGGGGTCAGGGAGGCTGAGTGAGGAGGCAGCTGCTTGGATGAGAAATGCTTTCTCCCAGGATCCCCGATGTTGGGCAGGGAGAGATGCATATGAACTCTTCACAGGCCAGGGTCACACCTCGAACAGTAGCATGGTTTTAGCAAATAACTCATTAAATAAAGGCCCCAGATGAAGAGATGGAACTACAGTTGCTGCACCCCTCTGCGTGTCCAGGCGGAAGCTTGATGCTATCTTGGAGCAAGATTCACTGTCTTCTGGGAACTTCCCAGTCTAGGCCTTACCAGCCCCTTGGCTGGAATGCTCAATGGCTAAAGCTAAGATTTGAAAATTTCTCCTCTATTTTTCCACATAGCGAGGATAGATTTCACCTCGGGTGCTTGCCCACCAGCCCAGTGGGCCAGATAAGAAGAAGACACGAGGGAGGACAGCCCAGATGCTGGAGAAATGGTCTCCAAGTCCTTTAGAGGCTTCCCCTCAAAAGGTTCAAGAACTGAGATTTGAGAGACCCTGCAAGGGACCAGTAACAGAAGGAGTCACCGTTGAAAGGGAGGAAACCTTGGACAGTGCCGGCGACAGCCACCATTCCTGTCCTGCCAGTGGCACCTGGGCAGCTCTTAGACCACATTACATGTGGTGTGAGGAGTGGTTCACAGCCAGGCTGCCCAGGTTCAAATCGCTGTTCATGTTACTCCACCCCTCTGTGCCTGTTTCCTCGCCTGAAAGTAAAGATGGTCCCAGGACGTACCTGGCAGGGTCGCTCCGAAATTAAAGGAGTTAAAGGAGTATCCTTAAGCCACTAGAATGGCATCTGGCTTATGGGTCAAGCCTGATGGCAGTTGCTGCTGGAAACATAGGTAGAGTCCGGATCTCTGGACACAGCTATCTTTTTAGAATTAAAAAAAAAAAAAAGCTAAAACCACAGGTTAAAGGAGGATAAGGAGCTGCCCACGATGACACCCGTGGCAAAGGAGGGGGAGAGAAGCCCCTCGGGGAGGGGCTTTTACTGCCAGGCATGATCACGTGTTCATCCCTAAGCCAATCACTGAGGCCTGAGCAATGGACTGCTCTGATTGGCCAGTTCTGAGTACTATGGCCACGCCCCAACTCGAGGAGCGGAGTCAGCCTCATCAATCAATATGAATGACAGTGAAAGAGGGCCTGTCCCCAAAAGAAACCCGGCAAGTGTGACCAGGAGGTGGGGACGGGGGTGCTGGGCAGAAAAGGCAGGGAACCACTCTACTCACAACCTCCATCAGACCATTGGTCCTAGATCTGTGAGCAAACGCGGGGGTACTTGGCCAAAAAGGAAGACCATTTACCTGGGCTCTGAAATCCAGATTGCAATACTTACCTTGACGCATGGAAAGAAACCGACCATCCTTTCGTGCAAGTTTAGTCCTCAGGCCAAAGCTGAGAGTCTCCATGGAAGGAAGAACTTTCTAACAGTTAAAACACCGTCCCTAATGAAACAGGTCCAGGCCATCCTACTAAGGAAGGAACGCTATCCTTCCCAAAGTTAAAACAGAGTTTGTCACCTTAGGGGAGGCCCCTGCAGTGTTTCCCAGACATCTCTCACAACTGTGTCCTTTTCTCTGGACACCATCTGTACTGCGATTTTAAAAATATTTTTATTTGCATATATTTACATGTTTTACTTACATACATGTATTAAAAGAAATATATGGTTGTCAGGGCAATGAGGAGTTACTCTCTAATGCATATAGAGTTTCAGTTTTGGAAGACGGAAAAGTTCTGGAGATGGAGAGTGGTGGTGACTGTAGGGCAACATGAGAGTACTTCAGAACCATGAACTGTACACCTGCAAATGGGTAAAAGATATATAAATTTTGAATTTTGAAAATTTTAACTCAAAAGAAAGATAAACATGTACATACACAACTGTCACCATCATAAAATGGAAAGCCAGAACCGTGTCCCCAAAGTAAAAGAAAACAGTGAAAATCAAAGCAATTAAAAGATTTAAATTCTAGCCTAGTACTTGACTCGCAGAAGGCTCTGACCCGGATGCCTCTTATTTTTCAAACAAATATTAGCAGGAGCTACAAAATTGATTAAAGTACATGAGCACCAAACGTTGACTTTCTCCTTGACAAAATCAACAAAAGTGAAAGAGAACTGAGCCGGGAAGGGCCTGCTCTTGGTGTGAGTCAATGTTGTGCTAGTGCAACGACTGCCTAACCCTCCGGCGTCATCTCGGAACCCCTGGCAGCTGGTAGACGTCCTCTCTCAGCTTCCAAGGACAAGTCTGAGGGTGTGATGCCGACACTGGGAGAATAAAGAGGGCAGCTCTTTGGGGTCCTTTTTCCCTTTCTGCCTTGAACCCGATAGCTCAGTGTTGATCTTTTTCATCATGGACATTTTCATAGGCTTCAGATTACTTGATAAAAGAGATCTGTTGCTTTAAAAAAATATATATGCTTGGAAACTGTTGGTCTAGATCCGGGATGGTGCTTTCAGCTTTCAGATTCGAGGATGCATCTGAATCCTGGTCCTTCTCACACCATACATACTCACTTCCTTCTTCTTTTGAAGCGGAGGCTATGGCATGTTTTTTGGACCAGGTTTTCTCTTGCCCCAAATTCACTTCCCTTTCTCCTTGTAATTAATCCTCTCTCCCTTGGCCAGCCACCCCTCCCCCACTCTCTGTTCCGGTAGTTTGACTGAGTCCAGGGCTGTGTGTGTGTGACCTGGGCCAGGCCAAACAGAAATCTATATTCTGTGACCACAGAGTGATTGGTTAAGATATGCTCAAGTGACCCAGTTAGAGTTAATAAAAGTCAATCCTCAGCTCTCAGCTGGAATAACTGCGGAAGAGCCGTCTTCAGCTGAGACTGAGACATGGCGGCGCTGACCTGGAGTAGCCGCTGGCCACCTTAGCACAGGTCAACATCTGCCTAGACGCGGCCAAGCCAGGTGAATAAAAGACGTGGAGAGAGCCACACGGTGACATCCTCTGAGTTCCTGGAGCCAGCCACACCTAAAGCAAAACTCCTCACCCTGCCTCAAATCTGTGACCCAGTAAAACACTTGGTTTACTGAATGCAGCTTGAGTTGGTGTTTCTGTCATTTGCAACCAAAGAATCCTGACTGATACAAGACTCACTTGCTCATGGACCCCGTCTTGAAGCTGCTATCTGATTACTGCCTGCTCTCATAAACTGGATACAACACATCAGACTAGGAAAGGACCCAACTTTTAGGTCTTCTGAAGGTAGACCTTTTGTCTCCACTAGAATCCAAGCAAATAGACCAGAGACTGCCATAGGCTAATGTCTTGACATCAGCCCCTTTCCTTTCTTTATTCCTTTAAAATCGTCAGATAGAAGAGCCTCTGTGTTGGTCTATAAGACATACGAAGTGGGAGACTTCAGGGCTGCCCAAGATCTGAGGCCCATTCCCAGCTCAGCTGGCTCTGCCCTTCTGCAAAACACTGGTCATTTTGTCTCTGAAGATGCGATTCCATTGCTCACACATCTGGCTGTTGCCTCCAAAAACAATATTTTACTTTTGGCTTAAAGAGCCCATCGCAACATAAACATCTGAGCTCCTGAGTGTTGCTCTAACAGCTCGACAACTCTGTAGGTGTAGTGCTGGCTGCCAGCCAATCCAAATTTTTCTGCTTCTTTCTTTTAATATAAACAGGGCCTTTGAAGAACTGTGGATCCATTGAATGAACAAATGAACCTGTTTACATAAAACATGCAGGGGAAAATTTCCACTGTGCTTCAGCATATAATTTGAGTCTGTTTTCTGATGGGCCCACGTATTACAGAGGTTGTTTCCTTAGACGAGGATGTCGTCCTCCATATGTTGGCCTAATTATTCATCCCGGTCTGTGAGTTCACGATTTGTGGTGGGGTTGGGGGTGGGGACACGTGGGAGGAGCGGTATTAAATTCTGCTGTGTTGTTTCACAAAGAATGGCCTTTTGAGTCTGGAAGACCCCTGCTCAGTCATATGAAAGTAAGAAATAGAGGAGGGGTGAAGCATAGCGCGTGAGGTTTCACTGCAAGGAGGGAGAAGGTTTTCTGGGCAACAGTTCTGACCTTCCACCCCAAGTGTGAGCCCCCAGATCTAGTGACTTATATTAATTTGTAGAATTTAAAACAAGCAAGGAGGTCACTCAGGCCAGGGGTTGGGTGGGATGATTAATGATGGTTTTATGTTATTTGGGGGAAATAAAGGTTGCTTTATACAGGCGCTTGCATGGAGTCCTATGAATCACCTCTTGGTTAACGAGGAAGCCCCTCCCATCCCTTTGCGTGCTGATGACAACTCGCCCTAGGGGGAGGCCGAGGGTTTTCAGAAAATAGCTCATGTGATGATGTGAAATCCAGAGATCGACATGCTGGTGAAGGAACAGAGAAGGCTAGAGGGTGGTATGGGTGTAAAGTGGCGGTGGCATGGGAGGTGGGGGGAAGGGGGTGGGGCTGGCATGGGAAGTGAGGGGGTGGCATGGGAGGTGGGGGGAAGGGGGTGGAGTGGCATGGGAAGTGAGGTGGTGGCATGGGAGGTTGGGGAAGGGGATGGGGGTGGCATGGGAAGTGGGGGGACAGGGGGACAGAGGTGGCCATGGAAATATGCCCTTGGAGAGAGGCAGGGGGTGTCCGTGTGAGTGACCCAGTCTCACACAGGATGATTACTGAGCTTGAAGCTGGACACCCTCCTGCTCCCTTTCTCTGTGAATTACTACTTCTGATCATGGGCTGATGGTGGGCTGGTTTGATCAATAATGGGAACCAGGAAGGTCTACTGATAAAATTTAACCTCCTCTAGGAAAGCTGTTTATTTA
The DNA here is from genome assembly GCF_048564905.1 of Vicugna pacos. Lineage (NCBI taxonomy): Eukaryota > Metazoa > Chordata > Mammalia > Artiodactyla > Camelidae > Vicugna > Vicugna pacos. The sequence goes on along the minus strand of NC_133005.1, from coordinate 35,677,142 downwards.
TTTTATCATGATTTCTTTTGAATGGCCCATAAATTCATACCTCTGGGATATCACCTTCTGAGACACCAAAATGAAATCAGAGGGTTCTTTAAACGGTGTTCGCATTTCAGCAAAGAGCCCACATGTGCTCCTCCAGCAAGGCAGATAAGAACAGTAAGAATAATAATTCTAGCAGGAGCCAACATTTAATGAGCCCTTTTGTGCCAAGCACTGTTCTTAGCTTTTTATGTACTTTATCTCACAAAGTCATTACAGCAACTGTATGAGACGGGACCATCATTAATCCTATTTGGCTGATAAGGAAACTGAGGCACAAGCAAATGTAGTACATTGCTCAAGCTAACACATCTAATAAATGTTGGTGCCAGCAGTTAGACGCTGGTGGGTATCAAAAGCCCTAGGTGAGAGTGAAAAAAGAAGCCAAAAAAAAAGAGTGAGCTGAGGTTCAAGTCTTTGTTGAATGAAGAGGAGTGAGAAGGTGTTTCCAGAAGAGAAGATGGAGCGTGTTGGCTGGATTGTGTGGACACAGGGGAAGAGATTCAAGCAAGACATCCCCCTGAAACCAGAAGAAGGCAAGTGGTACATTAAGGGCCATGGAAACAAAGAGGACACTGACCGTACCTTTGTCCTGAATCATGGGAAAAACATACAGAAAAACTTCCACTGAGAGAGAGATCATGTCCCAGAGAAAGTCAGATTTCCGTTAAGGCTGATGATCAGTGATAAAGTCATTGGAAGATATTGGGGAGGGAGGGAGACTGTTAATCAAGGCATGGATTCAAAGATTTTAGGAGGCAGAGAAAAGGGTGGGATTAGAGGAGACAAAAATTAGGTGAGAAAGTTAAAAAAAAAATTGCCCATAGGGAGAGAAGGACAAACATATGGATAAAAAGATTCCCTGAAGGAAAAACTGTAACAAGGGATCAAAACAAATACAAAAAAACAAAACAAACAAACAAACAAAAACCAATTCACAAGACTTTTCCTAAAACTAAAATAAAAAGGATTTGAAACTTTTTATTGAAAGAGCATACTGCATCCCTAAAAGTGAGCTATGATGACCGACGCCAAGTTCAAGTCAAATGACTGGACTTGAAAGAAAGTGAAATGAGAGATCTTTGGACACATGATTGAAATGTCCAGAAGGGAGCATGAAGTTCAGGAATGGCTGGATCCATTGGCTTAAATTATTTCAACAGAACTGACTTCTATGACTTCTTTTCTCTCATTTTGGTTTCCATCATGTGGCTCCACGGGTAGGCACATTTTCTCCATCTGGCAACACAAAGAATTTCTCAGCTTACACTATTACGATAAAATCCAGCATGAAAAGAATGCCTCTTTATTTAACAATCACAACAGCAGTTTAGGAATTGCATTTCAGTGGACCAGCTTGGAATTAATCCGGGTACAGAGTGAATCTGATGTTCTTATTGGCCAAGCACAGGTCACTTGCTCACACCTGGAGTCAGCCAGGAGATCCCAGTGGGCTGAGTAGGAGATGGATATAGTCCCAAGCAAAATACAAATTCTGTCCTTAAAAGAAGGAGAAATGTTTAAAGCACAGGTAAAATAACTTCTGTCCATCTAAACTCTTAACCGGGTCTTCCATGCCTATGAGTTTTGGTCCATAACCGGAAGAGGCTCCATGGGTAGCTTAGACAAAAGGATGGGTTGATATGTGGCTGGAAATCTGATTCCATCCAACCCCGCCCCCCCACCAGTTCTCCATAATAAAGAATTTGTCTGGTGTTTGTCCTGACTTCCTGGTTAGTGAAGATGTCTATGTGCCAGGAGGATGATGGGTCCTGATTCCAGGAGGAGAGGACATGGGGACTCTGTGTTTGAGACCCTCTCAGACCTCACCCCATGTGTCTCTCCACTTGGCCAGTCCTGGTTCGTAGCCTTTATATTAAAACTGTAACCCTAAGTATGGCAAGTTCTATGAGTTGTTTTAGTGAACTTTTGAACCCGAGTGGGTCATGGGAACCCCGGATTTATATCTATTTGATCAGAAATGTGGGCTCCGTGGGGACCCCCAAACTTGCAGTTGGTGTGTGAAGCAAGGTCAGCTTGTTGGGGGCAGTGCCCTGAACGAGAGGAGGCCCCTGAACTCTGAGCCATTGGTGTCAGAATCGTGTTGCAATATTGCACCGTCTCCTCCTCCCTTCTTTCTGAAGGCACCTCGGGGTAGTACTTGGAAAAGAATCCTCAGTCCTGGAAAAAAATCACACGGTTTGGTCCTTGAGCCTTTCCACTACAGTACGACACAGTGGGACAGGACCCTTTTGGGAAAAGGCACAGGCAGGGTCAAGGCCAGATCTGTTCACTCCCTTCTTGGCACGTGGGTCATGAAAGAACTCACACTGGCCATCGGTTCCCAGCTGCCCCTCCTCCCACATGGCAGATGGGCAGTGAGATGGATGTGGGGGAGCTGCATCCTGCCACCTGTATACCTTTGCTGGAAACTGAAGGTGGAGAGTGGCTGGAGGGGGAGGAGGAGCTCATGTGAGCCACAGGCTCACTCCGCCTCCCCAGGGAGGTGAGAGACCACCGCCTGTTAAGCACCTGGGGTACCTGGAAACGGATGACGGCTCTCTCCTGAAATGGGTCCCACATCTCAGGGCTTGGGCTGACTTTGACATTCTCTTCTTTCCCTCTCACCTCTCCTCTCTCGCTTCTTGTTTCTTCTTGGGCCCTGTCCCAGTTGTAAAGAGGAGGCAGTAAGTGCCCGTCTAGTTTATCAGGGCAAGGAAAGAAACTGGAACTCACAACCGAAGGATTATTCTGGAATAACAGTTGTGCATCTAAGCTCGCCTCCCTGGTATTGCCTTTTCATGGTCTAAGTATGGTGAGTAGGACACATGAGGACAGAGATTCCCTGATCAGCCTTGAGTCACTCTTGCTTGGGCATAACAGAGAACCATACTTCACATACTTACTTTTACCCCGACCAGTATACAGATCATTGTAACTAATCCATCAGATGCCTATGAACCAAATACTGGAAACTCTGTCCTGGAAATTCCTCTGACTCGGACTTCTTCCAACAACCCAGACCCATTTCCGCTGACCAGCTTGATGGCAGATGTGGGGGCAAGCCACCAACCCATGTTTGCTTTTGTGGGATGGAAACCTGCTTGGCTCTATCTCTGGTAAATCTGCTTTGAAATATTTGCTCTTAAATGGGTTAATTGTTTTCTCCTGACCGCACTGAAGCTGGCAGCCAGGGATGCAGTTAACCTTAATACTCGTTTTCCTCAGGTTAGAAGAGGGGTGGAGGTGCCACACTGGGACTTGGTGAGGAGTGGGCCAGACCGGGGTTGGTTTAAGAGACCTTGAGGGAGCCAGAGCCCCAGAGAGGGCACAGCATTGGTCCTTTGCAGAAGAGAGGGTGAGAAATACTCAAGCTTCTCCCTTCTCCCAGCCTCTGGTCCCCAGACAGTGCTTTTGGTCCAAAGCCTGATGACAAGGGAGTCTGGGGAAGCAGGGGTGAGGCTCCCTGTGATGCAGAGCAGGGGACAGGCAGGCAGTGACCCGCACAGAGAGAGCAGGGGACATTGAAACAAGGGCCCTTCCTAGAAGCTGGGCCCCAAGGGGAGGCGTTTCAATTTGCATTTCTGAACCCTAGTCTGATTCAGTTCTCCAGGAGCCCTTGAGTATCACTCTTTAGAAGAGGATTTTTTTTTTTCCTTGACCTCTTGGCAGTGTTGATCTACAGCAAACATACAGTCAGTTACTCCAGCCCGTATATTTCTCTGTCAGTCCCTCCCTGGCTCTCTCTCCTTCACCTCTCTGGGAGCAGAGCTAGACTCTGGGGAATACAAATACGGAAACAGCAGGGTCTCCATCTCTCTGGAATCCACCATCCAGTCAGGAAAACGGATAGTTAAGATGCAGCTTGAGGATATCACAGAGAGAAGAGGCTCTGAGGAGTCTCCAGTGAGGGACATGCTTCTCTCTGCCTCAGACAGTCAGGGAGCAATGAATAGAGCCGGATGTGGCAGGGGGTCCGGGAAGTCTAAGCGGGAGTTTGCAGACTGCTCCGGGATGCACGTCCACCGGGTCTTCCCTCTCTCACCTCTTTCTAAGAAAGCGCCGTGACTTTCTGGTTAGAAGAACGGACTCAGGAGGCAGACTCTCTTTTCAATTCCTGGCAGCCCTACTAGATGTGGGGCCTCTGGAAAAGGACCACAGGGAAATGCCAATCTCCTCCCAGCCTCAGTTTCTCCATTTACACTGTGGGGATAATAATAATAATAATAATAATAATAATAATAATAATAATAATAATAATAATGCCTGCCTTGTAATGTTGGTGTGATGACCAGAGCAGGGTAGTCAAGGTAGCTAACTGCTGTATCATATGGCCCCCTAAATCTAGCGGGGCCAGATTTCGGTTTGCCCAGGACTGAGGGGGTACCCCAGGATACAGGGCCTTCAGGGCTAAAACCAACACTATTCCAGCCAAACTGGAACAGATGATTATGCTACTAAATCTCAGTGCCCACCATCACAGGAGGTTTTTCCCAGCTCCTATTATGTTGGGTGTCTGCCCTCCATGCAGTGATTCAGGGACCCAGACTCGCATCTTTTTGGCTCCACCCAAATAAGCGGGATGTTGCCAAGGAGGACTCTCTAGACACAGGTGAGTGGTCAAATCAAAGTCACATGGCCACATAAAACCGCAAGGGAGACTGGGAAATGTAGTTCTCTTGTCTGACCAGAAGGGAGGCACCTGCTTTGATAAGGACATGATGGTCTCTGCTGCCAGAGTAGATGAGTTGAGGGAAGCAAAGCTCTTAGGGCGATGGTGACCGGCATGCAGTAATGCTGTGCATTATTATTAGTGGTGTTATTACTCCTCCTCCTCCTCCTCGGAGAGGTCTCTGACCACCCCAGCGACGCAGCTTCTCCACTTCCCCAGCACTTGCTGCTTAACATCTGTATTCCTCATCTTGACAACGTGACTTTCTTATTTCCTGTTTTCCTGTTTACTGCCCATCACCCCTCTCCAGCTAGAATATAAGTCCCACTGGAGCCAGGGCCCTAGACATTTCCCATGCCCAGGGCCCGGCTCAGGAAATAGCTACTGAAGGAATACAGGGTGAAGAGCGGGCTGAGCCTTTCACGCAGAAGCCCCTCTTTCTCTGCATCGCTCAGTCTATCCAGTTTCCCTTAGTCCTCAGTCTCCTCCACCCCCTCTGCCCCACCCTTCCCTCCCTCCCTCACTCCCTCCCTCCCTCCCAGGTCTCATGTCCAGCCTCCATTTCCCAGGAACCCTCTTTCCAGACAGTACCCACCCAGCCCCCAGTCCACCCTCTTGCTGCTATTTCTCTGGAAACCACCTGCTAAGCACTTTATTCCTGCCCACACCCCACACCCCTTTTTTGAAGAGCAAGGTTTGTTTGGGTACAAATGGAATTAACACACGTTCAGTAGGCACCTTATGTCACAAACTGTACCAGGCTTCTCATTACTAGGCTCTGTAGATGGCTTCTGGGTACAAGACATTGATGTATCTTGTCTTGGTGGCACATGGCCCAAGAGGGGAGAATAGCATGGATGGGGGCAGTGACATTGCTCCCAGCATGTCCCCCTCTCAGCTGCCTCTGGGGTTGTCAGCACCCTCCTACTCCAGTTTAGAGGGTCTAGGGGTGGGTTGGGGTAAGGGTTCTGTGGGGAATCATGGCCAGGATATGAGAGATTTCGGGGATATGTCTGGAGGGACAGCTATGCAGAGGGTGGACCCTGCATGCCCAGGGGGTTATTCTGGTGCAATTCATAGATGCTGAGAAGAAGAGGGCTCCCTGCCAGCCCCCACTTTGGTTTGACAGATGAGGAAACAGCTGGTGGGGCTAAACAGACAATCTGGGTTCAAATCACAAGATCTTATTTTTGCCTTAATTTTTCCATCTGAGAAATGGGGATAACAACAGAACCTACTCACAGAATTGGTGTAATAAGAAAATTGCTTGAATGAAATGTTTAAAATACTTGGAAAGCCTCCTGGCTTGTAGACAGTGCTCAGTGTTACAGTCTTGTTGTTGTTAAAATCAACAACCAGATGCCCTGAAAGAACAGGAGACAGGAAACATGTACCAGCTGTTCTTCTGTGATTCAGATCATGAGCCTCTTGCTCACCTCTTTGATTCTAGTCCTTGAAGCTATGAGGATATGTTCTTCAGCAGGGTCCCTGAACACAAGCAACTGCGCATGCATACAGAAAACCATGCCTGCTGTAATTGATAGGTGATTTAGGTGTGTTCGGGCTGTTTTTAACTACACCCAGTATCTGCCCTATATTTGGGTTTAAGTCATCTATATAGGCCCCTCCCAAGACCCTCTCCCTTAGACTCTGCTCCTACTGTGAGTGTCTGCTCCATCCCCCAGCCCCAAGGGTGAAGTCTTAGGAACGAGGTAGGAAGAGCAGAGGGGCCAGGGTTAAGAGACGGGAAGGGTATGATGCTCGAAGGAGAAACATGGCCCTTTACTAGAAGTGGCTGAAATGGGGTTGCTTTCCAAGTTGAGCTCTGAGCTGAAGGGCTGTTATGTGTCTTATCTCCTTTCCATCCTTTTCAAGTGGCCTTTCCTGCCTCCCTGGGTTGCTCTCTGTACCCCATTTGGAGGAGTCCCACGCACTAGTGAAAATGCCCCTGGCGAGCAGCTTCTGCAATCCCTTGGGGCTGGTCTGGACGCTGCCCCTGCGCTGGAACGCATCACTCTGCATCTGCCTTCCTCTGCCCTTGCCTCCCTTCCCTCTCTCTTCACCTTCTCTGCCTGGCTTTGTACCTCAGAAAAAAAGGGACCACACTGAAATCCCAGCCTCTGTTTTCTAGAGATTCCAGACCAAGTCACGCCTTCTGGCCCACCTGCTTCTCAGCCTCCTCAGAAAACTCAGGGCTGGGCAAGTTCCCTAAATCTGCTTGAATCCAAACGGACGAAGCTTTGAAGCTGGGAAGGTACCAGGTGGTACAGATCGGCAGCCCAAGCTGCTGCATGCCCAGCCTTGGAAGAGATCCCAGACGGCATCTAGTGAGCAATTCCCAGGATGCTCTGAAACCGACCATGGGGCCAGATCCTGGACCAGCTTCTTACTTGGTGCTGCGGTCACCTAATACCCACAGAAAGGCATCTTCTTCTCCTGTCTTCTCCTGAGTTTGGTCTTTGAGTCTGCAGAGATCACGCCATCCCTCTTGGTGAGCAGACATTGCCTTATTCCACCCACTCAGCCGACCCGCGAGGATCACAGACGCGGGCTCCGTCCTTAAGAAGATGAAGATGGTACTTGTGGGGCTGAACTCTCAGTTTTATCTCAGAAGCCATCTCAGGCTGTGCTGGTACACAGGGGCTGCCTCTTCTTCTGGATCCTTCCGGGTGCAATGAGCATTATGTCCTAAAGATGATGTATGTGGTAAAAATGGTTCATGGTTAAAATCATCCTGGAAAAGCCTTCAGCATGCATCGATGGAGGCTCGTCAAAGCCGGCACGTGCTCAGAGGGGCCCTGCCCTTGGGGTTCATTGCTCTGCAGTCACTGTCTTCAAATTATTAATCATTTCACCTTTGAACTTGTGTTTGTAAGTAAAGTCCAGAGGAGCCGTGGAACACGCACGGAGCCTTAGCTTATGGGCTCATGAGCACCATCCACAAGCTGACTCCTCACCGCCTGGGCGAGTCCTCAGCTGCATGCTTCCCTGTCCTCAAGTGCCCCAGGTCTCACACAGCCTCCCTCCCCCTGTCCCCCACACTTCAGCCCCTGCTACCAGGCAGCGACCAGGCAGGGAGGGCCAAGGTGATGTGTCCACTTCATGGCATCACAGGAGGGGACACGGGCCACCCCGACTCCAGGCTGGCAGCTAGAATTTCCCTGTCTCTCTCCAGTGCCTGGGCCACATTTCTTTTAAGCCATTTTGAACTAGTTTCCATAGCTTCCAACCAAAAGATTCTTATGGGTTCTTTAGGAAGCTAGGACTTTGCCCATCACCCACATCAAAACCAGATTTTAGGAAATGATTTGATAAATTTCTTCCAACCGGCAGGAATAGCTGAGAAGTTTTCATGTGTTGGCCTTTCAGGGGCATGGCCAGGAATACAGAAAGTCAAAGAGGAGGATCTTAAGGATGTTTGGGAGGAATCCACATCATTTTTCTATATCAGTAGATGGATACTCAGAGAGGGCAAGGTACTTGCCCAGGGTCACACAGCAAGTAGGGGCAAGAAAATTGGGAGTGTGACTCAGGTTATCATATGTTTAAGGAGTCCCCTTAGACATGCACTTGACCACCCTGACCCCGCAATTCCAATATGACCTCCTGGTGTGCTCTCTCTCCCTTTATCTCTCGCTCTGGGTCTGTCTCTGCCTCTCAGTCTATCCCTCTATGTCTTTCTCTCTCTCCTTCAAATTCGCCATCACATGATGAACGGACAAACAAAATATGGCATATTCATACCAGGTGATATTACCGGCCATAAAAAAGGATGAAGTACTGACACACGCTGTGACGTGGAGGAGCCTTCAACACATTGTGCGAAGTAAAAGAAGCCAAACATGAACAACAGGCCATGGCTTGTATGGTTCCATTTCTGTGAAGTGCCCAGAATAGGAAGACCCATAGACAGGGAAGCGGTCGCCTGGGACTGGGAGGAGGGAGGAGTGGGGAGTGACTGCTAGTGGGGGTGGGGCTTGTTTAGAGAATGATGCAAGTGCTCTGGAATCAGAGAGAGGGTTGCTCAACTTTGTGAACCTACTGAAATCACTAAGGCCAGTGCCCAGGATGTGCATTCTTGAGGCAGGAGAGAGGACTGTTTTTTAGTGTGTGGATTTTATCTCAGTAAAGCCATTCTAAAAGATGCCATCGCGTGACCTGGCACATGGGCTCCGTGGTACCGGTCAAACGGCTGCACCGTGAAGTGCACGAACCCGGGGCACTGTCTCTGGGCTGCTGATGGGGTTTCTGAGGCTGATTTTGACTCCAGCGATTTCCACTTAAGATCAACTTCAGGAGCCCATGCCCCTGGGTACCAGTGCTGGCCAGGAGAGAGCAGAGGATCCTAAACTTAAAAATAAACACTGCTAGTCCATTCAGGGCAGACACCAGGCCCTAGAGGCTCTGAGCAAGGCTTGCTTTCTCTTTTTTCAAAAGAGAGATTAGCATTTGTTGGTATTAAAGTCTCCCTGTGGCGAAGGGTCCTTCCCTCCACCCCAGAGTATGGCCAGAACTCATGCACACAGCTGGGGTCCGTATACGCTGGTCCCAGCCTTTCCCGGAGTGGTTTGATGTTGTCAAATAGAGCTGAAGATGTGAGGACCTGACAGCCGACCATTGCATTCTTGGCGTAGCCCCCCCAGAAATGCATTTCACGTGCACAACAGGAGGCATGTCCCAGGACGTCCACATCAGCGGCACTGGGAATAGTCCCCATGTCATAATGACCCACGTGTCCATCCTCAGTGCAATGAATAAGTGCGATGTGAGTTACCCAAAGGCATCAAGAGCGAAAGGAGGGGTGCAATTCCATGCGTCACCCCACTGACCCAAAGTCAGAACAGTGGCAACTTTAGGAATTGAGGAAGCTGTGATGGGGCCAGGAGACCAGAAGGCTGCTGGGAGCATCTATGTCTTGATATAGTGGTGGAAGGGGCACCTGAATGTTCACCTGATAATAATCTGTTCATCGTAATAACTGTTAGGCGCTTTTCCGGATGTGTGTTGTATTTCAGTTTTTTAAAATGGAAAAAGTTCCACCAGCTCGGTGCTGGACACAGTCTTTAACCTCAATTCCTAATTCCCAACTAATGCATTTCCCTACAACCTTACGCTCAAACTACAGATCAAATCAAGTGGTTCTGTGCCACTCTGTGGACAGCTGCAGGTTAGTCTGTCCCACCTGGTGTCCTAAAGCGCTCTGGTTTGCTTCTGTGCCAAGCAGCCTTGGCGGAACGGCTGGTGGGCACCAGGGCACAAAGGGGCTTCTTATTTTCCCAGGGGTCCCCTTTCCCCAGAGCCAGCTCTCCAGCCTCAGTTTTTGAACACGATGTTTTCTGCTTTGCAAGCAAAAACTCAGGGCAGTGAAAACTTGCTCGGAACCCTAGGGAATGCTGCATTCCTGCAGCTCCCAGCCAAACCGCCCCTCAAGACGTTCCTCGAGCCCCCAGCCTGTCTCCATCCACCCTTAGAATGAGAAAACCAACCCGTGTTCTCTTCTGCGCCCAGCAGGGAGCCGGGAGGAAGGCGCTGTTTGTTTGCTCTTGCTCTGCTTCGGGTCTTCGTTTCATTTGCCTACTTATTTCCACTGCTTTCTGGCCTGAGGTTGAGACCAGGTTGTAGTCCCGATGGCTTGTGTGTGACCTGGGTGGCTGTCCCGTGGGAAGAGAGCTTGGCAGTCTGGCCCAGTCTGGAGGCAACCACAGTGTGGCCGGTCCTGCTTTGCAGGGAGCAGCTCTGCCTCTGGTTGGTGGCCACACTCTTTCGGGTTTGCTCTCACCTGCTCCCCAGGCTCTGGCTGGGATAGGATTAGAAGCCGGAAGCAAACAAATAAAAACAACAGCCGACCCTGTGCGGTGCCCACCGTGTGCCAAGCACCACTCTACTTAACCTCCACATGCCTCTGTATGGGAGGTGCCATAAGTATTGCGCCCATTTGATAAATGAGGACGCTGAGGCACAGAGAGGCTAAGCAACTTGCCTGAGGTCACACAGCTACTCACTGGCAGAGCTGGGGGTTTCTACCCTGACGGTCTTGCTCCAGGACTTTTCTCTAACCACAGATTCCTTCCACTCCTCTGCAGAGATGGTCTTCCCGTCTGAGCTATAACGTGCTCCTCGAGGCGTCAGAATGCAGGAGTGGGCATCCCCGTGGTGAAGGGTCCTTCCCTGTACCCCAGAAAGTGCACCCAGCTGGCCTTGCCTCCTTCTCACGAGGAAAGCCCTGCGTTTTATCCCTTGCACGTGGTACTCAGTACCCAGGCTGACGGGGAGATGATTTTACGTTCTTTACTGTGGACTCTGAATGTTCTAGAAAATTCTAGAAAATCACAGGGACTTTCTGTGTTAGAATTCTCAGCAGGTCAGAAGTGCAGGGACCTTAAGGAAATGCGGTCTCACCCCACCTCCCGTTTCACAGTTAAAGCAACAGGCGTCTGAGGGCCACGCAGCAGTAGGTGGGCTGTGCCTGGTTAGTGCAGCACCTCCCAGAGGGCAGGAATTTAAAGCCACATGGAAAGGGAGGGGCTTTCAGAGGAACGTGAGGTGTCTGGGTGGTAAGCAGATGCATCACACACAGTGACATCACTGCGGGTGCAGGTCCCTTTTAATTTTTATGGGGCCTCCTGAGGAAGTCTCCCACTGCTAGCTTTCCCCTCAACACCACCACCCCCAAGCTTTATGGAGCTATAACTGACAAGTAAAACTGGGTATACTTAAAGTATACGTTGTGAGGTAATCACCTCCACCAAGTTACCTAACGCAGCCATCACCTCACACAGGTCCCTTTCTGTGTGAGTGTGCTGCGACACTCAAGATCTACTCTCTCCACAAGGTTCAAATGTCTAATACAGTATTATTAACTACAGTCACCATGTGGCACATTAGATCCCCAGAATGTATTCATCTTATAAATGATAGCGTGTACCCTTTGACCAACATTTATTTCCTCCCACCCCAACTCCTGCCCCACAACCATCATTCTACTCTGTTTCTATGAGTTGGACTATTTTTTTTTAATTCCATGTATAAGTGGCATCATGTTTGTCTTTGTCTGGCTTATTTCACTTAGTGTCATATCCTCCAGGTCCGTCCATATTGTCACAAATGGCAGGGTTTCCTTCTTTTTCATGGCTGAGTAATATTCCATTACATATGGGATGTGTGTCTGTATATGTGTATATATACACATATACAGACACACATGCACACACACACACATTATATCTTCTTTATCCATTTATCCACTGATGGACATGTAGGTGGCCTCCACATCTTGGCCATTGTGAATGGTGCTGCAGTGAACATGGAGGTGCAGGTATCTCTTCAAAACACTGATGGTGAGCCTGCCTTTGACACATCTGCATCACTCACCCGACCCCTCTAATGGACAGAGCAGGACTCGGCACAGAGCCTTTCAGGCCACCACAGTGCTGCTCCCATTCTGTTTCCTGCCATGACCCTCCCTTTGTGGAAAATGGCACTGATTTTATATTTTGAACTGTAACTAGAGAAGGTGATTTTCAAGTAGAATGTGTGCCAATTTTTTGTTTGTTTTTTAAATCACCAGCAAAACCTAGAGACAGGCATAGGTGTCATGAAAACCAGGAACTGGGGTTTGGAAAAATGTCACTTGGTGGCTGATTTGTTGGGAAAAGAAGAATAACCAGCACTCACTAAGCAGTGACTCCGGGCCGGGCTCTGCTCTAAGCACAGCTAAGTGCCATCGTCCACTCTCCTCAGTGACGCCGTGATCATCGCTACATGACCAGTGGGAAACCAAGGCACAGACAGCCCATGTTCCTCGTCCAAGACACACAACCAGGAGGTGGCCCAGCTAAACAGTCATTAGACTCCGGGATGAGCCTGGCCAGCCTCCGGAGGTGCCTCCGGAGAGTGCCGGGGCTGTGTGTGAGTCAGACTCCCCAGGCCGGCCTTGTCCACACCATGTGGGACAGGGGTGTCATCCCCTGTGGCTTGTCCAGGCAGCTTCGAGACAGCCAAGCAGGACTTTGCCCCCTCACCTATTATTGGTGTTATAAAACCACTGAATCTGGTTTATTGCAGACAGACCCCTGGCGGAATCGGTCACTGCCACAGCTAATGGCAGCCTCTGCAGAGCATTAGCTGACCTTGGCTTTTCTTCTGTTGATTGAGGGCCTCGCTGGCCACAGGCTGATGGGACTTCACGGACTCCTGTCCCACTGCTCAGCTCCTGGGTGGGAGCAGGAGCTCCGGGGTGGCTCTTGCCGGTGGATTTTTGAGGGTGCAGGCAGGACTCATGAAAAGGGGATCTTGGAGCACAGTGGGAGGCCCCAGAGGTGACCTGGGGATGGGAAGTCCTTTTTCTTCATTTCCCAGAGGAACAAAAATGCCTGTGCCAGAAGGACCTCAGAAGTCGCTGATCTGGTCCCCCATGGGTCTTAAACTACATCTGCGTTTGGGTTTGCTGGATTGGGAAGGGCTTCCTGGAGGAGGTGACCAGTGAAACCATGGGTAATTAGTCAAATCTGTTTCCCCTGCCTTCACTAATCAAGGCCGTCTACAAAAGACTTGCATGTCCTCCAAGTGGCCCGTAGCCTAAAGATGTTTTCCAGGAACTTGGAGTCAGACTGGATGGGACCAGTGACCCTCCAGCTGGGCATGCACCAGTGTCCACTTGGCAACCTTTTGAACGTGCACAGGCCTGAACCTTAGTTGCACCTGAGCAGAGTGATGACGACCACACCCCTTTCCTGTCACCTTCCCCACGCTCCCCACACTCCCCACACCTCAGACAGCCCTGCTTCTTTATTCCTTATCCCCTAACACCAGAGCCCCTCGCCTTCGGGGAGGCAGATCTGAGACATGGTTTTCCATCTCCTCGCTTGGCTGCCTTGTGAATGAAACACCCTCTTTGCTGCAAAACTTCGGCGTCTCAACGTTTTGGCTTGCTGTGTGTTGGGCAAAACAAACCTGGTTCAGTAACACCGAGAAGCTTGTCCTGAAAGTCTTCACTGTTGGGCTTTAGGAGAGAGGGAAGATGCAGGGAAAGTGTTCCAGGCACAGGCTGGGCACACGGGAGCAGGCGGAGGGCAGAACATGAGGGTCTGACCCCAAGCAGGAGGCAGGCATGCACGGGGCACACCACCAGCGGTTTCAATACCAGGCTAAAGGCTTGGTAGTTTTTCACTTTTTCCTTAACTATGGAATCAGTGCTGCACGGCCAGCTCCTACCAAGGCTAGGTGGAAGCCCTCGGCAGGGGGTACACAGCCCTGGAGGGTCCACACACGCCCCGAAGGAGGCTGCTACCATCTCTGTCCATCCAGCGCTTTCCATCACAACCCAGGGATGCTGGCCCCATGCTGTCAGGGGCTTTGTCTTTGCAAGGGAAGTCGGAGATCTGGATTTTTCTATAAGAACATAAAACTTGTGCAGACTGGCACCCGCATGGGCAGTGTCTGCCTAGGCAGCTGGAGCAGTTGAAGGTTTTGTCAGCAAGGAGCAGAGGGGGTCGGAATCGGCGGCACACCCACGCCTGGCCTGGATCGAATTCCTCTGTGATGCTGGTGTGGGATCAGGGGTGGTGCCGGAGGCAGCATCTGGTTTCCAGCAGCCGCTCTGCATGGGGCCTTAGGCATCTGGAACCACTTACCAGTCCCGGTTCCCGTGTCTCTGAGAGCTCAGGAGTCATGATCGACCTTGGCTGTGACCTGGGTGGACCAGGAGAGAGGGGCCGAATCCTCCAAGCCCAGGGCCTCCACTCCGACCTGTTGGCCACTCTGACAACTCCGCCCAGGTCAGAGCTGCTCTGGCTGCCGCCCAGGCCTCCCTGGTTCCCCCTGCCCCACCCCCACCCCCGCCCGCCAGGAGCATACATTAACATACATTATTTAATCAAGAATAAATCCACACAGCCTGCCCTTCCCTGGGGACAGGGGAAGGAGCAGACAGCCGCTAGAGGACTTTTCTGACATGGAATCTCAGAGATTTGGAACCCTGGGCTTTGAGGGGCTGGAAGAAAAAATTGCCAAGCAGTGGGCTAGTGGGTGGGCGTGGAATGCAGCCAGCCAGAGTCTCTGCGGGGATGGGGGTTCCGGAGTGAAACTCGGAATGTCTAAACCCAGCCTCCCCCTCTCCTGTTTTCTCTCCTAAGGGATTGGAAGTTCTCTTTGTGAGTTAGGAGACAGGAACATAGGGACACTTGAGGGCTGGCCAGGCCTCCTGGGGTGCAGTGACAGGGGCTGGGACAACCAACCTGTGGGGGTTTGTTCCCGGTGGATGGAGTGGAGGGTCAAGGAGGAAAAGTCCTAAGGCCAAAGCCAGGTGGGGTTGCCTAGTGTGGGCAGCCGAAGAGATGACCCCTGGGGTTCCCTAGACCCCGTGATGGCGACTCAACTCAGCCCTCAGCAGGACCCAGAAGTGTCAGGAGGACTGGGAAGAGTAAAGGGGCAAAACCAGGGATGCCCCAGTGACGACGGCCTGTAAGCAGGTGGGTGAGAACGACGCAGGTGGGGGTCCAAGTGGATAGCCTGCACCAGAATTTTGGACACACATGACAGTACCAGCCGGCACCACTGAGAACCAAGTGTGTTTGGGGCTCTGGTTAAGTGCTTCATGGGAACCAATGCCTTCATTGTCCCCAAATCCTCCCAGCTGGGTGGCTCAATCTGCCTGCGATGCAGGTAAGGCCTCTGAGAATCCAAGTGTCCAACCACTCGGAGCTCACGGTGGTGGAGCCCGGGGTGGAGGGGCGGGCTCTCCCCCCTTGGGCTGCCTCTGCCGGGCAGCTCTCACCAGCTCAGCCTGGCATGGCCTTTTCAAAGGCAAATGTTCCATGGCCTGAAAGGGCCCCGTACAGAGACAGGAGTTGGGAGGGAATGCGGCAAACGCCACGCCTGGGCAGCCTTGTGCGTGTCCTCAGCATAGACGGGGGCTGCCAATGGGGGCCCTGCAGACACCATACAAGCCCCCAGGGCAGGTTTCAGGGGAATCTCTCTGCCTTTACTGAAGATGACATCGTTCCAACACACAAGCGACGGCTCACTGCACACAAACTCCCACCCACGTGTGCGGCCTCACCCATCAGCAAACACACAGACGCACTCACTTGTCCTCCAACGCGTGTGAACACAAGCACACCCCCAGTTACACTTTCTAAACTTAAACGCATGCTTGCTCGTCTTGTTTTCCTTCATTGAACGTCTCCTGAGCTCAGGGGGCTTCTTTGCAAGGCTGCTGATCAGATGCCCTGGGAGTCCGAGTAGAAACGGTCAGCCGTCAGCCGTGGTCGGGGGGCCGGCCTGGGAAGGCTGCCCGGCAGAAGCAGAGTGAAGCCGGGTCTTGAAGGATGAAGAGGAATTTGCCTGGAAAGTCGCGGAGACCAGCCATTTGTTTGTTCATTCATTTGTTTTTGCTTTAAGTTATACCTTTGTGAGTGAACGATGTCTCCCCCAGGAGAACAGAAGCTCCACGCGGGCAGGAGTGTCATTGCTTCGTCTCTAGGGTCTTGAACAGGATCTAACACACATCGAGCTCTCAAGAAATCCTCTTGAATGTATAAACTCAACCATTAATTCTCCCTGAAGGATTTTGATGGGGGTGACGTGGCTCATGTTTGATGTGATGGGTTGTTTCAAAATGTCCACAGAGTAACAATCCGTCCGCCCCTGAAAAGAGAAGAGGATGAAATTAGTGTTTTTTTCACCTGGAGAGAGTGGCTTGGAGTAAGTGAGTTAGGCAAAGCCGAGGTTTGAAAACCTGCTGTGAATTTCAGAGTTTTGGAGTGGGAAGAGCATGGGAGAAGGAAGGAGGAAGGAAGGGAGGAGAAACAGAGGGGGAGAGAGAGGCAGTGAAGGGAGAAATCAAAGAGCCCCAAGACTTGCGTCTCTGAGAACTAAGCGGCCTTGGCCATGAACCTAATTTCCAAATGTCAGCTGGGAATGAGCCAGCCCAGAGCACAGAAAGGGAGAAGGCGTGTGTGGGGCTCACTAATCCTGTGGTTTTGAACATTATCTCTGAGCGTCAGTCGTGCATGAACTCGGGGGCTGGACTAGAGCTGCACTTCCCAAATCGTCATCCGTGGGTGAAATTTGGGTGGTACCCAGAGGCACACGTTTCATTTTAATAACTACTAGAAATAAAAGAAGCTAGCCACACTGTCAGGACTATGACTCCCAAGGATGAGGTTACCTTCTGCGGGCCAGCCCACATCAAGCTGGCCTGAGGAGATGTAGCTAATCATGGGCAGGGGAGGCACAGCACAGGTGCCTGGGGTGCGAATGCTGAATGTTTAAGAAACACAGACCGAGGTGACATCAAAGGAAGTCTCTGGATCTGTGGTTTCCAGGTATGACAGGACCCGGGTCACTTGATAAGGGGCCTCCGTGGAGCTCCCTTTGTCCCTCACCACCCTGCTTTTCGGAAGAGGAAGGAGAACTTATAAGGAGTGAGGCTGCACCTCCGTTCTCACGGAGTCATGAAGCATCCTGAGAGAATAAGGACAATTCTGATTGGCGAACGCTTTAGACTTCAAGCAAGGTAGACCCTGAGCCTCTGCACTGGCCATGCCACCGCCTGGCTACTCTTCCCTACACTCTGTTTGGTTGCTGCTTCTCATTCAGGTCCCTGCTCTCATCACTTGCTTGGAACAGCTTTCCCAGCACGCCCTAGACAACATACGCCCGCCCACCCTCACCGCTTGCTCACCCATGATTTTATCTTGTCTCCTGGGCTTGGAGTCATTTCTTTCCCAGTGTGCCCAGTGTTCACTTCCCCCGTATGTGTCGGCTCCATGAGGTGGGGCTGTGTCTAGGGTGCACGCTGCTGGGGGCTCTGATATTTGCTGAATGATTGAACGAACAGCCACGTAGTATTCTGGTTATTCGCCTCTGCGTCCTGAATATGCATTGAATTATGTGTTCAGGACATGCCAGGGTTGTTCTGTTTTTCTCTTTCTTCCACGGCAGAACTGTAAGGCCTTTGTGCTATCACTAGGGCTGGCATTAGCATGTTTTAATAACAGAAATTGGAGGGACAGAGGGTGGAGCTGAACGGTATTTAAATAGCACCTGTGCGCATGGCCTGGGAGAGTTGATCAAGGGCACCCCCCCAGCTGCTGCAGCTCTAGGGTATCTGGTCAGCCAGGCCCCCAGAGGCCGGAAGGGAAGCCCCGGTCCCTGTGGGTCCCCAGGAGATTTGTTCTCAAGGAAAGGCTCTGCAAAGACAAAGGCTTCGAGGCCCCGGCCCAGCTGCCCGTCAAGGCTGCCAGGTTGGCAGATCTCCATGGAGACCGTAGATGCACATCTGTTCCTTCTCACTTCCCAGGGAGGGTGTCTGCTCTGAGTCTGCAGTGCCCGGGCCTGGGGCCTCCTCTGGGTGAGTGTCTCCCACCCCCAGGCCGAAGCCCGGGCTGGGCCCCGAGCCCACCAGGAGCACATGAAGGAGGGCAGCCAGCTCCCCCCAGGAGATGGGCTGCTCGAGAGACAGGGCAGGCGGGCTGGGCGCGGAGTGGGCGGGACCCCTCTGCTGGCCATGGCTCCCGGGGCTCCTGGGAGTCTGGCGGGGGTGGGTAGCGGCACGGACAGCTGGCGGCCAGGGGGACCTGTCCCTCAGGAAGGAGCAGCAGCTCCCACTGGGACCCGTCTCAGGGTCCTCCAGCCCTGGGGCCGATGCCTGCATGCTTTCTGTGGCTCTCGGACTCTGTTCAGCCTGTTTCTCTCTCTCTCTCTCTCTTTTTGAAGCATAATTGATTTACAATCTAAGTTTCCAATGTACAGCAGAACAATTCAGTATTTTTGCAGCTTATACTCCGCTGTAAGTTATTACGAGATGACAGCTGTAATTCCCTGTACTTCTCCAGTATGTCCTTGTCCCTTCTCTGGTTTCTACATAGTCGTTTGTTGATCCATATCCCTAATTTGTTCCCTCCCCACCTCCCTCTCCCCAGCGGGACCCACAAGTTTGTCCTCTGTATCAGTGAGTCTGCTTCTATACTGTATGTACATTCATTCATCTGTATTATTTCTTAGAGTCCACGTGGTAGTGACATCATACGGTATTTTGCCCTGTCTGACTTATTTCTCTTGTCTGATTGCTGTGGCCAGGACTTCCAATCTGACGTTAAGTAGAAGCGCTGAGAGTGGGCGTCCTTGTCTTGTTCCTGAGTTTAGTGGGAAGGCTTCCCACTTTTCTCTGCCTTTCCCTTGCTCTCTGTGGAAACATCTTCCGATCTCTCTCTTTTTCTGTCTCTTTCAATCTCTCCCTCTGTGCATTTCTTTCTCCCTCTGTGTCTCTCTGTGTCTCTGTCTTGTTTCTGTCCGTCCCTTGGCACCCTGTATAACGAGCAGGGTGGGTGTCTCCGGAGCTATAGAAGAAGTTGTTAGAAATTGTCCAATTGTGCCCAGCCCCCTCTCTGCCCTGTGGCTGGCTTTGACCCTGGCCTTGACCTGCTGAGCCCCTTGCTGCTGCATAGATGGTTCTCCACCTGGGATCTGTCTCCTCCCTGTCCCCATGTGGCTGGGAGGACCCTTTGCTAGCAGGGCACATCTTAGGGGAAGAGTCTCAAGTTTCTGTTCTAGGACCCCTGAAGATAGGGCACAACCTGCTTGACTGTGGGCACATCTCTGCCCCTCTGCGCCTCACTTCCCCCATCACAAAATCATATCTAATTATTGTGGCTCAGATCACAGGAGCATGGAGAGAAATAAGTCAGAAAAGGTACAGGAACAGTCTCTCCAAACCAAAGCAGCAGCATAAACCCTGGTGCCAGCAAGAGCCAGGCCAGGGTCATAAATGAGCAAAGAGGGAGGTGGGCCAGGGCACAGGGCAAAAGGGAGGGGTGGGGATTGTGGCAAATTAGAGAACCCAGACAGTAGGGGGCCCACAACGTAGTGCTAGCTAATGGTCACTCTACAAGCCTCTGGGCCCAAAACAGCAAAGTCTTCCGATTTTTCTAGACGTGCTAAAAAGTGAATTTCATTAAAATTTTTAATGCTGACAGTTTTACCCTGTTGACTGGGCTTGGCTTCTTTGCCATCCGCCTAAGTCCTTTGAAATCAAGCTTGGGCATTGTCTTCGCTGGGAGAGCACCTGAACTTCTGTTTCCACATGGAACATCTGGCGATGCTAGAGCCGTGCCTGAACTTCTGCCCACAGCCAGGGCCAGGTGGAGTCTTACGTTTTGAGTCCTGGAGTGACTGCCCCACTACCCTGGCTATTCCTGGCCCCCTGGGCCATGGGCCTCTCTCCGCTGCAGTGAGTGAAGGGTTCACGCTGAGCAGAGAAGGAGGAGGGTCCCGGGGAAGGAAGGATGCTGTGTAGGCAGAAGCATGACGATGAGGCAGGTTTCGGGGCAGAAATCCTGGTTGGGACGGCATGGGATTAGAAGAAAGCAGAGCATGTCCTTAGAGGCCATCCAGTCCTGAGTTAGCAAATAAGTTTCATTCATTCATTGATTCAGTCAGCAAACTTCCAGGGACCATCTGCTCTGGGCCAGGGGTCATCTGGGAGCTGAGCCATGATCGGAGCGTCAGTCCTTGTGGGGCAGACGATAAACAGAATACATCACAAGGGAATCATGGCACCAGCTGGCGGCAAGCGCTGTGGGGGACATAAATCAGGGCAGGGGGACAGGGGGGTAGGCGAGCGGGGTGGCCTGGGCAGGCCTTGCTGAGAAGGTGGCAAGTGAGTGTAGACCTGGGGGAGGGAGGGGGGAGAGGAGTCCTTCGGCCCACCTGCCCCCTCTCATTCTTAGTTTTGGGGAAGCCTGGACAACTGTTCGCCCTGCGATGTCCCACCCCATGAGAGGGTAAGGACTCCCGCCCCTGTGGAACTCAGGTGTGGCCTCGTGTGACTTGCCTTGGCCAGCAGAGTGAGTGGAAGTGACACGTGTTGTTTTTGAGAGTGCTACATGTGCCCCCCTTGTCTCCGGAACCTCTGCCCTGCTTTCCTCGGGATGGGCAGCGATGCAAGAGGTGAGGAGCAACATTTACCCAGCCCTCATGGCAAGTGTTACAGCAGGAGAGGTCTCCTTCCCAGCTGAGCCAGCAAAGATCCCAGGGTCGGCTCTGATTGGAGCAACTCAGGCCAATGACCCTGCCAGTCACTGAGGCTGGCCAGTCATGGGCCAGGCCTGGGCTAGATGCACAGCCCTGGATCCCGAGGCGGAGACAGCCCCAATCCAAAGCACGCGGACGGAGCCTCAGGAAGGGCTGAGGCTCTGCAATCAAGCTTGGGTAATGTCTTCGCTGGGAGAGGTGACCCCATACAAGAGAATCGGGGTGCTGCCACCAGAAGATGAAGGAATAGAGGCTGACAGGCAGAAAAGGCCCAGCCTCCACGACACGGATCAAGGACCCCATTGCAAAAATTCCTACTCCTAGTACCAGGGCCCCTGGGGACGACCCTTTCTTTGCCAATGAAATATGATTTAAAATCACTGCTCACACCAAACACGTCAAGACAATGAGTGACTTGTTAAGAAGGATGAGCGGGCACACGCTGCTGGATATTAATGCTTTAAAAAACAACTTCTCCATCTGTTTAAGGATTACTGTTCCCTCGAAGAATTCAGCTCCACGCGATAAACGTTAATACCTTATTTCTTGGGGGACGCTGCCGTCCGGAGTAGGAACTGATTGTGAACAGAATAAAATAATTTGCTTTTTATCAGCATCCTCCACGGGAACTTGTTTCCTTGGAGGAAAATGTATTTAGCTTCATCTCCGTAATCCCTCGGTGAGATTCCTAAATCACCACCCGTCACTCAGCGCCACTCAGCCAGAAATGACCAACTCTCCATAATAATAAAAACAGAATTATGGTCGCTGTCACCTCCTGCTGATGGCTCCTTTAGGGCCAGATGAGAGTGAGGCTTCAGAGTCAGCGGTCGTGAAGAGGGGCCAGGCCCTGAGGGCTCTGTCAAGAGGCATGCATCCCTGTAAAGCGGCTGCTGCTGGTCTCCGCGCTCTTCTTTCCCAAAATCAGAATTAATGGTCCTTTCCTGTTCCCTGGAGGTGGCAGGCAGACTGCTGATTTAAAGACTCCCCGTGAGTTTCACTTGGTTTTTAGAAAATAAATAAGTCACCAAATCTAATAATTGGGAATTTCCACTTAAAGATTGAGATTTACGCTCTTCTTGAGAAATAGGGAAAGCTGGGCGCTCTGCCTTTGGCTGGGGCCCAGGAGCGACGCTCCAGCCCCCATCCAGTTCACCGCTCCCTGGTGGCCTCTTCACTGTGTCACCTGCCTGGCAGGCACCCCCTGGGTCGGAGAGCCCGGCTCCCAGAGCAACGGGCCGGTCAGAGCTCAGACTGCAGACAGACGGACTGCCAGCCTCCCCTACCGGGTCTGACCCACATGAGCTGGGTGGCCTGTTTTTGTGTGTGTCTCAGTTTCCTCATCTGCAGAATGAATATAACTTGGTACCCGGTACAGAGAAGAGTAAATGTGTTAGCGTACGTGCAAGGCACTCAGAAGCCTCCTGCACGCGGGGAGTGCTGAGTGTGTGAGCTGTCACTGCATTTCCTCTGCGTTCGTTTGGCCTTCGTGCCACCCCCACCCCCTTGGGTTGTACAGTGGGTTGAACTGTGGCCTCTAAAAAGAGATGTGTAAGTCTGAATCCCTGGTACCTGCCAATGCGAACTTATTTGGAAAAATTATATCTTTGCGGATATAATTAAGTGAAAGATCTCAAGATGATGTCACCCTGGATTAATCAGCTGGGGCCTAGATCCAATGACAAGTGTCCTTATAAGGAGAAGAGAGACGTGGAAGAGAAGACATGTGAAGACGGAGGCAGAGATTGGAGTGATGCGGCCACAGGCCAAGGGATGCTGGAAGAGGCCAGGAAGGATTGCCCCCTAGAGTCTGGGGGGAACCTGGCCCTGCCGGCTCCTGAGTTTCAGACTTCTGGCCTCCAGAACTTCAAGGGAATACAATTCTGTTATTTTAAGCCACCTGGTTCATGGAAATTTGCTCCAGCAGCTACAGGAAACTGCTAAAGATGGGCTGGGCCGGCAGACCTGCAGCTGGTACCACTTCTCTCCATCCCTGACCCAGCCCAGGGCCTGGTGCATTGGTACTAGACACTCCAGATAGACTCAGGAATACTTTACAGCTGGGAAAATGTAATTATGCCCCCATAGAACATCGGTGAGGGAGAGAGGGGGCCTTTGTAAGGCAAACTGTGCTGGGACCTGGCGCACAGGGCTTGGGGGCTTCTGTGCCCTGACAGAAAGACACAGAGCAGCCGGGCTCCAGGGAGAGAAAATGTTGCTCATGTGTTTGGAAGGGATGAAAAGGGCTTCCTACATCAGCCTAGTTCATCCACCAGAATTATATCGAGTACCTGTGTGCAGGCAGGACCAGCTGCCTAATATGCAGAGCCCAGTGCAAAATGGAAATGTGAAGCCCCTAGAGAGAGTGGAAGAACAGAGAGGTTAAGGAACCTCCTGAGTTTGCACAGCTGGCTTGTGATGGAGCTGGAGCCTGGCTTGATGCTGTGGGCTGCTTACCTAGCGCCCCTCAAGCAGGCAGTGACCAGAGAGCTGGCATCTTGCACTTCACATATATCAACACCTTTAACCCTCTCACATGCCCAAGTGGTCAAAGCTATTATTATCCTCACGTTACAGATGAGGAAACTGAGGCACAAAGCACTTAAGTAACTTGCCCAACATAACACATCCCCATAAGTGGCAGAGGTGGGTTGTGAACCAACGAGGCCACCTGGGGATCCATACAGAAGACCCCAGTCCTCTATGACTTCCACCGAATGGACAGTGTATTTTAATAACTTGTCCTATCTTGTTAGGTTATATATTGACCACTAGTCCTAACTTCAAGTAGTTGTGCCCATTTTGAGCAACTTCACAGAACTCAGTGCTATTTTGGCATAAATGTGATCAGAGAACCATGTTCTTTTTTGCCCAAAGGAAAAAAATTCCAAGAATTTGCTCCAGATGGAGCTTCTTGGGAACAAGGAGGTTTCTAAGAAGAATCACCTGTGTGACCAGGCAGAAGGCTGGGTTTCTGTCCCACATTAGACTAGACTCGCACAGGCTCTGGTCAAGTTCTCCCTCCGCACCTGTCGGTACCGCCTACCTTCTGTCTGTTTTATTCACTAATGTGTTTATCTCTGGCTCCAAGCACAGTGCCCAGCACATGCTGGTTGTCGAATGACTCTCTTCCTCTCTCTGCTTCAGTCTGTCTCTGTCTCTGCTTCTGCCTTCTTGAGGCTTATTCCAGGCTTGGACCCCTGATGGGATGGGAACCGGGCAGGGACTGTGACTCGGGGCCCCCGTCCCAGTCCGATCACTCCAGGAGAAAGATGGATGGACCAGGGGCCGTGGTGATCAGTGCCTGGATTGGAGACCTGATTACCTGTCCACGGAACATTGATTTATAGGCAATTCTTCCTCCCCTCCAAGACTCCGGATTGCAGCTAATTTACCGACAGTCTTAAATCACCCCCTTCCCCCCAACGCAGCAAAGCAACTTGAGGCACCATCTATCATGTGCCTCCTGTAACCACTGACTTGATTAAAACGAGGGCAGGGAAGAGAAATACCCACCTCTGTGCCAGGGATGGGGGCTCAGGTGGGAGCTGGCTGGGTAATCCATCCAGAAACGGTGGCGGCCCACACACGGTCCGCTTAATTTCATGTTTGGCTGCTGATGGGTTTTCATTTATAGATAATATAAACAGGTTGACAGGGCCCTAATTAACTGATTTGTGGTCTTTGGGGAACAAATGGTTATTAATATCCATAAACATTTGTAACGCTTAGGCAGATGCCCAGCCCTGACATGATCATAATGTGTCCTCCACCGCGTGCACTCGTGATTTCTGATTTGTCTTTTGCCTGTGGACACCAGAGGGTGTTGTCAGGTGCTGCTGGCCACTTGCCAGGAGACGGGTCCATCTCTTTGATCACATTAGCGCAAGATTTGCCGATTACAACTTGCTGGATTTTCCACAATCCTTTTTTCTCCCTGGGTGACCTTGGCCCAGCTCTCCTCCAATCCCACCCCCTAGAGCTCCTTGAGATAAGCTAAAAAACCCCTCCCCTGGGAAGCCTTCCCAGATTGATCTTTCCCCAGAGGACACTGTCTCTCTAGAGTATAATTCCTTGCAGCAAAGGACTTGTTTACGTGAGGATTTGTTGTTTAATGGTTTTAGGTTATTTTATTCAAGAAGGTGCTGCCTTGTGAACTTTTTCCTAAAATGGGGGACAAATCGGTTTCTCCCTGTTGTATCCATCTTATGCGAAGTCAGTTGTACAGTGAGAATTAAATACAACCCCAAAAGCAATAGCCGGCATCTTCTGGGCTCTGTATCACGTGCCAGGCAATACTGAGTCTCTTACTTGCTTCTCTCTATTAATTTTCTGACCACAGCTGTACATACAGGCAGGAATGAGAATCCTCAGCATTTTCCAGACTGAGGAAACTGAGACCAAGAGAGGCCCAGAAACTCACCCAAGACCATAGATGGTCAGTGAATGGCACAGCCAAAATCATTCTTAAAAAAATCTCTGAAAGTACTCTGAAAGCCCAGTCTACATGGTTTAAGGCAGAGACTCCACACGCAGCATAAGATGTATTTTTCACTGTGACCCAGTACCCATGCGTGCACAGGGACGCACGTGTGGGCAGACACACCCGTGACAGATCGACAAGCCTCATAAAGTAATATTTACCTTGCGAGGTGAGAAGCAATCTGTTATTTCCCTTTGTAATCTGCTGTCTTCTTCATCCTATTAAGAAAAAAAATTTTTATTTCTTTACCTACTAACAGCTCACAACCTTCTGATTGGTTGTGCTATGGTTTGAAAAATCACTGGTGGGCAGTATGCCACACAAACAGATAGAAAAGATGTTATACATCTTTTAAAATTTTTGGAAATAGTGATACACTTATCTAGGGCTTGCAATTTGCTAGGCACTGTTCTTAGAACTTTCCGATTATTAGCTCAATCCCTAGCCTAATCCTATGGAATATGAGGTGGAGCCTCATGAAATTGCCAGTAGTTGACAATTTCCTATAGGGAACAGCAATTTCATACGGTTGAAATCAATATATACCCTCATGATAATTCCATTTTATACACAATAAAACTAAGGAACAGTGAGGTTTGGTAACCCATCCAAGGTTGCACAGCTGGTACTCAATTTTGCTGCAACGTAGCCCCAAGCTGCTTGGCTCTAGCCCATGTCCTCCTGACCATTGTTTGGCCAATGCGTTTTGGTCAATGACTCCTCAAGGACCCTGAGAAAGCTTGCAGCAGCCATATGAATGAGCAGCCCTCCTTATTTTATCCCTGGGAAAACTCTCAAATTGTTCTTACCTTCTTTCTGTAGGTTTCTGAGCTTTTCTGGGCTGTTCTGACATCATGGCATCCAGTGCCTGAGGCACTCCCCCCCCCCCCCCCCCCCGCTATGAGCTCAAAGTCTAAGTGGATCCCCACCTAGCCTGGCCCTTCTCTCCACTTCCCTTTCCTTCCACAAGTGGAGCTGAATTTGCTGGTGAGTCAAGAGCAGTGTGGTGCAAGTACCCACTCTATTCTCTGACTCATACCCGGGATGCATTTAGCAAACATCAGTTTTAAAAAGTAATCAGGGGCTCACTGAAAACTCAAGCCACATTCTGGGCTAGAAGTATTTTTTTTTAAATATCTAATGCATTTATAGAAAGCTTAGAGCTGGAGGAGGCTTCAGAGTTCTGATAGTCCGACTGCCTGCCCAGCACGGGACCCTGCATCAGAGCATCCTCATCGCCGCAGGAACCGCCCTCATCACAAAACCTGTCAGTTACATGGTGCCACTTTGAATCTAGGGCATCAGCCTCTGGAAATTTGAATTTGTGAGCAGTGGGGTACACCCTACAGGATTTTCATCTCCTCTTAAGCACAATGGGCCTATGAGTTCCAACCAGGCTCCACCCAGCTCTGCTGTGGAGCCCCAGGGATGGCTGTATCCTCCTCTGTGGAAAACAATGGGGTAGCACTGATGCCCGATTTTGGACTCAGGTTCTAAAATTACTAAGCAAATGAACATCAGGTATAGAAACCAGTGTGTCTGCTCAAACCCCAGAATTGTGCTCAGAGCGGGTACAGAGCCGGTCTGCAGTGGCCTTTGGCAGCTGAGACCCAAGGAAGGAAGGACAGATCCATCTGCCATCTCCGTCTCCCACCAGGCAGGGCCCCCGGCAGAGGCATGGCAGGCTGGATTATTTGCACGCATGTGAATAGTCAGTGTGTGTATTATCATAGCATTACATCTACTATTATACGTGTTGTAAAACTAGAGATAATCTTCCTATATTTTGTTTTCTGTCAAGTGTATCCAGTTGTATTTATGCCTGATGCAATGCCATTGTAACCCTAACAATAAAACTGTCTGCTCCTGGGGGGACACTGGTAGATTTTAAAGAGCACCAGATGTGATTGAGGAGGCCTGGGTGCTGGACCTCTTTCATTTTCCAATTGTGTGACTTTGGGAAAGTCATGTAGTATTTCTGAGACAGGGGTCTTCTTTTATCCAGACTAGTGTCTCAGCTGGTGATGATTTTGCCCATAAGGAACATTTGTCAATGTCTGGAGACATGCTTACAGCTGTCACTGCTTGGAGGGGAGGGTGCTCCTGGCATCTAGTGGGCTGAGGCCCGGGATGCTGCTGAGCATCCTACAAAGCACAGGAAGGCCAAGGATGCTGCTGGTCATCCTAGGACATCCACAGGACAGTTACCACACATGGTTACCCAGCCCCAAATGTCAACAGTGCTGAGAATTGAGGAAGCCTGGCATAGACAGACAAAAGGCATGAAAAATACTATAATGAACATCCACATCTCTACCTTGCAGGCATCAAGAGAGAGCTGAAGCCCCCAGCCTCCATGCACGCCCCTCCTTCCCTGCAGGGGTAGCCACCGCCCTAAATTATGTGATTATCACACTCACGCCTGTCCTTATTTATGTACACACACTGTCTGTAACAAGGGAATGGTGACAGCAGACTGGTCCCATTTACGGGGCTGTTACAAGGGGTGTGCGACAGAAAGCCCAAGAAAACGTCTTAAATATTCCGTAACATAATTTACAATTTGGTATGATTACTATGATTTTATTTGCTTTTCCTATTGCTCCTTTCAGCATTCAGAGTAGAAACCATTCTGCCTCACTTGACAGATGCAGGAATGAAGCCCAGAGAGGTTAAGTGACTTTTCCTTGGCCGCACAGCAAGCTAGGACCTAAGTTGGGCTCAAGCTCCCATCCTCGGAGTCGACTTCTGGTTTCAAGGGTCGAGCTTGCAGAGACAATTCTTTGAAAAAGAATTTGAACCACGGGAGTTAATAGAAGCTGATTGTGGAACTTTCACCCCCGTTAGCAGTGCTCTTGGTGGTGCGTCAAAAGCATTTCAGTCCGATTTATTTGCCTCTCCCTAAGCTGCTGTTTTATTTCATGAAGCAGCCCTGACGCCTCTGTCTGTCCAGATGGGTTGAAAATTGAAGTCTGCTCCAAAGGCATTTGCCCTTTCAGGCCGGCCCCCTCCCGAGAGCGAGGACCAGCAGGGACGGCAATTGGGCTGCCTCTCATTTTCTGTTTTGTTCCTCATGGAAAACGGTTAAAAAGAAACCAATTTTTGAGAAAATTACCCAGGTGTTTAGGTGAAATCGCTTCTCTTGCTTTGTGCTCCGACTGAGAAGCAGCAACCAGATTGGAGGAGAGAAGTGGGGGGTCAGGTGGGGGAGGGAACAGGGTCAGAATTATTGTCCATCCCTCCCTCTCCAGGAGGTAAGGTCAAGTTTGACCCACTTCACGGGTGACCATACCTTTATTTTTTTTCTGTTCATTTAATTAAAGATATGTGCACACAGATTGAAGAATCAAATAGTTCAATGAGATTTGTTACAGAAAAGGCATTTTCTCACTCCCTTTGCCCCAATTTTCTTATACTCTAGGGAGACTGCTTTTAACTCTTTTAGCTGATTTATGTTGGTATTTATATCTAAACAGCATTCTTGTAAAAAGCCTCCCTGTCACGGAGAGCTAAGCAGGTAACCAAGGAGACATAATTGGATGTTACTAGGTGAAGGACACAGATTCAGCTGCATGCACATCTGCAGCCACCTTATGCCCATGAGGCACATGTAGCTAATGATGCTGAATGGAAAGAGAGAAGGCACACCCACCGGCAATGTGGAACCTACTCACTAAAAGGGCCAGGACTTTACTCCACGTTTTATGTAACTCCTAGAGTAGAGATCATCTTCATTAGAGTAGAGCTGATGATAAGGTCAAGTTTCCATACAGTTAGCAATATTGTCTAGTAACAATTACAGCTGTAATAGTAATAGCAGATGCTCTTGGTTGTCTACCCAAAAGTCATGACCTCTCTCCTTTTCCCTACAAAGAGATCCCTGATTTTGTGTTGAGATAGGAGCAAGCAACCTGAAGATCTCAAGAAAGCTAGCCCATCTTCAATCCCAGAGGATTAATATGGTCTATAAACACCACGGTACCCCCTCTTCCCCTTTGTCAGCAACTGGTTCAGGAGTTGATGTGTGAATCCGTTCTGGTTAATGAGATGTAAGGAGAAGTATGTTGGAGCTGCCTACACTGAAAATAAAAAAAGACAGCCTCACGACAAAACCTTTTGCCCTGATTCTTTCTCCCTTCCAGGGATGGGAGAGAAGACGGTTGGCAGCCATCTTGTGACCATGAGGATTTGGGCATCAGGATGAAAAGCCAATATGCTGAGAAAGGCAGAGTTAAAGTGTGGAAAGACACCTGCATCCGTGGTGATGCCACTCTGCTGCTACACCAGCCCTGAGATCTCGGGGCTTCAGATAGCTCATCCGTATGAAACAAGAAGATGTCTTTAAAGCCTAAGACAGAGGTTAGTCAGGGGCTCTGTAAGTGCAGCCAAGTGCATTCCCGTTGCTATAAGCATCTTCCTGTTTAGAGTGGGCTCTGTCTCATTTCCTTGGGAGAAAATCGACAAACACTTCAGCCAGCTACAATGATGGGCCAGGAATTTTCCAGGCACTCAGCATACAAAAAGGAATTGAACCCAGTCTCTGAGTTCACCAAAAACTGAACACATAAGAGAAGAAACATGCAAAGCGGTCATATTTATAATAACTGCTACCCAGATGGCACTGCACTGAGCACTGGACATGTCATAACACTTTTGACCCTGGGAGCCCAAACTGGCTGAAACAGGACTAGCCTTGCTGGTCACCAGTAGTTCTGTCTCTTTCTTTCCTTTTTTTCTTTTCCCCCCTCTTTCTTGTTTCTAATCAACCCTGCGTCCAGCTGGAGTCTGGAGGCTGAACTTCAAAGACGTGACAACATTGAGGGTCGATGGGCTGGGATCTGAATCCCTGACTATCTCATCTTTACTGAAATGGAGTGTATGAGCCTCCTCTGCAATGAGGGAAAATTTCAGAAAATTGCAGAAATTCCAACTTATGAAGATGTGAATCGACCAAGCCAAACTGGACCCTCAAGTTCCAGTTCCTCTGCCCTTTGGGATGGGAACACATGTCTGTTGGCCTCCACAGTGTGCACGTGGCAGGAAGGGTTATAAATAAACTGCCCTCCCTCCCTCCCTGCTGCCCTCCACCCTCTGAACGCTCTGCTTGTGGTTTCCTCTCTCTTTGAAAGCCTTCCCCAGCCTGATGTGAATCCTAATTAAAATCATGCACAGCATGACTTTTAATTAGCCTGAGCAACCTCACGAAAGGCTTCAATATTGGAGCGAGGTAATTGTGCCCGGGGACTCTCCCCCATGGATGGGCAGAATGCCCCGGCTTGGGGGAGGTCCTTGCACCCCTGCCGGGAAGGGCCACGGAGGGGTCAGGCTGGGCTCAGCCAAGCACAGTTTCACTCAGGGCTGCCTCTTTGCAGGCGGGACGCAATGACTTTTATCCAGGGGGGTGGCAGATTTATTTTCTGTAAACTAGATGGGATTTAAAACAGGTCCCAGAGCGTTTGGTGGGGGGGAGGGCTTTGAATCTCAATTTAGAGGGGGAAATAAATGGAAAATGAAATCCCTTTTTCCTAAGAAGTAAAATAATTGGGGCACAGTGATTTCTTAAGCAGAAATGGTTTCACTCCTCCTCATTCCGCCAAAGCATAGATTTTCCTGTGCCTTTGCTCATCCATCAATCAGAAATGTGAC
Organism: Vicugna pacos; assembly: GCF_048564905.1. Taxonomy (NCBI): domain Eukaryota; kingdom Metazoa; phylum Chordata; class Mammalia; order Artiodactyla; family Camelidae; genus Vicugna; species Vicugna pacos. Next base: position 35,646,270 of record NC_133005.1, on the reverse strand, counting down.
TTTGGAGGAGGCGGAGGAATGGCATTTTTTGCTCAGGAGAATTCATCCGGAATTCTGGAATCTTGACATCATCACTCACTCCTGGCAGATGGCGGCAGACTTCCCAGAACCCGAGGTGGGGAGAACCCATTTCAATCTGCAGGCAGCCTTCCTGCAAAGAAACCTAGCTCAAAATGCATGCCTGGTTATAAGCAGGACCCCAGATGACTTGGTAAGGGCCTAGACTCCACCAGCTCCTTTGGTCCTTGGAAATGTTGGCTTAAAGACGATATTACACATCAGGGGGCGAGCCTGGGAAACCCTAGGTAATTAACAGAGGTCAGAAATCACAACAGAAGTCAAAAGGAAAATAGGATGCCAATTGCCAAAAAGCAGATTTTCGTAAGACGCACACCTGAACATTACTGTTTTGCAAATCTAGGTGCGGTGTGCACCAAAATGAATGTAAAAGAGTTGGCTCTTGACAGTCTTTTCCCTTTAATTATTTACGTGTCTTTGTTCCTTATTTTATGACCTTGACATTTTAAGGAGACAAAATACATTATTTAAGTCAACAAATGGGTGGTAGTGGGACAACCTATTTCATTTGAATTTCAGAAATGAGAGAGGGAGATGTTTGTGTTGTGGGTAGGGGCAGGGGTGGTCCTTCAGACCCTAGTTTCTAAGGCAGTGCAGATCTGATCTGTTGAGATGACAATCTCTGCCCTCTTCAAACCCCCCAAGGTCATGAAATGCCTCTGGGCTCTGCTGCTTCCGATAACTGTCCACATCTGGTGATCACTTCCCACCAGGAACTTCAGTGACAGGCATCATATGCTTCTAAAGTAAAGAACATCCCCCTACTGTCATTTGTTCCCTCCTGATGGGTAGCCCCCTCCCACAGGCAATAACTGCTTCTTTAACACCTTGGGAAGCCTTCATCCCGTCCGCACAAACGCCGTGCTCACCAAGATATACACCCACGGCAGAAAGAGGGGCAAAGACGTCCCTTTGCCTCTCTTTCACTCACGCTCAGTCCAATGTGGCAGTGAGTCCTGTTGGTCCTTCCTTGAAAAGCACCCAGAGTCCCACCACAGCTCCCCACCTTTGTTCAAGCCCCATCTGTCCTGTCTTTCCCCGTTTGCTGGAATAGCCCCCTATCTAGGCTCCTTGTTTCCAGTCTTGTCCAGGCTATACTTTTTAACCTTTCCATTTAAAAACTAAACACAGGTGCCCCCAAACCAACAAAAATGTATATTATCAACGACATCCTTATAATCAAGACCAAGTCGAGAAATAGCACCTTTCCAGAAGCCCCTCTATGGCTGCATCCCAGGCACAGCCCAGCCCTCCCTCCAAAGTAATCAGCCTTCTGATGCTCACAGCTAACACTTCCCTGTAAACTGTGGTGTCGTCACCCCAGTGTTACCCATTTGGTAAATCTCAGTATGTCTTTTAAGTCCTCGGGCTTCCTGTCCATGACTCTTTTCCTTAGAATTTCTCCGTGGCGGTGCCTGGGCTGTGTAACCTTAGAGTTTCTCGCAGTCTGGACTTTGGTACTTCCGTATTTGTGGTGCAGTCAACACCTCCTTCTCCCTGTCCTCCATCTTTCTTGGAAGACGGCAGCTGGATCCAGAGGCTTGGTCAGAATTATGCGTGAGACTGAAAAGGTTCTGAATTCCAAAGATGCTGTTGGGAAGCCGAGGGGGGAGAAAGTCAGAAGGTTGGCTGGTGATGTCCAAGCCCGCCAATCAAAGCCCAGCAGAACCTCCCCGCAGCCACAGTTACATTTAGCTAGTCCGTCACAAAAAAGGAGATCACACCCAGGGCAACTCAGGACAGTCTCAGTGAGCGGTGCCGCGAAGAGCTTCATACAGGAGTGGGGCTTCCGCTGAACGACTCTAAGGAATTAAGGAGGAAGGGTCAAGAAATGGGGGCAATTTGGCCATTGGGTATGTCTTGTTTTTTGAGGTACAATTGACATATAACATTATATTGTGATGGGATAGCCTAAATATTTTTGTCTTGCAGGTAGGAAGATTAACACAGGGCTAGAGCTGTCCTTAGTACAGACACAGCCATCAGTCACGTTAGCAGAAAGGGGCACGTTCAGGTGTTTCAGTAGCTGCAGGGCGGTCTTTTCTCTGCCTGGTGTGGCCTTGTCGGCACGTGATTATAGTCCAGGAGACTGGTTCCTGTTGATGGGACGGCCACGGCCTAGCTGCCAGCTGCCAGCTGCCAGCAGGGCTGTTTTTCTCTTTCTTTGTTCCCCTCCTGGTTTAGCTGCAAACAGGACTGATCTTACTTTATCAGTGGTCATATTGTGGAAGGCCTTACCTGTCTGAGTGAGGAGGCTTGTATCTCATTTGGCAGATAACAGGGAGCTACCAAAGGTACTTGGACTCTGAAGTGAACAAGTTAAAATTATACTTGAGGAATCAGAGGTCAGTCTCTTGGGAGAGAACAGATCAAAGGTGGTGTGTTCAGTTAGAGGCAATTATTGTGATCAAAGGGAGAGGCAGTGCCGTATGAATAAAGGTGCCGGCAATGGGACTGAAACAAAGGTGATGGAGCCATTTGTGGGGAGGGAATAACAAGGCTGTGCCCTGGATAGGATGTGGGGTGGAGACCGTGTGGCAGGCACTGATGTTGGCTTACCCAACAGCCATCCCCACCCTTCTTGCCAACCAAACCCTGGTTGTTTTTCCTGAGCAAATGGCAATGAATCATGATTGGTCAAAACCAATCCTGACTCTCCCAGGGACCGTTCCGGGTGCTTCCCCTGACCCCCTTGCAGTGAGGGCTGCCCCGCGACCTCACTCTGGACCAGGGGACTGAGTGATGGGGTTTCAGGGAAAGGTTTTATTCCTTGTAAAGAGCCTGCCCCTGTCCCTTGATTTTTTGGCAGAAAAGGGATATGTGATGCCTTCAGCTGCCCGCCCCAATCGTGTGCTAAAAACACTTGTTTTTTTATGAACCATTGTTTGTTGGAGTCGCTGAGACGTGTGGCCTAAAGCATCTTAACCAACGCCCGGGGGAACCAAAGATGACTAGAATGGTTTTGAACCTGGAAGAGTGACCAGAACAGGGGCCTGAATAGAAACAGGGAAGTCTGGGCCAGAACTGTATTGGGGTGCGTTAAGGAAAATGGTGATTTTGTTGAATCTTCTGGGCTTACGATGAGAGCAAATACCAGGTCTGGGGCTTGGGACAAAGGCTAGAACTTGAGAAGTTGGTGCTGGGGGCCATTGGCTGGGGGTTGAGGAATGAGGCCATAGGAGAGAAATCCAGCAAGTGGTTCTTGAGAGAGCGGCCTCCTGTGTGTGTGTGGTGGGGGAGGGGTCCTTGGTAACTGTATACTTTAATTCTCTTCTGCATAGGCAGATGTGACTTTTAGGATGTTGTGAGCTCACCGCCTGGCTCGGTTTCTGTATTTCCAAAGCCTGGCTGCAAAATAAATTTGCATCCTTTGCTAATACAGTCACCAACCAATTCCCACCCGAGAATTCCCCTCCACTCTCCTGGTGCACTTGTTTCCTTTTTGAAAAACTTTCTTTTTTCTGATTTTTCAATGTTCAAATGTAGCTGGTGCCACAGTTTCTGGGAAGCTGTACATCGAGGAACAGCCTCCAAAGAAGGAAGGGTCCTGCTGAGACAGGAAGGAGAGGGATGAGGGGCCGGGGCAGCAGACCCTCCGGCCAGGGCCCCAGGAGTGGGGGTCCAACGGGGCAGGTCGAGGTGGGGAGGCAGGGAGGGAGTGCAGGGGACCCGTGAACAGCTGACCTCTTTTACCTCTTAAAATAGCCACAGCTAACCATTGAAAACAGGAGATAGCCGCCCATTTTTCTAGAGTCAGGGATGAAGCTATCTCTTGGTCCACTGTTGTCTCGCCACCTTTTTATTCTGCATGAGACGAGCCGTTGGTGTAGGGTTTTGAGCAGAGGGACCCTTAGGGGTGGATCTGTGTGTGAATGTATCCCCCAGTCTGCTCTGATGAGGAGAGGAGGTGAGGATAGAGGGGGAAGGTGACCAGGGAGGAGCCACTGCAAAAACCGGATGAGGGATGATGGCGGCTTGGACCAGGGTGGGAGCAGTGGAGGTGGTGAGACACGGTGGGGTTCAGATATAGTCGGAGCTGGAGCCCACACAACCTGCTAAGGGACTGGATGTGGCATATGAGGGAAAGGAGGGAGCAGAAGATGACTTCCAGGCTTGGGTCCTGAGCAACCGGAAGGATGGCCTTGACTTTGACTGAGGAGGGGAAGCCCAGAGGAGAGGCAGGTGGGAGGGCGGGGTAAGAAATTTCATTTTGGACAGGCTCAGGTTGATGCGTCTGGGCAGCTGAGTGCAGGACTTGGGAGTTGAGAATTCAGGGGCGTTTCAGGCCAGAGTTTCAGGCGCTGTCAAGTGGTAGATGTTTGAAACTTTCGCTCAGGAGAAGATCTCCCAAGGAGAGAGTATGAGTGATTTCAAGAAGAGTCCCTCCCTAATCTTGGACGCAGGTTTCCTGAGTGCTCTTGAGCAAGTCCCTTCACCTCTGGGCCTTTGGCTCGTCTGTACAAATATGGACTGAAGCACTTGATCTCCCAGATCCAGACCTGCTCTGGGATTCTACGATGGGGGGTCTTCTAGATGGTCCGCTGCCTAGGGTGCGCGGGCAGATGGAGAGGGTGCTGTCCTCCACGTCAGTGCTGATCCCCAGACCCGGATGTGGATGGGCTATCACCACACTCAGCGGCAATCTGGTGCCCTGGAGGGAGACATCACCTGTCCCCAGCTCTTCAAGCTGTGAAATGAGCCAGGCCTTCATTAGCTCGTTTTCTACAACAGAAAATTGAAACTGCTAAAAAAAAATCAGTTCCCCTGGGCATCTCAGGAGAACTGGAGCAGCCGACTGGGTCACCAGCTCTGCAGTCATGTCACCAGGAGATGGTCTGCAACCTGCTCATCCAGCAGCAGGGACATGGAGAGTTGCAGTCAGGGCCCTTCAGCTGGGCACCCTCTTCCCCATCAGCAGACCATTGCCATTCCTCCTCACCTCCAGAGCCCCGTAAATGTCATCATGTCCATTACATTCTAGGATGGCGGGGTCCCGTGGGAGTGGAGCAAATAAACATCTGTCCTAATGACACAGTGACTCCTGAGAGTCCCTCAGAGATGGGGCCCTGGACAAGGGGGGATCTTTTGTTCCCAGGTCACGCAGGCTATTTTCAGAGAGGGCAGAATACAGTAGAGACTAGAATAGATTGGAAGGGTTTGTTGGGTTGCACTGAAAACTACCTGGCACCCAAGAGGTCAAAGGCAGCCTGTCGTGCTGACAAGCCCAACAGGGGAACCAGCACAGGCAGCTGGCCCGTAGGTGGTGGAAGTAGTGGTCTCCGGAGCATCACTTCTGGAGACACTCCCTTGCTTCAAATCCCGGCTCTGTCATTTTTCTAACAGTGTCACCTTGGACCAGTGACTTAAACCTCTGTGTGTTTAGAATTTCCATATGAAAAGTGGGTGCAATTACGGTCCCCACTTCACAGGATTGTTCTCGGGATTACACGAGTTAACACATATTTAGAATGATGCCTCGAGCACCGGGAGTCCTGAGAGAAGCTTGCTATTGGTAAGGACGGATCCCTCAGGCAAATTCCAGCCTACTATTTGAAAAACCACCAGGGACACATTTGGACTAAAAACTCAGCACAGGACAGGAAGAACTCAGGTCACTCATGTCTCACCTCCCTTCTCACTCTTTAATCAGATTAAGCGGATGGTTATTGACTGGGTGTCTGCGGTGTGGGGGGGGGGGGCTCCAGCTGGAAGCGGAGAACCTTACAACAAGGACATGGAGCCCAGACACAACGCTGCGACTTGCTGAACAGAGAGAGGGGCGGAAGCTCCACGCAGGGCAGTGACGGGGAGTGAGTGAACACTGGCCAGACGCTTGGCCAGACTGTGAGGGGCAGAGGGATTTGGACAAGGAGTATCAGTGAGCATTCTCTTGGAAAACCCAACTGAATCAACTAGAACTTTCAGAGCTTACAATTGTGCCGGAAGCTACAAACTCCTCATCTATTTTGGGAGCTAAGCAAGCCAATCATGACATTTCCTTAGAGGGAAAAACAAGTGAGGACAACCCAGAAGTTTGCTGAAAAGGAAAGAATTCTAAGAGGCACTTGCTTTTCCAAATTTGGTATTGATACAGGAATAAAGAAAAAGATTGATGGAAGGGAATCCAGACGCACAAATGATTGTACCCTATGTATCAAGAATAAGCAAGTGAAACCCCAAACAGAAACAAATTCAGCTCTCAACAGCAGCGATACACGGGGTGGAGACATTGTTATAACACAGCCTTGGGAGCCGTGCAAATAAAACAATGAAAAGAAAGAACCAAATAAGAAGATACATGGTGGGGGGCAGGATCTAGCTCAGCGGTAGAGCGCTTGCTTAGCACGCATGAGGTCCTGGGTTCGATCCGCAGTATCTCCATCAAAATAGGTAAATAAGTAAACCTAGTTACCTCTGTCCTAAAACAAGAACAAAAATAAAATAAAATATTATTTTAAAGAAACACAGCATATTCCCAGAGAGAGTGAGTATCGACTAGATATCTATTTCCTTTCTTTCAAACTATAAAATGTGACGTTCCATGGAGTTAACACGAGGAAAAAGGGTCTAAAGTGAATTTGGAAAAAAAATTTTTTGGAAAAAAAAGAGAAATTATGAAGTTAGCGCTACCAAGTATTCTCACACAGAAAATTACAATAAGGCAAGTGTGGGGCTGATGGGAACGGAGCAACAGAACTGAATAGAAAGTTTGGGGAAAGATGTAAGATTTCACAGTGTGATAAAACTTGCATATCCATTACTTGGAGGAAGATAGATTATTCAACAAATGATATTCAGACGATTTTGAAAGGACCTAATGATCTAGATAAAAATATTAAATCCGATCCATATCTCATTACGCACGTCAAAATACGTTCTAGACGCACTGGTAATTTAAGCGGAAAACAATAAAGTCCTGGTAGAAAACAAATGAACATCAGGGAATGTGAAAATATGACAATAAATGTGGAAAGCACAAAGGAAAAGTTTGCTGAATGTGAAAAGAGAAGTCTTCCTTCATCTCTCTCAAATTCGTTCCTGTCTCAATTCCTTGAGTTCATTCACTCATTCATTCATTCAGGGCCTACTAGGTGACAGATGCTGCTGGTGGTACCAGGAATACAGTAGTTTGAAAACTAAAGGGCAAAAACCCTGTCCCTCGAGAGCCTGTTGCGGCAGACGGAGTATAAACAGGATAAATAAGAAGCATACGAGCAAGTCAGAGAGGGTTTGGATGGGTGAAGAGCAGCACAGGAGGGGAAGGAGATGTGTTTCTGCCAGCATGTCACTTGCATTTTTAAACAGGAAGGTGTCTCTGAGAAGCTGACGTTTGAGCAGAGAATTAGAGGAGGAAAAGGCTGATTTCTGTGGATAAGAGCAAAGACCCCGGACCAGACGCATGCCTGACCATGCCTGGGGATCCTCAGGGAAGGTGCTAAGTGGGAGAAGAGAGGGCAGAGGAAAGGTTGGCCGTGGGGTGGGGGCTGATCACGCAGGCTCGTTTCCCAGGATCACAGAACAAAATGGTCTCGGAACCAAGATTCAAGTGCAAGTTACCCAGTGCCAGGGCTTTCTTACGTGTTCCCTGAGCCCAGCTGGTCCAGCTCTGCTCACCCGTCTCCTGAGGCTTCAGTCACCACTGGGAGGGAGGGTTCAGGGGGAGACTGTATGATTCATCCCCCAAACTAGATCCTCGTTCGGCATGACTGGAGGCACCATGAATAATCATTCCAGGACGTGGCAACGGTCTCAGACAAACTGGACTTGTGGGCATCCTCACTGGCACCACGTGTGCACAGAACTTTACAGAAAATGGAGCAAATGCCCACTGTCTGCACCAAGAACAAAGAAGCTGATGATCCAAAAAGGCTGAAACCCAGGCTCTGCCATTCCTAGCCCCGTGACCTTGGTCCAGCTATGTACTTTCTCTGGGCCTCAGTTTCCTTGTTTGTCTGCTGGTGGGAGCAATAATCATCCCCTCCTTTAAGGGTTTCTCTAAGGATGCAACGAGGTTACGCATTTAAAAACTGTACCTGGCATGCAGTGTTCAATCTGCAAGGACTGGCTTTCATCCCCGTGGGTCCCACACGGGCCTCAAAGGTCTGAAACTACAGTCTGGGCAGGGCTGCTCTAGGGGAGATCTTTTTCCAGGCCTTTTCCACTTTCTGGAGGCCACCCACGTTCCCTGACTCATGGCCTCTTCCCTCCATCTTCCATGTCAGCATTGGGCTGAGTCCTTCTCAAGCGGCCATCTCTCTGCTTCTCCCTCTTCCGTCTGCCTCGTCCACTTACAGGGACCCTTGTGATCACACGGGGCACACCCAGATAATCTGGGATCCTCTCCCTATTTTAAGGTCAGCTGAGTAGCAAACTTAATTCCATCTGCTGCCATCATTCCCTTTTGCCATGTAACTCGCGTATCTAGTTTCTAAGAACTAGGACACAGACATCTTAGGGGACCATTATTCTGCTCCACCACACGGGTAATTGGAACCTAATCTCCTCCCATTCCACAGGTGGGAGCACTGAGGCCCCTAAAGAGGAAGTGAACTGCCCAGGGACCCCCGGTGGTCAGGGCAGTGACCAGACTCCACCCATAAATCCTCGCTCCCAGGCCAGGGATTTCCCAGGAAGAGAAAATTCCCTGTAATCTGTTTCACAGCCGGGGCATTCAGAGAGAGGTTTACTGTACTCTGGCGATGGGAAGCTTTTGGTTCGTTTTCCTAAGCTGCTCAGCCTGGGGTCTTCCCTCTCGGTAATGAGAGGTAAAAGTAAGCACAGTGACAGCTGGTGACTTTCTCTGGTGCTGGAAATCACGCCGCATTCAACAATAATAATTGTAGAGGCACCCTTCTCAAATCACAGATTTATTACGGAAAATGTTTCAAAATAAATGGCCGTTTTCCACCCTAGAACGGAAAATCAATACTGCAGGCATGCTCTGGGCAGGTGATTGATCCAGAAGGCGATGTCGTCATATTCCTGCATCTCAAAGGTCACTCAGGAACCTCCATCATGAGCACAACTCCCCCTGCCAACCCGGGCTGGAGAGGGAGGAGAAGGCAGGTAATTTATACACGTAATTATTCTCCCGGAGTGAACAGATGGGAGACTTTCTCCCGGGGACATGGCATACAATCTCCCATTTCTCACTGGGGCAGCCGGGGCAGTTCCAATTAACCAACTTCCCATGAACCGGCCCCCAGCAGAACTCAGGGGAGGGAAAGGAAGGAGAAAAATGTTCCATGTGTGCGTTCGCATCTGTCGAAGGCACGGTGCCCGCCTGAGAGCTTAATGTTCTCACCACAGTGAGAAGCGATGTTCTCGGAGAGTCAGAGGCTGGCAATCGGGCTCACGCGGCCGCTCCAGCCCACAGCGGATGGAAACCAGTACGCAGAGGCCGCAAAGTGGAAGACAGAAAGAGCCCGCTCCCTGGAACCTCAATGATGGCCACGGCACCAGCTCCGCATTGCCGGCCTCTGGGCTTCCTGGGATGCGAGAAAAACAAATGCATCTCTATTTGAGTCATTTTTAGTTGGGTTTCCTGTTCCGGCAACTGAAATGATTCCTAAATCACACAAACGGTTTGTCATAATGACACTGAGGAACGGGACAGGCGTTCCTGCAGGAGGAGTGGCAGAAGAGAGTGAAGTGGCGAAGGACAGGGTCTGTGCAGGGACCAGGGCTGTGGCTTCTCCACCACCGGGTCAGCTCCGGCTGATAGTCAGGGAGGTGCCCCCCACCCCCTGCTGCAGGTGTCGGTCTAGGAAGGAGCAAGTGACCCACTGCTGGCCAATCGGACCTGATGGGAAGTCTTCCAGAAGATTCTAGAGAATGTTTTCAGAAAATACCCAAAAGCAGATGGTCACTCCCCTCACCCATCAGATTTTTTGCACCCGGAACTGCTTAGAACTGTGGGGAGCCACCTTGTCTGTGGGGAGCCACCTTGTTGTCAAGATGGGGGCTGGTACACGGACAATGTTGACACCCCAAAGTTCGCAGAATAGAAAGTAGGACAGACCCCAGTTCCTCAATGACCTCCTTGAGCCCCTGGATTACCCAAACTGCAGCTCTCTCAGCTCCTCTGTGAATAATGATAACCACTGAAGCCAGCATTGTGGGAAACACTTGAGTTGGGTGGACTGTTAACTGCAGCCAAAATCATCCAAACTAACGCCTGGCATTCGAGGGAAAAAAGATCGATCATCATCAGTTAGCTGAGAGTGTGTGGTTGCTTTGAATTGCTGCCTACATGGCTTTCTTTAACCTTCCAGAGCGGATCGTAAGTGCTCGCTTCAGGGCAAGACTGTATCTGCCTTTAGTTGAGTGTTCGTCCTACCGTCAGGCAGCACAGCTTGATGGTCTGTGGGTCAGAGTGGCCAAGTCTGAATCCTGGTTCTGCCCATTTCTAGCTTTAGGACCTTGGGTGAGTTGTTTGAACTCTCCTTCCTTTGCTGACTTAAAAACAGAGATGATTATAGCGCCTACCCCGTGGGATGGTTGTAAGGCGTAAAGAAGAGACTACGTGTGCAGAACAGCCCCGGCATGTGGGGAGTGCTGTGTGAGGGTTAGCGGTTGCCATTGGTACACAGGCAAACAGCATTGTCCATCCGGAATGTTTTTCTGCTGTTACGGCAGTAATATTCCCATTTTTACAGATAAGGATACTGAGGCACAGAGAGATGACGTTCTTTGCCAAAGGTTTGCACAACTGGTGAGCGGAGAAGCTGGGATTTGAGCCCAGGCAGTGGGGCTCCAGGGCCTGATCTCTTAATCACCGCTCGATTCTAGATCCTTTACACGGTGGGTCAGATTGAATGAACCAGACAGCTAGCCAGGGTGGTCATTAAGCCGGCTGGAACCCATCCTGCTTCACTGGTGCGTGAATACGGTCAGGTCCCAGCAACAACGGCGTGTTCCTTCGTTGCCAGGCTCCACGCGGCTTCCAGCTCCAGTCATTTCAAAGCACCGTTATAATTTCTCCTCCGCATTTTAGAGCCTCTGAATGGGTCAGCGGGCTCCCAGCTATAGAGGGAGCCCAGCCAAATCCCCACCATCTGGCATCGCCCGGGAGACAGCATATGCTGTGGCCCTCTGCCTGACACATCCCTCGCGGTGCCTCCAAATGAGACCCCAAATGCCTCCTGCTGAGGGCGGGTGGTCCCCAAGTCCCCTGTCAAGGCATGCCTGTCCCCACCGCCGACAGGCTCCCCATGCCCTGGGCCAGCAGCCCCCAGGAGCACCAAGCTTGGAGGGAGGCACTCTCCCCACCCCCCCAGTTGGAACGGTGCCCTAGGCAGAAGATATGGAAAAAAACAGCTGACATGGAACCAGACTGCAAGCACAGGGCTCTAATGGGCACTGACCAGGTCCAAGCCCTGAACGCGGTGCCAAGAACACAGAGATAAATACGGCTCGGTTCATGCTCTCCAGGTGCTCGCGATTTAGACAGCAAGATGGGTGGAAATGACTGAAACAGCGAACAAGAGCCAACACCACTGAGCGCTCCTCATGGGCCAGACACTGTTTTAAGTATTAACACATCTGGTCTCCGCACCTATTCCATCTGGTGGGTCCCCTCATCAGCATTTCCCCTGGGAAACTAAACAGAGAGGGTAAGTCACTTGTCCAGGGTCATACAGCTAGTAGGTGGCTAGAGCCTAGGTATGGATCCAGGCCTTCTGGTTCCAGGGTCCAGCCTCTGAACCAGCCACTCTGCTGTCCGTGCCCTGAGCAGGAAGCAATGAATCCTCTCGACCCGGGAGGGGCCGCCCAAAGGGAAGTGGAGTCATACACGAGAGGTGGGCAGGTAGGGCATTACCATGAGGGAGACAATGATGGTAACAGTAGCTGCTAACATCTGCGGTGCGCTTGCTAAGCGACTCATCTGAGTTGGCTCAGCTATTCCACACAACAGACTTACGAGAGTCCCTGTCATTACCCATTTTACAGGTGAGACAACTGAGGCACGTAGAGGCTTGGTGACTTGCCAAATCTCAGGCTGTTGGGAAGAGGCAGAGCCATCAGTTGAACCCAGGGAGGTCTGGCTTCAGAGCCTGCGACCCCACCACCAGGCCAAAGGGAGGAGATGATCCAGGGAGAGGAAGCTGCCCAGGGCCAAGGTGGGGACGCGGATGGTACCTGCACAGGCTAGGGGAGAATGAGGCACTGCGCACGGAGGGGTGAGCGGTGGGATGTGGATGAAGGGGCGTAAGGGGAAAGTTTAAGAAAGCCTTGAATTCCGGCTGAAAAGAGATGGGGTCTCAGCCTGAACATGGGGATCTGAGTTCTGGTTCTGGCTCTGGGACAAATAGGTGACCACGTTGCTGAGACTCAGGTTTCTCTTCTGTGAAGTGGGCACGTCCTGGCTACAGTAAGGTAAAAATTCCATGCACAGGACAGCATGAAGGAGAGGCAAGCGAGGAGTCCATACTTGGTACTTAGGGTACAAAGTGTGAGATGCAGGCATTGCATGTGAGGCTGGAGGCATGAGCAGGGCTGGGGCTGGGGGGCAGGGAAACCAATGAAAAGTACTTAGGGAGGAGAGTGATGTGCTTTGTATCCATCAGGCTTCTGAACTGCAAACAGCAAACTCCACTCTGACCAGTTTAAGCAAAACTCCAATTCATTCAAGACAGCAGGCAGCACAGAGACACTTCCAAGGAGCCAGGAAGCTGAGATCAGGAAAAACACAGCCAGGAGCTGCACCCTAACACAGGGTACTGGACACCAGAAAGTGCACCCCACTCCCCCGAAGGACCAGATGCCTCCACGGCCTTGCTTAGCAAAACCTCAATTCTGTTTGTCCCCGCAGATTCCCTTCACAGCCAGTCTCAAACGAGAGGATCTAATCAGAGAAACCAAAGTCATCTGACTGCCCTGAGCAGCAAGGAGGCTGGGAGAATGCCATTGAATGCCATCTGGGGATGAAGGAATTGCACCATGGGAAACTCTGACACAGGGCAGGCATTCAGAAGGTGTTGGGCAGCCTCAGACCTTCTCCAACACACCTTCCGTGGTCCAATTTGCATTGTGGTTAGATTTCTCCTGCAGGAGCCTGGAATTGGCATTTTAGGAGGCCAAGACTGGAGACAGGGAGGCCACGAGGAAATGAAACCGTGGGGGCATTAGTCAAATCCCTTTCACCTGTCTTCACTAATCAAGGTCGTCTACAAAAGACTCACATGTCCTCCAGGTGGCGCGTAGCCCAAATAAGATGTTTGCCCGAATTGTTTTCCAGGAACTTGGAGTCAGCTGTATCTCGCTGGAGCTGCGCTGCTTAAGGCTGGATGGAACCACTGACCCTCCACTGGGCATGCGCCAGTCCCCCACGGTGACCTTTCAACCGTGCAGCGGCTGTACCTTAGTTACACCTGCGCAGAGTGCTGCTGCCCACACCTCTTTCCAATCGCCTTTCCCCACGTCCCCAACGTCCCCCACGCTCCCCACGCCCCCCACACCGGACTGCCCAGCTCCTTTATTCTCTATCCCATAAATACCCCTACTCCCTTGCCTTCAGGGACGCAAACTTGCAACCTGTTTTTCTGTCTTCTTGCTTGGCTGATTTTCAAAGGAACCCTCTCTTTGCTGCAAACCTCAGTGTCTCAGCATTTTGACTTGCCGAGCATCGGGCAAAGTGAACCCGGCTCAGTCACAGAAACAATGGCGAGAGATGACAGGGACTTGGGTGCGGGCAATGGTGGCCAAGATGCAGAAATGGGGGTGGACCTGGGACATATTTAGGAGGTAGAATCAGCAGGATGTGAGAATGGTCTTACAAAGGGGCACACAAGTGGAACCAAAGAGACAGCCAGCATTTGGGAGCATTATGATTCTACTCAGGCAAAAGCAACGCTGTCGGGAAAGACGCTAATCTTGAGGGTGGCTGGGTTCAGAGAGGGAAGTGGGGGTAAAAGGGATTAGGGGTGCTTTAAGGATGGTGCTCATGGTACACTGGTCTTTTTTGAATGCTTTGAAACAGGAATGTTCTCCTGAGCCAGCCAGCCTTTATTCTGCTCAGATACTGCTTTTCTTGATCCTTGAGGGGCCTGAGGTCTGTGGTTTGTTCACATTTAATCCCGGGTCTTGACATAAGGGCTGACCTGCCTTAGGCACCAGTGACTGTTGATCATGGAATGACCATGTCTGCTGGACTAGAGCTGCCAGAAGGTCGCTTCCATTAGAGAAATAAAAAAAGGAAAAAACATTCTGTGTCCCTAGCCCTCCTTTAAGCAAGGGCGTTCCCCTGTATTCACTGGGTGATGATTTATTACAGCAGGAGAGCAGCCTAGGGATGGGGGGTGGGGGGAACAGAGCCTAGGAAAGTCCTGTCCTCATTAACTCTGACCACACTTTCAACCCACAGCAAGATTTAAGGTTTGGCAGTAAAATGGGAGTGGGGAAGGGGAGAGAAAGAAAAGAGCTAGAAGTCTGGCTCCATTGTTTTCCAGCGGCAAAGACCCTGGGCAAGTTTATCCGGCGTCTGAGTTTAACCCTTTGTGAAACAGGGATGCTGACAGCAGAACCTAACTCTAGGGTGAGGGTTAAGTGAATGGATACACACAGGAAGCACCCGACGTTAACCCTGGTTACTGTAAGCTTTTTCATATTAAGTCATGCCAAGCTCACGTGCCTCTGGGGTCTAGCCCCTCTGTTTCCTCACTTGGAAAGCCTTTCCCTCTGATCTCAGACTGCCTGTTTGTTCCAAGGACAGCTGCTCAGGACAATGCCGGGTTGCAGAGGGATCTGCCCACAGGCACCCTGCCCCTCAGTCCCTGGATACTACCGAGAATGCGTTTTTGACTGTCCACTGGCCGCCTCCTCACTCCTGGGTCTGAGTGCAGAAACCTGGTGCTTGGAGGAAGGAGCCCGCGGAATGGGCCCCACGTCTTTGCCTGCTGGGAAGGCGTTCCCATCCAGTAGTCTAAGCAGCTGGCTTTTCCTTTAGGAACCTCTCAGCTCTCCCCAGTTCTCAGCCTGCACCTGGGGCGAGGCTGACCCCACCTTGTGCCCCACGTGGACACGTGACCCAGGCCTGGCCACTCGGAGAATCCCTTTTTCTTGGGTGCAGCGTAGACGCGCGGACAGTCACGTGACCAGACCCGGCCGATGAGAATTTGCGCTGACAGGTTTGCTGGAGCCCTTGGGGCTCATGTTCCATTTTCTGGGGTTGCTGACCTGTAAGACTCTCTGCCCCGCTGAGGGAAAACCCTGCCTACAAATGGGCCAAAAGAGGCAGAAGAAAAGCAGAGAGATGGAATGCAAATGGTAGACTCCCGAGTCCGGCTGGACCACTTTATCCCTGATGCTCTCCTCCCCTGATCCTATGGGTTCTTTTTGACTTGCACCTGTCGCTTGAAACTGAAAGGTTTCTGCTTATGGCTCTGCCTCTGGATCCATAGAGAAGCCCACAGGGTCAAGGGCACAGGGAGAGGCTGGGGTTCCCATCGCTGTGGGCGTCCCCTACCGGCCCTGGGTTCCACCTCACTGGGTCTGCCGTTTTAATGGCCCGTCACCCCAGCACCGGCCCAGCCTTCTTTCCTCAGCCCCTGGTCAGCTTCTTCCCGCTTTGTATCTCACTCCCTTTCCTCCTTTTTGTCCGAGGCTGAGACCCCTTCAACCCATCCCTAAAACAATTCCACAGCTGCCGAAGCCTAGTGTAATGTACAGCAGGGCACTGCATTTCTAAATGCCTTCTCTCTCTTTTTAAGCTTATACATTTGAATTTTTTAGTTTACATTTTTGTGGTAAAATACACATAAAATTTACCGTTTTACCCTTTTGAAAGTGGACAGCTCAGCAGCATGAAGTATGTTCACATTGCTGTGCAACCATCGCTACCAGCCAGCTCGAACTTCTGTCATCTTGCAAAACGGAAAGTTGAATGTTAATAAATGTCTGTGAAGGACGTCCCAGTTTATAAAAATACCTCTGTTAGCTCCTGCCTCCTCCCAGAAACACTGGGAAAGAAAATCAATACTCTACAGATTTATAGATTAGGAAAATGAGGCATGAGCACAAAGCAACTAAGGTGCAGAGTTGGGGCTCCAACCTGTATTTTATGACCCCAGTCCTGAGTTGTCTCCACCAGGCCAGAACACTAGAAGCCATCAAGACCCAAGCAGGCACAGCCCTGGGGCAAGAACATGGTAAGGTAGCAGCTGGAGAGGAGCTCTGGTGCTGGGGCAGAAGTTTATGAAGTTCTAGCGTCCAGTGAGGAAGAGAACATGGAGAGGGTGCTTAGAAGGGAAAATGACAAAGAGGCAGTTCCTTTAAAGATCTGGGGAAAGATCTGGTCAGTGAGGATGGCATGTGCAAAGATCCTGAGGTAGGACTGAGCTTGGTGTTCAAGGAACAGAAAGCATCCCAGGCCAGCTGGACTGTTGCAAGTGTATTATGGGAACAGGGGCAGGAACACAGAGTTGGAACCAGGGAAGGGGCTGGGATTTTGTTCTAGCTGCAACAACCCCCTGGAAAATATTAATAGGCAAGTGACTCTGTCTGATGTATCTTTTAAAATGATCTCTCTGTCCATCATGCAGAGGATGGATTGGAGGGTGCAAAATGGAAGAGACAAGTTTTAAGGATGCTGAGTGGTCCAGGGTCAAGATGGTGGTGGTCTGAATCAGAGTGGACTCAATAAGGTGGAGAGAATTGGACAGTGCAGGGTCTTTTGTGGAGGTGGAGCCATGGATTTGCTGATGCCTTGGAAGGTGGCAGGAGGAAGGACTGTGAGCAGTCGGGCATTGATCCTGAGTCATGGACAGCTGGACAAAGCACATCCTCTGGAAGCTTCTCCCAATGGAATGGGCAGGTCTCTTAGCAGGGGCTAAACGAGTCACCTCATGTCCTCAGGAAGAGGTGAACAGGACCCTGATAAATGCCCACCTTCTTCTCCAGGCTTCTCCTCAGGGCTCATTTCTGCGGGTCCAGCGAGGAGACAGGGCTCAGAGGCTGCCAGTTTTCCCAGCTCTCTGGAGGGGTGCATTCCGCACTGTCTGCTGCTCCTGGATGGAGAAATGTGAGACAGGAGGGAAAACATAAGAAGCTGCCAGCCCCTTTGGCCCCACTGCTCAGGCCCGTGCGTTCCGGCGCCAGGCAGTCCGCACAGATGGGCTCTGTTAGCTCTGGGCACACACTTGTGATGGATGGTGATCAGAGCCGAGACCTCGCCAGCCGCAGAAGACTTGGAGGTGTTCAGGTGTCAGACAGGGCAAGCATGAGTTGCCCCCAGAGCACCTTTCTACTGAACAGAAGCATCTAGAAGAGTCTAGATGTCCCTCTGCAATTCCCTCTTCAAAAATGGAGGAGGGGGATGACTGTAGGTTCAGTTTGTCCCCATCACACTTCTCCAGCGGCCACCTCCCAGAACTCCCATGGTCTTTGACCAGCCCCACCCTCCCTGCTCTCTGAGTGCCTGGGTACCCAGCCTTTGACTCTTCATCTGGGCTTCCCATCCCAGCACTGTCCAATTCTCTCCACCCCATCGAGTCCACTCTGATCCAGACCACCACCATCTTGACCCTGGACCACTCAGCAGGCCTATGGACGTTTCCTGCATTCCTCCCCATCAAAACTTCTGCATTGTGTTTTATCTCATCAGTGAAAACACTGTTGTTAAGGCTTAACTAATCTGATAAGTGAATGTGCACAGAAAGTCTCAACGATGCTTTGGCTCTCCGGCCAGTGACTCGGATTCCTGTCCCGAGATCGTCCCTAGGTAGCTTTGGAGATGAGAAAGCCCTTGAGAGATAAGAAGGCACTCTGAGTACCCAGCTGAGACTCCTTGGCTTAACCTGAAGGTGCACAGGGAAGAGAAAAGACAGTCGCTTTGTCACCGTGTAATCCACAGTCATCTGAGCTCTTTCCTGGCTGCCCTGTGAGAGTGGACTCGAAAGCATTTTGTAAACTGCAGGGAGACGAAGAAGGGCAGGGAGGATGGCGGAGTGAGCACCCTCCAGCTTTTGCAGGAAGCCCCACAGGATGACACATTGTATACAAATCTGAGTGTTTTCTGTGATCCTTATTGCTTGCTGCTTCACGCAGTGGACTAGGGCCCAGACTCAGAGGAAGCCACATTCTATGCTTTCTCTGTGGAGCAATTCTGCTTCTGACGCTCAATTCTGGTGGCAGCCGAGTTAGAGCAACTCTCCAAATTCAAGTGCCAGTTTGAGGCAGGGCACTTCAGACCCCATCGTACTCCTCGCAGTGGCTGTTTATTGAACAACCTGCCGTGGGTCACCTACGCCGGGCACTTTAATGTATGTGTTCTTATTTAATCCTCATTACAACACTGTTGAGATGGGTGTTTGTCATCCCATTTTTCAGTTGGGGAAGTTGAGGTTCAGGTGCTTGCCCAAGGCCACACTGCAGGAAAGGGACTCGAGCGGGTGAGAGTGATTCACTGCTCTCTTGACCCCCAGCGTCTGTGTTCTCCGTAGGAGCCACATTCTTCCTTCTGTACAGAGAGAATGTATTCCAAGTAGGCCAGTTCAATTATCCTAAATTTTACATTTCCCTTTAGATTCCTCCTTGACTCCTACTTTGCTGCATTTGTAAAGGGCTTTTCTCTGAGGCTCACAGACAACTTCATTGTATTAGCGGCTGGAACTGCTCCATCTCCCAGTGTGTCACTTAACCTCTCAGCACGCCCTGTCTTCTCTCCTTTCCTCTCTATTCTGTCCTCTCTGACCAGCCAAATCATACTCTAAGGCTTCCTTTACTACAAGCAACAAAACCTCCAATTCAAAATGGTTTATACACAAAGAGAATGCATTGGCTTTTGTAACTGAAAAAACAGCAGCAGTGGGTCTGGCTTCAGGTATAGGTTGATCAAGTTGTTCAAAAGATGCCATCAAGCTCTGGTTTCTCTACCTCTTGGCTCTGTTCTCAAGTAGATTTTTCCCTTTGTGGCTGTAGCATATTTTACCTCTTCTCAGACTCAGGGCTTCTGGGAAAGAGTGAACATCTTTGGGTCAACATTAATTTATTCACCCAGCCAATATTTAGGGAGCATTGCTTTGTTCCAGATTTTTTTCTAGGTGCTGAGGATACCTGAGACAAAACAGATGAAAACCCCTGCTCCCCCAGAGCTTGCAATCCAAGTGGGTGACTGACAATACAGAGATAAACATACGAAAGATGTCAGATATGGTGAACACAAACAGAATGGAGAAAAATAGTGCAAGACGATAAAGAGGGACTATTTCAGAGTGACTGAGAAAGGCCTTCAGAGGAGGTCAGTTTCTAGAGAAAATCTGTATGAAGTGAGCTCTGTGAGTCCTGGGGAGAAGAACATTTCAGGCAGAGGGACCGGCAAGTACAGAGGCACAGGGGAGGGACCAAGCTGGGTGTGTCAGTGGGAGAACAGGAGATGAGGGTGGCTGGAGATAAGGGTAAAGGAGGAGAGGTGCAAGAGGTTGGGGAGGTAGTCAGGAGCCCTGTCGGATCATGGGAGGAGCTGAGTTTTCATCTACATGCAAATGAGTGGCCAGTGGAGGATGGAGAGCAAGGTGAGAAGCTCTGATCTGCACCCAAAGGGCCCCCGGCAGCAGCGAGTCTCACGGACTTTGGGAACCACATGCTTGTTCTGGGATCTTTACCGAGACTGGGAGTAGGTGACCCTGGTGGGCTGAGGTCTGAGCTGAGCAGGGGGCAGAAGTGGTTCTCCAGAGAAACATCTGGTCCTGCCAACAGGAAGATGAACGGATTCCAGATGGCTGAAATACTACAGGGTCCACTCCAGCCCCCGGGTCCACTCTCAAGCGTCACCTCCAGGAACCTCTCGATGCCCACGTCCACCCTTCATGTGGCCTCTGCAGACACATACGTGGGGCCAGCGTGGGCAACACAAGGCTGTCCATGCCCTCTCTTCACATGTCTGTGTCTTGCCTTCTCTGATGGATCAGGGATTTGCAAACAACCGCCCTGGACCAAATCCAGTCCCCATAGGCTGTTCTTGTCCAGGCCCTGAACTAGAACGGTTTTTACACTACACACACACACATACACACACTTTCTCTCTCTCTCTCTCTCTGCTTCTTTGCATCACAGTGGCCTGGTTTCCATTTGGCCATACTACCACCCTAACCCTTAGCAACTTGAGTTTCCTGGGGCATCAGCCCAAGTTCCAGAAAGGAGTTTTAAACCCCCTCTTAGACAATGAGTTGAAATTCTGTGATACCTGTCAAAAAACAAACTTGGTGGGGCCTGGGTGGGGGCCTCTCTCCATTGGCCTTGGAAGTGGGAGGATCGCCCCGGACCCTGGGGGTGAGCCCGGAGGAGGGCAGAGCAGGGAGATGGAGAAAGACGGAGCCTAATACGCATACCTGCTATCAAAATTTGGAGGGAAACATAGAAAATTAAAAACCACAGTCCTCGTGTAAAACTGTAAAACACTCCCCCCTCCCTACCATGTAATACGTCCATTCTCACCCATTAGCCATTTAAACAGAGTCCCTGGCTACTAAACCTGAAGCCAAAGATGGACAACAGGTGTCCCCTCTTTTTCTAAGGATATTTCCTAGTTGCTGGCTTGTGAAATGCAAACTAAGGTTTTGGTTTGCTGCTGTCACCTTTGGCAGGGCTCCAGAAAGAAGATGAATTCGGGTGTGTGATTTGAAAGGCAATTGTCTCCAGAGAAGCCTATCTCCCTCCCCACCTTGAACTTGTGGTTGCCGGATATCTAGAATGTTTTGTGAACAAATAGAAAGGAAAAGAAAGCACAGCAAATTTGGATCACCAGACACTCCCCACCCCCGCACCGCCCACCCCCCAACTCCCTATAAAAAAAGGTCACCCCTGAGAAGGTCTGGTTTTCTGAATACAGACCTTTGTGAAAAGCCTCTAAGATGTATGCTCTTATCAACACCCCCAGATAATTTATTTGGATATGAATGAAGGTTTCAACCCAAGAGGAAAAAAAAATGTGGAACGAATAAAATTCCCATTCATGCTCAGTGTTTACATTTCTAACATTATTTCCATGTGTCAGAGCTGAGAGGAGGAAGAGGGAAAAACTGAGCCTTCACACCAAGACTTTGCCTGTCCCTTATTTTTATGGGCAGTGTTCGACACCACCTTTGAGGGAAGGGCTTCCAGCCCCATCGTCCTGCAGGGGTTTGGGATGTGATTCTGGAAAGTCTGGCCACACCTGCATGAGAGTAGGACCGGTAGGAGAGTCTTTTTTTTTTCTTTCTTTTTGAAGGGAAATCCAACTAATGCCTTGAGAGACATCAGTTTTGTGTCTGTGACTTTAAATGTCATTTAAAAATACTATACATGAAACTGACCTTTTTGGGGTGTACATTTCTATGAATTTTAACGTACGTATATGTGTTGTCATCCCCATCATAATTAGGATGTATGTGCTATCACCTCCCCTCCCCAAAAAACCAACCTCCTGCTCTTCCCTTACAGTCACAACTTCCCACATGTGACCCCTGGCAGCCCTGTACTGTTCTCTATCACTTCCCCCCATTTTCAGGAAGTCAGATAAATGGAAATGTACAGTAATCTTTGAGACTGTTTTCTTTCATTCAATACAATGCCTTCCAGATTCAAAGAGGTTGCTGTGTGCACGTCAAGAGCTCACCCCTTTTAGTTCTGAGCACTGTTGCATCATGTGATGTACAGACTACGTAACCATTCACCTGCTGAAGGGCACTTGAGTTGTTTCCATGTTTTTGCAATTGAAGAGAGGTGCCATTATAAGCATTTGTGCACAGGGTTTTGTGTGAACAGAAGTTTCCTTTCCTCTAGGGTAAAATACCCAGGAATGGCATTGCTGGGTCATCTGGTAAGTATATGTTTAATTTTATAAGGCGCTGAAAAACTGCCTTCCAGAGTGACTGTGCCATTCTGTCTTCCTAAAGGCAACATATGTGTTCCAGTTGCTCCATATGCTCTCTGCTGCCTGTATGGTCAGGATTTCATAATAGCCATTCTAACAGATGTGCAGTGATATTTACTCGTGGCTTTAATTCGCACTTACCTAATGGCTAATGATATAGCAAATTTTTATCATGCGTAGCAAATGTCAGGAAATCCAGCTCAAGCTAGTTTGATTAATAAACAGTTTTGTTGCTGTTTGGTTGGGTTGGGTGCCATGACAGAGAAGTCCAGAGGCAGCATGCCTCCTGGCAGATCAAACCAGGATCTTCAATGATTTGACTTCTCTCATTCATCTTTGCTTTCTGGAATGTTGGCTTCATCCTCGGAATCCATGGCAGTTTTGGGTCCTCACTGGGTGGCAGTGGAATCACTCCTGGGTGTCTAGAACGCAGGTCTTCACATCAAACAAACTAGGGAAAGAAAGGAGTTCTCATAGTATCTACTACATAAGTCTTAAATTTTTTATCCTTTTGCTAGCCCAAATTGGGTTATGCATCTATTCCTAAACCAAATATCAAGGACAAAATGGTGGAGTGTGATGTTCGGCATAAGCTCCCATGAGCTCCTCTGTGTATCTGAGCGTGGTATCAGTCCCATCCCAAACATACATCTGGGAATATAGGAGAGATAACTTTCCCAAAGGAAAATCAGAGTATAAACAATGGGAGAAAGGAGAGATGATGGATAGATAAGTGATAGGAAGTGAAATCATTTAGGTTAATTTTGAATGCAAACATCGAAAGTACTAACTCATTCTTTATTATTTTAAATGATTTGTTATTCATACAAGCAATAAATTCAGAAATTCAGACATCAGGAGTAGCTTAAGATCCCTCTCCATTTTGTCTTTTGTTTTCTGTAATGTACCCTTCTCCTCCTCAGCCTGGTTTCCCAAATGGTCCCTTAGTTCCAGGACTCAAATCACCAATTCTCCCATATCCAGAGGGTGGCTTCCAAGGAAAATGAGCTCTGCACTGTGGGCCACCCTGTGCCTGGGAAAATATTATCTGCTGATTGGCTTTCGCCTGGTTTTGCTGAACCAATCACGCGGCAAAGAGGGTGGGATTCCAGCTAGTTAGCTGTAAACATTCAGGTTCTACTGCTGTAGTTGGGCGTGTGGTCAGTTTCCCTAGGAGACATTAGTTACTTGGCCCTGCATGGCAGGAATATGGGTGGCCAGATACTGGGTGGGCGTGAAAAATATCTATAGAAACACCAAACATAGAACCCACGTCTTTCCAAAGCAGAGAATGGGTCTCCTCCATTTTTAATTTCCACAATATTCACAATTGAATGGCACTTAGTCAATTTTTGATGACTGGATTAACAAGTTAAGACAATCAGGCTATAGGGAATAAAATTCTAATTACATTCAACAATAGGATTCACAGTCCTAGTGCCAATTCCAGTTGTAGGCACTATAACTGAGAGACATATTTGCTAAAGCTGTGTCTATGAAGAACTGTCAAAATATTTTGAAGTTAAAAAAAATATTTTGAAGTTAGGTAGTAACTGAGTATCTATTAAGATTCTTCAAAAGTTTTGCAGTGAACACAGAGCATGGAGGACAAGGCAAACCAATGACAAAACATTCATTTTATATCATTTTATCTTGGCTTCTAGGCTCAGGGCTGTGATAAATTGACATATGTCATAAACCTCAAAACTCGGACAGTTCTTAGGAAGAAAACAGATGATCCTTTAAGACACATCACCTGATGGATGATTCTGAAAGTGAACGCCACAGAATCTCAAGAAGGGTGAAAACCCTTCACAATTCTTGGTCAAGGTGAGATTTCAGCAGAGTCCTATGGATGCGTAAGATGATCCTGAAAGTCAAGGATGGTCTTGGAGGTGGGATGAAGGGGCCAAAGCCGAAGCTTAGAGTCAAGAAAAGGAAAGGAATCTTGTGTTGGGGGTCTCTGAGACCACCGTCAGTTTTGCTGATTCACTGGGAGGACTTACAGGACTCAGGCTGTAACCATACTTTGCTGATTCACTGGGAGGACTTACAGGACTCAGGCTGTAACCATACTTTGCTGATTTACTGGGAGGACTTACAGGACTCAGGCTGTAACCATACTCCTGGCTGCAGTTTATCACAGTGAATGGATACAAAGTAAATCAACAAAGGGACAAGGTACATGGTGTGAAGTCCAGATGAAACCAGAAGCAAGCTTCCAAAGGCCTCTCTCCCAGTGGAGTCACACAAGACTCCCTTAATGCCTCCAGCAACAAGATGGGACCACATGTGTGCAATGCTGCCCGCCAGAGAAGCTCATTAGAGACTCGGCGCCCAGGATTTTTACTGGAGGCTGGTCACGTGGCAGCCTCTGACCAGCATGTACCAAAATCCCAGACCCCCACGAGGAAAGCAGGTGTCCAACAGAAACCATGTTGTTTTGTGTAAACGATTTAGGCACAGGGAGCCTCCCTGATCAGTCAGGGCCTTGGGAACCCTTCTGAAATCTAAATCCCCATCCTCCAGCCAAGGGCCAACCCTGCAGTCACGACTTTCAAAGGACAGCAGTCAGGGCTGCTATGGCAACGCTCTTCTGCACAGGTGTTCAAGGTTTCCATCTTTTCACTTCTCTAATCATGGGGATTTGGGATAATAATAATTAACGCTGCTCCTGCCCTGTGCCAATACTGGGTGAGTTATTGCCCCTCCGTGAGCCTCAGTTTCTTTATCTGAAAACAGAAACAGGGCCAAGCACAAAGTGGTTGAGCCCATTAACCCAGGCGAGAGGTGAGAACACCCGTTCCCCTCAGGGGAGATGGTGGGCATCGCCTCCCTCCCCCCTTTCTCCCACAGCCCCCGATTTAATGCAGAGGGCTCATCTGAGCCTGTCCAGGCAGGGACAGGATTTCTTTCCACTCACCCCCCGCCCCGCCCCGCCCCCAGCCTGGCCTCAGAGGGTCATGCAGCCAGGCAGAGCAGGAGAAACGGGCCGGGAATCAGGCTGGATTTATACCCTGCCTTTCAAAGCACTTTCCGAATGTGCACCTGCACAACCTCATTTCTCTCATGAAGATCAAGGGACAGCCCAGATACACAGAGTTGTATGAGTGTCCCTAGAGCCGTCCTGGATACCCAGGGTAATCAAAGCATTTGCAGAATAAACAAGTGCGTTCGTAAATAAATGCCTGAGTGAATGAAACCTGTTTCTGAGTGGAGACAAGAAAACTACTTCCCTCATTGCAGAGCAGAGCAAAACAAACTGTGGGGAGTACACTGAATGTCTTTACTCTGTCCCTTTCAGGGACGTTCAACTGGGCAAAGCAAGGTAAGGGGCGAAACCCACATTAAAGCGGGGGTGAAGCGCTCTCCACTCACAATGTGAAGGGGAGAGAGTGAAGATATGCTGAACAAGAATTCAAACTATCACATGAGCCGTAGCCTTAAACATGGAGATAGACCGACAGATAGACAGACAGAGAGAT
Organism: Vicugna pacos; assembly: GCF_048564905.1. NCBI lineage: Eukaryota > Metazoa > Chordata > Mammalia > Artiodactyla > Camelidae > Vicugna > Vicugna pacos. The sequence continues at coordinate 35,620,857 of NC_133005.1, read as the reverse complement.
ACTAGAACCTGAAATACCCTCCCAAAGTGGGGAAGAAAAAAACATAGTGGCAGCTAATGCAAACACACCTACAGCCAACTGCCAGCAGCCCCAAGTCGCAGTGGCACCAGGAATAAGGGGCAATTGCCCCCAAGGGCTTCTAGCCAATTCAGGGATGAGAGGGGCCAGCAGGTGGACTCAGCGCACATTTTAACTCCAATTTCAACTTAAACGGCAGCTGCTGTTGTGCCTGGGGACCCCTATCTTTTTACATGTTATTGTAGATCAGTTGCCCGCCGCTGCCATAAAAAACTCTCGATGGGTTGTCTGGAATTTCTAAATCAGCACGGCAGAGAGCCTCGCGGATAAACCAGGCAGGCTCCCCGTCACGGGTGATTGATGCCAGACCAGCACGCGATCATGGGGTCCTGGTTTTGTGAAACCAGCTCCCACCACGTACTACAGCTCAAAGGAGGACATTCGCTCCCTCTGGGGAGGCCAGTGGTGGGTCGGACTGGGCAGCAGGAGAGTTTGGAAGGAGCCAGACACACATCACAGCTGGAGAGGATTCGCCTGTATCCGCTGGCATTCGTGAAAAAGCACTTGCCCGCTTTCTTTAATGCCTCTTCGGTTCCCAACTGTGTCCTTACCATCATACAGTGCAGGGGACAGAGATGGATGGTCAGGTACCAGATGGACCGTCATCAAATTGGAGTACCCAGACCCAGGGTGGGGTTGGGGGGGGGGCAGCGGCATAAAGATTTTCCAAGGGTCCATAGGCACAGACAGTTCTAAAAGGATCAATTTCCAGACCCTCCATTGGCATATTTGCCGCTTCCTCCTTCACAAATGCCCTTCTTTCACTATATAAACAATAGGTTATCAGTCAGGGCGCCAACATAAAACAAGAAATGCAGTCAAATTGGTAATTTTAGGAGTTTAATGGAGGAAATATTTATAAAGGTGTAGGTGGGGTCAAGAAAACTACAAAGGAGAGTGCAGTCCCTTTGGGCTGGTGCAACCCTGAGTTGGGTGAGGGGAGGGAGAGACTATGGAAAATGTGAAGGCGCTGTGGCTTTCTGGAGAAGATACAGCCGCCCTGGGTCACCCCGCGAATGAGGCCTGAGAAATTCCAGCAGTGCCAGGGCTCCCCATTGGCCAAACCCAACAGGAAGCCACAGAGGAAGGGAGCCCAGTGGCTGGTCCATGCAGTCAGTATCCTTCCTGGGGCAGAAGGAGAGTGGAGAGGGGAGGAGGGGAGGGTGGGGGACTCCCCACTGAAAAGACATCACCCGTCTATTGTGACTCTTACAAAGGTGCGGTCCCCTGCTGCAGAAAAGCCCTTCAGAGAACCAAGCAGAGGCACATTTTGAAACATTCCCCTCTTGTGGAGAACGCTAATGTCTGATAACTGGGTACCACACCCTTTTATGAGGCAGGCTGTTTTCAGTTCTTCACTATCACTGAAAGTAGAGAACCCAGTACCGATGTCACCTCATAGCTTATCAAAGATCACCACGTAATTTTTGGCATACAACGTGAAAGGAGCCGGGACAATTGCACAGCACACAACAGAAGCTCTTCCACGCCCATCTGTCTGTTTCTGTGGAAGGGCTTTCAGCGCTGACACTGAGAAAAACAAATGGTGTGAACAGAATGGATGCTGGAGCCTGCCTCTTTAAAATAACAATGTTCATTCAAGAATACATTCATTGAAAAATGGTCCTGCTTCTCATATTAAGAGAAGTATATCCCAAAGTATTTTACTTTTTTTAGGATTGATCATTCTTTATCACGAGCTATGATATATTTAAGTTGTTTTGATCAAACGTGTCTACTAACCACTATAATGATCCCTGAATTTAAAAATCACTTATTTTAAAATTTAAAGACTTACAGTCAATGAAAAAAATTAATTTCAATTTATTAGCACATTTTTGTTGCAGTGATAGATGATAAATTCATTAATAAAAGACTTCTAAGAATAAAAATATGCATTAAGGAGGGGGCAAGGTATAGCTCAGTGGTAGAGTGCATGCTTAGCATGCACGAGGTCCTGGGTTCAATCCCCAGTGCCTCCATTTAAAAAAAATGGATTAAGACCAAATTTCTGCCAGGGCAGTGCAAGTTCATGGAGAAAACAAACAAACAAACAATGCAGAATTACTAACAATTAAAGTAAAGCTGTATATATCTATCTATCTATATATATATATATATACATATGTATATATATATTTTTAATCCGTGATGGTGGGTGTCAAACCACAATGGTATTGAGCTTCAATGGACAGACTTTGAAAGTTACACTACAGTTTGAAAATATCAATATTTACATGTCAAAAATTATATCCACTTATATGTTATTTACTATACTTACATATAAAATAAATGTATATTCTATTTTAGTAATATATGCTTAAATTTAACATTCTGTATAATTTACATCATTGTATCCAAATACATATTTAAACCTATGATACGGAATTTAGATGATAGCTTAAAGGTGAGAGTATGGCCACAATTTTGAAAGTTGGAGGAGATGCTACGAGGTGAGTCTGCAGAATCAAGCAAGGCTCAGATACTTTGAGGGGTCTCATTTGCCCATCAAATGCTGGGAAAATGAGGAAGGAAGGAAGGAAAAATCCTCACAGGGTGTCACAGGACGGCTGCAGCCAGTGCCCAGTGACAAGGTGATAATGTGCTGTCAGAGCAGGGAAGACTGCTGTGGATCAAGGTGATCACAGGTGATGTCCGAGAGGAACAGATTGACTGAGGATGTGAAGGAGCGCTGAACTGCATCTGAGAATGTGAAGGAAAACTTGCCAGGGAAGTTTAGAGAGAGGCAAGGGCTTATGAATCCTGGAATCTCTTCATGTGCAATCAGATCCACCATTGGACACTCAGTTGCCCTCACCCAGAACAATAAGTACAACAACAGTAGTGGTAGGAGTCATTTTTCTAGCCCACGTTTGTTGAGCAGTATTTTTAGTCATTGGTCTGAGATACACAGATATGGATGGGAGGATTCTGGCACCCATTCCTAGCCACTGTTCCAAACTACTTCTCTTCTTTCTCTGGGTGCTATTCATGCCATCATTCCTCCTTTATTTTATTCAGCAAATAACTATTGCCAGCTGACTATGTGCTAAGTATGCTCGATATAGTTTTCAAGATATCATAACTTGGTAAATTCTCATCTGCATTGATTTCCTCGTAGAATCTCACTCTGGTGCAGTCTGATTCTGCCCTTCTCTGCCGCCTCCTTTCCAAGCCTTGGGAGAGAACCATCCTCTCCCCGCTCCCCGCTCCCTCATTCTCCAGTCTCAGCGTCCAGAATTTTGAGAAATAAATTTCTCTTGTTTCTAAGGCACTGGTTTATGGCATTAAGTGATAGCAGCCTTAACAGATTAAGACAAATTACATGAGGTAACATGTAGAAAGCTCCAAACACTACCTGGCCCATAATAAGTGCTAAATAAATTTTGCTCAGGGGAGAATAAATACATAAAAGAAAAATATATATAGTGCAAAATGTCTTTACACGATGAGATAAGACCAGATCAAGACAAAGTTCGGATATTTTCCCCCTCAACAACCTTCAAACAGAGATCATCCCCTCTGAGAATCTCCAGCCCCATCCTTCCCTGTAAGTGACAGGATTCCAGCCACTGGTATAATCAGAAGAGTTTTATTTCATTTTCTTCAGAGGCTGCAGGATGCAGAGTTCAGTGTGTGGCTTCTAGAACCTCACGCCTGGGTTTGAAATGTTGACACTGGCTGCGCCACTAACTACAGGACCTTGGGCAAAATACTTCATCACTCTGCTTCAGTTTCCTCATCGTCAAATGAGGATAATCTTGCTATGAAGATTAAGCAAATATCTGTATGGTATTTATGTCTGTCCAATGTCATATTAATAACCAGAGTTGATTCCATATTTTAAAACACTTTGCATACTGTAGAGTCCTGTGCAGGGGTGTGCTGTTGGTGTTATTCTTTTCCTGTCCATGTGAGCTTATGCAGATGGGATGACCATTATTAGCAAAGCCAAGTCATGCCTTCCCAGCTGGTTTCCTGGTCTCTCGTGTTTGTACATAATGTCATTTGTGTAATCCAGACAATCCCCATAGAAAACCAAGCCAGACCTTTTGGTCTTCCTGCTTGCCTAATAAAAAGTTCAGACTTTCCCCAGCGTCCTAACTCCAGCTAATGTCCTGGTGCTTCTCTCTGGTCTGTTCTGCCCTTCTGAGTCCCCACCTCCATCGGGCGCTACCCCCATCTAATTTCCTCCATACAAGCATCCAGTGGCTAGAGCAGCTCCAGGCTCGTGTCTGCACAGCACGCATGCTCCTTCATGCACAACGCCTGTGGGGCTTCGCATCCTCCTCCCGCTCACAGAGCCATCCGCAGAGACAGGGCAGGGACCTGGATCTCCCATCTTCCCAGGGCTGCATTCTGCAATAACTGGCAGGTTCCCAAGGAGGGTACTGATGAAACAGGGGAGGCACTGCAGGCCCTCATTCATTCGTTCATCCAGCCGGTCAAGAACTCATGAATTCATTCAACAAATATTTATGATGCCTGTTACCTGCCAGGCACTATTTCAAGTAAGAGGACATGGGCCCCGTCTTTTGTAAAAGAAAAAGAGAAAAAGAGAATTGCTTACTTCTTTTGGAAAATTTGTATTCCATATTGTGAGAAGCATTACTGGCTGCAGAATTTGTTTACAGGAGGGTCTTAGAGGCGGCAATTTTGTGGAAGGGGAAATAACGGCAACTTGGAGTGTTCCTGCGTATCCGGCTCTCTCCCCTTCCAGAAGCACAGGCAGATGCCCACTTCCTGTCCCCGGGAAGCTAGGTGGGGCTATGGGACACACTCTAGATAATTGGCATGGATGGAAGGGGCATCACAAATCACTTCAGACTGAAGGATTCATGGCAGGTGCAGGGGCTCCGGGGCTCACAGCCCTGCCCTGTGAGGTGGAAACAGGTGTGGCAAGGCTGACACTGCTGGATGGAAGCCCCCGGATGGCTGAGTCCATGCAGAAACGCTGCCACCTGGACCGGCAGTCTACTTTGCATGAGAGAGAAAAATAAATCTTGATGTGTTAAACAAGTGTGAAGTGGGGGTTATTTGTGACTGTCGCCGAGCCCAGCCTTTCCTGACTGATATGAGGCTGGGGCAAGGAGCGAGGTTAGAATGCTGGCTTGTGTTGAGTTGGGCAAAGCATCACATTTGCTCCTTGGAGTGTGCGTCCCGGATAAATCATAATAAACAGTTTCCTAAAGATGCTTCTTCTTGACCTTGCAAATATTTTTCTTAGCATTCTGTGGATGCCATTGAGAACACTGACAGATGTTATGAGGGCACTGTCTCTCCCATGCTAGTTCTTGGAACTGCTATATATTTTAAAATAATAAATAATAACACCTCAACACATTTCTTATTAAATGAAATAAAATTAAAAATTAACTAATAAGTAAGCTCAAGGACTCAGGTGTTTAAGGGTTTCTTAAGGGCTGACTCATTGCGACTTAATTAAGAAGCTCAGTTGAGAAGCGCCAGGCTGTTAACCAGGTTGACGGAGCCCCGGCTGATTCAGGGCTGCGGAGAGAGATGGCATTTATTAGTCTTCTTTGCCTCTATGAAAGCAAAGTAGGTTTGTGTTCCACTTGGGGCCTCGTTCATTTGTCACTGTGAAATCTCCGAGGACAGGGATGTCCATTTCACACCTAATTTGCAGCTGCCTTTTCATCTTAGTGGTTTGGGGATAGGATTTATCTGCTTCGACCCTCGTATATTTTGGTTCTCCCATGCAACTATCTAGTGCCCGCAGTGAAATTTCAATATAATGCTAACAATTTGTTTTCTCTGATACCAGCTCCATTTGTCAAAGGCTTGGACCCAGGCCCATAAAGAAATGTCACTCAGGCCCCTTTTGTAATGGTTTTATGCAAATAACATCCAAGGCTTAGCTCTGTGATAATGATTTCAAGGAGAAAGAAGACTGCAGGAGAGAACAGAAGAGAGAGAGAAGAGGAGGAAGGGGGAGAAAAAGGGGAGAGTAGAGGAGGAAGGGGGAGGGGAGGGAGGGGGGAGTGGTGAGAAGATGGGGTCCTGGAGAGGAAGGAGAGGGGACTGAAGGGAGGTGCAGGGAAGGAGCAGTGTGTGGATATCTGAGAGCAAACAAAAATGTATCTAACCCTTGGCAACACGGTGGGATGGCAGTGGAGACTGGTTCCTGCTCTGAGCATCTCAAACCCTTGCCATGAGGGGACAAATGAGATGCGGTGTGAGAAATACTGTGGGAAGGGTCCAGTGCTCCTTACACAGCGTAAGTTATTCCTGTGCAAGCAGGGGGAGGGCAGCCAGAGCGGCGAGTCGGGGAGCAGAAGAAGGGTATTCAAATCCAGGCACAAGCGCGTCCCAGAAGCACGAGAGCACCGACCCTCAAACTCTGCAGGTTAACATTCCCTACACTGACCCCGCTGAACACGTTCTCACTGCCCTCCTTTCCCAGGACCCTGCAGAACTAAGCTTTTCCCATTTAAGAAGAAGAGGTATGATCCTCACCCATCCAGAGTCTTCCCAAAGTGCCTGGCTTCCCTAATGTGGATGAAGCTTTGCTTCTGCGACTGCGTCTTACTGTTGCCCTTCTACGACCCTTGTGACATTTCTCGAAAATCCCATTTCCTGCTCTGAGCCAGGGTCAGAGGCTCTCGTCAATAAGGAGGCCTGGTGTCCATCAACATTTGCTATCAAAGAAGAATGTCAACATGAAAGTCTTTCCAACAGAAACACCATGTGCAGCTAAGGGATTCCCGAGAAAGTGATTTATTAGCCCAGAAAACTCAGGAAAACTGATTAGTGAGTCAAAAGGGCGTGACCCTCGCTGCTTCCCTAAAGCACATGCAGACTCAGACCCCATCAGGTCACCTGATGAAAGGCCAGCCTTGAAGGCTGCTGGGAACCCTTTGCTCCTTTAAGTCAACCAAGCAGCTCATTTACACATTTTTTTAAACCTCCATTTTAGACAATGATTTTCTGGATAAATGGTAGTCAAGCAACTGAAATTCTCACTTTGTAACTGGAAAGAGATTTTCCCCTCCATGCATATAAATGTTTCCCCATCTATCTGAGGTCTTGGCAGATCAGGGATTCAACATTCTTAAAAGTTGAGGGAAACCAGCACCGAACCCAGCATCAAAGTCCTGAATGACGTCAGCCCCACCTGGGTAATCCTTAAACCACATGTCATCACATTCCAATGGCTCTGATTTCAGATTTTCTCAATCTCACCACTGTTGGAATAATTAAAGCTATCCTAAGTTATTTGTGTCATGCCTTAAAGGGACAGAAGGACGCCGTCTGGAGGAATGAAGGGAGAGAACTGATAACTTGAGGGCTCCTCCTGCAGAACCAGCTGAATCTAGAGACTGAGTAGTGACCAACCAACCAGCATGACATCAGAGACCCTCTGGAACCAATCTGTTGCCAGGTGTCTGCAATCCTATGGTCACTGCTCCTTCTGCACTGAGACACTGCCTATTTAGATGCAACCATCCTATATTGGAAGATTGTATTAGCCAGGACCCTTGGTTGCATGCAACAGAAAACCTGAGTTAGGTAACTTTAAAAGGGCTTATAACATCAGATAACTAAGAAGTGCAAGGATTACTTTGTTAGTTTCAGGCACAGCTGGATCCAGAGGCTCAAATGATGTCATCAGGTCCTGATGTCATTGATGTCTCCTGGTCTCTCACCTCCTCCCTTCACTCTCAGGTCCATGCTTAGAGAATCTCCTCTTGTGGCTGCAGGACAAACTAAGTACAGTGGGAACAAGTCCCTGCTGCATTCCCAGAAGCCACGACAACAGTCTCGTTGCATCTTGTTGGACCTGTTGGACCCCAGGGCAGGCTGCCCCAAAATATGCTTCAGTGGCATATTGATTCTTTGATTTGAAGTTACTTGAGAAACAGCTAATTGAAAAAAATAATTTAAAAAAAAACCCACTCTAACCTCTACTTACCTCCTAAAAGCAGGAAATACATCTCCCATGTGAAGGCATCCTCCCCATCCCAGGAGGAGAGAAAGCACCCTTTTCACCAGAGTCAGGGGACTCAGGCTAAGAAAGCTGTGGAAACTAGCTCTGGTACTCCTCCTTTAGTCTGCCACCCCAAGCCCCAGCCCCTTTGTTACATCTTCACAAATAATGGTTTCTTTGTCTAAAAATGGTTTATAAACAGCCTGCTTTGGTCACTTCGGGGGTCCAATTCTATGAGATCTCTGTGTGTAGGAATTAAATTGGTTTTCTTCTCTTAATCTGTCTTGTGTTTTAATTATTAGACCAACCACGAGAACTCATAAGAACTAGGGGGGACATTTCTCCCTCCCCAACTGTCCTGACTGTGTCACATGTCCACCCCTGAACCAATCAGAGTTGCCGGGAAAAGGAAAGCCCAGATGTCTTAGTCCACCTGCCATGGAGGGCTGGTCAAGCCATTTGGGTGAGAGTCGGGGGATGGTTTCCCAGGGGAACTGGGGTTTGGATACCAAAAGGTGGTGCAATAGGTTCTGGGTAGCCAAAAAAATTTACATTATAAAAATCGTATTCATTAAAGAGATTTATAACCTGAAAGGGGGATGCACAGAAAGTTTCACTCTCCTTCTGACCAAAGATGAAACCCACGAACTTATTTATCTGGGTTGACTTACAATAACCTTGGAAAGAGAAATCCCCTTAGTGTTGGGACACAAAGAAGAAGAATTTGGACTGTAGGAAGGAATAAAAAGGTCCCACGGCGGAGTACTAACCAGGCAGCAAGGCGCTAGAGAACAGTGGGAACCGGCAGGAAGGAGGGAGATACCTAGAGAGGAATCATCAGTATGAACAACAACGTAACAGTAACGAAAGCTACCGCTGACACCGGGCTTCCCCTGCTGCAGTCACTCTGCATGCATTCACCCGTTCGCATCTCACAGTTGTACAAGGGTCATATTATCTTTATTTCCATTTTACAAGTAAGATAACTGAGGCACAGAGGACAGGAGTAAATTGCCCAAAGTCACAGCTAGTATTGGGGACACCGAGATTTGGACCCAGAGAGTCCGTCCCAAAGTTCGCTCACTCAGAAAACATACTGAGGAATCACCCAAACCAGAGAACCAAGATGGTGCTGCTGGATGGGGACGCTGAGGCTTATCGGATCAACTCCCTCGTAATCACAGATGGGGAAACAGAGACCTCATACTTCGGCGCCTCTGCCCCTCGCAGTTTAAGGGAGAACTCCTCTCTTCAGTAGCGAGTGACAGAAAATACAAATTAAACTTGTTGCAGCAAGAAGGAAACTTGTTGGCTCCTAAATTGTACTGGTTTCAGGCATAGCTAGATTCTGAACTCAATTCAATGCGATTCACTTTTCTCTCCTGCCTTGGAGCTCTCTTTACCTGTGTTCACATCATTCTCAGGCTCCAGGTGGCAAGGTGGCTGCTACACCTCCAGCCTCATCCTCCAAGTTCAACCTGGCAGGAAAGAGCCAGGAGTTTCCAGGCAAGTCCTGAGACTCATTCTGATTGGGTCACCTGAGGTCATGAGCTCACCCCTGACGAATCACTGTTGCCGAGAGCACCGCACGCTGATTGGCTTAGCTTTGAATGCTACATGCTGATTGGCTTAGCTCTGGATCTTGGCTCCACCCTTTGACTCCCAGATCATGTGGATTGAAGATGGGGAGGGAAGAGTTTCCAAATGAAAATGGGGAACGGGGGTGGGAGTATTCTATTTCCAAAATAAAGGAGTAGAGATGTAGGGGGTTAAGAATAACTATTCACAATACCCAGGCTGCTTTGGGAGAAAAGTTCATTTTTCGCTTACATTCCTTAGAAACAATCAAAATGCGTGTAACCCATAGTGACCTCTTCCCGAGTGTCATCTGTATGTTTCAGACTCATCTGTTTGTCTTTGGAACGTGGATTTGAAATCACTGACCTGTTGTTTATGGGGTCTCTTGATTCATTGGATGTATGAACTCACCAGTCACTGCTGGTGAGCCCATGTGTTGGTGAGGTCAAGTCACACGTTTATGAAATATCTCGTTTGCCTTAAAAGACAGGACTTTCCCTTCTCCCCAGTTCTTGGGGGCCGGCCAGGGTGCAGAATAATCCTTCAGTGGAAACCAAGTCTACAAAACTTCTACAGAGAAAAAAAATTGAGACAGTGACCGAGATGGATATTTCTTTTCTGCATAAAATGCATGCGTAAAGGAGCTTTCCCACCATGTCCATTTTGATGAACTGTGGTCCCTTGTGGGAATTCAAGCTTTTACCGGGGACTCTTCAAGGGTAAAAAATATGTCTTCCGTGTCAACACAGTGCCTTGCTCGACATTGGTGCTAGATAAATGTGAATTGATGGCTAAAAATGAATATTCCAATGTTGGGGTTGGCTACCACACAAAACAGCCATGCTCCAAACCCTCTTCAGGGTCAGATGATCCAAGGCAGGGGATGGGAACACATTGGGAGAGAGAGCAGGAAGGGCATCTCTTGTCTTGGGTACCCTGAAAACCTGCCCACCTGCCATCTTTGGCATATTCCCTGGGTGGCCGCATTAGTCCAGGATCTTTGGTTGCCTCCTATAGACACTGAGTGCAGCCAACTTAAGCAAAAAAAGGGGGGGGGTGGGTAGGGGAGAGTTTCTGGAAGGACATAAGTTAGCTCAATAAAAGGAGGAACCAGCCTTAGGAAGGGCAAAAACTGAGTAAAGACAATTTTTCCAGGGCACCACAGTGGCTTCCAGGCTGCATTTTATTTCTCCCCAGATTCAAATTCCCTAGAGAGAGAGAAAGAAAGACAGGCAGAAAGACAGACAGACCATGACTGGTCCAGCCAGGATCTCAAGCCCACCCTGGCCAGGGTGGGGACACGAAGCCCGTCTTAATCAAATAGTCCCACCAAGGATATACCTAAATGGGGAAGAATAATTTTCCAAAATAAAATCCAAGTGTTTCTCAAAAGAGGGGGTAGCCCATTAGCTGACCTGCAAAGCATCCAAGAGGGCAAACAGTGGCCTCCCTGTGCCCCAGCTCCCCATCTCTGCTCTGCAACTTCCAGTCCTAATCCGGAGACCTGAGAGACGGTCTGGGACACACACTCAGTGGCCCATACCCCGTCATGCTCACTGACGCTTTGTCTGTGATAGTGAAAAGCAGGGCAGCATGGAGCATATCTTTCCGCTGGGGACAGTTGCATGGTTACAAAGGTTAAAATAAACTGGAAAAGCAGACATCAGTAAGAATCAAATTCAAAGATGTGATGTTAAACGGAACTAAGCAGGTTATATAGAAGGATACATACAGTAAAATACCATTAATATAAAAACGTTTAAAATGCCAAGTAATATCTATATAACATTTGGGAGTATAAACAAATTCTTAAAAGGATAATATGCATGAGCATGGTAAGAAAACAGGGGGTGGTTACTTTTTGGGGAGAGGGAGGGAAATATATGGGAGAAGGGGTGCAGGAAGGTTCAAAAGCACATCTGGAGTCAAATTTCTGATGATAGAGTGGTGAGTACCCAGATGCTCGTGACCTAATACTTTCCTGTATGTATAAGATGCTTCCTTAAAGAAAAAAAAATCAAGCTGTAAGTGTACAACCCATGCCCTGGCCATTGTCTGCTCTGCCCTGAAAGGATTTCTGACCCCTTGAGTCTGATCATTTTCTTAGATGGTCTCAGAAATGTAAGCAGTTTCGCTGATTGCACTCAGCAGCGGCTCTCCCCTGCTCCACCTTTCAGGATTCCTTTGGAATTTTTCAGTGTCATTAGAGAAGATGCCCCCCTTCCCACGGCACTGCGTCTCATTGTAATTTCTTTATTGATCATCCGTCAGGATTCAGGAAGGAGCTGCCGGCACAGCCATTTCCCCACGGGGACTGGGACATCATCTACCTGCACAGAACCAGGCGATCAATGCTCAGGTCTGATCTGTGCTGGGACCTGCGTGGGCCCGCAGGTCTGGGTAAGAATAGGCAGGCAGGGAGGGGGAGGTCTGACACTTACAATGAGAGGTGCAGGTGGGGACCTGGTACCCCTACCCCATCTCCATCTCCCACCCTGAGTCCTCCTCACGGAGGCTGATGGGGGTGGGTAAGGTTGCCCATCAGCCCACCTGCCTGCCTCACAGCTGGAATTCCATCTTCAGAGATTCCATCCTTTGGGGTTTGCTACCCTTCCCTTCTTGGTGGGATGGCATGTCTGCATAGACTAGCAAGGGCGTCTGGATGTGAGTCTATCTCTGGGGTTGGAAAGAGGGCAGAGTCAGGGTTGGGGGGGTTGGAAGGAAGGAGAAAGCTCTGTATTAGATGCTGCACAAACTGCCATCCTCCTGGTTTTCCTGGGAGCTCACACAAGTCTGTGCTGGTGGTCAGGGGGAGAATTGCTTTATCTCAAATAGTTAATGTTACCTCCTATCACTGAATATTTTTGGTTAAGTTGGGGTGGACTTAACAGATAAATGATTCTAAAGCATTTAGGTGTAGAATAACCATTAATAACCAGAAGCTCCTGCTCTACTCACAGAACACAGATAATCACCCTCGGGCACAAGTGGAAGATGAATTACAAGGGAGGGAAAGGTTTACTCTGAGTCAACAAGAAAAACCCCAGTGAAAATCAGTGTCAATGTACGTGCAGAATATTTCCTCAGAGCTCTGCTCTCTGCATCTAGGAGAATCTGAAGGGAAGAAGTATGTCCACTGAAGTGTGTTTGGATATCGGTAACCAAATACCCAACAAACTTAAACAGTCATATTCATTATTGCCTCTAACAGAAGCAATGATTAATTCAGCTCAACCCCATCCATTTCTCTGCTCTGCCTTTCTCACTGCTTTGGCTTGGCCCTTAAGCATGTCTCCTCATGCTCACATAATAGCTGCTTTGGTTCCAGCCTCTTGTCCTCAACCAACTATTTTCAAAGCCAGGAAATAGTTTCTTCTTGTTCATCCATTTTATGGAAGATGAGCATTTTTTCTAGAAGATTCTCCAGACCCCAGAATAAATATACTTTTCTGTTACATTAGTCAGACTTGGATTCCACCATCCACTCCTTGCTGCAGGGGAGGTTGGGCAAGATGTTTCTGGCATATTCGTGCTCTACAGTAGGAGGAGTCTCATGCTCCTCTGGGCAGGGAAATGGGAGCTAAGGCTGGGTTGGTGACCCTTAGCTCCCGCTTCTGAAAGGCAGCCAAAGTCTTGAGTCCGATGTCTTCCTGTGGGCTGTTTGGACACTCAGGCAGGATAATTCTTTGTTGTGAGGCTGTCTTATCCATTGCAGGTCATACAGTAGCATCCCTGACCCCACTAAATGCTAGAAAGGACGCCAGCCATCAGTTATTATGACATGTTTCCAAATGCTGTCTGATGATCGAGACTGTCCCAGTCTATATCAGGGGGCCTTAAAATGTGTGAATAGTGTCTGCAAGATTCCGAGACAATGGTTGAGATGTGTTGAGGGCAGGGCCCACCCTCAGACCAGCTCGGTTTCTGGTGCACTTTACAAATTGAGTTTTTATGAAAGGTTTTCTTTGATGAAAATGTCTATACCTAGAAATAGTTAAGAATGACTACTTGATTCTAGACAGGAGTTATGGGGATCCAAAACTGCCTTTTTCAGTCTGAGAAGAACCATCGACATAGTTATTTTACTCAGCAAATATTCTTTTTTTATTGACGAATAGTTGGTTTACAATATTGTGTTAGTTTCTGGTGTACAGTTATAGATAAATAGATATATTCTTTTTCATATTCTTTTTCATTATGGGCTATTACAAGCTATTGAATATAGTTCCCTGTGCTGTATGAGACCTTGTTGTGTATCTGTTTTATATACAGTAGTTTGTATCTGATAAAGTGAAACTCCTGCTTTGTCCCTCCCCTACCCTCCTTTCCCCTTTGGTAACCATAAGGTTGTTTTCTATGTCTGTGAGTCTGTTTCTGTTCTATAAATAAGTTCATCTGTGTAATGTTTTGAGATCCCATGTATAAGTGATATTGTGCTATTTGTCTCTCTCTGTCTGACTTACTTCACTAAGTATGATCCTCTCCAGGTCCATCCATGTTGCTGCAAATGGCCTTATTTCATTCTTTTTAGTGTACACAGCAACTATTCTGACCAAATTGTTCTAGTTGATGGAATAAATTGTGGCTGGTTAATAGACTGTATTTTCTTCTATTTCCCACTTTTTAGGGGCCCCTGTCTCTGGGATTCATGCCTCATTCACACCAGAGATGGGTCTTAGAAACTCTTGAGTGTGCTGACCTCAAAGTTACAGAAAACTAAAACATTTCAGGCAAAGAAACCTTTGGCTGGTTGGTCATTGTTTTTTTGGTTTTTTTTTTTTTTTCAAGGTTTTATTTAATTTTTTTCTTTCTGATTTGTGCATTTGCAGTATGTTGCGACAGCGGGAAAATTCGGGGTGTACTATTTTTTTTCCGCCTTTAGAATGGAAAAAATAAACTTTAGCTAGTGTTGAGTGCCTCTTAATCCTTAATAGAAATCTGACATTTTCATTTTGCTTTTTTGCCCTCTCTAATCCTCACACAGCCCAAGGTGGGGGTGTGTCCATCCAGCAGAGTTCCAATGATCCCACCCAGTAATAACAAAGGCATGCCTGAGGGTTTCATTGGGGATTGACATGTCCCGAGTCCATCTCTTTCCTAAAGCGATGAAAAGTTGATCTGGGCACAGCACCACTTGTTACTACTTCTCAGATTGCAAATGGCATCGTCCCTGGTGCCTCGCCCTGCTGGGGCCACTTGTTGAAGGTGGGCTCCAACAAATGAACAGGAGGGGTGACTGGGCACCAGGCCTGGGGGAATTCAGAATTCCTGGAGCAGTTTCTGACTGAGGCGGCTGTTTGGTTCTGGCAAAGACCAGGGCACCATGGAGACGTGGAAATAGACAAAATGACTCATCTTGGCTCAGAGCCCAGAAAATGTATGCTAATGCTTTCATGCAGACAAAAATAAGATTATAGGGAGATTGAGTGCAAAAAAAAAATGCCCAACCTTAAATGATACTTCTCTCTAATCCATCAACAGGGAGAACCAATAATTTGCTGAGATCCGAAGAGTCAAAGGGAAAACCATCACATGAGTCAAATTATTTTTTAAGTCAATTTTTTTCCTCCCTCCCCACATTCCTGCTCCTCTGCTTGGTCATTGCCAGAGCTCACCAGTGTCCCTAGCTCCCCACTTCTTCTCATCCCACAGGAGGATCAGACCTCCCCACCCCTTAGGGTCACACATAGACATGTGACCATGTTATTGAGTCCAAGCTCGCACTGCTCTCTGCATGACAGGCCAATAAATCAAGAAACGAATTATTAGGACAAGGAATAGTGACTTCATTCAGAAAGCCAGCAGACCAAGAAGATGGTAGACTAGCGTTCCAGAGAACCAGCTTGCCTGAGCTAGAATTCATGCTTCTTTTACGCTAAAAGGGGAGGGAGTAAAATCGAACATTTCCTGGTTCGGGTCAGCCTCCTAAGGGGATGTGTTCATTTCTTCCTGCCTGCAGTCAGTCATAGGGGGCCTGGTCAGGATGTTCTCTGTGAGCTAAACAAAGGTATTTTAGCTTAATGCTCTTTACCTGGGAGGCAGGGTTCCCAGCGATGGGCCATTATGCGTAATTTAAGCTTGTAGACAGCATCCCTTTAGTTTGTAGCAAAAGCAATAGAATACAGAGGTTGAAGTAACAGACACATCCAACATGGAGTCAGATTTGATCTGTAATAACAACCACTCCCGACCAGTGACATCCGAGAGAAAGCGAACAGGTGCTGTGTCCAAGCGGAAGCGTCTAAGAGCTGGGGTGTGACTTGCTGTGTTCCCTTCCCGTGCCATGGTGGTCAGCGTGGGCTCGCACTGAGATGGTGCAGCTTCCGTCAGACTGGATCACTGAGTGACTGCAGTGAACAGAGCCCCCCAGACAACCCACCTTTGGACAGGAAGTGTGAGTGAGAAAACTTCTGTTGTGTTAAAGCCGTGGAGATTTCTGTCTTGTTTGTTACTGCAGTCCTGACGGACATACCGAACATCTTCCACCACGATGTCCTATAAACGGACACAGTAAAAGCCCGTGACTGCCTCTAAACGTACATACAAAAGAATATTAGTGTTCAAATTCATCCAGACCAAAAAAAAAAAAAAAAGATCAGAAGTGTTTCAGATGAGATAGCTGCTGCCTTCAGCAAATCAGAACTATTACCCGAGTATTGAATCTGATGAAAGGGAAAGAAGTATTTAAAAGTGCTGGCATCAGGGCTGGACATGTGAGTGGCTATGTCAAAGGAGATCCAAATTTAGAAACAGAAAGTGTCCCATGACAGGTAGGAAGAGACCATCGGGACCTGGGTGCTCAGCGCCATTTGCAGATTGTTTGAGCTACATAATTGTCATCCATGGTGTGAGTATATTTCATCTTAAATCTATTAAGAAGTGGAGGAGACAACATAAAGGAAATACATTCTTCGAGAGAGGCTGGTCAACATGTCTTAACCACAAGCACAGAAATCAAAAGAATTCCAATTGCTTTTGTTCCTGTCAAGAATGAGCTCTAAAGAGATGTGAGAAAGTTGATGAACTGCAAGTATAAAACACCAAAACTGGCTTTATTTTATTTAAAAAGAAAAAAAAAACTTGGCTCAGTATAGTAGACAAATATTGATTTTGGCCCCACCAACACTTATACTATATTTAGTAACAAAATATTCCCCATATATTTTCCACAAGACCACTGCCTACCCTGCAGTTGGAAGCCAAGAAAAATGAAAACATATGTCCACACAAAGATATGCATATGAATGTTCACAGCAGCGTTATTCATAATAGCCAAGAAATGCAATCAGTCCAAATATCCATGCAACTTGTGGATGGATTAAAGAAACAAACAAACAAAAAATGGTAGTGTAATAGATTTTTTTTTAAGTTTCTTCTGTATAGCTCAGGGAACTATATTCAATATCTTATAATAACCTTCAATGAGAAGGAATATGAAAACGAATATATGTATGTACATGCATGACTGGGACATTGTGCTGTGCACCAGAAATTGACACATTGTAACTGAATGTACTTCAAAAAAAAAAGAACAAGAAGAAAAGAAAACGTGGTGTAGCCATACTGAGGAATACTATTCAGCAACAAAAAGGAACAAACTAACTATTGGTACATACCATCCCCTGGATGAATCTCACCCACATGATGCTAAGCAAAAGAAGCCAGGCTTTAAAAGTCAATATGAATTATACCATTTATATGAAATTCCTGAAAAGGAAACCATAGAGATTGGGGGTCAGACCAGTGGTGGCCAGCAGCTGGGGAAAAGAAGAGAAGTTGGCTGCAAAGGGGCCACACAAAGAATTTTTGAGGGTGAGAAAACTGTTTCATATCCTGATCATGATGGTGGACACAAATCTCCATGTGTCTTACAATCCATAGACCTATACACCCATGAAAAGATTATTTCATTGTATGATCTTTTTTTTAATCAAATTATTTTTTTTTCAAAACTCATTTGGTTTAAATTGAATTCCAAGACTCTGAAATGAATCTTCTGGATCAGAAGCTCTTTGGAAGATAATTAGATGGTGCTATTTTGTTAAGCTGAATTGTGAAAGAAAATATGCATATTCAATTCTTGAGTGACTTGATTCTCTTTTGGAGGGGATCAGGGAATAAAATGTAACATGTAGAGGGTTGATTATGATGGCATTCCAGCCAATTATCATGATTCATATAAGGGTTTAGTTCAATTTAAGTGACTAAAAATATTTACTTATATAACTAAATGTATATGTAAAGGAATCAGGTTTCAGAAAATATGGAAATGCAATTTTCAAAAATAAAGGTGCTTGATTTCTAAGGCTGGTCTTCCATCACAGAACTCTAAAATTTCCAATCTTTCTGCAGTATTTATGATTGTCCTGATGTGTCTCTTAGTTAGGAGACCATGGGATCTCTGTAACCCAGATCCTATTTAACATAAATGTTCAAGGGATGGAAGGAGGAAGGGCAGTAAGGCAGGAATAGGTTCTGCTGCTGTTTTGAGGTGGGGGGGGTTGATAGAAATTGAAAGATATTTCTTTTTAAATGAAGGTGATAAAAGGAGCACTGACAAGGAGGAAAGGGAAAAGTCAAATGCTCTGCCAGTTCTTCAGGGAAACTCCATGTAAAGACAGATCTTTCTTCCTTATTCACTGAACCCTGACGTTGCTTTAAAAAGTTGTTATTTCCAGCTAAAAAATTTCCCAGGCTCTCTTGCTTCTAATGTTCCTGTGATATAGATCTAGCCAGTGGCTACTCAACATAAGCTGCTGGGTGGGGCTTCCAGGGAAACTCTTTAAAAGAAGGTGACTCAACAAGCAGGTGCCCTTCCCCATTGACTTTCATGTTGGCTGGAGCTCTGGCAGCCATCTTGAGAGCAGGAGGGCTGGACCAATAATACAGACAGAGAAGTGGAAAACCATGCAAAACCTGGGTCCCTGGTTTTATCTTGGATCCAATATTCTAGCCCTGGACTAACTGCCTCTAGACTCATTTAACATGAGGAAACATAAACCTCTAAGAGGGGGGGAGAAGTTGGGGGTTTCTATAACTTGCAGCCAAAGCTAGCCTCAAGAAAATTTATTTTTCAACCACCCCCTGATGTGACAGTGTGTATATGTCTCCTCTTTCCAGGTGGGCCCTTCCTTGAACTCAAACGACAGATATTTCTACTACTTTTCTATTTGCATGAAAAACATCACATTATAAGGTATCATTTTGATTTCACCATACTAACAAAAACCTCTTTTGAAGTCCATAACAAGAAAGCTCATCTCAGGAGTAATTTACTGATCATCAAATTTTTGGATATAAATTTTTTTAATTTGCGACCCCTGCTGGCATGCCAGTTGGTGAGTATGCTAAGCCCTGGAGATGTCACTGTTATTTTTCTAAGACTGATGCAAGTCAGACTCCAGAGAACCTTCAACTGTATGCCCCTCTTATGAAGCATCACAGAATCAGGAAATCAAAGAGCTGGATGGAACTTCAAGAATAATTAGAGTCGAGATATTGCTTATGTAACAGGACAAAAGTTTGCAGATGATGTCAGCAAAGTAATCCATGGGCTCTGCAAAGCTTTGCTCAGTCCTGTGAAAAACTACAGATATTCTAGAACACATCCAGGAGAGTGAGTTTCCTGTCCCTCTGCACAGCTGATCCAAACATCTCTGAGGTCCCCACACCCCGATTATTCATAGTTTGGATCAGGCACGGGTCTGAACTGCAAACAGAATCTACTCTAACCTAGCGGAGGGGAGGCCAAACTTCCTTCTACCCTCTTATATTCCGTGGCCGGGCCTGAGAATGAAGCTGACATAAGACAGATTAATAAAATAAAATCATACGCATTTTATTTAATATTTTCATGTGCATATTGGAGTCTTCCAAAGGAAAATAAAAACCTGAAGAAGCTGGTAGACCCCAAAGCTCATCTACCTTTTTAAACAAGGAGTGATAGATGGTGGGGACGTGACACGACACAGTGGCTTGGGCTGGGGCAGTACACGTGGGACAATGACTAGGAAATATGTGGGTGAAAACAGTGGAAGATGCAGGTTATTTTAGGAATTTGTTTGTACAGATCCATTTTGGTGTTGACTCCCAGTCTCTGAAGATAAGTTTGCACTTCTCCTCCTGGTACAGGGAAAGCACCTTTCTCCTGAGAAATGTTATGACCTGTTTTTAGGTAGAAATGGCACATCAAACAGTCCTTCCTGCATCTGCAGTTTTTTAAGTGCCTTTGTTGCCAAACACGACCTCCTTGCCCCACTTACCGAATTGAGATTTGAGGACAGAGTTTTGGATGAAGTAGAAAAGGCAGCTTTATTTCTTTGACAGGCAAGGGAGGTCACAGTAGGCTAGCGCCTCTAAGACTGAGCCTGCTGGGGACAGAAGGCAGGATGTTTTATAGTAAAATTTCAGGAGCTCAAAGGGCAGAGGTAGTTTCCATAGAGATCACATACAGGGTAACAAATTGTTGCAAGTTGTTCTTGTGTTTGTAGAAACAATGGCCCCCTTCCCTCTGCTGGGTATGAAGTTCACCTCAGGCTTTGGGACTCAATATTCTTGTACCCAGAATAAAGAATGGATAGGAAAGGGCTCCATGGAAAAGAGCCCTAGAGAAAGACTTGCAAGTTTAAAGTCAGGTTGATAAATGCTTTTAGCCTTTTAAGCAGGCTGAGGCCTAGAATCTCCTGCTGCAGGCTGAGGCCTGCAGCTTGAACAACAGGATACAAGGAAACCACAAGGGGTCAAGAGGAGGGCACTGGGGTCAGGTGCAGAGCAAAACCAGGGCTCTGAGCATGATCCCTGTACCCAGCACCAGGAGGGGGTTGGGCAAACTATCCAAGCCTCCCTCCTCTCCAGCCCAATCCTGGTCAGCACGAGAAAAAGTCTTTAACCCATTACACAATTAAGCAGTTGTAAACACCATTACAGATATCAGATGGTCACTGATGACAATAGGGACCTGCTTAGCTACACCTTCAACTCAAAGGAAGCAACTGCCAATGTGGGATATTTTGCGTGTGGCATGTTCTGAACCTCTTTAACTTATTTAGGCCAAATAAGAATGTATTTAGTGGCCCCAGAACCTCCACAAGACCAGAGAATCAGACTTGGAGGTTATCATCAGGAACAAGCAGACCCATCACTGTGCTGCTGGGCACAGATCCTGCAGTTCCCACCGCTGACACTGAGTCCCAGTAATGCTGAGTCCCTGACACTGTGGCTCTGAAAGGCCCACAGCTCCCCAGTCCCCTGCTCAGGATGAGCTGGCATGCTGTCAGTTTCACACATTCCTCTCTTTTGCATTGAATCTTCTTTGTCTCCCTCTGACCAGTGGGATCCATGCCATGTGTCTGCTCTCTAGCTGTGAGGGAGACCAGGAAGGTGGGTTTCTGACTTGCTTGAGGAGGAACAGACACATAAGGGGAGAAATGCCCCTGAATGTAAAGGATTTTCAGGAGATTCTGAAAGACCACAAATCATGACAAACATCCACTACCCGGTTATTCTCTCAGCCTAGGTAACCTAGCCCTCCATTTGACCACAGTTACATCACTTTTAAAAATTGGCAAAGGAGGTATGAAAAATGCAGTGTTTAAATTCCCAACTCTCTGATGGAGAAGTCGGGAAGGGGGAGCTAATGCTTGGTTAAGAAAAGTCACAGTATAAATTCCAGATGTTTTTCCAGGAAAAGGTGTTTCTGGCATGAACTTGCTATTTTAATGTAATGAAAAACATTCTGTTTTAGAAGAGAAAGCTAGTTTCCCAGGGGTGAGTGTGCGTGTATGTGTGTGTGTGCACGCACGTGTGTGTGTGGGGGGGGTATATTAAAGTATAATTCTCAAAATGTTGAGAGCATAATTCTCATGAACTAGATGGTGAGCATTAGTCAAATCTGTTTAACTAATTAATAATGGAGATAACAGGATGGCTAAGCTGATTCAAAATAGGATATGAGAACAAGGATTCAGTGCAGCCAGTGGAAAAGAAGGAATCCCATGTTAAGTGAGACACCACAACTTCAGTATTGCACTGGCAATAAACCTCTGACTTTGGAGTTATCTTTAGTCCTATCAGAAAAGAAAAATATCGTCCTTTACAATTTTCCTCTGTGTTAACCTCTAACTTTCCAGGGTGCAAAAGTTTCATTGCCCCTCAGAGTCAGGTGTCCCTGACATGGGCTTGCAACACTACCCTCTCTACCCTGACACTAAAACGTCTCACAATCATTTTTACACTTTATTTCAAAGTTTTGGACATTTTTTTTTCTGAACATTTATGAAATTTTCTCCTTTACCTCAAAGGTAAATATATTGGTTTGACCGGTGCTTTCTCCCCTCTGAATACACATACCTGATAATCATTCATCTATTCAACACATTGCTTGGGCTTCCATTCTGTGTCAAGAACTCAGTTGGCCACAGAGGAAACAGAAGTAAATTAGATGCAAATTTAACCCAAAGAGGCAAAAAAATCTGAAATCAACTGTAACCAGATATGTTCGTTGGGTTGTTGAAAGTAACATCAAAGTGCCAGACACACCCCAGGCTGCAAAAATCCCTGGATGGGTAACGTGTGGAAATTGGCTGGGCTGGGTTTCTGGTGCAGTGAGCTGGCCAGCACCAGTCCCCCATGCTCTGCCCCTGGAACTTCAGTTTTCCCTTGAGGATTCCATGTCCGTTTTGTTGTCATCTTGATAGAGCAGATGGTCAGGATGCTCTGGCTAGAAGGTGGACATGAGACTCAAACTCAGATCTCTCCTGGGGAGTTTTACCTTGAGATGAGCAACATCAGAAATAAGACTGATGGGTCATCACCCCAAAACATAAGCCCTGAAGAGACTTCTCAGGAATTTCTGGCCCCTACACCCCACAGCAGACCTTAGTCTTATCCCTCCAGAGCCTCATCCCCCTGCCCTTCCTTTGGTTCCCAGAGTCACCCCACAACCTTCCACAGATTCCTTCTTGGATAAGGCTGGCCAGAGCCAGCTTCTGTTGCTCACAACCAAAGCGGTATAGCCCACCCATGGAATGTGCCACAGATGACGTGTAGGTGGGTTTGCATCAGAGACAAGCCTGGCCGCCCCTTCCCCATCCTCTTTCCCAGTGTTTTCACAGCCCAAACCCTGGGGAGGGGACATGGCAGGGCTCTTTCCAGAGATGGACAGATCCCAGCTAGGAGAACTCACCATTCTCAGACACAAAGCCACACTTGTCAGCCCCTTCTGGGCGCCAGGCATCATGCTAGGAAGAGAATGATGTAATCCCCGCCCTAGAAGAGCTTCTAGTAAATGACTCAGCGAAACTCCCAAGGGGGACCAGAGTCCATCAGCACTGGCTCAGTTGAGAAAATCCTCCTACTGCATACATTTCACACAGGAAGGAAGGCTCCATCTGGAAACTAAATCTGTCCTGTGGCGGCTTGTGGGAAACGCGGCTTCCTCGGGGAGCCCTCATCCCTGGGACCCTGATTTCACTGGGAGAAGGAACACCCCGTCCTTACAAGGCAGGCATCAGAACTCCTACAAACGTGGCTTGACTGAGTTCAGCGCTTGACATATCGGGACAGTTTGTGTCATCAATGTAGGGGAGACATAAGCCGTGGGACAGCGACTTCAGATGTGGTTTCCCAACACCAAAGGTTGATCATCTTCAGGGAGGTCTCTGTGCTCGCCTTTATTTTGAGGCTGCTTCATGGAGCATTTGCAGGAATGAAGTGTGTCATATTTCACACTAGAGCCGGTGTCAGGAAAACTTCCCATTTGTCTCCTCAGTATTTATTCAACAGCTATTTAAGGAGCCTCTGTTATGAGCAGATGCTGTTCTTGATGCTCGAAATACAGCATTGGACAAGATGGACAAAAACTTTCACCTCAAAAGAGCTCATACATGGGTGGAGGGGGGCAGAGTTTATGGCAACAACTTGATTTTCATTCAGAAAACTCTGCCCTCCCCAACCCAGTTGACATGATGTGCAGGGAAAGAAAGCCCCAACTCAGGAGGTGTCACCTATGATCCAGGTTAAACCTAGCAGTGCCAGCGTTGCTCTGACAACAGGAATTCATTGCAGGTGGGCACGTGACCTAACCTGATCCAATTAGAGTTCACCTCGGGCTTTTGTGATTGAAGATTTTGGATGGTGCTTTCTAGGAAGACCGGTGACCTTAGCCCGTTGTTTGAAAACATAAAATGGGGCTATTTTACCCCCATCTTGTCCCCAAGAGTTAAGCCAACACCTATATGCTCTGATGACGTCTGCATTTGATGTCTGAATTTAGCCGGGCCTGGCTTGTGCCCAAGATGTCTTACTGTCCAACCGAGGACACGTATGAGAGCAAAAAGGGGCCCCATCCACAGTCACGTCAGAACGGGCATAAAGGAGGACCATACAAGCCAGATGGGACTTATGCCCTCCCCACTCATGACTGAGTTTTTTCATCACCCAAGGCAAGAAATTACCTCCAAATAAAAGCACTCCATATCTTTACAATGAATTTCCTCTGCTTGTTAGCTAGAGGGCAGTTCTGAGGCTTAGTGAGAGGTTGGAAGTTTGGAAGGGGCTGCTATAAACAAATTAAGGAGGTAAACAGGCCTGCTCGGGGACCTCCCCACTCAGCCCAGGACACTGGCTCACCCTCAATACTGAGCGTCCTAAGAGGCAGGCCCCGCACTGGGCACAGAGGATCCCAGGATGAAGAAGGCACGAAGGCACAGGACCCTTCCTAGCGGCGCTCACTGCCTCTGTAAGAGACACGAACACCTAAAACCACAGTGGGGGCACAAGATGCTGGGGGGAGGACCACAGGTGAGGCGCACCTGCTTGGCTGCCCCTTTGACCTGTGATCACATTGTCCATGTTTGCTTTTGTTCAGTAAAACCTGGCGGTGACGGATTGCTGAGCACAACTGACTTGACCTCCTCCATTCCTCCAGCATTTCCTGAAAAACTCCAGCACATCACGTACAAACGGCAGGCCATCTGTGGTTTACTATTTGAGCTGCTTTCTGTCCCTCTATGATGAGAATTTCAGCCCAGGAGGCTTAGAGAGGGAAACCCATCATTTTTGGGTCAAGAAGAGGGCAGGGATGGAAAAAAGACAAGGCTCAGCCTGCCTCCCCCTCTCCCACTGAACACTCCGGCGGGGTGGTCGGCGGGGGGTGGGGTGGGGTGCTGGGGGGAGGGGTTTCAGGCAATATCCACTCTGATAAGTCCTGTTTTTGATGGAGTGGATCACCAGGGTGCACTCCCGACAACTTTCACTTCAAAATTAAAACAGAAGCATCATTTTGCAAAACGGAGAAAGACGTCAGGTAGCAAAGGCACCATTTCTCTGCCCAGGAGCTTCTCCTGGTCATTGGAGGGAGCCCTAGGCGCTGGAGTCCATCGTGGGATGGTGGTGGTGATACTCATTTGTCTTCTGTGTTTAGAAAAAATGTAAACCATTGCATTGAATGGCCACACGTGCTGTGGTCCGCACACCGACCTGGCATCTCTTCCATAACGCGCCGCGAGGGAAAGCAGAGATACAGTTTCTCTTGTCTTCCCAAGCCGTACAAGCCATGTGTCAAGTTAACGAGTGGATTTGATGAAGTGTAAGACAGCTTGTCATCCAACAGTTAAGTGGCCTTGTTTCCTTTCCCTGGGATAATATTGGATTTCATACCGATAACAACAACAAGAGAGAGGCGCGTAGCTAACAGCTAATTTCTGAAGAACATATGTTTCTGCTCAATTTTTGCACCTTTATTGCTCCGTGTGACACTGTAATACGTTCTTCTGCATAACAGCCTGGCTCCTCTCATCTGTCTTCCATCTAATTCAAGTCAAAACCAGCAAAGCGAGCCAGTTTCCGGCCTGTTTGTCACTGTTCCACAAATTACTGTTGCTGATTTGCCTGCACTATGATTTTTTTTTCTTTTAGGAACCAACAGCTGAAAAAATTACTGATAAAGTTGAAGGAGATCTTATTTTCTTTTCTCTATTGTCTTCTTAAAAGATGAAAATGGCAACGTGGGACCCTGATGAGACAGCACGTTTCCTCTGCGTAGATAAGAGATCATTATTTTCATAAAGAAGCCACAAAGCAGGACAAAGTGTCCACCTTTAGTTCCACAAACACAGAGCTGCTTCTTTGGGTATCTGTACACTTCCTGATAAACTTGATCAGCCGTCCCAGCTCAAAATTTGAGTTCCCCAGACCAGCAAGGATGGAGTCATCCTGGAGAACCCAGGTCAAGGTTTTCTTTTTCTCATTCAATCCATTTCACAAAAACATTCGATCGGTTTTATGGCGGCTTCCACCAGGCTTCAACCACTTCTGTCACCACCCCTACCCCACCACTGCCACCACTTGAGACAAAGCCACTATTAAAACTGTCGCCTCTCTGATGTCACAGGGTCTGCACTTGCCCCCCGGCCTCATCTCTTCCCCCAGTCTATTCTAGACACAATGGTCAGCGTGATCCTTTGTAAGTCCACTCACTCACTCTGTTACAGGTAGGAATCTAGGATGGCCCTGAGATTCCTGCTCCTTTGTAGATAATCCCTTCCCCTAGAATATGGTTGGAAACTGGAAATATGATGGGATTTCACCTCCTTGATTACATGACTTTAAGTGAATCAAAAGGAACAGTATCTGGGTGGGCCTGGCCTAATCGGGTGAGCCCCTTGAAGGAACTAAATCTTCCCGAAGGAGCTGTGGAGCCAGCCACATGGCAGGGACCTGAGGGAGACCTCTGTGAGCTGTGAGACTGGTGTCTAGCTGACAGCAAGACAACAGGGGCTACAGTCCTTCAGTCATAAGGAAATTAATTCTGTCAACAATCTGAGGGGTCTGGAAGGGGGTCTTGTCTTAGGGCAGCCCCTGGGTGGGGACTAAACAAGCCACTATCATGATGTCAGCCTGTAAGTCCTCGAGCAGAGGGCCCAGCTAAACCATGCGTCACTCCCAGCCCCCAGAAACTATGAGATAATGAATTCTTGTTTCTTTAAGCCAATAAGTTTGTGGTCACTTGTCACACAGTAATAGAAAAAGAAAATCCTCTCCTCTGTTCAAAATCCTCCAAAGTACTCCCACCTCACTTGCATAAAACCTAGATCTTCACAATGACCTACAAAGCCAGGGGTGGTCTGGTCTCCCCCAACATTCTGGCCCTTCCTGTACACCTGACTCCCTCCTTTACTCTTGTGACCACACAGTTCATGCTCTGCTATCCAAGCATGCTGGGCATGCTCCTGCCTCAGGGCCTTTGCACTTACTGTTTCCGCTGCTTGGAATACACTGTCTTTCCAGATATTAGCCTGTGTCCCTCCCTCACAGCCTTCAGGTCTCTGCTCCATGTCAATGTCCTCTGAGGAGTCCCCTTGTACCCCAACCCCACTATTCCCTGTCTCACTTTCCTTCTTAGCACCAGCCACCTCCTGGTTCATTCCAAACACATTTTGTTTTTTTGTCCGTGGTCCCCTGATCAGAGGTGAGTGCCACAGTCAGGACATTCCTTCATCCCCTGCTTTACCCCTAGAGCCCAAAACAGTGCCTGACACACAACTGACACTCAAGAACTTCTTGAATGAATGAATGAATGAATGATCCAGGGTTTCGCTGGGAAACCAGGCAGAACAGAGCAGTCGTGGGAGCCCTAAATGCCAAGTGAAATGGGCCGCGTGAACTTTAAAGTGTCCACAAAAAGAAAAAGCCAAAACCACAAAATTCTATGAAACCTTTTTAAGTACCTCCCAGTCTTTATGTTTTTTGGAGGAAACCAAGTAAACACAGTTTCATCAGCTTTGACTTTTTTTAAAATAAGCATTTCTGTGCCTGCCCAGCAGCTGCTGGAGCTCCGGGGTGCCCCAGATGCCTGTCTGGTCCCAGGGTTGTTTACCCTTTAGAGAAAATGAGGCCAAGGTGAGAAGCCACTGCCTTTGTCAGGCAAGGCCAAGGTACACAGCACCAAATGTCAGCCAAAGCGGGCTCTGTGAGAAGTCCACTCTGCTGGAACAGTTTGCATAATTGGAGGGTAAGGTTAACAGCAATAAGGAAAATGAACGTGGACGTCCCATGGTTTATGAAGCAGATGCTGGAAAATAGACCAGAGGGCGTCCAACCAGCTCAGCCTGACTCATTTATTTTTCTAGAGCAATGGAGCAGCATGGGTGGGAGTGGGAAGGATGCAGCAGGTTTGGGGAAAAGTCATGGCTGTGAACTCAGCTGAAGTTCAGCTGCCCTCTCTCCAGATGTGTGGCCTTTGGTGACCTCTCCCTGGTTGTAAAAGTGGAACAACAATGATGAGAAGCCTTTCTGCCTGTTTAATTAAGCCCTGGGGGTTTGGGTGCTGTTTGTTACTGCGGCAGCATCTTGTCTGTCCTGACAGATGCAAGTTCTTCTGTGGTCAACTGAAAAATGCCACCCCCTCCCCAAGCAACAAAAGCTATTCACATCCTAAGCCCCAGAACTTGTGAATGTGCTACCTTACATGGCAAAAGAGTCTTTGCAGATGTGACCAAGGCAAAGGTCTTGAGATAAGGAGATTAACATGGATTATTCAGATGGGCCCAATGAAATCTCAAGGTTCCTTGTAAGTGAGAGGAAGGAGGATCAGCGTCAGAAAACAGATGACGTGACCACAGATGGAGAGCGAGAGACTGGAAGATGCGCCACCACTGGGTGTGAAGATGGGGGATAGGCCATGAGCCAAGGAAGGCCAGTGGCTTCTGGAAGCCAGAAAGAGGCAAGGAAACGCATTCTCCCATCGAGCCAACTGATTTTAGACTTCTGACCTCCACAACTGTAAGAGAATACATTTGTGTTCTAAGACGCTGAGTTTGTGATTAGTTACAGCAGCGATAGGAAACTGATATGCCCCCCGACACTTTCTGTAAAACAAAGGAGGCTTCAAGGAGCCTCCTTCCCCACAGCGCTTTGATGTGTGTGGGTGCTCCTCAGATTTAGATTTGTAAACAAGAATGCCTCCTGCAAAATCGTTATCTTTTTTAAGAGTGAAAATAAGCTTTCTGCTAAAGAAAATGTCATTGAAAACTTCTGAAACGTCTGAGATTAAGTGCACAACACCGCTTACCCACCCGGCCTTCCCAGTTTAATGCAAAGCTCCACGTAACCACCCTCCACTCTCCCCGGGACATTTATGTTGAATCGGGCACAGGTGTTGGCCAAGGACAGAGAGCCCTCAGACCTGGCCCGAAGGAACTCACAGAGACCCCCTTGCTGAGAAGAGAGGAACGAGCACCACCCCCAACCCCCTGCCCACTACTTGACTGGACCATCGGCAAACGTGCACCTTCTGTTGCATTTAGATTTGCAGCTGCAGGAAATGGCAGGACAGTCACCTTGCTGAGTGTCAGAGCCCCGGTGTCACTTTGCATTTTGCTCCCTTGCATTGAACCCAGGAGGGGGTTAGGGAAAGTCACAAACCACCAGCGCGGTGAACATTCCCCAACCTCACCAACCTTTGTCCAGCCTGTCTGCATGTTCCCTGCATTTATGTCTAAAGCCCTTCCCTTTTCATTTTGCTCCCCAGGAACCCGAGACAGAGCAGGCCCGTGGATCACGCAGGAGTCTTAATGGCTGGTTTGATGGCTCAGGTCTGAGCCGTTCTCTCAATTTGTTCACAAAGGTTACCTACCTCCAGCAACAATCAATGGATCACTAACTTATGCGGGCATGAGTCCACTTGTCACTCCCTTTCAGGCCACAGAACGTGTTATAGACAGACTGCCAAGTCGTTTTAAAGCTGTGAACATTCAGATCATTTGTATAGCTGAACTCGTGCGGGAACATACTAATTTCAAGCCTTTGTGTCCCTCGGATTCTTCATACGCTGTTCATAGGTATGTGGGGAGCGTAAAGGCGAGGTTGGATGTCTTCCATTTAGGGTGGTAAAAACAGAACATCCCATAGAAGATGGGGAGATGTCATTCGCCTTCAGAGGGACACCTACCTCTAGTGAGGCTCTATGGAGACACAGGCTGGAAGTGAGATCTATAAAGACATCTCTGGCTTTAATGGGCACTTAACTTAGCCAACAGTGACAATGGTCCAGGCTAGGGCTCCCTGGATTCTCACCTAAAAGACAATCATTTTCAAAGGGGCGACTGGCTCAGGTGGGAGGATTGAGGACAGAGGGAAAGGAAAAGAGCTCATTAACAAGTCCTTCTCACTGTTCACTTCAAGAGGATGAGAGAATGGAGAGGAAGTGAGCGAGAGTCCAGCATCACCAGAAATTCACTCTCAAATTGACATCATTCTGAGCAATCAGTATTATATGTTCATGTGGCTTCTGAGTACCAATTTTCAGTTTTGAGTTTTGAGCACACGTTTCCCCCCCATCTTCTGATAACCCTACCCTGATACATAAACAATCACATTCCCACTCTCTATCCATGGGGTTCAGGATGAGCGCCGTGTCTGGGTCTAAGGGTGGAGCGTGTGAGCTGGCCTGGCCAATCAGCTGGCAGATCCTCCACCCCCGGAAGTGGTTCTGGATGAGCACATAACAAGTTGGTCCGAGCTGAGTGAAACCTGTCTCGGGTGGGGGTGACTGGGAGAGATGCTCTCTGGGGCGGGCACTGCTGGATGTCCACCCACCGGCTCCCCCAGCCCTTATCCCTGCCAGCAGAGCCCGGTCCCCAGTCTAGAGGCAGAGAGGGCAACACTTGCTCTCCCATCCTCCTCTGCAGTGAGTTGTGGGCACAAGACCCCGTCCCTCCCAGTGATATGAAGGGGCATCTATTGTGGGGTGTGGGTGGGGAGGTGGAGAGGGTCCCAGGAAAGATTTGACCCTTCTGGGAAAAGAGTGACGTGCTTGACACCACCGGATGTGGCTTGTGAGTGTAAACATACCTAGGGACAGAGCAGCCGTGTGGCGATACAAGGAGGACTAAGAGAATCACAACGAAATCTACCCTGACTTCTCCTTGGTCCTCTCAGACCTCCCTACCTTTAGTCTTCTTGTTCTGTGTGTGGACGGGGTGGGGCAGAGGGAGGGAAGTAGCATTTAAGCCACTTTCTAGACTGAGGCTTTATTATTGTAGTCAAATTATTTTAAGTGAACTAAAAATATGGATGCTTCCAGGGCTACTGGAAGCCATCTTCCCACCCCTGAGAGCCCGAGAATGACACGATCACAAACACAGCTGAAATCAACGAAATCTTGGTAACACGGTGTAAGCCCCTGAATCCATCAGCACCTGGAGCCGTTCCTAAGTCCTTCTTACAGAAATCAATACTTTTTACTTTTGGCTAAATTAGTGAGAGTTTCTCTTGCCATCTACTACATTAAACTTTAAAAACTTCAGCATAATGAAGGATGCCATAAAAAATTTAAAGACATATGCCCAAAGATGTTCTCTACAGTAATGTTTATAACAGCAAAAGTGAGTGAATGCATCAATAGATAAATGGAAACTATCCACATAACTACAACACAATGGTCAAATGTGGCCCATCCATACGATATACCTACCGTGACATCGTTTAAAGGAATAAAGTAGGCTAGTATGTACTCAGAGAATTATACCCAAGACATCTATTTTTGTGAAAAAAGTAAAGAGAATTATTTGTATGTATGCATGTCTTACACACACTGTGTATATATATATATATATATATATATATATATTTGCGTGCCCATGTTTACAGAGATACGTGCATAGAACATAGTCCAGAAGAATTTACATGGAAATAACAGCGTTTATTATGAGAAAGAGAGTGGGATTGTGGAAAAAGAGTATTCATACGCTGGACACTTCCAAACTGTTTCCATTTCAGTAAGAATATGTTTTTATATTACTTGTGAAACTAAAATTAACAGGAAAAAAATCTGAAATACTCACATTGCTCTAAGTGGGCTCTAATTAATACAAAACGTCTTCTAACAAATGAAGAAAACTGAAAGGCAGTAGGCAGACTGGGTGCTCAGACGTGCAACGCGGAAGCTGAAAAGGTCTCACCCTTGGGAGAGAAGAAGTGGCTGGAACCTGAGTCCCGTGTATAAAGCTGCCAATCAAAAAGTACGGTAATCTAGCACCAGACTTCAAACCTGCCAGCGATGTCCCACCTGCTCACCGTCCGAGAGAAACGACGTTCATTCACCACGACTGCGCTGGCGGGTACCGCCCGCTGCACTTGGGCACTGAGAAGCAGAATGCTCTGCCCTGAGCTGCAGCTCTCCTGTGTTTGAGGGGCAAGCTCCTCTCGTGTTCCAGGCGACAGAATGTCTCTCTTTGTCTCTGTTCGGCCCTGACCTGGCATCAGACTCCAGGACAGGTGGAAAACTTTGGGGAAAGAGGGCAATCATCCTGGGCCCTGCAGACCTTCGCGTCTTGGTCAGTTTGGGCTGCTGTCACTAAGCACCAGAGGTTGGTGGCTTACAAACCACAGACATTTTGTTCTCACGGTTCTGGAGGCTGGAAGTCCAAGATCAGGGGATGAGTTCGGTCAGGTTCTGGTGCGAGCCCTCTTCCAGGTTTCAGACTGCCGACTTCTCCCTGCATCCCGGCTGATAGGGAGCAGAGGGGAGGCCGGCTTTCTCGTGACTCTGAGGAGGGCACTGACCCCATGCTCGTAACCTCACCTAATCCTAATCGCCGCCCAAAGGCCCCACCTCCCGACACCATCATGCTGGTGGGTAGGGGTTTAACATGGGAGTTTGGGGGGACATGAATATTCAGTCCACAAGTGCTTGTAATGCCATAGGCTTTTACTCGGAGGAGATGGAAAGTCATTGGCCGCCCCGAGCTGAGGAGTTGGGGGATATGACTCAGCCGTGGGTAGGGCCTCTGGGGGCCCATGGGGAGCGGTCTGCAGGCAGCCAGGGAGGGACTAGAGGCCCGTGAGGAGGTGCCCACAAGAACCCAATGGGAGGCAGTGATGGGCAAGGCCACAGTAGTGGAGGCAGGAATGTTGACCAGCAGGCTGCTTCTGAAGTGGGAGCCCACAGGATTTGTGGCCAGATTGGGGTTGGGGAGGGACAGAGGGAGTAGAAGAAGGGATGACTGGCTTGGAGGCTTCTGGAAGGAGGGAGTTCTGAGATAAAGATGTTCTGAGAAAGAGGCCAGCCGATCACTCAGACGTGTGACCCCACAGCTGTTCCTTCTTCGACCACGACCTTCTCTGTCCTGTACTTTCATCATCTCTGGACACGTCTCTTTCCCAGCTTTGGGTTTTCAAGGACGATCCCTGTGCCCTCGGTCACCAGGTGGCTGGTGTCACAGCCAGGACCACGAAAATAGAGCACTCACTCCTCAGTGTCTGTGGAAGAAATAAATGGAGGCGACAGAGAGGTTGAGCAGACATCTGGTGGATGCAACCAACCATAAAGTTCCCAATTAAAAAAAAAAAAAGGAAGAAAAGAAAAGAAAATCTAGCTTGAGTCCATACATTTTTTTAAATGTGTTTTGTTGTCATTATGGCTGTTTTGGACAAGTGCTTGGCGGCTTGGCATCATTCATTAAAACGAAGCAGTGACCCTCTCTGCTCTAGCAAAGACAGTCTTAGGAGCCTAACTTGGGGCAAACACACAGAGACACATGCACAGAAAGATGCTCATGGCAGGCTTGTCTCTAAGAGGGAAAACCTGGGGACAACCCAAATATATGTTATCAAACGAGGTGACAGTGACAGGAAAACAAAGGAATACTATACAGTGAACAAAAGAAAAATTCAAAGCTGTGTGTATCAACATGAATCTCAAAAACACCGAGTGAGGAAAGAAATTATGGAAGCACTGGAGCATGTTTTTATTTATAGGTGAAACTCTGGGGTTAAATCCATTTCACCGGCCCTCACTGACTTAAGGTCATTTTAAGATTGCAGCTCCTCCAAGTGGCACCTAGCCTAAATAAGATGTTTGCCTGAGTTGCTCTCCAGGAACTTGGAATCAGCTGTGTCTAGTTTGAGCTGCGCTGGTTAAGGCTGGATGGAACCACTGGCCCTCCAACTGGGCATGCGCCAGCGTCCACGCTCCATGCCCTTTGGAACGTGCAGAGGCTGTAGCTTGGTTGCACCTGCCCAGAATGACAATTACTGCAACTTTATCCAATCACCTCTCCCCACACTCCCCACGCTCGGCCCGCCCCACTGCTTTATTCCTTATCCCATAAATACCCACAAGCTACTCGCCCTCGGGGAGGCAGGGCTGAGGCTGGTTCTCCTGTCTCCTCGCTTTACCATGCGAATAAACCCTCTTTCTGCTATTAAATCTTGGCATTTTGGCTTGCCGCACACCAGGCAAGATGAACCTGGTTTGGTAACATATGCAAAAACTACACCGAAAAATATCTTTTTTATTTTATTATAACTTTTATCAAAGCCGTAGAGGATTAGAGGGCAGATGATATAAAACTGCAGATCCCTGCCCCTCCCCTCATTCCTGCTCTCCAGAAGCAACCATTTTCATCAATTTTAGTATTTCTACAAGGATTTACCTCTGTATTTCCGTACCTTTGGTGGGGGGGGGGGTAACTAGGTTTATTTTTTAACTTTTTTTAAATGGAGGTACCGGGGATTGAACCCAGGACCTCGTGCATGCTAAGCACACCCTCTACCACTGAGCTACACCTTCTTCTCTACCTCTGTATTTCTAAGTACTGTTTCTGTTGCCACTAATGTTTTCTAACTCACTATTTACTGCCTTTCTGCTTTGAAACAAAATGATCAGGATTTCATCCTTAGACCAGCCCTGCTCACACTTTCCCTCTCCCTCATCATCCTGGGAGAGTCACATCAAGACTTCACAGTACATAAAAAAAGTGTAATGTTCACACTACCATAACGGGGTAAAGAGCGTCCATAGATGAGCTCTGTGATGTGAAATGTAATTGCTTCTCCTTAAAATTTTTCTTTTTTCTCTCCAATAAGTAATTACCTTGATCGTCTCTCACTGCCTTAGTTTTCTACACAGCTGTCACTAATCCGTCCCTAAATTCTCGGCCCTGCCTCTAACCCTCCTCTCAGTACGATCGCACCATCGCACAAGGGGACAGGTTTATGGTTTTCTGGGCAGCACCCCTGCAGGGAACGGCCACCCTCAAGATCTGCTTCAGAGCCATGATCCCGATACTCCCTTGGAGCTCCGGATTCATCCTGGAGACTCTACCCCTTTCCCTCGGGAAGGACCTCCCACGTCCGTGGATCCTACGGCGTCTAAGTTCTTGACCCACCCCTTGCTGGAGGAGCAATTCCTACCTCCCACAGCTTCTCGAGAAAGGGCCCAGAGAATATCCTACAGGTCTGAAATGTCTTTATTCTGTCCTTGCCCTTGACATATATGGTGGCTGTGGTTTATACTCCATGATGGGAGTAAATTTCCCAAGATGTCTGAAGGCACTACTTCATTCCAGGAATGTGTTCTGAGTCCTGCTAAAGGCAAAGGAGACTGGAAGGCAGTTGGGTACTTTCTTACAAAACTACACCTCTCTTACTTTATAATCAAGCAATCATGCTCTTTTCATTTACCCAAAAGAGTTGAAAACTTAAGTTTTTACAAAATCCTGCACACGAACATTAACAGCAGCTTTATTCATAATTGCCAAACCTCGGATGCAGCCAAAGGTATCCTTCAATAGGTGAATGAACGCTGTAATGCTGCTTCACATCCCTCTGGGTATCTGTGTCATCACTGTCATGTAATTTAATTCTGTATATATCACAAACCCCACAGGACACTGTTACTATTGTTTCGTGACCTCATTAAATATACCCACACAGTACCCATTCTACTGCTTTCATTCTTTCATGTTATTTCTGCACTTCCATTTAGAAGCGTTTTCCTTTTGCTTAAATAACTCCCTTCGGTGTCTATTTTCATGCAGATCTGGTAGTAAGAAATTCAGTTTTTGCTTGTCTGAAAATTCCTCTATTTCATCTCTCTTTTCAAAGTGTATTTTTGATGGGTATAAAATTGGGAGTTGGCAGTTTTCTCTCAGTGCTTCAATCACTTCGTTATCTTCTGGTGCCATTGTTCTTATTGAGAAATTAGCTCTTTACTTATTTTTCTCCTTTGAGGGAAATGCATGGTTTTTCTCTGGCTGTGTTTAAGAATTCCTCTTTGTTTTCCTTTGGTAGTTTCACTAGGATGTAGTTAAGTGTATTTCCTCGTTTTTATCATGCCGGGGGTTCTTGAATCTGCAACTTGATGTATTTCATCTACTCTGGAAAAAATCCTTGACTGACATCTCTTCATATAGTGATTCTGCAATATACCCTCTTTTCTCTCTTTTTAAAACTTAAATTATACATTTATAAATTTAGAACTTTTCACAATATTCCATATTTTCAAATGTGTTTTTCCATATTTTCAGTGTTTTTCTTGAAATGTTTTTCTAAAACATGGATATTTTCAACAAACCTATTTTCTTCTTTGTCTAAATTGCTGACATACCAATCTCTTGTGTTTTTAATTCTGCTTATTTTTTAGTTTGAGACTATTCCTCTGGTTCTTTTTATAAACGGCCCCACTGTATGTCTTTTTAATGCACATGTGAATAATAATTTCAAGGTTTGCTCTGTTAGCACCTAGTTGTTGGTGGGGGTCTTCCTGTTGTCTGTTTTGCACCCCTCAGTTTTTGGTCAATGGCTCCTGCTCCTGTTATGGCTGGTAACTTTTTATGAATACTGGATATTTTATTTGGAAAATTGTCTCCTGGTGATATTATCTTTTCCTAAAGGGTACATTCTTCCAACAGCCGCTGTGGCCAGGGCAAATTTCCTTAAACAAATCTGGGATTAAGATCATTTAAGGCTGACTTCCAGTCTTTATAAGACCTGCTTTATTTTGGTTTGAACTGACTCCCAGGCACAGTCCCCTTGAGAGTCTCAGCTGAAAGACTTGTGCATTTTCCAGGACCCCTGCTTTTTGAGCCTTGAACTCTAATATTTATTGTTATGGCAACATGACATTGGCGAAAACTCTGCCTAGTTCCTTAGCTGCTCTGCAGCCCATGCTCAGCGTGGCTTCTGGGCATCTCGCTCCGTACAGCCTAGGAACCAGCAAACACCTCAAGAGGAAAAACACTACAGAGCGTCAGACTCACCGCCAGGAGGTCTAGTTTCTCGGATGTCTTGGGTCTTCGAATGCTGGCTTTCTTGGTAGCCTTGAATATCAACTTTTGTCTCTCCAGATCTTAGCACTGAGCTCTGAATTGCCACTGTCTGATTGCTGGGCTCTCCCCACTTACAGGGTGACAACTAGCTCACAGAGAAAAGGAATGAGCATAGGGGCTCATTGCAGCATATTTCTGTTCTCTCTGAAATTGTGGGCCCTCAAGTCCTGGCAGCTGGATTGCTTTCTGATGCTTCCAAATAACTTCCTTTCTCTTTCTTTCCTTCTTTCGGCTTATTAGGCTCTGCAGTGTTCCCTTGGCTGGATATACATTATTCCATTATATCTAAACATAGAAGTCCTGCAGGTTGAACTACATATAAACACCTAGAAAGGCGAGCTGAAGAGATTTTCCAGATCTCTTAACTAGATAAATGGTAAATTGGTTTTGTTGCTAGTTTCGCATGAAACCAAAAATTGCAGGACTCCAGCAACAGACAAAGACTAAGACAACATCTAGCTTAGAGGCTACAAACCTAAATGCCTACCAGTACTGGGCAGCTAAGTCACACAGTGAAGCAGTCCAACCATCTTTAGAAGGGCAAAGTCAGTCATCAAAGACAAATGACATTCAGCCTCAGAGATGGGGCGACTGTGGGCCTGGTGGGGCTACGGTAGACCAGGGGAGGACTGCTCCATCCTAATAGGATATTGGTCCTAGCTCCCTGTGGCAAGGTGAACAAAGGGACTGAGTATTAAGAGAGCTCAATTTATTTTAACATAAGCTATGTTTTATATAAAATATGCACTTTAAAAATTCTGACAATTAATTACTTTTTAAACACTATTCTTCCCAAAATGGTGATAATAACAAAAGCAGTTTGGCACAGAGGGGTAGTGTTTAGAACTAAATTCTAGAGCCAAAACATGGGGTTCAAATCCTGCCTTTGCTCCTGAGTAGGGAATCTAGGATACATCTTTAACCCTCCTGCTCAGTTTCCTTGTCTATAAACTGGGAATGGTAAGAGTTCCATGTCATGGGGTGGGTGGGAGAATTAGACACATGAATATACATGAAACATGTAGAACCTGAAATCATAAGTCTAGGAGGGGGTTCATTAATCAAATGAAAGCGTCTGCAGGACAGATTCCCTCTTTAAGCTGATTTCAACCCACAGGCACTATTTTTATGCATCTGCCCTGGTCCAACCGCCTTTCTCTATAGACGGGGGCATATTTGGGGCACAGAAAAGGGAGGAGACCTGCAAACATATAGCTTGTTAGTCCTAAAACTGGATCCAGGACTAGAATTTCCATTTGATGCATTTCGTCGATTAAATCTGGGTGCCCTGGAAGCCAAGCAGCTGATTTCCGTTGAAGGTGCAGGGGTCGGAGCTCCCTCAAACTAGAGATAATTCTCTAATTGCCATGTCGGCCCCGACTTCGTTGTGATCATTAGCAGAGCCCCTTGCTCCGGCTGAGAGAGGAGGGGGAGGCCAGACACATCATTGCTCATCTAAATTTTTAATAATGCTCCGCTCTTCAGATCATCGGGTAATCAAACCCAAATTAGCTCGATACTCAAAGCCAAGAATAACAAGGGGAGTGAAAGGGATAATGTTTCTTTAATGAAAATTTCATCAATGCAGATTTCTCATTGAATATTAAGGTCTTGGCTGGAAGCCAGCCTCAGAGCAGACTGCTGTGACATTGACCTTTGTCCCTCGGAGGGAGTCACATGGCACAGTCTGGCTTCACCGGCTCCGTGATGACACAGGTGGTCGTCCTTGAAGCTCAAACGAAGGAAGCTCTGGAGCCCAGGGCAGGTCTGTTCAGGCCCCCTGGTCCTTTCCAGAACGTTTCTCTGCATCTCAGTCCCTCCTCGGCCCCCACCTGCTCAACATGAGACCCCGCGCCTGGCTCAACAGCAGCTCTGTTTTTCCAGCTGTTCAGGCCAAATCCCTGGAGTCAACTCAGATCCGTCTGTTTTCCTCTCATCACCGCCGTCCCGTCCATCAGCAGATCCCATCAGCCCGACCTTCCCAGATAAACCCCAAGCGGGGCCGAGGTGACTTTGAAGGCACCTTCCTGCCCCGCCCCGTCGTGCCTCCTCACAGGTCCAGCCGCTTCTGCCCTCGGCCCCAGCGTCGGTCCCCACACGCGCGCCAAGGGGCCGTGTAAAGTACACCCGGAGCACGTCCCTCCTCTGCTCAGGCCCGTCCGCAGCCAGCGTCCTCTCAGGGGCCTGCAGGGTCGCGCACAGACCCGGTCCCAGCACCTCCCTGGCCTCGGCCCCGCCGTCCCCCTTGTCTCCTCCCTGCAGCCGCTCTGCCCGCTGCTCCTCACACACACGGGCCTCGCGCTGGCCGGGCCCTCGGCCTGCAGCCACCTCCCCAGGGGCCCACTGCCCGGCTCACATCTCCAGGACCCTTGTCCCATGTCACTATGTCAGCAAGTCCCCCCTAGCAGCCTATTTAACCCACACTACCTCCTTCCACTCCGTGTCTTATGATTGTCACCTCCAGGCGGCAACATCCCTTTCGTTCCTGTGACCAGGGAGGGAGGCTAGAACAGATGCTTCTCCAGGGCCTCCAGCCGGAACCAACTCGCCCACGCCTGGATCCTCCAGTTCTGGCTCTTCAACTGGGAGGAACAAGTTACTGCTATTTGAGGCCACCCAGTTTGTGGTCATTTGTTAAGGCAGCCCTAAGAAGCGCCTACAGAAGCCAGCGGAAGGTTCCCAGCAGGGAGCCCCTGATCTGATGAACATTTTAAAGACCTTCTGGCAGTCAGTTTCTGTCCATGAGTTAAATTCCTGAGGATTCTGCCTCACCCTGTTCTTGCCCAAGGCCCTCCCACAAGATGACTTCAAATTTGGGGGTTCACCTGCTCATCAAGCCCTTCAGGCCTCCTTATCCTTGGGAACACCTTTCTGGGACACTGCTCACCCACCCCCTAGCTCTGTCTGCTCTGAGCCGCTGCTCTGAGTCATTCATCCTTTGGCAGATTTGCGCCTTGAATCCCTGTTTTCCTCTGCAACATGGCAAAGGGTAGACGAAGCCCCCACAGCCGCATGTCACCCCCAAACACGCCACCCGTTAAGCAGGTCCCTCTCCTACCAGAGCAGGAGCCCCAGCCTCAGATGTGGAGCAAACCCCGCTTTCTTCCTGAGTCTCCATTTACCTGCTCACAAGGCGAATGGGTTTGACTAAGTGATTTTCAAGGGCCGGTCTGACCCAGACACTCTGATTTAAATACTTGGTTTAGAATTCCTCAGATTCCATTCTCTGATTCTTCTTGCTCACCCCGTGACTCAACAAATGCAAATCCAGAACATATTGTATGGTTGGCCCAGTTCTTAGAGCAGGAATTCAACAGCAAACAGACAACGTTCCTTCTCTCATGGGGGTGACATTCCTCTGGGTGTAAAGGAGCACAGAAGGTTTGAAATGAGTAAATCAACTTCAGATGGTGATGGTTCCATGCAGAGAATAGGACGTGATGCAGGGAAGCAGAGGCTTCTTTGGATGGCGGTTGGGGTTGTTCCCTGAGCAGGTGGCACCTGAGCAGAGAATAGAAGGTCATGGGAAGAGCTGGGGAGGAGTATTCCAGAAGAGGGGGTAGCATGTGCAAAGGTCCTGAGTCAGGAAGACTCCAGGGACTAGAGGAAGGGTCAGAGGCCAGTGTGGCTGGAATGGAGGGAGTGAGGGGATGAGGAGGGGAGATGATTAGGGGGAACCTGCAGGAATCCTGACGGGCCTTGTGGGATGCCACCAGGAGGTGGACGTCACAGGGAGGCAGGGTTCACGTTCTTCTGGATGCAGGGGGAAGGCACAGGGTCTCCTTTGTGTCTAAGGAGCGCACTCTCTGGGTGTGTGTTGGGGATAGATCTCCCTGCGAGGAGAGGAGTGGAGCAGGGGGACTGTCCAGAGGCTGTGGTGACCCCAGCGAGGGGGGAGGAGCTGACCAGGGTGAGAGCAGGGGTGCGGAGTGGCGGACAGACTGGAGTGGATGTTGAATTTAGTGCATTCGCCGTAGCTGGAAGGACGGGAGGCCCCCAGGACGACACGTGGGTGGGTCACTGGCCTGAGCGGCTGGGCGTTTGGCTGCAGCACTTGGAAGAGAGGGAGCACGGGGTCCTCTGGCGCTTTGCTGAAAACCTCCCAGATCTGAAAGCCTGAGCGGCTTGGCCTCCTAAGCAGCCGGCGCGCCCCTCGCAGGGCCACCTGGAGTTGCAGGATTGTGAACGCCCAGGGACCCGCGTCCTGGTCACCATCACCGGCCTCGGCCTGAGGACCAACCTGGCCCAGACGTGGGGGCGGCAGGAAGCCCGGGCAGAGCGCGGTCGGAACTCGCGGAGGGACCGTGAGGGGCCGCGACCCTTCTGAGAGCTGCCACGACCCCGAACCTCCGCGGACGGTCGGTCCCATCGGAACCCTCCCCGCTGCCCCTGGCCTTGAGCGAGGCTGCTTTCTCGGCCCGCTCCTCCACCAGCCTGCGCTGCGAGCTGGGAAGTGAATTTAACCACAGGAAAATGTTAAGATTTCAGAGGCTCAGCTTAACCAAGGACACATTTCTCGTTAGTCCGGCTCTTCTGCGTCTCGGAAGACGCGGGGCCTTCATTTCCTACAATGAGGCGTGTTTTCAGGGTAATCTGAAAGAAAGAGAGAGACAGAGGCGAGAAAGGGGAAGGAGGACATTCAGCGTCAGGACGGGGATCACAGAGCCTCCGGTCTGTTCAGCTGCTCTGCTGACCCGGCTGCAAACATTCAGCCAGGTTTGTTTGAATTTTTGAGCCGTTAGTGTTGCTTCGTGTTGGGTGTCGCATAAACAAACCTATGAACAGAGCCTTTGCCTGCATTTCCCCTTTTGGGTCATTGGTGATTTTCTCAAATCAGCACCAGAAACTCCCCTCCAGCCACGATAATCCCCAGGGCAACACCTCAGACCGAGCAACCCTACTGTGTGGTTTGCGATGATGGGCGCATGTTGCAGGGCAGCCCTGCCAGGACCCCGGAAGGAAGGGGCGCCCTCAGCCCTGCTCCCAGCTGAGAAGGGAAGCCTGGAAGCGGGGGCCTTTCCCTGGGGGGACAGTGGCCTGGGGAGCAGGATGGGAACCCAGGGCCTCCCCATCCACCAGCCCCTCTCTCTCCAAAGAGGCGGCCTCAAGGAGTCGGCTGTTTCATGTTCTGGACAAACAGATGATTCTTTCCTGGTTGGCCTTGGCCTTCAGAGGATCTGACTGAAATAGGGTCTGCAAGGAGGGTGGGACCGGCTTTCCTCTGTGGGTCCAGCTCCTGGGTGGAGCCCGAGCTGGGAGCCGGCAGCCGGCACAGGGAGCTCCGCCTGGCCGCGCAGGTGAGACTTCCGGGCAGCCGCCTGCCCCGCAGCCTGGCGCTCAGAGACACAGAGGACAGACCCCGCTCCTGGTGGCGCCTCCATCACAGCCACAGGCAGCAGGTCCTCCAGACGCATCCTGACAACATCCGGGAGACAAAGTTGGCCTGCGAGCTAGAACCTCAGGCCTCCTTGCTGTGGAGTCATTGCACATGTTCCCTGGCAAAAAAAAAAAAAAAAAAAGAAGTATTAAAACAAAGTGCGTTATGGACGGATGCTGTCGGTACACGGATGCAGTCACACAAAGCCCGGAGCCATCATTTGCTCGTTAAGCAGAGTTCCAGCTTCAAGGAAGGTGATTTGCATTCTTTGCCAAGACCCTGCCTTATCTTTCCTTCAAGACAATCCTGGTCCTCGTGACTTGGGCTCATGAAAACCGCTGGTTGAAAGATATGAATGTTTGGAGTTCTTTTTTTCCCCTAAGATAGCACGTTGTGATAGGTATCGCAAAGATTCATTTGTGTGCCTGTGGATAAAAGCAAGTTTCATACACTAATAGCAGATATATCAACTGATGGAAAGGACATACTTAGGAGCCATTGGGGAAGGAGACATGAATTACTCTTTCCTTTTAAACAGCTTTTTTTGTGTTGTGCCAGCAAACTAGGAGACAGGGAAGGGCCTGAACACAACTAAGACAGAAGGAAAATCACTGTTTTTTTTTTTAAAGAAATATGTAAACAGTAAGTTAAGAGAACGCATAACAAAATGTATTGATAGATTCTGAATCTTGCCAAAACCGAAACAATTTTTAAGAAAGTATTTAAAACACAAGTGGTCACCTTGAGCATATCATGTTCAAATGTCTTGGGTAGACAATTGGGGCCATCAGGGATTAAAGCGAGTATTTAAGAAGGAATTTAAAAAAAAAAAAAAGTTAAACTAGAGTTTCCGTTTTGAGCTCACAATGAGAAAGAAAAGTGTGGACACAGAAAAGGAAATCCAGCTCAAACAATATTCATCTGAAGTTTCCAAAAAATTTTAAGTCTTCATTTCCATTATGTATCATTTCCTGCCAAACATTAACCACCATTTTTCTTTGTCTTTTGGGAAAAGTTCAGTGATAAAGAGGCAATGGATTTCAGGCTTGATTTAGCCTTCAATTCTCCATGTGCACCGGAAGCCTCTGCTGGATTTCCACGGCACCAGGGCCTCATCCAGCACACCAGGACCCAGAGCGAGTCCTGCAGAAGTGAGAGCAATATTAAGACGAAAGCCTAACTCAGCCCCCACTAAAAAGCAATACTTTGTTTTTATCGGAGAAGATGTTCTCCATGGGGTCTTACAGCTGAAGTCCTGAAACAGCAGGCTGGCATCTGTGAGTGCCGCTCAGATCTCTTGTAGGTTGGCCTCTGTATTAATCAGGACTCTTGATTACAAGCATCAGAAATCAAATCAGATGGCCCAGAGAGATGGAGATTTACTAGCTGCTGTCCTTTAAAAGTCCAGATCTCAGTTTAGCTTCAAGCCTGGCTAAATCCAGTCCTTCAATCCAGGCAGCATGTCTCCCCATCCTTGGCTCTGCCTTCCTGTCTGTCGACTCGCTTTGGGCAGCCGTTCCTCCTGGCCTGGCTCCTGGCAGTTCCAGGTTCCCACCTCTGCAACCCTAGTAGAAATAGGGCTTTTGTACTCCCCAGTTTCCACGGAAGAATTGAGTCTTATGGGCTCCATCTGGGTCCCTTGGCCATCTTTGAGCCAATCTCAGTGGCCAAGAGAATGGCATGACCTTCATGTGGTAGACAAGTCTCCAGTCTCAGAATTCCAAAGTAAGACTTGGCTCCTTGTAAGAACTGTGTTCCAGGAATGAGGAGGGAAGCCCTCACCAACTCCCTAATGCAGCAAAAACCTCAAGCTTCCTTCTATACCTAAATCTCCCCGAGGCCTTGCTAAGGTTTGCTTGGAAAGGAGGAACTGTGGCTCTCAGTGGGGGTAGAAGGCTGAGCAGGGAGTGTGGACCTCCTGATGTGGATTAGCATCTTTAGAGAGGCTGTCAAAGGGCCCTGACAGCATACAGTTGAAAGAGTTTACAGTATTTTTCCAGTGAAACATTCAAGATCTAGTAAAGGGTCACAGTATTTGGCTCGGGGTGATAAAGAATTAAGAATCTCTTTGTTAGTTTAGATATGACCTTAAATTCCATTGATGATGGAGGGCGAGGGTCTTAGGAAGAGTTGCCACCTGGGCTACCTGCTGAAGGGCAGGTGGGGGTGTGGGTCGCTAGAGGAAAGCAGAGGGGTTGATGCTTGAAGAAAGGGGAAGAGACGCTAAAAGACACACAGCAGATTCCACGTCAGGCTTTCAAACACGTTACCATAACTGTCACATCCCATCCCTTTGCTCCTTGGCACAACCC
The DNA here is from genome assembly GCF_048564905.1 of Vicugna pacos. Classification (NCBI taxonomy): domain Eukaryota; kingdom Metazoa; phylum Chordata; class Mammalia; order Artiodactyla; family Camelidae; genus Vicugna; species Vicugna pacos. Next base: position 35,576,454 of record NC_133005.1, on the reverse strand, counting down.
CAAATCCACAGAAGCTAGAGTGGTCCTCTGGGAGGGGTGCTTCATAAGTGAACCCACAATTCAGTTCAGCCAAACACCCTGGGTGATGAGTGGCTGCCGGGCATAGTGCTCATTGTTGGAGAGGTGCCAGGCAATTTTCTAGGAGCCAAAGATAAATTATTGAGCCAACAGACAAACATGACTGCCCTCATGAAGTTCACATTCTAGTTAGGGGAAGAAAGGAGAAACCCAAATAAAAATTGTTAAAAGGGGCGTTGGCTGCCATGGAGAGAAATAAAACAGGAAGAAGGGGAAAGTGCCAAAAGGGTACAACTGAATAAGGCCAGGCAAAGAAAACCTCCCTGAAAAGGTGATATTTGTGCAAAGATCTGATAGAGTGAAAGATCCAGGCCTGCAAGTCTCTGGGGGAAAAGTCCATGTCGGGTGTCAGATAAATGTAAGCTTGGATGAGAGCACACCTGGAGGTAAGCGTTCCCCTCCCGTGTCTCAGCAGACGACGAGAAGATGCCTTCTGCGTGGCTCCTGAGAGAGACGCCAGGGGGCTGAGCCCCGTTAGTCCCACATGTCCCAGTTATCCTGCTGCAACAGCAAACCACCTCAGAATTCACTGATGTAAAACGACAGCCAGTTTATTCTGCTCATTGATTCTGTGGCTCAGGAATTCAGCTCAAATACAGCTCTGTGGCGTCCGAAGTTCTCCCCTAGGATGAGCTGAAGTGCTGGAGGAGACTCAGATCACTGGGGGACTGAATTGTCTGGAGACTTCTTCATGCACATGTTTGATGCCAGCTTAGAAAGGCTCAAAGTCTCTGGGCAGACTGCCCACCAGAGGCTCTAAATGTGGCCTCCGCGTGTGGGTTGATCCTTCTTGCAGCATGTTGGCCTCGGCAGAGTCAGAATGCTGGCATGGTGGCTCAGGGTGCCAAGAGCAAGTGTTCTGGAAAACACAGTGGAAGATGAATGGCCTTTTCTGACCTAGCCTTGGAGGTCACACAGCATAACTTCCACTAGCCAGAAAAGTCACGTGCCAGGAGAAGGGGGCATTGATCCCATCTCTTACTTGGAAGAGGATCCAAATTTGCCACCATATTTTAAAACCATCGCACGCAGTAACTAACTCAGATACATCCGTGGATGGATTTCTCTTCTTTCTCTATTTGACTGCCCAGTACCCCCAACTTCAGTTCCTTAAATCATTTCCCCAGTCCACAGACACAAGCCCGCATCTCCAGCTCTGCTCTGGGAGAAGCCAAGCAAAGACACTGCTCATAGCTTCAACCTCAGGAAAAAAAAGAAAGTGGCTTTTAAAATGTGGTTGGGTTTAGATGGAAATGAATTCTAAATTGAGCCCACTTCAATTGGAATTTGTGATGGTCTCTGGGAGCAAAGGAAACTCACCCAAGAATATATTTCAACATAATCACACGCTCCAGACTACCATCATAGGATAACTTGGGCTTTTTCATTTTATTTCTCTCCCCTTACCAACTGTCTGTGTTCCCTGGACAGCACCATGCAAGGGAGAGCTTTATAATAGCTGGTAAATTCTCTATTTTATGAAGAGAAAGAACAATCATGGCTACATGAGTATTAACAGAGGTGAAAGATGCCCCTGTCTTGATTTGGCTTCATACACGGGCAACAACATGGCAGGATTTGGATGGACTCGAATTGCATCACACGTGGCTGGCTCCATTTAACAACAACAACAAAAAAACTTCTCTGGGTATTTATATTTGTTTTCTCTGCAAGTGATTCACTTTGTTACCCAAAACCTAGATTCACCTCTTGGTAGGTGTCCAGCCAAAACACACAACGAAGCCAAAGAGCAGGAGAAGGAAGGATTTATTCCTTGCAGCAAACAAGGAGAACTCTGGGGATATTTCCCAAAGCGGTATCTCCCCAAACAGCAAAGCTGGGGAGGCTTTAAGCCAAGGATGCATGCATATCTATGAAGGGGCAAGGGTGCGTGTATACCATGAAGGGGCTTAAGCAGAGGAGAATTAAGGATAGAACTGGGGCAAAGGTTGACAGAGTCCGGGCTCTCGGTGACTGAAGTCACGAGGATCAGCAAATGTCAGCGTCATTCCCTAGTTTCCAGTTAGTGTGGTGGTTGCGTGTTTGGTGGGGAAGGGTTTAGATCCTGCAAAATAGCTCAAGAATGTGGTTCAGGCTAATCTTTACCTCCAAAACAGAACTGAGAGTCTTTATAACTGATATATTGTCTCCGATGTGGTTATCTCCCCAGCCTGGTAATAGTTGTTTGTTTTTACATTCTTTTATTCCCTTAAAAATCATTAACTACTGAGACCTATTCTTCTGCAAGAGCAAGCATTGTGGCCAGGCTTAGGCCACAAAATGGCTTAGGCTTAAAATGGCTTCTCTTGCGCAAGAAAGCCATGCCTGGTTCTCTTTCTCCCGGGATCCCCTACCCTATCTGCCTACAGCCTTTCTCTCATCCACTTTGAACATATAAAATTCAGAATATGTCAAACACAGCAGCAACTCATTTCAAAGCATTCACCATTAACATGGGTCATTTCCAGGCTTCATGTTCCTACACTTTCCTATAAGTAGCCTGCAGCATTTTTATAAGGAAAAGCTCTTCCACGCTTTAAATCTTCACTGATTTAAAATTATTCCCAAGAAAGCCACTGCTTGATTTGTTAACTGTATGTTTTTTTTTCATTCGAAGTCGGCTTTACAAAAGCATTTTCCTACATCCTCCAACTCAGAGTAGTAATTGTTGATTCAGATTGTGGCTGAAATGATAATGATGGTGATGAAGGTGATGGTGATGACGAATCTGATGGGGATGTTGATGACTGTGGTGGTGCCAGTTCCCCACACAGTAGAAGACATCAGTTAGAGATGGAAGGTATTACTTGTAGATGGTTTACTAATACAAAGTAGTCCTTTCATATTTTAACTCCCCAGAGCACCTTTACAATTTTAATCTCATTAAGGTATTTCTAGGTAATCACATAAGAACCTAATTTGAGAACCTTAATGAGACAGAAACACCTGAACCCAGATGGGTCCTAACAACCCAACATGGAGGTCATGTTACTGGGTCAAGGTGTCCTTGAATGGTGTTTCAGAAGAGGTCATCATGGAGGTCTCTGGGAGAAGCATTGCCTCAGCCCAAAGGGCATCATCAGGGATTCCCAAGTTGCGTCAACTGTGGAGCTTCAGGGGAAAGAAGTCTGCCCAGAGGCACACCATGTTGGTGAATCCCCTTCTTAAAAAATGACCCCTTCTTTATCTGCTGTCAGTGGAAACTAAATCCTAGGATGCTCGTCGCATCATGAATAGACATCAGCCTTCACAAAAGTATCTCGAGATGGACTCACCAGGTGGAGGCTGGCTCTCACCATCATGGGAGGGAGAATAGAACCTCTTGGACTTGTAGGCCTTTCATTGAAAGCACATTAGCCAAGCTCACAAGCCATCTCCTTGAACCAGGCATGTCTCTGGTGACCTGCGTCTACAGGGATGACCAGGAGGAAGACATAGATGAAGAGTCAGCCTACCTAGGAGCCACTGCATCCTGTTTGTCTTTTCTTATCTTCCAAAATAAATATAAAACTCAGGCATCATTTTCACCCATCCTCTAAGGCAAGAATGAGATGGGGATAGAGATGAATATATTAATCAGGCTCTGCTTAAAGACCCACTCCCTTCTCTCGTTAGAGTCTGTAATTTGGGTGCTGTGATTTTCAAAGTCAGTAAAATACTAAATAGAAGCATGTCAGCTGGTATCAGATGGCTCCCCAAAATAACATTGCTGGGAATGGATCATTTGATAAAATATTCCTAAAGAGTGTCAAGACACATAATGAGGTGTTGATTTTTTTTTTAACAACAAACTTGGCAGAATTTGCCTCCAGTTTTCAGCTTTCCAAGCATGATTTTTATTCCAAAATGCTTTTAAGGTGGCAAAATGAGCTGACGGCCTACCTACCTTCCCCCTCTGCAGAACTGTCTCTTTTACACTTTGCAGTTGATTTTAAATCTGAGATTGATGACTTTTTTAGTGCTAAGTCACTAGAACAGAAGTGGCAGGATTGTCAATTACATGTGGGCAAAGTGGGGAGTCTGGAACTAGTGTACGGGTGTCATTAGCATCCTCCTTAAGAGACTAGAAATGGTAAACGCTGTTGATCAAAAGAATCTCTGCTCCTCCCCAGGAATGGCCATCCCCCTGTAGGTTTTTCCTGGCAACAGGAAAAGGGAGCTGGGGGGAGGGGGTTTAATTAAATATTTTTGTCTCTCCAGCTGGACCAAGTGTGCTGTGAATTCAGTATCTGATTCTTAAGGTCTTAGCCCCAGCCATTATTCCTTGAACCTGAAAGCAAGAAGTCCTCAGTAGATTCTTGCCTGATACCTTGATTAATGACTCTAAGAATCAGGAGATGACAAATCTGGGTTACTTGATTAACAGTAACCATCAAATTACACACAGGGGTAGGAAAAGATTTCTTAATCTAACCATAAAAGAAAAGGTTGATAAACCGAACTTCCATATGGCTCAGAACTTCCAACTCATCAAAAAGACCATTAAGAAAGTGAAAGAGTGAAAAGATAAACTCAGCTCAGAAGAAGACATTTGCAGCAGGTAAATCTGACAAGGGATTGTGGCTAGAACGTACAGGGAATTTTCACAAATCAGTAAGGAAAAGGCAACTGATTAAATAATGAACAAAGGATTTGAACAGACTTTAACAAAAGAGGCCATCCCAACAGCAATAAATACGTAAAGCTGTGTCTCGTATCGTGATCATAAGGGAAATACAAATTAAAGCCATGAGATACCACCACACATCCGCCAAATGGCTAAAGATTTAAAAAACAGACAACCCTAAGTGTTGACAAAGAGGCAGGATAACTGGAACTCCCCTGTGTTGATGGGAGTGAAAATTGCTCTGACCACTTTGGAAACTGTTTGGTAACATTTACTAAAGCGAAACATCCACCTCCCTTGGGACCCAGTCATTCTACCCTAGGAATCCACCCTAGAGAAAGGAGTGCACATGACTCCCAAGAGACACGGATGCTCATATCATAGCAGTTGTATTCCTAAATAAGAAAAAAAAAACCTTTAAAATAGATGTCCATTAGCAGTAGAATGGGTAAATAAATTGAGGTCTATTCACATATGATACGATGGAATGAAACATAAGAAAAAGAATGAACTATTGCCACAAGGAACAGCATGAATGCAGTACAAACCCAGTGAAGGGCGAAACAAACGCCGAAAGCTAAATGTGGTAGGACTTCTTTTATAGGAAATTCAAGAATGAGCAAAACTAATCTCAAAACTAACCCATGACAATAGAAATCAGAATAGAAGTTAACCCTGGGGTGGGTGTTGAATCCAAAGGGGCTTGAGGCTGGCTTCTGTTCGTTGGAAATGGTCTCTGTCTTTATGTGGGGGTTGTCACAAGGAGGCGTGTGTATCTATGAAAAAAAATCTGCCATGTTTTACACTTAAGAATTGTTCATAGTAAAGTATGTACATGATAAATCAAAAGAAAAAGATGCAGTGGGGGTGTGGCTGCTGTGAAGACTCTGGGATGAAGGATGCTGAGCAGTGAAAACAGTAGAGGTCCCTGACTCATACCTGTCACACCACAGCTCCCTGTGAAGTCAACACTGTCACCCTCATTTTCCACATGACAAAACAAACACGCACAGTTTAAATGGCTTGCTTGAAGACAGATAAGGAAAGAAACCTGGGACTTCCTCTCGATTTTCCAAAATGCAACAGTAGGATTTTTGTGCTTTCCTGTATCTACGTTATCATTAATAAACTTTACTTTTAATTAATAAAATTAATATAATGAACATAGGTAATAAACATAATTAGTACATTTCAGATTTACTTTAAAAATAAAACCTCCCAGAGGGTCTTGTGCATGGATTTAGAACCCCAAGACCTAACGCAGGTGTCCTGCCAGTTGCCCCAGAAGAGGGGTCCCCACCTATTCCAGCCCAGTGATGCTCCTACTATGTTTGTGGTTTGTTCACAGATACAAAATGCACTGTGACTGCCCTCAGATTCAGCGTCAATAGAAATGGCCGGAGGGTAGCATATACTGTAGTTCCACCTACAAAGACAGTTACAATCTGTTCACGTTCTGTGGCTGAATTTCAAGTCCAAGAGTGTCCTTGAGGGTGGGTGAAAATCAGCGAGAGAAAAAAGAAGAAAAGAAAATTAGCCAGAATCATTTGCCCCAAGCTAGGAAGATCTGGCCCTCCTTACAGCATCAGCTGGAGAAGTGACCCCTCCTTTTGCAACAAGGAGCACTTTTAAGGTTCATGAAGCCACACAGAGGAACTAGTCTGAAGAACAGCGGTGGTAAAGAGTGATGCTTCCTGGTGAACCACTGCTGCCGATTTATGCCAACATCAAGGCTTCCAGTGCGAACAATCTAGATCTGCTGCTGGGCAGAGGGAGCTCCGGGGCTCACTGTGGTGGCCGTAGGCAAGACTGCTTGGACCCAGGAAGCTCTAGGATCCCAGAGAGGCGCTACTGCAAACACATGCTGCCAGGCCAGCCCTGTGGGCCCCTGCAGTCGCCCCAGCGACAACCAGACATGATGGGGAAGGAGGGAGAACACAGCAATTCCCTGGTCCTGAGGATGAATTCCGCCCTACCCTCTTCAAGGGCAAGCCCAACACGGAAGCAGAGATAGTGAAGCATTTGCTTTGCCTCCTCTGCCTCTTGTTCCAGTTGCCGGCTGGAGAGGGTCTCTCTGGCTGGCAGCTTTCCCATAACCCACAGGTGCCCCATTCTACCTTTTAAAGTTTTGGGTCTATGTCCCTAAAGTCACCGGGTCTCTAAATTCAAACGTCCCTCTATGAAGAAAATGACTCTGCTCTGTGCCGAAGGGCTTTTCCAGCTCCAGCTCAGCTCACCCTTGCAGAGCCAGCTGCCCGTGAACTTGAGGATGGTGTTACAGGCTGGCTGACACCAGGTGCAGAATGAGACACGGACAGAAGCTCGTCTGTGCTGGCTGATGCCCCTGGCACATCGCGGAGGGGTTTTTCCCTGTGATGCAGGCGTGACGCTCAGTCCCACTTTCAAAGCACTTTTCTGTGGTTCTGTCGCCAGTGTGAAATGATTTGTAGGCACAACTGCAGCTATTAATCCTCTCACTCCCTGCCGGAGGGTGATGTGATGTATTTGCACTCCCAGCAGGAGAGGTGACCCCTGGCAAAGAAACCTCAGCTCCAGGGACTAAGCAGTCCCAAGCTTGGGCTCTGAAAATCACCGCAGGTTGCGGCAGGAACAGCGTCCACAGAGCCCGGGGGAGACCATGCTTGCAGCCCTCCTGGCCCTAAACACTCCTCCTCCTCCAGAGGGGTGATTTTCCAGGATTTTCCCCTTGCCAGACTCAGAGCCAGAAGCTGGATCTACCCCTGGGACGGGGAACCGCCACGTGGACCCACATGGGGTCCGCGCCGTTTGGGAGGCGAGTGAGTGAGTGCAGAGCTGCTGCCCTTTGGCTCCTTTACGGAGTCTCCCAGCCTGACCACTCCTGACACAACTGCATATTTCAGAATGCCTTCTTGAAAGTCTTTTCATCATCCTGTTAACACCATTCATGTCAACAGAATACTTCAAAAAGATCGTGGCTGCAAAGGCAGCCTTTTTGGAGAATGTGCCCAGGGTAAAACGACCCCCCAGCTTTCCTTCTCCCCACCTCGCAGCTGTATTTCCCATCTGGACATCACAGCCCTGGTTGCGGCTGGTTGGGGTGGGGCTGGATTAAACCCCCAAGGATCTCACCGCTGATGAGTCCCAAAGGGTCGCTTAGAGGCAGGATTGTGTGGAAGTCAAGACAACTGTCTTACTCTCTGAGCACTGAAGACAGTTTTCCTCCTTGTCCCACAGCACATTCAGAGCCAACAGACAGAGCTGCCAATTGTCAGGAAACAGGCAGCCCCGCTGGGACGGGCGCTCGGCACTTGCTGAGCTGGGCACCGTTCATCAAGGCGCGTTTTGTCTCTCGGATGTCACATCCACGTCGGCCGCTTGGCTGGCCGAGCTCTTCAGTTATCTCCCTGAAACAAATTTCCTTACATTGACTCTGCAGAATCCCACTCCACAAGTTGCCATCATTTCTAATGAATATAAATTTCCATGAGAATTTTTTAAATTGGCTACCAGCATCACAGTTTTGCAGCACCCAAATTATAAATTTTAGTTTTCCAAACCTGCATTTATCAAAAATGAGAAGACCAGAGCTTACAGGCAGAAGAACTGAGTATTCCTGTTCTCCAACACTTAGAAAAATGTTTCACTGAAGTAATCAACGTTCTGTAGTGGAAGCACTTTTATCATCACTTTACGGTATTCACTCAAAGGATGCTCAGTTGAAAACCTATTGATTGATCAAATATTTAACCACTCAACAAGTATTTTTTGAACAACTCCTCTGTGCAAAACACTGTTAAGTGTGATGAAGTGTGCAAAAAAATGGAAGGTAGTTCCATTAAATGAGGCAAATAATGATGGGTTCCTGCCACGCATCAACAGTTCTGCTGGACTCTGAGACACGTGCAGATCTGGTCACCGTCAGGATGGTGGAGTAAAGCCGTGCGTTCACTGAATTACTAACGCTAATTTAATAAAGATTTTGTCCTAAATAGAGGATGAGGTGGCACTGGACACAGGCGAAGGTGGGAGACACCTGCATTTCCTGCAAGTTCGCTCAAGGAGACTGTGGTCCTGGTGTGAGAATCGTGGGGTGAGCACTAGTACTGCCTGTAGGGTCAGACCCCTCGGGACAAAGCCGGTGCCACCCCCTACTCGCTCTGAATGTGCACAGGACACAGAGATGCTCTGTGCCTCAGTTTCCCCATCGCTGATAACTGGGCACTGGTACCTAATTCATTGTAAATGAGACAGTGTGTGTCAGAGCTGCTGAGAGCTGTGTCTGGAGCACAGAGGGGGACGATGGTGGCTGTCACTACCTCAGAGTCATGGCAGGTGGGGGTTTCCACTGGCTCTGCTGGTAACTCTGTCATACGCCACAGTCAGCAATGATGTCCTGAGAAGGACCGGCTGGGCAGGGACGTGGCACTGCGTGCAGACGTGGCACCAGCCACAGTGTGGGACAGCAGTGTCCTCCCCTCCCTGACCATCACTGCACAGGGTCGGGGTGACTCCACATGCAGAGAAGGGGTCAGAGTTCCTGCCCTCCTGGCTGGTTACAGTCCGTTTGTGAAGGCGATGAGCTGATAGGAAAAGTCAAATAAATGTTAAAACAAAACTAAATGCTGCAGCAGGAAATCTTTGTGACTTGTGCTCAGAAAACGCAGAGTTTCTCTGCCAGGGACAATTTTTGCCCCTCCTCCCCCGAAACAGGGGACATTGGGCAACATCTGGAGACATTTTTGTCGTCACAACTGGAGAGGACACTACTGGCACCCGCTGGGGAGAAACCAGGGACGCTGCTACACATCCGACACCGCGCGGGACGGCCCCTCACAGCAGAGGGTCATCCAGCCCCAAACGCCGCTAGTGCTGAGGCTGAGAAGCCCGGAGACGAGAGAAGCAGAAACGTCTGGTTTATTGAAGGCAGTGGGGTGGCTTAGTCTGGGTCTCGGAGGACATGAAAGTCAGGGACAGACAGGAGAGAAAAGCCTTCCAGGCGGGGGTCACAGTGCCAGGGAGGGTGAGGAGGTAGGAACGCGAAGGCAGCGGGGCCGGCGGGTATGGCTGGATGGGCAGCGATGCAGGTGAGGATGGGCAGGGGGCTGCGTGGCTTCTCTGCTGGCATCATTCTCTCCTCTTCTGGTACCAGGTCCTCAGGCTTCCATCGGGGAACTCACACTTCCAGTTGCTGTGGTCCAGGTAGGACTTCCAGCAAACCAGCGTGTCCTCCCCAGCCCAGAGGTCAACACGTGACCCTGACAGACCAGTCATGTCCGTCCCTGGGGATTTGAATCATAAGAAGAGTGACACAAGGGCCCAAAAGTTTAGAATAGATTCACTGTGATGGTGGCACAGGAGACCCCAGGAGCTGCCCTGATGCCCACCACCCCCAGAGAAAATCCCCCAGTGCCTCTTCCATCCTCTATTTTGAACATAGTCTGATGTTGCTGGAGCCACAGCAGCCATTTTGAAACCCTGAGGTGGAAGCCAGACGATCTCAGAGATGCAGAGACAGAAGCCCAACATCTTTGGGTGAATGAGTTGCCTTTGTGGGCTTCTTGTTAAGAGAGCTAAAAAGTGTCTTTGAAACATCAGTGCTTCTCAAACTTTTATGGGCACATGAATCATCTGGGGCTCTCATGGGAATGTAGATTTTTGCTCAGTGGGTCTGAGATAGAACCTGAGATTCCAAATTTCTACAGGCTGCTGACGGTGATGCTGTTGATCCGTGGACCCCACTTTGGGTAGCAAGGGTGTGAGCCACGTTTAGCTGAATGTTCTGTTACTTGTTCCCAAAAGTATCCTGACTCTTAGAACCACCTGCACACTCGCCCTGCCCTCTGGGTGGAATGCAGAATCTCAGCCTCTCACCAGTTGGGGACACCCTCCTCCACCTGTGGGAAGAGCCAAGGCAGGTATGTGTCGGGAGGAGAAGATGGTCCTCCTTCCAAAAGATAGGAAGACCTGTTTTGAGCTTGGGTACGAGAGAGAATGGTGATGATGGAGGGCGAGCCAGAGGACAGGGACAGATGCTGCCTTGGGGCTGTTCTGGTTCTTCTGTTGCCTCTTGATGGTCTGTTTGTGAAAACCAGATGCCCTTTCTGTAGAAAGCATTTCTGCCATGCTTATTTCTTTGGGGGGAAAGAGGCCACAAAGCCCAAGTTGTCCTCTGTTGCCCAATCTTTTCCTGGGTTTCCAGGCACATCTTCACTTACTACATCTTAGAAAGCATTCCAAGCATTCTGGGACTTTTCTACAAAAAAGGGTCTTTGCAGCAGGATGACTTGCTGAGCCAGTAAGATGCCCCGGATTCCTTCCTGGAAGTCAGAGATCACCTTGGCTACCTCCTACCCACCCTCCTGAGAAGTCTAGAGCTTCATCTGGCCTTTCAGGGAGCTCGAGTTGTGGAAGGACTATTGGAAATGGCCCTGCCACTCACGTGCTGTGTGGCGCCAGGCAAACGACATGACCTCTCTGGACACCACCTTCTTCGTCTGTGAGCAGCAGGAGTCAGGCACGTGATTCTTAGGGCCCCGCCTGCTCTGGAGTCTGTGGGCCTGAAGTTCTCATGGTGGCACCTGGGATGGCGGGCAGCAGTTCAGATCCAGGTTCTCCATCTTGGGTTCTCATTCCAGTGCCCTGAGGGGCATTCAAGACGCTGATCCATGGCCAGGTCCTAGATGTGATTTGGTGAATCTGGGGTCCAACTTGGCATCATTTTCTAGGTCCCCAAGGGATGCTAAGATACAGCCAGGGTTGAGAGCCACGGACAGACTTCTTTCTGCAGAAGAAACTGAACTCACACCCCGCCAGTCAGCAAGTCAGCCACCTGCAGGACCCAAATGACTCCCCCCTGCAGGCGTGGGGAACTCGCAGGTGCCCTCTGCAATCCAGCAGCTCCCCCAGGAATCTGTGAACATCACCCCTTTCTGCCCTTCTGGAATCTTCTCTAGCCTTTGCTGTCTCTCCTTCCTCCACCCCTGCTAAACTCTCCAGTGAGCGAGGTCTTTCCCAGATGGAAGGGCTGTTGCTGCCTCCATCCTGGGAAGGCACCTGTGACAAGGAGGGGCCACACCTGGTTCCCTCACTGGGGCGGGAGGGAGGAGGGGACGGTGGGCAGAGACATGGGCACCGAGGTCTCCAGCGTGACCCTGTCTCCACCAAGCACCTGACCCAGGCTCAGCACACGACAAGCGGGAACTGCTGTGACGAGTCTGGTGATGATGAGAACGAGAGAGAAAGGAGAAGAGGAGGAGGGACACATCTTTGATTAGGTGTTACAGACTTGGAAGTACTGGCTGCCGCCAAGAGTCACCTGTCGCTCCGTTAGGGCCCCTGGTGTGTTCAATCCAGAGCCAACAGAGGAGCTTTTGTCACACCGCTTTTTAAAGCGCTGTGGATGTCAGTCTGTCCCACACCCCAGGCTCCCAGCCACGGAAGCTGAGCAGATTCTTCTGCTGAGACGTTTCTGTGGGTGAGCGGCTGAATTTCCTTCTTAGCGCTCTTGACGGGGCCAAAGAGAAAGTCCTGTTCCTTCCCGGGGAGTGCTTCTGGCTCCCAGACTGGCCGAGGAGGCAGGCTGAGTGCGAGCCGCTTGTCCCTGGAGGCTTCTTTGTGGGGACGACTTCACTGGCAGGACGCACGTGCCATCTGTCACTGCCCATCACTCCCCGGGGACCCTCCTCCTTCCCTAGACCTGCGCCCTGGCCATGTGGAAGCCTGTTTGGTTCCCTGAGCCCCAGCTTCCTCTGCCTCTCGTCCTGTGGGCCCTTCTCTGAAACCACACCAACTTAATCCGCTAGGGAACTGGGAGTCTGTGCAGAACACACCCAGGGTCCCCCCACCACGGGGCCAGGCCAGGGACACCTCACTCTCAGTCACTGGCCACAGGCAGTGGACACAGGCGGCCAGAGCAGACCCTCGGAGGACAGGAGGCTGGCGGCTGGAGACTGGTGGCCTGGAACAGGGACAGTGAGGGGAAGGGACCAGGCCGGACCTAAAGAGTCTCTCAGGGTGGGGACCAGACCCAGGGGAGGTGGAGGGGCAGCTGAAAAGTTCCTCATGGTAAGAGTAACACCGATGCAGGACCCCCTTCCTGATCAGAGGGCCCCATGGGAGGCCTGATGCTGGAGGCTGAGGCCACCTCTGGGACCAGGAGGCAGAAACCAAGGCTGAGAAGCTGGCCCCAGGCTCTGACCCCAGGCCCTGACCCCACCGAGCTGCCCAGAAACCCGGCCCAGCACCTCCGGCACCTGAACTTCCCGCCCAGGACAGTGAGCCCTTGTCACTGCCGCTCCTCTGAGGGGGTCTCTCTCTCCTGCCCCAGAGCCCCTGACACCCCAGCTCATCTCTGCTTGTCCCTCAGGTCTCAGTCCAGATGTCACCTCCTCAGACACCCCTTTCCAGGCTCCTCAAGGCTGGGGACACCGTCCATCACCATGGACGGGGCTGTTTACTCCTGGGTCACTCTCCATGGAGGACAAGCCCAGGGGACAGGGATGGGGCCCCTTCCCCACTGTGTCCCCCACGCCGGGTACATGGCAGGGCTCGGGGACCTGAGCTAAGAGACATAGGATGGAAGGGGTGGGGACAAGGTATTGAGCCGGGGGAGTGACGACGGGGGTGGGGGGGTGCAGGACAGACGTGGGCTCCCCTCTCCCCACTGTCCTGCCCCTCAGCCCCGGGTGGGCAGTTGCTCTTTGTGATTTGCCAAGTTTCTGTCACTAAAAAGGTCTAATCAGGCCCCTTCTAACCTCCCTCCCTCTGTCCACTTTCCTGCCTCCCGGAGGACCACACCACCCTGCCCATTGAAGAGACTAAAGGAGTTTTCCAGGACAAGAACATGCCGGTTCCCCCATCTGACAGTCTTCCATCCCTCTGACAGGAGACCCCCGGCCCCTCCTGCACTTCACCCTAATTCCTGCAGTCTCCTGGGTGAAGACTGGAGCCAGGGGTCCAGCACTGCTTGTATTTCTCAGACTCTGTGAGCATCTGGACCACCTGGGGGCTTGTTAAAACTCAGATGCCAGGCCCACCCAGAGGTTCTGATCCAGCGGGTCTGAGGGATGGGGTGTGAGAAGTGGCAATTTTAACAGGGTTCTGGGAGCCTGATGCTGCTGGTTTGGGAATGACACTCCGAGAACCACAGCTCTGCAGCCTGTCCACCTGAGACGGTGACCATCGGGTCATGAGTCACCTTCTCTCTTCCTCACTCGGGATCCTCTGGTGCCTGCAGGGCGCTGCAGGATGGGGTGGACTTGACTCCCTGTCCCCTCAGCCCACCCTCCCCTCTTCACCTGGCCCCAGCTGCACTGCCTCCTTCCTGCTCCTCACCAAGGACCAGCAAGTTCTCTCCCTCCTCAGGGCCTTTGCACCTGCTGTTCCCTCTGCTTGGGGTACCCTCCCCAAGATTCAGTCACCTCCTCCAAGAGGCCCTCCCTGCCCACTTACACGACCTCGTTCATCAGTTCTAGAGTCCTTTCTAACAACTATGAGCTCCCTACACATCACACAGTGGTTGTTCAGTGACTGTGGCTCGTCCTCCGGACGAGAATGGGCTCCATGAGACCAGCCAGGGGTTTGGTTGGGTCCCTGCCCTGTCCCGGCACCCGGAGCTCTGCCCAGCAGGGGCGGGTGCTCAGTAAGTACGTGTTACTGCAGGACCCAGGGCAGGGCCCTTCCCTCTCACCTCCTAGGTCATCTTTCTCTTGTTGACTGGGGATGGTGTTTCACCCACTTGCTTTATTGTCTTAGATCATAGACCCTCCGAACACTGCTGGGTGAAACCCCTCGTTCTCAAAAAGGGAGCCGGTAAGTGGCTTCTCCTTGCTCTGGGACGGGCACGAAAGGCCCCTCTGCCCCTGAGAAGGTGCCGGGGGCTCAGGCACACACGGCGGCCCAGCAGTGACCGCTCTCATTCCTTTATTTGTCCCTTTTCTGCCTCTCACCAAGCCAGCCGCTCTCCCCTGGTTTTCATTTCCACCCATTTAAGTTGGAGAAAAATTTAAAAGAAATGAAATGGACTTAAGAAAATGCCTTGAGGAATCACCAGGCCACCCGGGTGTCGTGAATGGGCTCCTTTCGGGGTCTTTGTAATTATCAATTATTTATTGAGCCCTGATTATGTTCCTGGCGCCACCAAGACAAAAAGGAGACAGGGCCCCTGCTCTGGGGGCTTCCACGGAAGAACGGACGATTTGTGGGGTTTAAAAAAAGTTGCAGCTGAAGAGACAGTGATACATCAAGGTGTCTGCTCTAGGCCCTTATTATATTTTTATTTTTAATAATGTTCTTTTATTTTCTGATCCAAAAGGCAACAGAAAGTTTGTAAAATATCCCTACAAAATAGAGAACAAATAAAATCCAATTCCAGTATTTTACCACACGTATAAATTCTACTTAGTTTATAAAATTAAGATTTAGTTTGAATATGTAGTCTTCAGATTCTGCCTCGACTTTTTACCTCTCAGGACATCACACACATGTCTCTGTACCATAAAGTCCTCTTCAGAAACATCAGTGTGAATAACTGTGAAATATTCCATCCCGTACATGTGCAATGATTCCTCCGTTGCTGGTCCGTAAGGCTGTTTTCTCTTTTTCTTTTTTGTTTTTGGTCACTATGACTGACACTGCCGTGAGCATCCTTAGTGGGGAATCTGGAGTCACTCCTGTGATGGTTTAAGTCCCTGATGGGGAAGAGGGAAAACCCAAGCCCACGCTGGCCGTAAATCCCAGGTGTTCTCAGGGCTCTGTCTGCAGAGGGGAAGGTGGGCAAGGAGACGTGGGTGACCCCCAGGAGCCACACCTGTGCCCCCCGCCCTCCCCCAGTCTGTTCCCCAGTTCTGCTTCTCAGTGCAAACCCAGGGCTGCGTGCGGCGCTGCGGACCCGACCTGCCAGGCCAGGAACACTGGGCCACGGGAAACCGTAATAACCTGGTGCAAATTAGCTTCTTAAAATGTAGCCTCTCCAAGTGTTCTTATTTTTTAGTTTAATATGATAGTGTCTGTTCCGGGGCAGACCCAGGAGGCTCTGAGCTCCCCCTGAGAACAGAAGCTCCACGGAGGCAGAAATGAGCCTCTGGTTCTTGTGTCCCCATCGTGAGTGGATGGAGGGGACCCGGGGCCCCTCAGAGTCGCTGGTGGGGAGCCTGCTCCCCGGGGACATTTCTCTCTTACACTTCTCACAGCAGGCGGAAGACTGGTGGAAAATTTGGACGCCTCCAGTTTAATATTGACATGCCAGTAAGGCTCTTTGTTGTAAGAAACCAGCTCATATATTTTTAAGCTCATTTTGATTTAATATAAAAGCACAAATATTCGTCCCGAGAGTGTAAGACTGAATTGTTCCTTGTCTAGAACGATTCGGGAGTGAATTTTCACAAGCTGTCTTTTCCTCTTTCACAAGCTGCTCTGGCTCTGGCTCTGTGTCTAAGGGGATGAATGAACCGTTCAGGTATGAGGCAGGAATCTTTGACTGCAAATCACAGAAAGACAACTCAACTTAGCTTTAAGAAAAACGTTTTTAAAGAAGTGCATTGGTTTCATGACCAGACGGCACAGCAGGGCCCCACAGCACCTCTGGGGGCAGCACCTGGTGGTGAGCTGTTCCCACTGCTTCTCCCTGGACCCTGATAAGCAGGAACAGAGCCCCCCGCCCCCTGCACCCACTTCTGCCCCCAAAGATGAGCAGCGATGATGACGGTCATGGTTCCCTAATGATAAACCCCACAGTGAGAACTGTCACCAGGAGGGGACACAGTTGGATTCTCTGCAGCGTAGACCTCGGGGGAAGCAGGAAACAGAATGATGTATGAGCCGGAGCGGACGGACCAGCCCCGCTGTCGGCTGGTCGCTGGGAAGAGGCGACCCCAGGACTGACAAATGCTTAGTGAGAAATGGTTGGAAAAGTAGAGCATGAACTGAATCCCGACACCTGAACAGACTTTCTCCGCATAGTGGGGCTTCATGAGCCTTCGACTATCCTATCAGAGAAAACAAAACAAACACACACCAGGGGATGTCCTGGTGCCTGTCCCTTGGAACGTGTGCCAACAGAGGACAGCGGTCAGGGATGTGGCGTCTAACATGGAGATGCCCAGGGCAGGGAGCGGGAGAAGACGGGCTGTTCCCACAGGTGCTGCGGGCAGGCGATGGGGATGCTCTGAGCACTGCGTGAGTTCCCACACAGGGCTCTGTATCCGTTAGCCGTTGTCCCAATGAAGCTGCCTGACGAACCACCCCAAAACCACCCCCAAATAACACAATTAGCATTTGTTTCTCATTCTCATGTCTGCACATCTGCTGGGGTTCCTCCCATCCAGGCCGGGCCTGGCTTTCCTTGGCTTCAGGCTAAGGGCTGGGTCCAGGTCTGCTGCACCACAGTGTCTCTCCTCCTCCTGGGACCAGTGGTGACCAGAGGCGTGTTCTTCCCACAGAGGAGGCAGCAGCACGGGAGGCCAAGACCAGCCGGGCAAGCACACACACCCTCTGCCCACCTCCCGCCACCAAAGCAAATCACACAACCTCGTTCAGCCCCAACGAGACAGGGAGGAGACTCCCCATTCAGAGGGGGAACCACAGAGTCACTTGGCCAAGGGAAAGGATCCAGGGAAGGGAGCCTGAAGGATTAGGACGATGACTTTCAACCATGCAGCCTCCGTAGGGGTCAAAGTCCCCATCCCGGGTGCGTTTCCAAGGAAACGGAATCCTGGACCCAGGGTCTTAGAGCAAGCTCTTTTTTTTCTCCCTGATGAAATTTCCAGATCTGTGAAAGAGGGCCAATGATGTCGCATCAAATTGTATCACATAAGTTTGTTTAAAGTTTAAACAAGCAAATGCTAGAGAAGTGCTCACGGCGGGGCCGGGCACCCAGGGCAGATGTTAACATCAGCTATTAGCATCTCTGTTACCGCTCAGAGTTGTAGGAATTCCCTTGAACCTCTCATCAGAGAAGCATTTCCCTGACAATGTGCTTTTTCTTTAGTGTGAAGAAAACTAGCTGTCGCGGGGTGGGCTGCTCCCTCTAGGAGAGCGTGGGAGGGGGAGGGCTGGCGGGGCCACTCAACCTGGGCTTCAGCCCCACCCCTGCCACCAACAGCCATGGATCCTAAGCAACTGCCCCGCCTCTCGGAGCCTCACTTCCTCATCTGTAGAATGGGTAGAGTCTCGGGCTCCCATGTCAGGATGAACTGCACTGAGGTGTACGGTGCTCACACAGCCGGGCAGGTGACCAGCGGGGACAGCGGGCAGACAGAGCGCTGAGGGAGGAGTCAGAGCTGGACCTCGGGCCTCGGCTCTGCCACCTGTCACCCGGGGGATGGGGAGCATGTAAAAGTCCCTCTGCCTCCCTGAGCCTCATCTGCCCCCCATGCAAGGAGGTGACTGGACCAGTCGGCCGACGGACGTCCCTGTAGGTCTCCGGTGCCATCCTATCCCAAGACCTGGGCACCGTTCACCGTGTTCAGTGAAGGACAGACCTGGGCCTGGGCCAGGCTCCCCCGGAGCCCAGGTCAGCAGCGTTTGGCTCAGGCCGGGGCCACGCTTCTGTAACAAAGGCTGAGTTACACAGACAAGATTTCCAAGGGTTTTGTTTTTTTTTTTCCCTTCACTGAGTGAGCCCCTCTCGCCTACAGGCGGTTATTTAGACGTCTGCCTGCAGGCGCCTCTCAGAGAAAGAACAGGAGGACCTCGTTCAGCTGGAGCAGCCTCTATCCTCCCTGCCCTGCTGGCCTGGGCGCCTCCCCTGAGTGATGTCCCCCCATGGGCCTCACACCCGGGAGGGAGAGAGGAGCCAGCCGGGCGCTCGGTGGCCCTTCCCAGGCGGCCAGAGGGGCTCCCACCGCCCCAGGTCTGTCTCCCCAGCAAGGATTGTTTCCTTAAAACACCTTCTGCTCCCAGATCCCACCATCCACATCGTGAAAGCCAGATACTCACTAGACTTCACTCAAACTGATCACATAAATAACGCTTATAAGAAGAACTTGTGGAATCATGTTGAACTTTAAAGAATCTGTGCTGGGATCTGTGGGCGATGATGAATCACACGCCTCCCTTGCTCCTGGTCCAGAACCCAGAGAAAGATGCGGGGATCATCTGGGGGGACAGCGAAACATCATGTCTCCCTGAGGCTGCTGTGGAGAAGGCAACTCGACCTCGGACCACAAACTGATCTAATGTGACCTCCGTGAATGGAGTTCTCTCTGCAGAACCAGACAGAGAAGGATGTGAAAGCTGAACTTCCAAGTTTGTGGGCCTGTTTGGAGCTCTGCTCCGCACCAGAGAAGGGATGTTCCCGCCTCCTAGCCTCCAATCTCAGAGTTAAGAACCACAAGAAATCAGGCCTTCGCACCCTCCCCGCCAGCCCCGGCTCGCCCCACTGCCAGCACGTCCGTGTGAATCCATCTCCCAGCACACAACCCACTAACATGCAAGTGTGAACACAGAGACTTGACACATCACGTGTCCCGAGGACGTGAGTAACTCAAGTGTGAAACAGCTCGTGATGAGCTGTCGTCTAGCTCAGACCCCGTCCCTCCTCCATCCCCGCCCAAGGATGCAGGAATGCCGGAGGAGAGTTCAACCCATAATTACTGTAGCAACAAGTAAATTTTAATTAAGTGAACCACACAGCAGACACGTCTTCCATTAAAGCCTCCCTCTACGATGCGTGACATTGAGATGCTCCAAATTCTACAAGGGCTGCCGACTTACTCTCCGAAAATGAACTTGCTGAGACAGGATGACAAATGAATGATGACAAGGTAGATGAGCCCCCGGTTCCATCTCCGCTCAGAGTTCCTCCTGCGCCTCAGCAGTCATATCTCAGGTGTATTTCCTGACCTGGGGAAGAGTCGGGATTTACCGACAAGGCGGGGCGCTGGATCGTGACCTGTGGAGGGGTCCAAAGCGGGATTCCAATGAACCATCCCCAGGATAACAAAGGAAATGCAGGAGCGCTGTTTACAGCAGGCAGAGAGGGGGGTCTCAGGAGGAGGAAACAAACAATTATCCTTGGCTCCTCGCCAACCAGCTTCCTGACCAGTGTTTATGCCACTTGCACTGATCTACCCCGGATCAGCCCTCCTGCTGGTTTATGACGTTGAATCTCCAGTCATTAGAGCCAATGACTTGGCCCCTCTGGCTCACCAGACACAGACTCTGCAGCACCGGCTTGAAGAGAGACGGCTGCCAGGGCTCCCCCCCACATCGGCTTGTTGGGGCCGGGAGAGGCCGGCTCTGAACCCGGATGACAGGCGGCCTGGTTGTAAATCACTCCTGCCTCCTTTGCCAGGAATTCCTAGGTCAACTTTAGACCCTGAGTTGTGACTTTGGTTTCAACTCAGTGAGTGACACGTCTTGGCCATTAAACTGCCTCAGTGGCATCTCTGATCACGGTTTCCCGCGAACCTACCTCATCTCTGATACTGTTGCGGAAAAGTAACAGTGACATGTCCCCAAATGACAGTCAATGGCCCATTTTATTCATAGCTTCATAAGCCCCAGATGATTTTTATTGTAATTTGCTAGCGAGGCCATTAAGAAGAGGCAGAGTCAGTTGTGGGCCATCAATGACTTTAGTATTTTAATAACTCAGAACAGGCAGAGATGGGTCCCGGCAGGAGTGTTGAGTCAGCGGAGAGCTGGCCTGGAACAGGCCCTGGGCCTGTGGGTTTGCGGGAGTCCACGTGGCGTCCCCCACAAAAGCAAGACGGAAAGGACAGGTGTCTGCTCAGTACACCTGCTGGGACTACCTGAGGACATGAACACCAGCTCGGGCCCCACGTGACGGGCGTCGCTAGGCCGTGATGCTGCCGGGACTGCAGGCACAGGTGGGGCCCAGACCCAGACCTTTGGAGCAGAGATTCCAGCCAGGGACATTTGGCAATTTCTGAGACAGTTTTGGTTGTCACAACGGAGGGGGGAGAGATGCTACTAAACATCCCAAAATGCTTAGGACAGTCCCCCCGACAAAGACCCATCCTGCCCACAATGTCAAGCTTGCCAAGGGTGAGACGCTTTGATTTACAGCCACAGTGAACATTTTATTCCATCGTCTGCATGTTGCCAGAAATGACACACAGCTGGAGGCCTGCCTTTTCATCTGGGTATCGCCGGCTTCGTGCAGAACCAACACTGCGCATAAATCTCTTCTCCTATTTGCTCTCTGGCTTCTTCCAACTGTAATTTTCTCCTTCCCAGTTTTATTTTTCTGTTACTGGAAAAAAAGGTGAAAAAATCAAATCAGCGGAAGAGTCAGTAAAAGTTTTATTTTCCTCAGTTAGAAAGAAGTCAGTCATTTGGAAGTGACTCATGGAAAGCAGAAAACCGATCAAGAAAGATGTGAGGTTCATCAAAAAGTTGAAGATCCCAGAAAAGGAGCAAAGGAAAGTCTCAAGATGAGAGCTAGTCAGCCACAGGAGAGTCACGCAGGCCAGAGAGGAGCCGGGGCCGGGCTGTGGGACGCCTGGGAAAGCGGGGCTGAGCCGGGCTGGTGCGGACTTTCCCAAAGTGCAGATCAAGCCACCTTAGTGGGACCTGATGTCAATTCCCTGAGTCTCAGCCAGAATTTTAAAATGTAAAATAACAGAGCTGAGTGGAAAATGCCAAAGGGTATCACTGACGGGGACAGTGACTGTTGTTTTGTGAAACTTCAGCTTCGTGTCTCCTGTGTGTATGTGAATTCCTGGCCCTGTTGTAAAATATATTTCTTATGTTGGTTTGTGGTCAAAACAGCTTGAAAAACACTGGGCTGGAGGGAACGATGGAGGGTTTGGAGACAATGAAGTATCTGTAAGCAATTTTACAAGCTAAAAGAACAGAGAAATTACCAACCCTGGGGAAAACAAAAGATGCCCAAGAAAGAAAAGGCAAGCACATCCCAACCTGGGCTCTGCCGGGAATAGCGTCCACCTGGTCCCGTGACTTAAGCTGACTGTGACGTAATCAAATCGAGATTTGCCCGCGGAGGGCGGTGGGAGGGGCGGTGCGGGTGATGCAGGGGCGCCAACCCCTCATCTAGGATGCAGACGCTTGGAAGGTCCCAGCACAACCGCAAAGCTCCGTGAATAAGCTCACTCACAAGATTTGGAAGAAACCTGCAAGAAACAGCTAAAGGAATATTGTAGATGTGTCTGGAAAGAGATGGGCAGGAACAGAGAGATTCAATGGCGTTTGATTTAGTGATCACCTATTTATTTAAAAGGAGACTCACACGCAGGGAAACTCAGGACCAATGAGGGTGTGGTGGGCTCACTGGAAAGAGCCAGGGGACCCAGGTGGCTTTTGGTTCCATCGCTTATAGCTGTGTGACCTCGAATATGTCCCTTCTCAGCTTTTGACTCCTGGTGAGCAGTCTCTAAAACAGAGGTCAGGCCCAATGATGTTACCCTGTCCTCAGCCCTTGGGTCTGTCTTGTTGTGAAGTAGCCCAGGATTCTGGGCCTGGCCCACCTCGTCTCTATGTCAGTTAATGTGGACACAATGAGCGCCAGGCACAGAGCAGACGTCAGGGAGCATGTACGGGTTTCCATCAGTGTTGGTGGGACCTGCAGGCACACTGAGTGAGGTCCCGGAACCACGATTCTCGGGATTACTCATTCCCACCCCCAGTGTCAGAAAGGATGCTCTCCCAAAGGCTAGCTGTTACAGCATGCAGGGTGCAGGCCCCTGGTGGGAGACGAGATGATTTTAGGAGCCCACAGAAGGGGCAGAGGCGGCTGGCTGTCCCTCCGTATCCATCATTCTCTTCCCAGAATTATTGGAAGTCCCCCTTTTCAGCTGTGCCCATGGCCACCCAGATGGTAACTGCCTCTCCGGGCCCATCTCGCAGGCACACCTTCCCTGTGGACCTTAAACCACAGTGTGCCGCCCCCTTCTCCCCTTCCCTCCTGCCTGATGTGATGTGTGCCCCCTAGGACCACACAACAACCATGTCCAAAGGTGACAGAGCAGCGAGACAGACGAGGTCAAGGCAGACCCCACAGGGGGCACTGTCCACCCAGCCCTGGGCCCCCACGCCGAGGCTGCTACGTGGTGAGAAACAAACTTTTGGCCCATGAGAGCCGTTGGTATCTGAGGGCCTCGTGCCAGCCAGTGCACTTATACACTGATAACTACAGGAGAGCATTTCTACTTTAATAGTTATTTTTTCACTTAAATGTGAATTAGGGAGAAAATTCCAACTTGTTCACCAAAGTGGTGACTCCATTAAGATGGGGATGAGGTTAAAGTAGGTGGCACCATAATGACTGGATTTATTTTTAAAAACTGGGCATTGGTCTGGCTTAAACGTAAATATTACAGAGATAACAGCATGAGGACTGCGAGGTTTGGCGACAACCGTGACGGTGGCCCTCGAGTGACCAGAGCATGGGAAACACGTGCCTTACAGGACCTGACGCCTGTTTGGTGGCTCCGTGGACGGCTTGTCCCTGGAATCCACGCCCACTTGGGAAAGGTGGCACGAGGCACCTGGAGCAGCAGAGCAGCCAGGGGAGGGATCGGAGCGCGGACATCCTCTGGGGAGAACTAACAACAGCCTCAGAAACACTGAGGCCCCGAAGGCACCCCCTCAGCTCCCGATGCCATGGGGGGTGCAGCACGGGGCCCCCAGACACCAGGCTGGCCTCGACTGCTAGGCCAGCATCTCTGATCATCTGCTGCGTTAGGTGGTGTCCCCATGGCTGTGCTGTGGCCCGACCTCCGAGGGTCACTTTTTGAACTTGCTCACTAAGGCCTGTGTGCAGACCCTGCAGGGAAGCCCTGCTTCCCCGTCCAACCCCTCCCCCAGTCATATCCACATAAAAGTTTCATTGTCCCCTAGCACCTGACCCAGATGCACACTGGCCTTTGGTTTCCACAAATGCCCACCCCCGGCTGTGGGTCAGAAGTCATCCCCAGCATCCACTGTGCTTGGGGTGGCAGGTGCACTCCAGCAATCCCGAATTCCTGTGCGATCCAGGAGCCACCAGGAAGCCTGGGCCCCAGGGAACCTGAGAGCCCAGCAGGGGACCAGATGCTCCGTAGATTGTTGACTATGAGAGGATGATGTCCCAGAGCAGTGGGGAGGATGAACGGGTCCTTTTTACTAAACCCTGCTCTCTCCCCAGGCTTAAGGGGACATGGTGTCTTTACTGACTGTCTGACACTTTCTGGGGGAGTGAAGGGAGGTTCCCCAGAGGCAGGGATCTGCACCTTCACTCTGGTTGGGGATCTGACATCCCTAAGGTAGGTCCTCGAGTCTGCAGACGCCAAGGTGTGTGTTACATCTGGCTCCACGTGATCTCAGGCAGTTCCTTCACCTATAAAGTGGGGGCAGTGCCACTGGGGCAGCTGGAACCCCGGAACCGCTGCCCTGGAGACAGAACTGAATTTCTGTAAAGAGGCTGGTGTTCTGTCAGCAGCCTTGGGGTGAGCTGAGAGAGGGAGGAAAGGAAAGTGCGTTTTCTGGGCCCTGGGGAAGCCCTCCCCGGCGCCCTGAGACTTCTCCTGGAGGCCAAGGCACCAGCTGGATCTGCCTTCCCTGGGGCTGATGAAAGCACCGCCATAAAATTCCCCACTGGGTGAGTCCGGCAAGCGAGATCAGGAGTTCCAGAAACCCCAGGCCTCGCTCTGGAAGCCCCAGTCCACATCCACCCGCACCCAGTCCCTCTGCTCATCTTCTCACTGAAGGGGCGGCAGGATGGTTTCCATGGTTCCCCTTGTCTCACAGGAGCCTGAGCTGGGGGTAGGGGTGGGGGACAAGTTCGCCAAGAGCCACACAGCTCAGGGTGATGTAAGACACCCCAAGATCCTGCCTGCCACGGCACAGTGTGACATTAATGGATGAAATTAGCAGTCTCACCAACGTTAACGAATTTCTCTCAGCGACTGTGACGTTTGTTTGGTAAAAGCGATCACTAGATGTGTGCAAACATTCCACGTGCTGTGGAAGGGCCCCGGGCTCTGACAAATGATAAATGAGAAAATTAGAGGCTTTGGGAAAATGTAAATATCATCCTTTGTAAGTCTGTCCTGTGGCAGGAAAAAAAAAAAAAACGTTTCCCAAAGCAGCGAGGCCCCCCCTCCTCGCCTCTTCCCGGGAAGATGCGCGTGACTGCGGTACGTACGTTCACTCCTCTTGCTTTGCCTTCCGCGTCCCTACCAGCGCCTTGGCAAAATGTGGGAGGAAAAGGCTGTAGTTTCAGCCGATTTTCCTCTAATTCAGTGTTTCTCAAACTCTATTTCATTATCACCCCCTGAGGAGCCATTTCAGACTTTTTTTTCTTAATCGCCCTTCATGAAATTTTAATAAGACAGAAACACCAGACAATGGTTTATGTACTGTAGGTACATCTGTGTTTTTGCATAAAGAAAGATTATTTTCACCCTCAAGAACCAAGTTCTGTGCCCCTGAGAGCAGTATAACCTTGCAGAGAATGTATGATCTCCCTTCATTCATTCACCCAAACACGCAGCAAGTATGCACCTGGTGCCTACTCTGGGCCCTGGGGACATGGCCTGAGCAGAGCAGGAGGCTCCAGTCCTCATGGAGCCGATGTAGTGGGAGGAAGGACAGGGACAGATCACAGGGTGAAGATGCAGCCCATCCGATGCAGGGCGATGCCGTGGAGACGATAAAGCAGAATAATGGAAGAGGGGGTGCTGGGGTGGGCTCCAGGTTGACCAGGTGGCCCGGGAAGGCCTGGCTGATGAGGTGACATTTGAGCTGAAGCTGGAAGGTTGGGGGGAGCTGCCTGGGGCTTGGGGGAGCGGAGTGATGCTGGCAGAGGACAGCCAAGGTCAAGTCCTGAGAAGGAAGGGGAGGGATGAGTCTGAGGAGCTGTGAGGAGGCCAGTGTGGCGGAAGCCAAGTGGGCAAAGGGGAGCAAGGTGGGAGCTCAGTCTAGAGAGGTGACAGGTGATGGCAGGCAGGGGGACAGATCATCTCAGGCCCGTGGACACAGTGAAGACTTCAGCTTTTTCTCTGAGGGAAGTGAGAGTCAGTGGGACAGGATCTGGTTTATATCTGAACAGGCTTATTGGGCTGAAAACAGGTTGGGAGTGTGGGGCAAGGGCTGGAGCAGGTAGACCCACCGGGAGGCCAAGAGGAGGTGATGGTGGCCTGAGACAGGTGGTCACAGTGGAGGCGGTGAGAGGGGATCAGATGCTGGTGATGTCTTGCAGGAAGAGCTGGAAGGATGTGCTGCTGGAAGAGAAGTGGGGTGTGGACGGAAAGGAGGGAGGACGACTCCCCGGTGCTGGCCTGAGCCAAGAGGTCGGGACTGCCGTACATGAAGCTGGGAAGACTGGGAGGAGATGGTACCTCCATAGAGTTCCTCCCACCGACTCTGAGAAAGAGTGGAGAGGGGACAGAGGGTGACACATAGCAGATTTATGACAGCTCTGCAGACAGGTCCAATTGCATAATTTGTGTGGCTGGTGCAAAATGAAAATGTGCTCACAAGCAGGGACTAAATGCCACTAAAAGCCCTAAAATCAAGCTTTTTCTTTTCTTCTGCCATCTCTCTTGAGCTCTCAAGGCACTTACCTGCTATTTACTAGAGATGGAGGTACTTACTGGCCATGCAGACCCTCAATAGGTCAGGCCTCCACAAGAAGCAAAGGATAGAAAAAGTGCCTGGGCAGGGTTATTCCCCCGAGCAAATTCTCCAAAGTGGTGCGTTTTCAATAGTGTTTTTTAAAGAAATGTGTTGGCATGACGGTTTTTAAGACTATAATGAAAACCGTCAGCAGAGCAGTGGAGGGAACGTGAAACACCTGGGGAGGTCCTGGGTGAGCAGTCTTTGTCTCAGCCTTCCAACCGATGGCAAGGCCCCGCCCCTGCTGTGGCCCCGCCCCCAGCTTGTCCCTGCCCCTACCTTGCCCCTCCTCCCAGATTGGCCCTGCACCTAGATTGGCCCCACCCCTAGGTTGGCCCCGCCCCCACTTAGCCACACCTAAACTGGCCCCGCCCCTGCCATGTCTTTACCCTGCCCTGTATCTTTTGTTCATTTTCTGCCTCATTCAGGCCTGTATTTTCTGTGGATGTTGTGCTTGGCTGGCACAGGGTGGGAACTCAATAAGCATTTGTCGAAGGAATGAATATTTACATATTTTAATCTGAGTGACCATATGGACAACTGCGTAGGAAGAAAACCCTGCAAGGGTTTTCATCACACCCAACTGATAACAGTGGTTGCGTGTGGGTGGGTGGAAGCTGGGCGGTCATTAGGGACTTCGGCTTGTCTCTCATGTTTTGAACGTCTTACAGGGAGAGTATACTTATGTGTTGCTTGTGTAATGAAAATTAATTTTAATTAAAAAATCCATTTCATGCCATATTGATTTTACAGTAAAGAAACAGAATTTTCAGTTTCCTTGATGATTGAGATATCAGACATTAAGCATTCTGTCATCCTGAAGGAACCAATTTCACAGTAAACAGACAAATTTTGGTGCATTAATACAAATAACAGTAATGATTTGGGGGGTAGAGCTCAATGGTCGAGTGCATGCTTAGGTTCAATCCCCAGTCCCTCCATTAACAATAAATAAATAAGTAAAATAAAAATACAAACCCCAATGAGAGGGGTCTAAAATTTTTTTAAATGAAAGTAACAAACACAATGTCTGCTCCTCCTGCTGTTATACGGGGCTTTGCTGATTCCAAAGCACCTTCCTACCGGGATCTCTTATGATTATTTGACAACATTGCAAAGTTGGAAGAAGCTATGATTATCATTATTGCTGGTTTTCCAAGAAGGAAATCCAATGACTTTGTCCATGCCATGGGCACCTGTCAAGGGATTTCAGGCAACTTTTTACCATCCCTTCTTCATGTGACCCAGGATCTCCCAGCCCAGTAGCCTCATGGGCCTGATACCCCGGCCCAGTTCTAGCAGTGGACCATGATTGGTCTAACCGGTCAGCTCATCACACTCCCCTACCTTGACTGGTTCAAGGATGGGCAACTGCCCAGGTGGGCAGTGAGCTGTAAGATGTTTGTCTGGATTCCCAGGCTTTTCTTAGGTTCTCACTGGGCAAGGGGAATGTAGATGCAGCTCTCAGAACCACGGCAGCCCTTCCTTGCTACCACGAGGGAAGACAGTCTGAAATCAGCATTGACCCTTCGGAATGGGAGGAACCAAGAGAACTTCAGGGAAACTGAACCACAACCTGATCGATCATACCTGAATCCTTTTATCTCTGGGATTCTTTAAGGCTTGAGCCCATAAATCCCTTTATTGTTCAAGCTGTTTGCACTGAATCCTCTCTTCCTTGCAACCACAAGCCATCTGTCTATTTGCTCCGGAGTCACACAATAGTAAGTGGTAGATGATTAAACCAGGGCCTTCCCTTGATGATTCTTCGTGTGCAATGCACCCTCCTCAAAACCACCCTGGTTCTTGAAGTCAAGACATTGGAGTTATACGAAGGTCCTTAAAGTTCACGTAGCACAGCTCCACAGGCAAAGAAAGGCCAGGGAGACTTGATGTGTCCAGGTTACAAGTGGGTAGGGCAGGGCTGGGCCTTTATCACTGACTCCTTGTGTTTCTAGGTTAACACAGTACAAGAGACCGCCTGTGACAAGACTATCAATGCAAGGAAGTGGCAAATGTCCCCAGTAGGAGACCATTTGGCAAGAAACCATCCTCCACTCCACAGACTGAGTCCCAATTATAAATTGGAGGGTGATTCAATCATTGTCTGTCTAGTATTTTTCTTTTCTCTGCTAAGTCAGACGAGAATCTTTTTTGATACTGTTGCTCGGGTGTAGATCTGCAGTATTTTTGTAAGCAATGTCCCCACACACAAAAATCTTCAAAGGGGAGGCAGGGATTGCCAAGATGGTGGAGTAGAAGGACGCGTAGCTCAACCTCTCTCATAATGACACTAAAAATTACACCTACAGACCGAACATTCTCACAGAATACCTACTGAACTTTGGCAGAATATCCCTTACTTTGGAAATACAAGAAGATTCCCCACAAAAATGGTTAAACAAGCTGCTTCTGTACAGCACAGGGAACTATATTCAATATCTTTAGTAACCTATAATGAAAAAGATAATGAAAAGGAATATATGTGTGCACATGTGTGACTGAAACACCATGCTGCATGTCAGAAATTGACACATTGGAAACTAACTATATTTTAATTTTTTAAAAATCTTAAGAGAGGATATAAGGGGGGAATAGATTATTAACGTAATTTTATTCTCTCCTCACTCCCTTTCAGACTGCACTTGGGGGTTTTGTTTTTGTTGCTGTTATCTGTTTGTTTTGGTAATCTCCTCTCTCCTAATTTCTCCTAAGACAAGGAATGACATTTTATTCTCTCGGCGACCAGGAGAGGCAGACCCCAAATTGGTTTCTGCTGGGCGTACTCACTGTGAAGCACTTGGGGGAGGAAGAAATCAGAAGCCAGACCAGAGCCTGCACGCTCGCATCACCGCCCACGGAAGAATTCTCTCTCTCCGGGCTTCACCTGGCTGAAAACCTTCATCAAGGCAATAGCAACCCCTTCAAGTCTGCATTGCTCTTACAGGAAAGATTTTGTGTTGAATTTTTGTGGTAAAAATGACTACAGTTTCAGGCCATGGCAAATGTCTTTTGGTTTCTGCTGCGCTGACAGGAAGGACTTACATGAGAGATGGTCAGCATTCAGCATCCTTCCAAAGTGATTTGGATGTTCCCTCGCCTCTCTTACTCCAATCGGAAGAGTTTCATATGGAAGCAATTTTCATAGTTGAGGACTTGGGGGAGGGGAAGTCATCATATAACCATTTTTTAATTAATAAGACAATGATGCAAAACTGGTCCCTGGAGCTGTGCTCCGGAATGAGGGGTCATGGGTGCTGGGTTTTCTTTGCAGACTGACCAGACAGAGACAAAGACGGAAGAGACTGCTGGTCTCCAGGGAGCTGACAGCAATGAAGTAGATGTGAGAGGATGGGGAGGGGGTTGGGGGTCTAGTTAGGGCCCCTTCTCTTCTGCCCACCTGGAGGGGGCCTGATCTTCACAATATTCTGTGGTGTTAGTGCCTCCCAAGGGTGCCCCACAGGCCAAAGCATCTCCCTTAACCTCTCCCCCAACTCAGCAGAGGGAGAACCTGGGGCCACCCCCTTCTGGAACATTCCCTCCAGAGGCAGCGGCAGGTGGATTCTCATCTTTCACACGAGACAGCATCCCTCGGGGCTCCCAGAAAGGCCACTGATTAAATGCCACCAGGGGCAGCGGTGACGTGTCTGCAGAAGGCAGCCCGGCCACAGCAGGGCCGGCGTGACTCACGGCCCCTGCCTGCAGAAACACCAGGCAGCCTAACTGCCTGCCCTTGGGCGAGTCGCTCTGGAGTTTATGAGTAATTAAGAGAAGTGTTTCCTTTTTATAACCAGTTCCCCTTTCTCTCAGGTGCCTAGGTGGTTCTGGGATTAAAAACATCATAAACACGATGCGGGGTCACTGAGACAAAGCAGTGGGTGAATCCGGCTTCAGAGGACAGACACCTGACATGAAGCAGGCAGAAGAGGTCACCTTTATCAGGCTCCACAGGCCAGGGTGGAAGGAAAAGAAAACAGCTCCCAGGCCCCGGCTCCTCTGTGACTCCTTTGGAGCGAAGAGAGCCCTGATCAGTGTCCCTGTGACTTAAGCAGTCCTGAGAACATGCCCTCGGGGTGGGTAGGGGACAAGAAAGATCCTGAGATGGAGAGTGGAAAAACCAGAAAGCATTTCTCCAAAGCCTTTTGGAAAATAGAGAACAAGGGTTGGGGTAGGGTGTAGCTCAGTGGTAGCACACGTGCTTAGCACACACAAGGTCCCAGGTTCAATCCCCAGTACCTCCATTAAAATGCATAAATAAATAAACCTAATTACCTCCCCCCCAAATTTTTTTAATTAAAAAAGAAGTCTTAGAGGTTAAGGTTTTTAAAAAAATTATTAAAAAACAAAATAGAGAAGAAATAGACAAGGATCCAGATGCCCCACGAGGGCCAGGAAGTGGACCATCATGCTCCCAGCAGGGCAGATGGGGTCCTGTCCCTTATAACGGGGGCCGCTGCTCCATAGACCGGATCAGAAATAGAGACCATCTGGGCGATGCCACTTTCCACGTAAAATCCTCAGCGGCCTGTTTCCACTTCTTCATACAGTCCAGCCTCCTGTGTCCTGTGAGCAAACCTTTCCCTTTTCTGTCTTTTTTTTTTTCTCTCTCTCTCTCTCTCTTAGTAATAGGACTTCTAGGGAAAAAGCATTTACACTTGCTGTGAATTTCATTCATTTAATAGGACTTCTAGGGAAAAAGCATTTACACTTGCTGTGAATTTCATTCATTTACTCTGACCTGTTTCATTCATTTATCCACTATTTCCTGGGTAAATATTTCTTGATCACCTTCTCCAAGCACTGGGGAGGGATGTTTGAATGGACAGAGGCCTGGTCCTTGCCCTTAGAGGGCAACTTTCTAGCAAAGGAGACACATTCACAAGCAAATAAAAAACAGCATTGATACAGACAGTAAAACTGCTCTCCAGGAAATAAACGTGGAGTTGGGAAAGAAGGGAACAGAGGCCATGCTAGGCGCGGAGGCCAGGGACAGCCTTTCTGAAGATGTGATTATTTGGGCTGAAATGAACACGGAGGTTCCAGCAGGCAGAGGCCATCAGGAGAGCATTCCAGGCATGTGCAAAGGCCTGGAGGCAGGACTGGGTTGGACAAGCACAAAGAAGAGAGAAAAGGCTGGGACTGGGGTAGTGGAGGCAGCGATGAGTCTCCAGAGTCAGGGCAAGATCCCAGGGTTCATGGGAGGAATGGTGCAGAGCCACTGGAGTTTACACATGGTGATGCATCGTGGCTGATTTCATGACTGAACAGGCCAAGTTTATTTGAAACCTGACCCCTCAGGGATGCTCAGTGGCAGCCACCTCTCCTTTGGGGGGGTGCGTGGAGGGGATTCACATGTGACATGTGAGGCAGCAGACAATCACATCCAGATAGTGGGGCAGCCGGCTTCTGGCTGGCGGAACTATAGGAAGCATGGCCCTGCAGAGTCAGGGGGAAATTAAGCAAATGCTACCCGGTGGAGGGGTGAGCCTTTCCCAGTGGAGCTCCCCTCCCAAGCAGAACATCTGTCTGGAACATTCCACGTGTCCTGTTTCATAGGTGGGGAAATCTTTCTCAAACACACCCTTATTCACTGCAAAGTCAAAGGATTCCCCTCGAAGGAAAGATGCGGTTTACAAAGAGGACTTTCACACAGATGTTATGGCGGACCAGAGACACGGAGCCTCTGTGGATGAACACAAGGATGCAGTGTGTTCCGTCCGCCTGGTTCTCACAGGGGTGTACCCTGCTCCACCCACAGCCCTGTTGGGGGAGGAAGAAGACTATATAGAGAAGACACAGAAAATGTAGAAAAGACATAGAAAGTAGAGTGGGGAGGAGAGTGGCTCTGGCGCCAGGTAGCCAGCTTCAAATCCCAGCCTCTCCACCTGCCCGCTGCCCGACAATAGGCAGGTAATTGAGCCTCTGTGCCTCGGTTTCTTTTTCTATAGAAAGGCGGTGGTGACGATGATGATGGTAGTATCTCCCTACAGGTGCTTGTGAGGATTAAGTGAGTGAATGCATGCCCGCAGGCAGTAAGCATTAGCTGTTAATCGTTTATTCGGCCTGAGCGGCAATGAAACATTTAGCACCTGCGCGCACATGCGCACACCCGGGCTGCGCGCTCCCCCGGGGCGAGCGGTCCTG
Organism: Vicugna pacos; assembly: GCF_048564905.1. NCBI lineage: Eukaryota > Metazoa > Chordata > Mammalia > Artiodactyla > Camelidae > Vicugna > Vicugna pacos. Next base: position 35,544,065 of record NC_133005.1, on the reverse strand, counting down.
CGCTCTGCGGAGCAGGTGCCCTGACTTCGGCCAGGTGTGAGCAGCCCCGGGGACGCCGTCGCTTCATTCCCCTCCCTCTCTGAGCAGAAAAGCACTCTGATGTGCGTCTCTCTGTCTCTGAGCCTCCCAACAGTCTGAGAGGTGAGTGTTCCGGTATCAGCCCCGTCTCACAGGGGAGGAAACCTTGACCCAGAGAGGAGGGGTCGCTGTCCCACCGTCAGGGGGCCAGTAAACGACCAGGCCGGGTGGTGAGCCCAGGACTTCGGATGCCCGGCTCGCCCACGGAGTCCTTCCCCAGTCACGTGCCAGGTAGCATCCCGTGCCAGGGGCCACTGGGGGTGCTGGGCACACGGGGTTAGTGGGACAGGCAGGTCCCTGCTTCCTTGGAGCTCATTCAGTGTGGAGGGGGTTGCTGTGGGCAGGGTGGGCAGGAGGGGCTCGGTGAGGAGGCGACAAGGTGACAGCTGGCAGAGCCTGGAAGGTGAGAAAGAGCAGCCCTACAAAGAGCTGGGGGACAGCATCCCTGCAGGATGAACGGCTGGGACAAAGGCCCTGGGCAGGGATGAACCTGGCACGTTCGTGGCACAGAAGGAAGGTCAGTGAGTCCAGGGGAAGGAGGGGAGTGGGGTGGACAGGCCCCCACTTGATCCCACGACCTGTGCTTCTGGAAGCATCTCTGAGTCTTCAAGCATCTTTTCGGGGCCGAGAACACCCCACATGGGGCAGGAAGGGCTCACTGTGGGGGTGGGGTGACGAGGGGGCACGTCTCTGATGCCCCTGTTGGAAGCCCAGAGCTGTCCGAGCTGCCCGCCTTGGCCCAGGCTGGGTCCTTCCTCACCAGGCCTCCGCCATCTGGTTGGGGCATCTCAGCATGAGGAACAGGAAGTGTGACTGTCACAGCGACACCTGCTTCCAAATTTCCTGACTCAGGTGGCAGCCCGTGACGGGCTTCCCTGTGCCAGTGGTGGTGACACTGACGACGGGGTTCCCTCCCTTTTTGATTCTCTTCTGGTTCTGCCCACGTGAAAGCAGGGTGTTTGAGCCTCCTTTTCTCTGTTTGGTTTTTATACTTTCTAAATAAGATATAAAGACAGAACATATGCATAATGTATAATTATAACACTTGGATTTGTTTAACTTTATCCCTGCGATTTCCCAAGTGTTCTTGCAATTAAAGAGCCCCATTGTGTAATAAGACACGCTTTAGAGAAAACAATGTAACTGCTCGTTCCAGAAAGGGAGGGTACTTTTAACTCAGCTAGTCACGGGTCTGTGCGTGCCTGCACACGAGTGTCAGGTCACATCTCTGTACGTGTGCTAACTGTGTCTTTGATTTTCTACATTCACATGCTTTGACATCTTGGGACCTTCCTGACCTGGAGGGACTGTCTCTCCCAGAGTTAGCCAATTTGAGAGAAAATAAACAACTCACCTGTGTGTGCTTGTCACATGTAAACCAACCGATCCAGAGCCCACACCCCCAAACACCTCCTTTATTCACTCCAGGCTGCTAGGCACCTGCTCTAGTCACCCCAGGGCCGAGTGCCAGACCGCTAGGAACATCTCCTGTGCCCCCAGATCCACTGAACCCATTCAAACTAGCGAATCCTGACCCTCCTCACCATGCCTCACCTGTTCCCTCCACAGAAACCACAATAAAGACCTTTGCCATGGTTTTCTCCTCTCTCCCTCTGCTTCCAGACCAGCTCAGGTGCTTCCCCACATGGTTCATCATTCTTCCTATTTCTGTGGCTCTGTGAGTCTGACAAACGTGTTCCTTTGTGACCGTCATTTCTACGTCTACCTGATTAAACCAGTAGGTCTCTGTATGTCCCCGTGGTGGGCTTGCCCATAACAGCACCACACAGACTCACTGGTCGCCCTGTGCGCATTTACACAACACATAACTTTGCATCACAAAAACGCCCAGTGATGTCAGAGGCGCCGTGAATCACGGCAGCGGCTCCGGGCCTGGTATCCAGGAGACCTCAGCCGGCTGCTAGGTCACCGTCCCCGCTGTGAGACCCGGTGGCCGCATTGGAGCCTCCAGTTGAAGGGAACTAAATTACATCCAGGGTGACCCACATTGTGCGGCAGCCAATGACCCAGTTAACCTCTGGTTAATTTTCTGCCTCTCGGTGTCCTGGGAACCGGTGGTGTTTACTCCGGTTGGGACAAACCTTTATGAATGTGTGTTAGCGCAGGCGGGCTGGCTGTTCCGGGCCGAGTGTTTTCATAGAAACCGGCCGCTGGGCCAGGGCCCCGCTGAAGTTGCAGAATAAGAATGAGGTTCTTTTCTTTACCCTCTCTCCCACCCTGATTTGCATGACTAAGCTTTTTTGCCTTTTAAAAAAAATGTGTTTGTTTGTTTCTTGATTGTTGCTCTGTCTCCTACGGAAGAAAGAAATTACTTGCTCACCAGCCAGGGACATAAATCTGGCAGAAGTTCGGGTCTGCACCTCCGGCAGAGGGGAGCCAGGCAGCCCTCCGCTCCCTCGTGGGCAGGTCCTATTCTGGGAGGGTCCACACAGCCCAGGGATGTGGGGGTAGAAACTACACTGGTCTCCAGCGGGCTCTCATTTAGGAGGGGGATCCTTGCAAAGGAGCCCTAGGTAGGAGAGAACCTTGACAGGGTAAAGTTCGGCTCAAGCTAAGGAATAGCGCAAAGCTGTCTCCAGACGAGGCTGCGGTTCCCTGGGGAAAGACGATGCTGCTGATTCTGTTCAGACTTGTGGTTCCCGACTCCATCAGCGCCAGTGCCTGATGATGAAAACAAACATTTTCTCATTTCCCCTTTTCTCCACTGAGATGAAATTCAGAGAGAACATAGCCCACGTACATGCGTATTTTTTAATCAACGTAAAATCCCAGCTATAGTATAAAGGGAAGAGGAAAACATTTCATGGTCAAATAAAACATTTCCACCTATAAGTGCTCTGGCACGAGGAAACGAGAAGGTGTAATCAAGTCATCTGATGTTTGGACTTGGCTGAAGAATCCCAGTGAAGGAAACTACAAACACAGATTGGAGATCACTGTGTTGTTTGGGGCAAGTTGGGTACCAAGAGAAGCTTTGCCATTAGCAACACAAGTTTCAAGTGGGTGACCAGCCCCTGGTGAGTCCTGAACCAAAAGACGTACGAGGGTCTTCCCTTAGTTTACGCCATGGCTTCATTCCTGAAAAACTCGGTAGATTTCAAAACAGTAGGTAGCGGGGAAGTACTTGAGTGTCCACGCCAAACGGAGTTCAGTTCAGAATCAGTCACTTTAAGCAGCTTTTTAACCAATGCGAACATCCAGCAGGCCATCCAAAATCCATGCCGCTGTGTATAACAGGTGGGAGGGCTGGGCTGCGGGGGACAGTCCCAGGAATCATTCCCTGAGGCAGGTGTCCGTGTCCCGTTCTCAGACTGGGAAATGAATCTGGAGAGAGAGAGGCAAACGCGTTCCCACAACCAGAAAGCTGAGGTCGGGGCTGAGGGAGACTGCTCTTTGGATGGAGGTCTGATGCTACCTCCCGTGTGGTATCTTGCCTTTTTGGTCACACCCCTTGGCTCATGGTGTAGCAGCCCAGCAAACCTTGAAGCCCCCTTCAGGAGACTGAGATTCCATCTCTGACTTTTCCCAGAAACTGAAGAGGGGGACCGCCTTGACCGCCCACCTGTTCCTAGACTGTCGGAGGCAGTGATGCTGTTGGTGCCCTGCCTGGACCCCTTGCCTGCCCTCGTGCACCAGCTGCTCTGAGTCAAGGCTGATAAAGGCTCACAGGCGCCCCCCAACCCCCGCAGAGTGAGTACTGGCCCAGGAGGTTATAACCCCTGTGCACGTCCTAGGGCAGCCCACAGGCAATGACAGAGTGACACGGAGATGCAAATGCCAGCCCCCTTGCCTCAAGCTGGGACCAAGTCTGGGACACAGTTCTTGCTCCAGGACCCTCCACGGGCCCGGGCTGCAGCTGCCGTCCTCCCTTGCCCCGTGCTGCACCCTCCCTCCCCTCACTCGTGAGCGTCCCGTCAATGAACCACACTCACAAGGGTCTCGACCGTAGGCTGTGCTCCTGGGGAACCTCACCTCATACGGGGTCGAGATGGGGACCGGGAGACCAGCTAGGAGACGGCTGCAGTGATCGGGTGGGAGAGGACGGTGGCTTGCAACGAAATGGCAGCAGTGAAAGTGGAGAGAAGGAACTGGTGACTCTGTTAAGTGCTCCTCCACCGGACCAATCAGCTAAGCCGGGGCCGGTCACCTATCTGTTACAAAGAGATGCGAGCCCTGGTTTGGGGAAGGGGCCCCTCCCAAGCTTGTCTTTCCCTGGGCACGCTGCTTTAGCCCGAGGGAACCATCCAGACTTCTCTTATGTTCTGTGGTTACTCTTTCATCACAGTGTAGTAATTCCTTATATAACTTTGCCCCTGTTTACATCATGATGTGGTTTCTATCTCTGGACTGGGCCCCAGATGCTACTGTCCTTACAGTCGAACCCAGCAAGAAGCTGACAGAGGACCCAAGGAGATGGCAGTCTCAACCCCAGGATCACAGAGCAGAGCTGAGAAGTTTGGGTTTGAGGCTGAAAACAGCAGCTTAGTAACCTCACAGGATCATTTCCAGCCTTAACATTTTATTACTTCTGGTCTCTCCAGCCACCCCATCAAAACGGCACATTGAAGGATCATTTACTTGGAATTCAAGGAACATAGAGTCCAGTCTTACGCCTACAGCTAACTCTTTGGATAACCTTGGGTGAATTGCTTCCTTTCCCTGGGCCTCAGTTTCCCCCCGTCAAAGTACCAAGACAGAACAGGGGCCCCTGAACCTGTCCATAAAGAGCCAGATGGTAAATGTTTTAGGCTCTGCGGGACACAGGGTCTCTGTTACAATGCTCAGCCGTGTAAGAAGCAGTCCCAGGTGAGGCGTAAGCAAATCGGTGTGGCTGTTTTAATAATCCTTTTTTTACAGCACAGGCAGCAGGCTGGATTTTGGCCCCAACTGTGCCTTGCTGACCCCTGGGATGGAGAGTGGCCAGTGAAGAGCCCTGTCAGGTCCATGGTCGGGGAGGCTCCCGAGAACCCACCAGACGAGGATCCAGGCAGGGGAGTGCCAGGGCCAAGGGCATGAGGTAAGAACACACTCGGGACGCCAGAGGAGCAGTTCCTTTCTGGAGGAACAGGAAGTTGGCCGCCATGGCTGGAGGGGACTGGGCACAAGACAGGTGATGACAGGATGGTGACTGATGCCTGCCGCCCTGTGTCTCTGGGGCTCTTCCAGTCCTCCCGACAGCCTTGTGGAGGAAGTTCCCTGATGGACCCATTTTCCAAGGAGGAAACCGAGGCCCAGGGAGGTTCCTGATGGGGCCAGGAGGCTCCTCCCTGAGCTCGTGATGAGAACCACCTGCGGGGAGAGAGGGTTCCCTCCGCACTCACCCAAGTCATTGGACTTGTGACCAATGAACGGCAGTGCTCACGGCGACATTTGTCCAGTCCCCTTCTAAGAGCTTCACACAGACTCATTGACCTAATCCTCACATGGACCCTATGGGGCGGGGACTGACTGTCCCTGTGTGACAGAGGAGGAAGCCGAGGCAAGGTCGGGGGCGTTGTGGGCTGGGAGGACAGAGCTGGATGCAAGTCCAGGTCAGTCTGACTCCAGAGACCCTCCTTGTATCTGCTGTTCCCACACACGCACAAATGTGCACACGCTCAGACTCCAGAGAGTCAGCAGCAAACAACTTTTAGCAGAAGAGTGTTAACCCCCACGCAGAGCCTGATGGAGAACATCTGGGCAGCTGTTTTCCACGAGGCGGGAGTGTCTGAGCTACAGCTACTCGGTACAGGATCACACATAAGAAGGGGCGAGGGGAGTGTGGAATCCTGACTGTTGTAATTCCAGCACAACGTGGAGTGCTTTATTCTGCCAGTGCTGGGCCTTTCAGAGATGCTGTGCGGTAAGCAGACTGCAGCTACATCCAGGTTCCATCTCTCAGTAGCTCTGTGACAAGCCGCAAACACTTCACCACCCTGGGCCTGTGTCCTCACCTGTGAAACGAGGCCAACAGCAGCCCTCCTGGCCAAGGGCTGTTGTGAGGATTAAGTGAGGGGATGCCCGATTGTGCTGGAGCCTGGCCTGGCACACAGCAGGTGCTCACTAAGTGCTGGCTGATATAATTATTGCCCCAAGCAGATGTGAGCCCCTCCCTGAATGAGTCACTCTGGTGTCATTGTTTGAAAGCATCCTTGCTCCAAGCGCCCGAGGAACCATCACAACCAGGGACCCGCCGGCCCTTGTCTCACTGGCTGGGCTGACATGAACTGACATCACAGGATTTTACTCTTTCCTTTCCTCTGCCTGATCCTTTCCTGTCCGGATCCACAGTAAGATAACAGCTGCACCTGGATCTTGTGTCTGAACGATTTTAATAACGCACAGGAAATTGGGTGGCTTAGGGACGCGGTGTCGGAGGGCGAGCTGTCACCGCGTGGACAGGCCAGGTGAACGGGGAGAGCCAAGGGCAGGAAGGAGAAGGGCCCGCGGGGACGGGAACAGAATACCTCAGTGGGCTCTAATAGCCCAAACGAAATTCAATGCCTTGAACACTTTTCTTCCCGGAAGTTTCCAGTAAGAGAAGGAACAGATACCTCCAAGCAGTGAGTTAAAAAAGAAAGATCGGGCCCCTTTCTTTCCCAGTGAGGACAGAGTGCTTCCCCATGGGGCTTCGAGGCTGACCCCAGCCCCAGCCCCGCCTGCCTCCCGGCCTGACTGATCATCCTGCACCAGCCCTGCTGTTCCACCCAGGTGATGTCCCCACTGCAGACTTTGTCCTCGCTGCTCCCTCCACCCCATCTTCACACACTGACCTCTGCCTTTACTCCCCACAGCAGGTCAGAGGGACACAGTGTCTTAGGGGCCCCGTGCTGCTGCCCCACCCTCTGCTAGTCCGCCCCCTTTTATATTTCTTCATAGCACTGTCATCATCTGGAAAGGTCTTGCTTACTCATCCATTCACTCGTGTTTGGGGTGAATTTTCTGTGTAAGCTCATGAAAGCAGGGAATCTCATCTTTCCTGGTCACCTCTCTCTCCCAAATAACCAAACTGTGCCACGCGCATCATGTAAGTGCTCAATACATCTTTGTTAGGTGAATGAACAAATGAATGGCCTGGTTGTTAATGAGTTTTGCCACTCTTTCTCTACCAAGTGAATTGGGCACAGATCCACAGCATGTGCTCAGTGATCATCTAGTGGTACCTTGAACACGAATCAGCTCTTTGACACTTGCTTCCCTTTACATGTCTGCGTGCCTTCCTGGCTAGACTCAGGGCTCCCTTAGGGCAAGGGATGTACTTTGTGCTTCTTTGCATCTTTCACAATGCCTTGCACTTGGCCGACTCTTAAAAGATACCTCAGGATTGGATTGGAGTGGATTGGAGTGGATTGGATTGGGCTGGAGAGGGACATGAAAAGTTGAGGCATCATTTAGAAGGCTTTGTCACTTTCCCAAAGGTCATACTCTTTCATCAGCAGCAGCTCTTTGACCTCCATAGAGTTGGCACAGTCTGTTCCCTCTGCTCAAATGCCTTTCCCTCTCAGTCCCACTTCTCCTGGTGAGCTCCTACTCATCCCTTGGGACTTATCACCTCTTCCACAAAGCCTTCTCTGATTTCTCCCTCACTGTTCTACTACCATCCTCAGCCCAAAAGTTAATCCTTCCATCTCTATGATAGCACACATCCCACGTTACTACTATTTTCATGTCATGCCTGCCTCTACCATGTCACTACTAAGTATACTATGAGTCCTTTAAAAATAATTTTAATCGTCTATTCATTTTTTCAGTCCCCCCAGAGACTAGCTCAGTCTCTGTCAAATGGTAAGCCCCTCCCCAACAAAAATTGTTTTTGAACAGATGAAGTAACAGTAAGATGAGATAGAAGGATGTCCAGGAATGAGACAGAGATACAAGTAACCTGTTTAATCCCCATTTCCCCCTGGAAGATGGTGACTCCGTAAGGCAGGCATTCTGTTGTCTTCCCTGACCTGGTCCTTTGGCTGAGTGTAAAAACTCACACCCAGAGGCTGAAAAAGTACGTGTGGGCTGCAGGAATACGGCGAAGCCATTGAGGAAAGAGGGGCTGACTCTGATGGTCATCCCAAAAGTCTTGAGAAGGTTGTGAGACTAAGACTGGTCCTGCAAAGGATGGTAGACTCAGGTCAACACAAACACAAGGTCTGTCCTTGGCACTGGAGCCACAGCAGTGAACAAAACTAAATCCCCAACCTCTTGGACCTGACCTTTTAATGGGAAAAATGACAATAACCAATAACAACGACAAAAAATAGAATTATAATAGAATGTCAAGAAACGAAAAATGTTTAGAGGAAATAAAGTGGAATTAGAAGACAAAGAGGGATGGAGGTGGGTGGCGGGTCTCCCGGGGAAGATGTTCGAGAAGAGAGCGGAGTGGATGGGGGCGGGGCTGTGTGGTGGGGGGGTGGCAGGGGTGGGGCTGGGGGGGCGCTGGGGGGGGTGGAGCAGAGAGAGTCTGAGGCTGTGCCAAGGAGCAGAGACAGGCACACAGACACAGCACACGGGGACCAGCGCCTTAGCTATACTCCGTCATGCATTCAAATTACACTTTTCTTTTCTTAGCATTTTTGAGTATTTGGGTCTTTAACAGCGAATATTACTATTCTAGTATCGTAAAACCCTCCAGAAAAGTGCTTCAGACAGACACTCCTCTCTGTACTGGAAGTATGTCTTACATGGATGAGGGTGTAAGGATTTGAGGAAGGCAATCTCATCCTCCTCAGCCTGACTTGCTGATCTAGTGGCATGACCTGAATTTGTCAGGATGCTGATTTTAAAAAGCAGAGCTAGGAGATGTGCAGCCGCGTTTCCCGTTCTGCTGTGCGCCTCTGGTGATGACTTCCTGCCCCTCCCTCCTGAAAGGACCAGGGCTATGACAGTGGGCACTGAAAAGATCAAAGGAGGGTCCCTTCCATTCCAAGTAACCCAACCAGAATACCTGGAAGATAGGAAACCCTCCCCGTCCCCTGCTGTCCAGAGGGAAGGAATCGGGGGTTACAACGGAACCCACGGAATCTCACCCCTAAGACTGCGTCTTTTCTGTGTGCACTTACTCTGTCAAGCCCTGGTGGGTTTGGTTTTGTCTGAGGTTTAACAGGATTTCAGACTTTGGGGGTGGTCTCCTTGGATTTTCTCCTTCTTCTGCCTTTGATGCTTAAAAATACGCCACGACACCAAAGAAATACCCGTGGCTGAGAAGATTGGAATTACACAGGATGTAATTCCCTTTCACAGGAATGTCGAGGGGTGGTGGGTCATCCCTGGAACTGTGATTTTCTTTCACATAAGAGCCAAAAAGCTGAGGATTTGGGTTAAATAAAAATAGCTATGAATACAGTGTGATCTCAAGAACTCCACATTCAGGCTGGGGTTTCGAACCCTAAAAGCCCAAAGCAGGATGTTGAAAAGTTAGGAGCAACGTAGTGTTTAGTCACTATTACCCCACCAGCCACAAGACAGAGATGAGAAAATGGGATAAGTCTCTTTAGGTTTGTCGCGCGCAGGCGTGTGTGTGTGTGCGTGTGTGTGAACGCAGTGGCTCACAATGCATATGGTGTGGGGGTTCAAAAAGTTAATTTTGAGTTGCACAATGATTGGGATTGTTAAAGAATGATTTTTTTTAAAGGCAAAATCATGAATGTCCTACAGACATGAAGTGAATATGTCAATGGTTTTATTTCACTCAGCAATGAAAGCGGGAACTAGAAAGGTTTTAAAACCAATTCGAAGGAAAATGCAAAGTGTAGACACAATGATATGCTATTAGGAATGCTGAAATGAATCTGATTAATGGATGCAGAACTGGCTTCTTCCCTAATGGGGCAAAGGAGTAGAAATCCCACCCCCACGCCCCGCCAACCACCACCATATACTGTGCATTTCCATGGGTAGGAATTGTTTGCTGCTATCAGTTGGCTACAGATTAACTTCTGTCTTTACAGAATTGTAAAACAGCCTGGTCAAAGCCAATGGAAGGTGAGGATCACCTGAGTTGACGGGTTAGTCAAGATAGCCTCATAAATTTCAAAATCTTTCCCAATTCTTTCCCTACAGAGGCATTTAATAGAGAGGAGCTCAGGGATGCCACAACTCCTGCCACGTGCAAGACGGTCCCACTGTGTCCCCCATGGCTTTTAAATGTCCCTCTGAATACTCCCACAAGTAAAAACTCTGTGTATAATTAACTGCGACTCAAACCCACCTCCAGAGGATGAAAGTATCTGTTACATCTGTTAATGTACATCCAACAGTCTTTATTCCAGCGTCCACCCCACATCTGTTCTTTCATTTCTTTTATGTCTTGTGCAGGCTGGCTTCCGATCATCTCGCTGCCCTTAAATCCAGACATTCATCGGAAGCAAAAGCAAACACCTCACTGATTCTTTAAATCTTGCAGGGTAGCCACTCCTGAGCACTGAGCATTTATTATTCTTGAATTCTGTATAATTCTGTTGTCTCATTATTTTTATTCTAAGCAACATTCTCCAAGTTAGTGCCCCTTTATTTCTCCCTGAAGTTGTATCTAGGACAACATTCTGATTCTTTAAATTACGTGTCTAAGTCGGTCATATTATCCATGCATTTCATTTCAGGAGTGTGAGGCAGCATTGTACAATGCTTGTCATTAAAGGGGGTATTGAGTTAGTTGGGTTGAGGACCACTGGTTTCCATGGAATACCGCCATCAGGTTTTTCTCTTTCTCCGATAACAACATCCCAATTCTCTTTGCGGGAACAAAGCTTTCGCCATTGGATACAGTCTGGAAGACCAGCCCATCAAGGCACCTGGTCCCCCTCAAGGGGTGGGCACTGACCCACGCTTGGACAATCTGTTTGCATGTCTCAGAAGCCGTGTTTTGAAGCAGAGTCTTAAACGGTGTGACAGCATCACCAAAAGCCCTTGAAGCAGGTTTATTCTGGTAACCAGAGTCGGTCCCTGTTGCTTACAAACAGTTCTGACCCCAAAACAAAACAAAATAAACAAACACCAAGCAGAAAACCAATCAACGATTGCCCAAGTCTTACAAGAATGTCTACCAAAAATATTAATAATATAGCACTTAAAAACCAAAAAGAAAAAGAAAAGAACTAATTTGGAGCAAAAAAAAAACACCTCCCATTCATTCTTTCACACAATAATCATCTCCCTGCCGCCTCTGTGAGGCAGACCCTGGCCTGAGCAGTGGGGATGAAATGGTGACCAGCTGGCGAGGCCCCCACCCCGCCCGGATGTGGGCTGGGCGCAGACAGCCGGCAGGTTTAACGCTGCAGACAGGCCTTCGAACATCTATGGAAGGAGGCGTCTAAATAGAATTTGTGTGAAACAAATCACACCCCAAGCTCTGCTTCTTTGTAAAGTGATAAATACTTATGTGATGTGAGTGGCAAACCCCTAATGTGATTTGGAGTGGGTGGTCTTTTATCTTTTAAGTTCTGGATTCACCGTCTGGAGCTTGGCCGGGGGGCCCTGGCTCAGCAGAGGTTATGTGCATTTGCATTTGGAAATCCTCCCAAGACTGCAGTGCCCATCAGCATGAGGAACTATTTTCTTAGAGAATCCTTCATTTATGGAAAGCAGCGCACCTCCGTCTACTCTTTTTCTTTAGCTCATTCGCAGGCTCCCAGCTGGGGCTCTGTCAAGGCTCATGGCAGCATCCTTCGGGGCACGTGACCTGTGGGTGTCGGGACTTCGTTCTCAAACCCATTCTCCTGTAAGATGTCCCCAACTTGTCCCTCCTTGGGACAGAGCCACCAAGTCCTGGTCACCTAGATGATGAATTTCCTGGGCTTTGGCTGGAGTTGTCCGGTTCTAAATCTTTCCTCTCCATCCCCTCCAACCTGGACTCCAAATATCCAAGCTGAACTGGCGTGAGTGGGGCTTCAGGTTACTTAACCAAACTTTGACTGAGGGTCCATGGACAGAAAGAGGAAACAGACCCTTGAAGTGTTATTAAATTAGGTAGTGCATGCTTTTTCTAATTCCCAAAAGTACAGAAAGGCTGAAAACATAGCAACTGTCCTTGGTCCCCGCCTCCTGACTTTCAGTCCGCATCCAGGATCATCACATCTGCTTTTGATGGCTTCTGAATTTCAGTATTTCTGAAAGCAAGACACCTAATTAATTATGGCCCTTATCCACGTGGTGGCATGTGTCAGCAGCCTGTCACTTTTTATAGCTGTGTAGTATCCCCTGGTACAAATATCAAATGGTTTGTTTATTCATTTCCCTGTTAATGGACACTTGGGGTGTTTCCATTCGGGGTTGTTATGAATGAAGCTGTTCTGAGTAGTCTTGTTCACATCTTTCTGTGGACGTGTTTTCGTTTCTCTCAAATACAGACACAGGAGTAGAATTACTGGGTGGGGGGACAGAATTGGTCAGGTTGAGGAAAACCCCACACATCTGATCACAGAAGCGCCTATGTGAATAGTGAGTGAGGAAAAACAAAAAAAAAACAGAATTTTCCTTCAGTGAGGGTAGTGGAGAGGAAAGAGTGATTTTCCCTAGACAGTAGAGGATGTCGTGGACTGCTTGCCAGCATCTACATCCCAGCCTTACACTAAAAAGTTTCTTGACTTCTCAGGAACCCCCTGTTCCTTTCAAATCCCGTGACGCAGAGAAGCCAAGCCCACCCCACCCCAGCTAGAGCACGGTTCTAGGGGAACCCCCCATTTCCCCCTGACAGTGATTTGGTCAGGAGCAGACATGGAATACAGCTGAGACCAAGGAGATTCAAGAAGGGCTTTGCTGGTACTTTCTGGAAACTTCCTGTGGCACCAGCTAGCACTCTCTAGAGTCATAAAACCCCCACTCCGGGGCTCCCTGTGTGCCTGGAGCCATTGACACCTTAACTCCCACTCCCCCCACCCCTTGCAGGACCCTTTGCATACCTGCACTTCTGCAAGATATAAAACAACTTCTCTTGATGTGTGTCTACCCTAACAAAACTCATGGCCCCAGGAGGTAGCCCAGCTCACAATACCCTGGGCAGGCAGGCCTCATATCCTGCCCTGATCAAAGTCGTAAAACCTCTTGTTCAGAGAAGTCCCTGACAGATCTTACAATTAATCAGGTCCCTGTACACGAAGTGATCGTGCAGCCCCTCCTCCTTGTGTGCACAGCCCCTTCCCCCTAATAAAAGACCTGCCCACCCACCCTTGGCGCTCACGCAGGCACCTCTCATCTGTGTGGCCCCATTTCCTGTAGCCTGTAGACCTATTAAACTTTCCTAAACTTTTCTCGGTCTCTGGTAATTCTTTTACCAACCTGCATCACCAGCTGGCCACCTTGTGCCCACAACACTTCCTGCTTGCTCTTCTGAGAAACCTCCGAAGTTTTCTTTGACCTGATTTCTTCTTCCAGACACCAGTGGCCTCCAAGACCCAGGAGGATTTCCAGCCTTGGGCTGAAGGCAACCCAGAAGGGCAGGGCAGACAAGGAAAGGATCTGACCCTTGAAGACATCTTCCAAGGGCTGATTCACCTTTTGACTGATGGGAACCAATGGACTACGTAATTGTTTAAGCCAGTTTGTGCGTTTCAGTTATTTGTACAAAAATCATTCTGATCCACAGTTGATTTACAGCGTGTGTTGGAGAGCTCGGTGTTGATTCTTACTTTGTCTCAAATTTGCCACAAGGGTGTTCAAAGTTCAAACCGTGCCAAACACCTGCCACCACTCAGGAGACCAGGAAAGAGAGAATACTCCATTTGAGAGGGAAATGATTTGTTAATGATTTTGGGTTGTGTTTAGAAAATACAGTGCTCTCAAAACTTAATGGAACAGTCTAAAGTGCTTCCGAAAATGCTAAAGTGAGAAGACTTTCTCCCGAGATGATTGCTTCCTCTGACTATTGGGGTAACTGTATTCTGGGGCCTGTTAAGAACGGTCTCTTTACCTGGTGGCCGAGCTCAGTTCTGCCACCTAACTCCAGCCAGGTCAAAGTGTAAAAGGTCACATTTCCATTTGTTCGGTTGCCTTGTGTGTGGCCACGTAGTTGAGACCAAGACCGACAAGGAGCAAATCAGGAGGAACCACCACCTCTCCCAGTTCGCCGTTTCCCGAATTTTCTCTCTTCTGTTAAACTTCCCCAGACCAGTTCTCCAGAATCACGGTGGGATGGGAAAGGTGGAAGCAATCATCCATTGTCTCAGACTCAAAATCCAGACTCAGAGAATTCCTTGTCGCCCTGGGGGATGTTTTAACATTTTTAACCATATTCCTATTTTCTATACATTTTCCCAACATTTCCAATGAATGCAATCCTTGTGGATGGGTTTTTTCTTAACAGTAATTACGAGGTTGATGAGAATGTTGGTCTCAGAGATGCTCCGCCCCCGCCACGCCCACTCCGCCCCGCCCCCACTCCGCCATACACTCCGCTCTAGACTCACTCCAATAGGAAGGAGAGAGGCTGCGTTCAGTATAAATGTAAAACCCAGACACCCAGGATTATCTGTGCTTTGCATGAATAAGGACAGCAGCTTGCAAGTGGGCAGGACTTGGCTGAGAGGCCCCGTCGCAAATCCACCGCGGCCCCAACACGCTCGGCGAAAGTGCCTGTGAAATCTGCCTTCAGTCACTAATTTCACACTCCAGGGACAGAGCTGTGAACAGCTCAGAGCACAGAATTCCCATTTTCCTAACAGTTTCCTTGCCCCTCAGACACCCTTTGATGGCATTTTCTTCACCTGTTCAAAGATGAAAATGCTCAATTTTTTTTCAGGTGAAATCTCAGGTTTGTTTTTGCTTAATCACCTCCTTACTGCCTTGACTTTGCAAACGACAGAGAATTTATTTTGCCTTTAGATCTTCTGTGAAGCTTTCTCTGGCTCAGTTGCATTTTTAAAAAATCAAAATGAGTCGCCCACGTATTCTGCATTCATTATTCCCTTTCCTGCAGCTTTCTAAATAATGTAGGGACCTCGGCTGCTTCTGTGATGAGCACGAATGCATTTGAAATGCGCTATTAAGACATGCCTTTCATCTCCCTTCAGATCATAAAATGAGTTTTCTTCTCTGGGTTTCTGCAGACCTGAGAAATACTCTTCACTTCTGGAACACGCCGCTAAGACACAGGGAGGGTCCTTTGGGCCAGAGGGAGTGTGGATCCTGAGTTGACTGCAAGAATTTTGGTGGCTGGATTTATAAACCTCAAAAGGGCTTGCAGTTGGGATTAGAGTTTGAGATTGTTTTGATCATTCCTTTTGTCAACTAACTCCATTGGGCCTTTCTAGCAATGAATGACTCAGACAAAACATCTATTCAGATCATACAATATTGTGAAAATCCAGTTCATTTGATTTCGAAAAAAATCACAAGTTGGTGTCCGATATAAATTGGCTTCTTAGGGTTATTTTTGTTTGTTTAATAAGCCATGGTGTTCATCATAATACTTAAAAAGAAAGATTCGTTTACGCAATCAGGAAGTTTGAGGCATACGTCTCAAATTTTAATTCCAAGTAAAACAACAGATCCTATCTTATTTTAAAATTCTTTATTTTGTTCATTAAGGATTTTTTTGCATCAGTTTTGATTTTCAAATACTGCATTAAAATCATATTTATCTCGATTACCCCCCAATTTTTGTGCCTTACCTGTCTTATCTCAGTCCCGGCCCTGAATCCATTGCAAGATCTGAGAAGTGATGAGTATAGGAGTTCCCAGCTGAGGACGGGAGCTCAGGGCCTCCAACCTTTCCCCCATCAAAGATGGTGGTGAACTGAGGTCTTCCCTGGAGAAAAGGGAGATTTAAGAGTCTAAGGCGAGCCCCTGACTCAGCTCTCCTGCACCTTCCAAAACACCAGGGATTTAAATCTCAACTGAGCTTCTGTCTCCACGTCATCAGCCCCCACCAACCTGCCTCTCCTGCCCACTTTTTCCTTCTCTCTTTGTGAACACAGACAGAGCAATGGGGCCAGCATCTCACCGCCAGCCTCATTCCAAGTTAGAACAACCGAGTGCCAGAACTTTCCTTGGGTGAGGGCCTCTCACGTGACACATGGATCAGGATCCCAGTAGCATCATTGTGTCCACATCAGGGTCCCCACGGGGCCTGGGGAGAAGGAGGAGGATTTCCAGGCAAGACACACCCCCAAAATGCCAAATGTTTAGATGTTTGGGAATGTCTAGAAATATTTACTTGTGTCAGTGATTTTTTTTTCCCCATTTTTCACAGATGACTGAAGCCCTGTACCGGTTTGGGACTGGTTATTATAGTAGCAAACGTTCTTTTAATCACCCAGCAGATATTACCCTTCTCTCTATAACTGCAGGGGAGCGCACCCACCGTGGCACCCTGGGGGCCTCGCATGCCTCAAAGGCCAAGCTGGAGCTGCAGTTCATCTGAGTCTCAATAGAACGTCTTATGGAACAAGAGAGGATGGGAGGGTGTAAGGAGGTGGCCCCAGGAGATCTCACTCTGCCTCTTTCTCTCCCTGGGAAGCTGTCATGAGCAGTTTCTCATCACCAACCAGCTGAGGTATGAGGCTGTCTGTCTCACCCCCTCGGAATATACCTGCAGACTATAAGACGGCTCAGCTCAGTTTAGAACTGGCTTCTTGACAACAGGTATCCTGTCATTCACTGCTGCCATCAGGCCCCTTTTATTAAATGCCCCCCTACATCCTACAGGTCCAGCTTTCCTTTGGGCAGAAAGTCCCTTGGAGACAAGCACAGAAACCCAGCTCAAACAGGAGTAAGCAAAAAAGGGCGTTTACTGTCCCATAGAAACTGTGAGCGATCAAAGGCAGTGATTTTTTTTTTTTAATGGAGATACTGGGGATTAAACCCAGGACCTCATGCACACGAAGCATATGCTCTACCACTGAGCTATTCCGACTCCCAAAGGCAGGGATTCTTAACGGAAGTAATTTTGGACACTTGGCAATGTCTGGAGACATTTTTGGTTGTCATTGGAGAGGGAGCAGGCCGTGTGCTACTGGCATCCAGCTGTTAAACATCCTACAATTTACAGGACAGCCCCTCACAACAAAGAATTATCCAATTCTAACTGACAACTGTTCTGAGGTGGAGAAAATCTGCTTGAGGGGCAAAGGCTTCAGGCATGGCTGAGTCAAGGAGCTCAAAGCATGTCTACAAGGCTCCATTTCTCTCCAGTCTGGGGCTGGTTTCCTGGACATTGACCTCACACACATGCAGGATCTCTCTGCTCTGTGGCCTGGTTCATATTCCCACGGAAACCAATCCTGCGAAAAGCGAGGTGTTCTCTCCAGTAAATCAAGTCCCACATTGAGTTTCATTTGCCATCCAGGAGTCACTTAGACCTAGGGAGCAGGGCTGGAGAGGGAACCGAATGTCAAGGCCTAGGTCGTGAGGCCAAATCTGGAGCTAGAGGCTAGAGGAGTCAATTCTCCCACATGGGTGGGAGGTGGGGGGGTGGGTACTGTTTGCCCAAAATAAAATCAGCAGGGTGCTACCAGAAGGACAAAAGTGACGGACACCCAGCACTACCTGTTTGTGTGTGAAAGGGGTAGGAGGAGAACCAGCTTACAGGGTTAAACACACACTATGGAGAAAGAAAAAGATGAAGTATGAGACAAGGAAAGAATGCAAATACGAATTCTTCATGCTTCCCAGAAAGTACGGACAACTGAGGATTTTTAGGCATCTTTTTTCCTTTTTTTCTTTAATTTGATCAGGAAAAGGATTATAAATATGTGTGCCATGTGAATACCTTCCACACATTTCCATGAACCGGTACAGGAGAAAATATTTTTTGCAACGTGTAACACATTATTCAAACAGAAGGGAATGTGGAAATATTACCCAAAGCGCTGGAACCAGAAAACACGCATTTCCCTCGGGGTCCTGTTTCCATAGAGAGATCAGGTTTTATTTACCTGCTTTGGAAGATTAAAGTATGATGCCTGGATTCCTTAACAATGAGGAAGAATGCATGTCTTGAGGTAATGAGGATATGTCAGCCGCCCCATTTGATTCAAAACTCTGTGATTCTTCAATCTGCTTAGGGGCCTGGTTAATATATTTTAATGTACCCACAATATCCACTGATAAACAGAGGAGTCATAGCCTTTAGAGCCAACTTGCTGAAGCTGATGGAGATTTAAGGGAGAAAGTGAGGGCTCTTTATGAGCTGGAATATTGGGAAGACTTAAGAAAAAGAAAAAAGAAAACTCACTGTCATTGCAGTAATAATGACAACTCTATTACCTTCTCTTTCTCTTTGTAAAGTATTTCTGGATCCCCATCTCCTACCACTCTCCCTACTTCTGATGCCTCACACACACTGGCCTCATTTCTGGTCCCTCAATTGTCCCAGCCTGTTCCCTCCTCTGGGCCTTTACACTTGCTGTTCCCTCTGCCTGGCACACTGTTCCCTCAGATCTCTCATGGCAGCCCCTTCTCAAGACTGCTCAGCCCACATGTCACCTCCTCAGAGAGGCCCTTCCAGGCCCCCTAAAATAAAGCAGTAGCCACACCCCAAGATACTCCTTATCCTATCCCCAATCTGTTTCCATTCCTGCATTTTTCACATTCTGAAAATTATCTGTGTATTTATCTGTTTACCTGCATAATGTCTGTCCTCATTGACGGGAACTTCATGAGAACAGGTGGCTCGCGTCTATCTTGGTCACTGCTGTATCTGAATAACCAGCACAGCAGCTTGTGGATAAAGATGCTCCCTCCATATTTGTTAAATGAGTGAACATATCATAAGTAGACAGTTCTGTTGGTAGCGTTCACGCGGGGATGTGTTGCTTTGTATTCGCTTGGTTCCATCTTTCTTAGACAGTGTGGACCTGAGCGGGAAGAGCTGGTGCCCAGACTCTGTGAAGAACCTTCACATGCTCCGGTTGGACAGAAAAATACATAAACATCTCTTCTTTACCCATTACCCTGTAACTTTAAGGACAAATCACTATACCTCACATGGGCCCAGGAATTTTGAAATACATTTTTAAAACAAATTGTTTGGCCAAGGGCATTTCCTGGGGAGGGACTCAACTGTGAGTCTCAGCAGCGGATTCTCTAGCTGCAAGGAATGCTTGTCTGATCTCGAAGGAGAAGCCGGGCCGAGGAGGGGTAGGGGGAACATATCACAGCCTCTGGTCCAGGCCACCCAGCTCTCTCAGCTGGGCTATTGCAAAAGTGTCCCAACAGGCAGGCCTCCCTTCTTTCTCTCTTCCACTGTCTTCCACACAGCAGCCAGAGGAAGCTTGTGAAAACTTGAGTCAGATCCTGTCCCTCCTCTGCCCAGAACCCTCCATGGCTCCCACCTACCAAGTCTTTACAACAGCCACGAGGGCCTGCCCCCATGGCCTTTCTGACCTCACAGCCCTCTGCTCTGCCCCTCCTCACTCAGCCCAGCTGCACTGGCCTCCCCGAATTTGCAGGAAGGTGCTAGGCACACGCCTGCCGCAGGCTTCCTGCTGGCTGTTCTCTGTCTGGGGGACTCTGGTCTGAGGTCACCAGGGCCACCCCCTCAGCTCTTTCAAGTCTTTGCTCTAACAGTTGCTTCTCACTGAGGCCTTCCCTCAAGACCCATCTAAAATCACCAACCTCCCTCTGCAGTCAGCTGAATAATGCTACACCCTCAACCCTATATGTCCATGTCCCCTGTGAATTTCTACCCGACATGGCAGAAGGGACTTTGGAGATGTGATTAAATGAAGAATCTTGAGGTGGGAAGAGCACTCTGATTATCTGGGTCCTTATAAGGTCCTCACAAGAGAGGAGCAAGAGGCTCAGAGTCGGAGAAAATTTAATGGCAAAAGCAGGGATTGGAGTGATGTGATTTGAAGAAAGAGGAAGGGCCACCGGCCAAGGAATGCAGGCAGGCAAGGAAGACGAGAAGCAGGAAAGGCAGGGAAGTGGATTCTCCCCTAGAGCCTCCAGAAGGACCCCGCCCCGCTGACACCATGGCTTTAGTCCAGTAAGACTGATGGCAGACTTCCGGCATCCAGAAGGGTCAGAGTATAAATCTGCATTGTTTAATTCCCCCACATGTGCGGTAATTTGTTACAGCAGCCCTAGAAATTAACGCACGCTCCCACGTACCTGAAGTCCCTCATTTCCCCCCTGTGTGTCTTACCAGCTGACACACATGTCTTCAAGATTTGTCCCTCTCCACTATTTGAACGTGTTCCTTATAGAATCACAGCTCTGACTGCCAGTGTTCAGCCTGTCCCCATGGTACAAAGCTGAAGCACCAAGAGTCTAAGTTCAGTCTGCACGGGGTTCAGGTCCCAGCCTGCCACAGACCAGCAGGGTGACCTCGGGGAAGTCGCTTGAGTTCTCAGTGACTCCATTTCATTGTCTAAACTGGTGACCATGACAGCAGCCTCCCTCCTGGAGCCCCAGTGGAATTTAATGAGTTGGGTACCTGGAAGGCTTCCCACGGCAGTGGCCTGTAGGGTGCTCCCTGGGTAGACTTGTGATTATTATCGCGACCCATTCACCACATCGTGGCCGAGCCAAGTTCAGGCTGCAGTTGTGAATGAGGCAGGCATGGTCCCTATCTTCATGGAGCTGATGGTTTATTGGGGTGACAGATGACAACTATAGGTAGTCATCGGTACCACTGAAACCGTGGGTATTCTTGAGTTCAATCCATTACATCTGTTACCTGCCTTCACTAATCAAAGTCGGTTTAATTGTTGCTACAAAAAACCTGCCTGTGCTCCCAGATTCACGTGGCCTAAACAATCAGATGCTTGCCTGGGGTGTTTTCCAGGAACTTGCGGTCAGCTGCATCTAGTTGGAGCTGAGCTGGCTAAGACTGGATAGAACCACCTACCTTCCAAATGGGCATGTGCCAGGGTGCCCAGGCGAACTTTTGATGTCAGAGGGCCGAAAACTCCACCCTCAGATCGTGCTCAGCGCCTCCGTTGTAACACGTGTCCCGCATAGAGGCTGTAGCTCCTCCTACACAGAAGAATGATGACCATGCCTTTCTCCAATCACCTTTCCCCGTGCCCCACACACCACCCCCCCCCCCCACAGTCAGACCGCCCAGCTTCTTTATCCCATAAATACCCTGAGACCCTGGCCTTCCCTGGGGGAAAAGCTGAAGTTTGTTCTCTTACTTCCATGCTTGGCTGCTTTGTAGCTAAACCTTTTCTTTCCCACAAACCTTGGCGTCTCAGCATTTTGGCTTGCTCTGTGCCGGGCAAATGAAGCTGGTTTGATAACACTCTGAAGAAGATAAAATAGGGTGGTGTGATGCACAGTAAGGAGGGGACGGAAGCCTCTGCAGAGGAGGTGGTCTTAGAAGGTCTCATGGAGGAGACGTCTTTTCAGCTGAGACCTGAAAGATGAATAGGAGCTGGACGTGCCAAAAACCAGGGAAGGGGCATCTCAAGGGGAGCTGGGAGCAAATGCAAAAGCCCCGAGTGGGGAAGGGGCCTGAGTGTCCCCAGAGGAGAAAGCTTACAGAGGCAGGGAGAGACCAGGGTAAAGAACTTCAGCATATATGCGAGGGAAGCCATGGAAGGGACTTGAGCAGTGGAGAACCAGGATGTGATTTTTCTCTCTTCCAAGATCCCTCTGGCTGCTGAGTGCGGCCAGAGTAGAAGGGGAGGAACCAGTGATGCGGCCAAGAAGCAAGGGGGATGGAGCAAAGTGGACCCATGTCGGGTACCTTCTGGAGGCAGATCCATAGAGAAAGCCGAGCTAACTGGACTGGGTGTGGGGAAAGCGGGGATGGAGGGGGGCTAAGGAAGCAGGCCTGAGCCTCTGGGTGTGAGATGCTTGAGTGAGTGAAGACACCTGGGGAGGAATAGGTGGACCCGCTCTTGAAAGGGCAGCAGAATCAGTTTTTCATTCCCCGATTCCTAGGAAAATGCTCGCAGGAAGCCCCGAGCCCCAGCGTGTGTGCGCAGGGAGGCGGGAGGTACTCCTTGTAGTTGGGCAGTGACTAGGAAGACACGCTGGGGTGTGATGGCAGCAGATTTACCCCAAAGGAGCGTGGCTCCTCCTCCCCACGGTACTTGGAGCCCCAAGCGCATTCCATCCACGGAGGCCCAGGGAGCTTGACTTGGTCAGGACTTGCTGCTCCTACAGCCGGACCTGGCTGCCCAGGGCCCGGCTCTTCTCCAGCGTGTGCCCCACCCCCACCCCAGTTATCCCAGGAGGACCAGCCTCCTCAGGTGTAAAGCTTACGGACTGATAATTGGGAAAGAAGAAAAGCTTGCAGAGGACAAGACAGATGCTCCATCTCCTCTTTATTTCTAATCTCAGTCGGTCTTGCTCAGAGTGTTTCAATAGGGAACATTATTGGCACTTAGTACAGGGTGATTCATTGTAAGGGATGGTCCCAGGCGTTGAAAGACATTTATCTTTACCTCGAGCACTAAAAGGACTGAAAACACCCTACTCATCTCCAGTCGCTGGGTTGGGTTGGCATGCAAATTAACTCGTAAAACACCTTAGAACCTCGGGGAAGGGGAACGGTGGGGGTGGGGCGGCTCCACCTTTGCCTCGGGGAGGCTCTTGCCAAGCACCAAACCAGTTAGTTCTGAGCTCAGGCGCCTGCACTTACTCCATTACTGACCGGCTGTATCTCCGAAGAACATGGACGATACTTACTTTCTTAACACTCAACCCTGCAGAAACAGGCAGTTAGGACAAAACGTGAGAATAGAGAAAGGGACCGACCGGGCATCGAGCCGTCCCGGCAGTGGGCACTGACAGAGCACTCCTGCAGGAACAGTGCTCGGTGCCGGGGTCCGAGGAAGAATAAAGACAAGTCTTCATGGGCACAAGCTCCCGACAGTCCCTCCGGGGAGAAAAGCTTCCTGCTGTGACTGCAACGCTTTCCTTTAATCCCCTTGACAGTCAGCTCTTAAGGACTTCAGGACATGACAGGAAAGCAAACCTTCCAGGTTTGGGGAGAAGCTGGACAAAGATGGTGGAATAGAAGGACCGGGAGCTCACCTCCCACAAATCTTCCAGGTTTTTATTCCACCGCAGCCCAGGGCCCAGCATCACTCCTCAGACTAAAAGAGCCAAATAAATAAAGAAGTAAAAAGTCAGGATTTCTTCCAGAAGGGAAAAGCCGTGTGAAATGGGGTAGATTAAACACCGTCCTGCCTGGGGGTGCTGAGCCATGACCCCCACCCCCACCCCGTGTATGTTGCCTTCCCCCTCGTGCAGGGTGCCTAAGGACTGATAATGTTACCCCCTGTGACCCCGCCCTGTTACCTAACCATCAACCAATCAGAATTGCGGATGAGCTGATCACATACCTTGGACTCTCTTCCCTCACCTGGCCTTTAAAAATGCTTTCTTGAAACCCATCAGGGAGTTGGGGCGCTTTGTCTGGTGCCCGGCCATAACACTGCACTTTCCTTCACCACAACCCAGTGTCTGTAGACTGGCTTTAGTGCACATGGGCGAGTGGACCCAAGTCTGGTTTAGAAACAGTGGCAGGGGTGGGTCGACTTGGATGGAGACTCAGAGAATGAGGAGGGGACATTTGAGTCCAGAAGAAGAAGTTGCAGATCATGGGGAGGGGTCAAGGACCGGGCTGTCGGCAGAGACAACAGTGAAGTGCCGTCTGAGGCATGGCCAATCCACCCTTCCCAGAGGGCCCTGCAGGACCCACGGAGAAATGGCATCTCCCTGCCCCTGCACAAAAGTCCCTGCAACTGCAGCCTAGGGGTTGTGAAGAGCCCCTGCACTGAGTGATGGACAGCATAGACTCTGGTGTCAGGCTGCCTGGGTTCAGATCCCAGCTCGGCCACTTAGTAGCTGGGTGAGAGCTAGAGCCAATTAATTAACCTCTCTGTGCCTGATTCTTTGTCTAGAGATAATAAGAGCATCGACCTCCCGGGGCTGCTGTGAGGATGAGATGGGTTCCTGCACTTAGCACAGTGCTCGACCTGAAGTGTGTGTTGTCCATCATTACTGTTTGGGTGGAAAAGTCTAGCATGTTGCATGGGATTCCAAAAAAGCAATGTGAATAGACCAGGATGTCCAACTTGATATGCAAAGGGTGTACTTGAAAGACAAGCACAGTTGGACCCAGAATGTCTATTTTCCTAGAGCCTGTGCCTACAATTTTATGTAGACCAGGAATTTAACGGCAGCCTGGCAATTCTTCAAGAATTCATTACCCCTGCTGCTTGCCCCTCCCTTGTTCTCCCAATTTAACCTGCCAAACTCCCCACCCACCCCTAGGGGGCCGTGAAACTGCTGATTATACATGTACAGAAGTGGGATGTCCCCGGGGCTCTGACAGTGAAACACAGGGAGACTAAGCAGGATCAGGGCAGAAGCTCTGAGACAGGGGATCGTGGGGACACTGGGAGAGGAGGGGGGAGAAGAAAATTCAGTGCCTCCGCCACCGCCCCTGCTCTGCCCAGACCCTAGGCAGTGCCAGGTTGCAGGGTGCGCTTTCTGCGGGAGGCGGACACCAGCCCTGGGACAAGCCTGGGCTGGACAGACGCCAAGAGCCAGAAGCAGAGAGAGAACAAGCACAGGGGCGGGGAGCGGGGAGAGGGCTGAGCAGGCAACGCCGACAGGCCCAGGTGGAGCTGCGAGCATCCATCTTTGCAGTGACCAAAGGGAGACAAAGTGACAGAGACCAGCAGGTTCCTGGGTGGTGGGTCCCCTCCCAGGAGGTCTCCATGGACGGTGGGTCTGCGGAAACAGAACACACCTGGGCCGCCTCCATCTGGCCACCTCGGGCTTGCTGGTCTCTGCCATCTGCAGGTGTGGCCGCCCTGGGACCCCACGTCTGAGCCTCTGACACGGGGACTCCCTCTGCTCCCTCGCTCTGTCTTTTGGGACTTGGATAAGCTCCAACATCTCCACCCACCCTTCTGGCCCCCGGTGCCCATGACCTGCCCCCTGTTATCTGACCTCCCTGAGTGTGTCCTGCACACCTGACCCCACTTGGTGTCCACGTGCAGCCTCAGACAGGCACCACTTGGGATGGGGAGGACCTGGGACACTGCCTGTGGCCCCTTCTGACAGTAGGAAATGGTGCTTGAACCACGCCCATCATGCCTGACGCCGAGGCTCCTGGAGATGCAGGAGGAGGAGGGCTTGGTGCCCTGTCCTCGTGGCCCGAACCATCTCCCGTCAGGGAGGAGAAGCCGCAGAGAAGGGGCCCGGCCGATCCGGGGGCCACAGTTTCCGAAACATCTCCCCGCCGCAGACGAGCACCCTGCCTCGGATGTGCCCGGGCGCCTGGAACCAGCAGATAATAGCTGCCCCTGAACTTGGGGAGTCCTGCCCGGATTTCAGCCTGAAGAAGTAATTTGCAAGAAACAATTTGCCCAGTTGAGCGCCTGCCAGGAATCCAGGCTCACTGGCGTTTTCTCTTGGCGACTGTCCTCCACTCAGGAGCCAGACTGGGGCTGGGGGCTCCTCCGGGGCCTCGGCGGGCCCTGGCGGTCTGCGGGGAGCGACGGAGGGCACCGCCGCGCTCACGGACGTTTGTGCGGCCCCGCGGGAGGCCATAGCTGAGCATGTCCCCTCCTAATTAAAGGACAGCGGCCAGTTGTTCCCCATCAGAGCTGACAAAGAGGACTGCTTTGGTCCCAGGGAGCTTACGGGAACGCGTCAGATGCCAAACTCTGACGCCTGCCACCTGGCATTGTTCAAGTGACCTTTTAAGGAGAGACGGCCATTGTGACAAAGATGGTTATTGTGGGGCTGCCACTCGGCCTCTGGAGGGGTCGCTCTGCCCACGTGGGGACAGGAGGACAGTGTCCTGAACCTGACCCTGCCCTGGCCCGGCTGAGGGGAGGCTACGTGGGGGTGGGGCTGCAGATGCAAATGCCCACAGGCTGGGGGTCAGGGGGCCCCTGCAGGGGCTGGGGGAGGAGCCTTGGCCCACAGGGTGAGTGAGCCCTGACTCCAGTGGAGGGAGACCCCATGGAAATGCAGGCCCAACACTGCCCAACCTTCTGGCAGCCGGCAACCCCGGGAAAACAGAGGTCACGGTCCACTCCAGGACTGCAAGCTACGTCAGGACAGCGGCGTGTCCCGTCCCATGCCTGTGACCCTGAGTCCTCCCCCGCTGCCGAGAGCCCTCCCTGGGCCCTCAGGTGGATGGAGCAGGCGCCCCCTCTGAACAGCATTAGGTGGGTGGGCAGTCACCTCAAATATGACTGACCTGCTGAGGGGGTCTAGGCTCTTGGGGGATGCTCACAACATTCCAGAATGATCGTTTCTCCCCAGGGGTCAGAGGTCACACTGTGGACTGAAACCAGCCAGCAGATGTGGCTAGTGTGTCCCTCCCGGTGTTCGTTGAAAAATGTGAATCTAATGTCAACACGAGAAAGACCTGAGATTTTACTTAAGGTCTCAGGAGACGGGGCCACCCTGGGCCCGAATCCTCTCCTGGTAGCAACTGATGCAGCAAAGGCCAGCTGCCCCTCTGGACAGGCTCGTGCTCTGCGGTTTGCCACAGTCTCCACCCCTCCCCATCATCTCCCAACACAAAGGCCCAGGACCTGCCACTTAAACTCCTGTGCTGTGTTGTCCATAGGCCACTTGCTGGCCATGTGTCCTGGGCAACCTCCTCTCCCTCCCTGAGTGTTTCCCACCGGGTGGGGGGATTGGCTAAGCCATTAGCCAGAACCTGCTTAGTGTCTGCAGGTGGTCATCCCTCAGGAAATGCTGCCTGGTGGCTGGTTCACTCCTTTTGTTACTTGCCAGGCCCGTGTGGATGTTGAGATTTAAGAGCCTGTTGTAGGTGGAGGAACCAGATTTGGCCATTTCTCCCCAGCTTTCTTCATCTCTACCTCTTTCTCCAAAGCCTCGCTTCCCACCATGTCCCACACCCAGAGGACAAGGGACAAAGAGCCCGGAGTCCTGCCACGTGGAGTCCTGGGCTACCCGGGGTCCTGGCCCCGCCGGCACTGCAGACCCTGTGAGGGACGTGTTGGGATTTTCCCCCACATCCCACACCTGGATGTTAATCCCTCTTTCTACCGGCACTTTCAGGACTGCATCAGAGATGGAATCAGATTTGCACATGTCTTCTTTCTTCTTACACATTTCATCCATGACACACTTCAGAATTCACCAGATGCAATACATCTTTGGGATTAATACAGCATGTTAAGTGCCTTGAAAACAATCAACAGCTTAATCCAGTTACTACTGGTCATATTTTTAATGCTATTTTGCCCCCAGCCCCTCATCTTAACTGTGTACCAGTCTCAACACACACACACACACGCACGCACGCACGCAGCAGCAGCAGCCAATTTTGTGCCTCGCTGCCTCACCTAACAGTGGGAGTCCTGAATAGCGAACAGCTGATCTGCATGAATTAACGTGAAGATCCTGTAAGTCCTGGAGCTTTTAAATTTGCAAACAGGTATCTGCTGGGTTGCCATGGAGAGCGGTGGACTGATGCCCGGGCTCACCCTGCGGACTCGGGGCCTCCTCTGATCAGCAAGGTCACGCGGGCTCCGCGAGGAGGCAGAGGCCTGGCCTGGCATTTTAACGATGCCTGACTTGCTGAGCCTGAGTGTGTGGGGCTGAGAGAGGGCAGGTATCTATGAGTGTGTGTGTCTGTGAGTCTGCACGCACGTGTGTCCAGGCCCCACATGTATGCGATGAAAACTGAATGGCCCCAAAGATCTGCTGAACACCTTTCATGTCCTAACAGGGACCAAAAGTCCCCAGGGGTCACTGGCTGGGCGGCTACTGACTCAGCGCTGAGGAAGCTGCTCCTCCAGCCCCGGGAACACCCGGCTCGCTCCCTCTCTCTCACGTGCACCCACCGCCCCCCACCCCCCGGTTCCCCTTCCTCTTCCCTCTCCACCACCCTCCTTGCCTCCCCGCCCCCATCTCATTTTCTCACCGCAGCATCTTTGTCCTGCAGTCCCCTCCCCCCACCCACTATGGGCTCTGGGATGAGAACCACATCCCCGCCGCCTGCCACGTAGAACCCTAGACACTGGTTTGGACCCATTGTCTTGTCTTTTGAATCCGCCCCAACTCAGGGGAAATACATGAGCAGATACACACACACGCACACGTGAACACACACACACGTGCATCATAGGCACAGAATGTGAACACAGACCAGAAGCAAGCCCTCCACCTGTGTCTCAGTTTAGGTTTCCCCAGAATCCGACCCTGAGGCAAGGTTTCAAGTCCAAGGAATCTGTTTAGGAGGTGATCACAAACATTGCCAGTCGGGGTGCGGGGCAGGGAGACTGGGAGGGATGGTGGCAGTGAGCCTTCTGCCTGTTTCTCTGGGAACCAGACTAGGGGTTGTCTGCACGCCCGTGGAGCCTGGTCCCAAGCAGTGGTTGGAAGATGGGCCTGAGGTTCCTGGAAAGGGGCACGTGCCCACCTCCAGCAAGTCACCTCCACCAGGGAGCCCACAGCACAAGCAGGCACCGCAGGGTCATCGGATCCAAGGGCCAAGAGAGCTGGGTGTGGCCCCAGCTCCATCAGACCTGGGCCCCGGGGCATTCATCTCCCAGCACATCTGGCCTCTGGAGCTCCCTCAGAGCCCAGCCTGGCAGCTGGGACCCTCATGGACGACGCAGCGGGGATCCAGGCAGGGGGCATCATGTAGCGGGGGGGGCCCAGGAGAATCGAGGATGCTCACAAAAAGAAGCTCACCGCTCCTAGCTATTCTGGGGACCTCACCCCTGAGCTGCAGACATCCCCCTACCCCAGGCTCCTGCACCCTCAAGACAGGGGACCTGGGTGCCCCATCCTTGCACCGGCACTAGGCTCACACTGGGGACCATCAGGGAACGGGCTCCTGTCCTGGGGGTGACGAAGCTCCAGGGGGACAGACAGACAAGAAACAAGAGCTGAAAGATGACGGTAACATCTGACCCGAGGGGTGCTGTGAGGAGGGGAACGCAGGGACGTGGCTTCAGAGTGGGGACAATGGGATGGAGTCACCTCCCGGGTTCAAATCCAGCTCTGCCACTTCCTGCTGTGTGACCTCGAGTAGGTTGCTTAAGCTCTCTGTGCCTTCGTTTCCTCATCTGAAGTGCATACTGGTGTCAGGGCAGAGGATAAGTCTCTGCTCCCCCACTAACAGACATTTAGGCTTTTTTATATTTCTCTCCTCTTATGAAAATTCTTAGAGATCCATCTTTGCATCTATCTTTGGGGCCTAAAGTTAGGTACCTTTATTTGCAGTTGCCACTTGGTGCCAACTGCCCTCTGGAAAGTTTGTACCTGTGAACTCACCCAAGAGATGTGGTTTCATTTAATGGAAAGTTTTCGCCCTACATTTCCTTTCACTAGGCTTACACATCTCTTCAAAATTCTTATTTCCTAGATCATGATCTTAGAATTTAATACATGTTCTTCTTTCGGGTTCTTACTCATATAAGATTTATTAGACTGTGAGAGAGCCCAGCCAGAGCCTTAGGGAAAGAGGTGTTCCTTTCAGAGCTGCAGATAATAAAAATTACTAATCCACAGAGATTTGGAAACTGAAGTGATCAGGGATGAGTAGGAAGAATTATTCCCGTTAAGAGCATTGTTGGAATTTTCACTCTGCTCCTGGCATGTAGTGTTTAGAACAGCAGATCATGCCTGAGGTGGGCACCCAGTAATCCTTTCTGAATGGAAGGAGTTGTGGCAAGTGTGTTCCAGGCAGCAGTAAAGGCGCATGCAAAGGCCGTGAGGCAGGAACATGCTTGGCTCCTTTGGAGAAATGAAACCAGTGTGGACAAACCTCTCCAGGTTTGCCCATAACCCTGCAAGTCCCATGTCCAAAGAAATGCTTCAGTCTTAAGCAAACCAGGACAGTTGGTCACCCTAGGCTGGGGCAAAGAGTGAGCCAGGGTGGGCAGAGTTGGCTGTTTCCCAATGTTCGCTGTCCCCTCCCAGTAGTAGCCTTTTCTCTGGGCACACGGCCAGCCAGAGTGAGGACTGCACTTTCCAGCCTCCCTTGCAGTCAGAGGTGGTCATGTGACAGGGCTGTGGACAGCGGGGAATGGATGTGTGTGCTCAGCTGCTGGGTCCCACCCTTAAAGGAAAAAGAAGGTTTGTGCCCATCTGTCCCCTCTCCCCCCCTTGGATGTGACGGACCTTGTGGGAGAAGCCACACCCTAAGGGTGACAGAACAGTAAGCTGGACGGAGCCTGAGACCCTGAAAACTACAAAGAATCACCTTACAGGCTTGGATTTTATGCAAAAAAAAAGAACCTGTCTTATTGAGGGCGCTGTGATTCGGGGTCCCTGTCATGCTCGCTGAGACTGTAACCTACTTGGTAGACAGGGGAGGTCCGAGAGGCAGGCAGGGGCCAGGAGCCCAAGGTGAGGGAGGAAACATGAGGAAAGAGTCACAGGCCCACCTGCTCCAGGTGGGAGTCTCGGCGGGCGCCCCTCCCCGCTGTGGAGTGACAGGAGTTTCCCCACTGTCCCTTTAGAACTTGGCAAGACGCACAGCCTGGTCCCAGGTGCTTACCTCCTGAGATGTCCGTTGAAACTAGTTAAGCACACTTCCATTTTACCCACAGGGACACAGCGGCCCAGACAGGAAATGGCCCATCCTTGTCCTCAGGAAACAGCAGTTCTCATGAACATTCTCCTTGGTCAAGTGGTCATAATTTGCTTCTATATCTACTGAGAATCAGACCAGTCATTCATTCATTCATTCATTCATTCACACATCCATTTGTCAAGTGCTTTTTGTAAAGCAAGATGGTCCCATGAGCCTCCTGATGGAGGAAAAGTCCTTCCTAATCGATGCCTTCTACACCCAGCGAGAGAGTTCCAACCCGAAGGTGCAGGGAACAAGGTGACAAGAGTGAACATACCATCGGGCCATTCACTAGCCTGCTGCCCTCCCCACTTACCAGACCCCCACCCCGCATTGCTGCCTCCATGGTTTCTAACTTCACAGCCGCTGCCCTCTCCAGCCTCAGGCCTTGCCTTTTTCCTCCCAGTGGCCAGAGGGGCTCCTCTGACCCAGGACCCAGGACCCAGGACCCAGGACCCAGGACCCAGGACCAAGTCATGGTGCAGCCTGCGCCCAGCCCCCACTCAGCCCAGAATGACCCTGAAACCCTTCCCCCCACAACCTCTCCAACCTCCCTAGCCACCCCCTCCTTCCACCCTCGGCCCGTCCAACCTCCCTGCCCGCTGCCCTCAAACGGCCCAGCACACACTGGCCTCTGCGCCTCAGCACCTCTGTTCCCTCTGCCTGGAAACCCCTTCTCCCTGATTATTCCCAGGCTTGCCCTGCACCTCCCGCCCATGCTCAAGGTCAGCAGGTCAGAGCAGTCGCCCAAGCACTTTTATATCATAGCTTGTCCATCCCTCTCCAGCCCCTTGTCCTCCCTTAGTGGCCTCGCAGTTATCACCAACCCCTAACTGGCATTGTAGCAAACATTCATTTTGTTTATTAGTTTATTGTCTCTCCTCCAGGAGAATGGAGGTTCCACGAGGCCAGAACTTCATCTGTCTTGTTCCTGGCTGTGTTCCCAGTGCCTAGAACAGAGCCTGCTCAGTAAACACTGTGCACATCGGGTGAATGGACCACACGAGCCCGCATCAGGTGTGACAGACTGGCCAGCTGCTCGCCAGCCCCGTTTCTCCTTCCTGGGCACACAGGACAATGACACTTCTCAGTCTCCTCACCGTGAATCTGAAGACATGTGCCTGAGTTCTGACCAAGAGAGAACAAAGGTGCAAGGGATGTAAAACAATGCCAGGCTGGGCCATAAAACCCTCTGTACGAACCACTGGTCTCCCGTCCCCTTACACAGTGAACTTGAACTTGCAAGTTGAATCTGGAAACGATTGAAGGAGCCCAACTCCCCAAGCCACCACTAGGAGGAGGTCTTGCCAGGACAGGGGCTCCACCAAGTCAGACTGAGACAGGAGCAGAAAGGACCCCTGCGTCTAAACCTCTGAGATTTGGAGGTTATTGTCGTGGCAGCTGCTGAAACTCATCCTGACTAACACACGGTCGCCGTCTCACCGAGAAAGGCTGTGTGAGTTTGGGGAGGTGTGACCAGGAGAGCCCTTGGGACAGTTTCTCTCCGTGCCCCAGAGCCACCCGGGAAGGCCCACTATCTGACATCAGCCCGACACCTGCACCCCTGCCGTGGCCGGAGCAGG
The DNA here is from genome assembly GCF_048564905.1 of Vicugna pacos. Lineage (NCBI taxonomy): Eukaryota > Metazoa > Chordata > Mammalia > Artiodactyla > Camelidae > Vicugna > Vicugna pacos. The sequence continues at coordinate 35,511,932 of NC_133005.1, read as the reverse complement.
TGCCAGGCACCGTGAACAATGAATCTGAAAACAGACCTTAACCCTACTGTCCCGGAGCTTACCGGCCAGAGCATGGAACTCTCCAGAACCTCGTCTCCACACACACACAGCTCTGTTGGGGGGAGCAGGCAGAGGGGCTGGGGGTCACTTGACCCTCCCCCTCCCCCAGGAGCAGCTTACCTAAAGCGCTTGTAGCTCACACAGGGCTGATGGTTCCATCTTCCAAGACACCCCGAGGCCTCTTTGGCTGCTTGGTAATCAGACCAGGTACCTGTAAGGAGACGTGACTCTTATTTTCACTTAACTGAAAAACCCACATCATCAAAGAGAGCATAGATGCTCAGTGGCCCTTTCTTCCCTCGCCAGTGACCATTAACCTTTAAAAAGATGCCTTATGAGCCATTTGCCAAGCCTCGTTCTCTGTGCCAGGTGTAATGAGGCTCATAAATGGGTCAGACTTGGGAGGGGGTGAACGTGAGAAATGCCACAGAGAAGAGGCCTGGGCAGAGCAGGCCCCTGGGCCATCCGGCCACACGGGGGCCTGGAGGGGATACGTCAGCAGTCCCGTCTTGTTCACGAAGCAGGTTGGACTGAGCCAACAGTGACCGGTGCCGGTCAGCCCAGAATGTCCTTTTGGACTGTTGGGCTCTCTCTACTCTGCAGATCTCTAGTGAATGTGTCTGTGGCATCTCTGGCTTTGCTGTGCAGTCTCTTATTCCACGGGGAGCACTCTTATGGAGTCCCTAGCTTGGGAGTCATGAAAAATCTTGAGTAGAAAACTTACCTAGATGCTGGAGTTTTTCCTGGATGCTGGAACCAGCATGAACCTCCCTCAAGCAGAGGCTGGTACATCCGAGAGGGGTTCCCCAGAGGCATTTCAGTCTCTCTCTCCATGACCGTGTTGGCATGACAACCTCATCTCACACTTGGACGGACACAGCCACCCTGGGGCATCCATTTCACCCACAAGAGATGGGCTGTGAGGATGGGGGTTGAGTGGGGGGTGGGCTGGAGTTAGGTCAACGTGGGTTTGGATCGTAACGGTGCCACGTAATACCCACATCACCTTAAACACAGGACTTAGACCTTCTATGCCTCCACGTTCTCATTTGTAAGTAGAACCTACCAGGACCCGCCTCATTGAGGAAACAGAACAATGTTGTTTCTGAAACGCCAGTTTTGCAGTAAGAAAGGCCCGAATCCCAAGGAGGAGGTGTCTAAAGTTGGGCAACCCAGTTAACCCCTCTGGTTCTCAGTGGCCTGTCTAGAAATGGGGTAGAAATACCCATCTCACTGGAGTTTTAGGAGGATTAAGTGAGAAGCACCTAGCGGGGTTCCAGCTCACCACAAGAAGGCAGAAAATGCTCGCCCCTCCCAGGACCCCATGTGCCCGGCAGGGACTCTCTGCCTGGCCCCACCCTTCCCCGAGAGTTTTTAGGACCCTCAGAAAGTTCTGACAAACTAAGAGGCGCATTCTTCAGGTTGATCCTGGTGCATTAGAACCAGTGTTTCCCACATACAGTCACCAGGGTTAACATCCAGAATACATGAAGACTCCCCTGAAGAAAAGGAAAAGGACCAAAATTCCAACAGTTCGATAGGCAATAGGTGAAGGCTGAGCCAGCCCTTTGCTAAAGAGGAAATGTGAATGAATGGCCAGTTAAAAGCATGAAAAGATTGTCTAAAAATCTCACAACCCAATATCTTCAAGTGTCGGGGAGAATTCTCACCCACTGCTGGCGGGAGAGAAGTCATTGCAACCATTTGCAGAGAAATGCTCGGCTTTTTCTGGTTACTTTGCAGCTACGCACACATAATGGTCCAGGAATTCCACTCCTTGGTGTATAACCAAGGGCAGGGTCTCCATTCATGGGTCTTGAAAATACCAGCATTTTGAAGTGAAATAAAATAGATCACAGCACACTCACACATTGTAAGGGTAAAAATATGTTGTGAAATCTTAGTCAGACACCCATGTGAAGGGGGAGGTGTGTGTGTGGGTGGTGTGGATTATGATGCAAATTATATTTCTTATCTGGGATGAAATCCAAAAAATGAAAGCTACTGACTAGAAAAAAACGTGCACTTGTGGACAGGAGAAGTGTATAAATGTTCATAGCAACACTGTCCTTCATGACCCCAGATGCTCATCGGTGGGAGGATGGATACGTGTATCCTGTTACCATCATATAATGGAAAATAAACCACAGACTACTACATCAACACGGAGGGGTCACGGGAAGAGAACCGTGAGCAAAAATAGACATGTGGTAAATGTGCACAGCAAGTGTGAACACAGAAGCCTTTGCACAGTAGAATTCCTAATACCAAAGTTCTAAAACTAAGTGCTGTGGTCTCAGTCCATTCAAGCTGCTGAAACAAATATCGTAGACTGAGTGGCTTAAACAAAAATATTTATTCCTCACAGTTCTGGAAGCGGAAGAGACCAAAAATCAGGGCAGTGGCTGATTCAGTATCTGGTGAAACCGCACTTCCTTGTTCTTTTCACCGTGTCCTCCCATGGCACAAAGGGCCCTCCTATAAGGGCACTAATCCCGTTCATGAGGGCTCCACCCTCACAACCTAATCACCCCCGAGCCCCACCTGTAATACCGTCACATCAGGGGTTAGGGTTTCAATGTGTGAATTTCAAGGACACAGACATTCAGTCTATGTAACAGCCTTGTTATACTCATGTATGTGATGTACACATCTATGGCGAAGCTATGAAGAAAAACACAGGTATTGTAGAGACAAAATCAGGATCATCGTTTCCTTTGTGGGGGAAGGGAAGGGGCTGGGGTTCAAGAGTGGTTCCCAGGAGCATCAACATTCTACTTCTGCAACTTCTTTGTCTTCAGCGAGGGAGATGTCACATGTGTTCACTGCGTCAATATTCTTCACACTTCCCACATTTGCATAAATGTCCTTTCTTTCCTATTCAATATTTAGTACAACAATTACAAATCAAACATATGAAACAGCAGGAACATGGATGAACATCAGGCTGTTCTCCTGCTCAAGGGACCAGCCTCCACCCAAGGCACACTCATTTGTCAGGTATCAGGCCCCAGCTAATCACAGCAAAGGCGGACTAGCTGGGGCCCCGTGGGGTCCTGCCATGACACCCCACCACGCTGTGGATGGTGACTCTGCCATCAAGGCTCCTGAGCAATCATTGTGCACCTCAAGGTGGCAAGTGATGTGCTCAAGGCTACGTTTCCTCTTGAACAGCCGTTTTCAGGTCAGTCTCTGTCCTCCATTTCTTCTCCGTGAAATAACTTTCCAGAGCTTTGATTGGGTCTCTCTTTCCGCTTATTTTTTATTTTAATATCAGAGTGAAGAGATTATCATACTTATATATAATTCTGTCTCTGTCAGTCATGATAATCATGGCTTAATTCCTATTAATAGTACCATCTAGTTGGGGTTTTTTTTGTTGTTTTTTTAAAGATTTCCTATCTCCAGGGATATGAATCAGGATCTTTGGTTTCTGAATCAGGAGACAAAAACCAAATCTGAACCATTTAAGAGAAGAAAGAATGCATTGGTGGAGGAGGGTATAGCTCAGTGGTAGAGAGCATGCTTAGAATGCACAAGGTTCTGGGCTCAATCCCCAGTATCTCCATTAAAAAATGGATAGATAGATAAATAAAACAAACCTAATTACCTCCCCCTACCAAAAATTTTTTAATTAAAAAGAAAAAGAATGCACTGGCCACCATAACTAAGAAGTTCATAGGTTTATTTTCCTTGGGGTACAGCTACACCTAGATTCCTTGTGATTCTCTCTCTCTCAGCCTTGCCTTCCTCTGTGTTGGCTCCATTCTCAGGAAGCTTCCTCATATGAGGTGGCAAGATGGCACCAGCAGCTCTACCACAAAGTCCCTCAGTGACTCCAACAGAAAGGATAATCCTCGTTCTCAACAGTTTCAGCAAAGTCCCAGCTGTCTCTCCCCGCCTTCAGTCACATGCCCGTTGCTGGACCAATCACAGTGTCCAGGGGAATGAAACAGGGGACCACTTGACCCAAACATGAAGGCATGGTGGTTCCTGAGATGCTGCTCTCAGGAGACAAAAAGAAACAATTGATGACGTTTATACTGGTGAACAGAAAATTTTAAATCCTACCCCTCTTTGATGTTCAGAAATCAGAAGGTTGAAAACCCAAACCCAGGTGTGATTGTTTTGTGTCGACTTGGTTTGGCCATAGTGCCCATACATTGAACAAACATTATTCTGGATATTTCTGTGAGAAATGAGATGAGATTAACATTTAAATCAGCGGATTTCAAGTAAAGCAGATTGCCCTCAATAATGTGGGTGGGCCTCATCCAATCAGTTGAAGGCCTGAATAGAAGAAAGACTAACCTCCCCTGAGGAAGAGAGGATTCAGCAGTGGACAGCCTTTGAACTTGAACTACAGCATCCACTCTCCCTTGGATCTCCAGCCTACTGGCCCACCCTGCAGGTTTTGGACTTCCCAGGCTCCATAATTGTATGAGCCAATTTATTTTTAAAACATCTCTCTCTACACACATCCTCCTGGTTCTGCTCTCTGGCAACCCCTGACTAATCACCATGTATCAGGTTCCTACCATTCACGAGAGTGTCTTTTACAAGTCTTTTACTGTGATATTTTTTGAATAAATGTCATTCCAATGACACTCACCTCTGGGTTGAAACCAACTTGGTGACAGATTTTATCCATCTGCTGACATTTTCTACATGAAAAAGACCATTTTGACAGATTGAAGGTCCCTCCCCTGACCGTCCACCCAATTCACATTTCTTTTTCCTCGATGTTGATTTTACGCTCATTTTAGAGACCAAGATACAAAGAGAGCAAATACAAGACCAAGTTGGTGATGACTGAAAAATGGCTTTTAGATATTGAGACTCGTTTCTAGTGTTTGTGGCTACTATTAACTTCAAAGGAAGGAAGGAGAGGAGGTGGGGGAAGGAGGGAGGGTCCCTGACAGGGTTGGGGAAGAGGGATCGGGCTGGGGACTGGCTCCCAGAGTGGACACTGGTGCTCTGGCCCTTTCCCTCCCATGGGTAAGTCAGTTCTCCCTGGAGGATCTAATTCACCGATTCCCACCTTCTGCCCGTCTCCTCCTGCTGTCAGACCCAAGGACGCCCTGGCTCCCGCCCCTCCGAGGACCAGTGCTCTGCTCCCCCATTTCCTTCTGGTCATTCCTCTTGCCTTGGCCTCAGAATCCACTCTGGATTCTGTCTCCTGCAACCTCAGAACCTGACTGATGCAATCACCACCTTTACCAGGACGGGTTCCTGAATCTTCAGTCTCAGGAGGGTCTTCCTGGCACATCATGGGTGACAGAGCATCTCCAAGGAACCTTGGGACCTTGACGCCTTCAGAAGCATCAAGAGCTCCAGGGGGCGCCCGCATGGGAGACCACCGTGGAGACCGTGGGACAGGCTGGGCGGGGCCACTGTTCAGGACTTGGCGGTTGACTCAGGCCCTTGGCTTGTGTCCCCCTCTAGAATCTCCCACCAGCAGACCAGCCCGGGCTCTCGCGCTCACGCCCTGTGTCACCTGTTTTGACTCGAGGGCTGGCCAGGCTTTTTTCTCACTGCCCCCAAAAAGCAGGAGGATGTGGGAAGGGGAGGGGGCGATGATTTGCATGTAAACATGGGTGTGAACAAGGTCAGGAGCTTGAAGTCCTCGGGGGCTAAAACTGCTCCAGGAATAACAGTTCTTCTTAACATTTAATTAGACATTTATCAGCTGTGTGTCCCTGGGACCCCGTCCTCAGTGGGGATTGGATCCCGTCCCTCGCAGTGTCGCTCCACACATCAGCTGCATGAAATGATCGGACACACTCTGCTCCCCTCCCCTTCCAGCCTCAGTCACCTCGACCAGGTGCCCCCAGGGCCCAGCGGTGCGACTTCTGCTGGGGCCCAGCGCAGAGCCTGACGGGATTTGGGTGGCTGCAACAGGATGGGGATTTGACAGTGACCCGGGAACCAGGCCGCGCCGGGATGCCGTGGGGACTGAGTCCCTCGTGAACTAAATCATTTAACAGACGAAATGGGAAAAGTCCTGCTCGTTTTCCTTGTGACTGAGCCGTGAAATAGGCTCTGGGACCGGCCTCCAGGGCGAAGCGGTCGGTCGGCGGGGCCCGGCGCCCAGGGGGACTGACGAGGTGTCAGGAGGCGGGGCGCCAGCAGGACACGGTGCGCGGGGCCCGGTCACAATGCGCCGCAGATGCGCCTGCGTCCGCGGGCACCCCGACCTCAGGAGGGGAAGGGGGCGAGCCAGGGTTACCTGCACAGACCCACCAGCGCTGACTCCCTCGGCCTCCCATCAGGGAGCAGGTTTGGATTCCGGTACAGAGCAGCGCCCGTCGACACCCGGGGCCCCTGACGCAGTTCCTCTCCAAGTGAAGCGCTGGACACCCTCGTCACACGGGGCTGCGGGGGCACAGGTGCCTCTCAGTCAGCGGGGACTCGGCTTCCTCGCTGGCTGAAGGCGGGCTCCTCTCCGGCCCTGAGAAGGTGGAACCCAGGACGAGCTGGTCTCGGCAGCGAACTCCCTGCAAATCAAAAGAGCAACTCGGATGTGCACTCTCTGTGCCCGGAGGCCAGGGTCACGTGGGCACAGAACGCCCACCAGTGGGGGCTGTCTGTCCCAGTGTCTCCAAAAACAATACGGTGGCCAAACCAAGAGCTTAAAAAAAAAAACAAAGTTAACTCCTGATGAAATCATTGTACACATAAGACTGTATCTTAAGAAGTGAGTCATAAATGTGAACCAAAGTTACCTAGCAATATGTTTATTGCCACGTAAATTTGAAAAGCAAGAAATGGGAACAACACAATTGTTCAACAGTGTAAGAATGGAGAAGATGGCATAAATTGTCTAGACAAGGGAACATTCAAGGATAATTTTATGATATGTTTACAAGAAGTTTTTCCTAGCATAGGAAAGGTGCATGATATCATGTGAAGTGAAAAAAAAAAAAACAGGATATAAAACTCTGTATATTCTGCTCCCATCGCATATACACCCACATTCAGAGAAAAAGACTTGAGTAAGAGATAAACCAAGATGCCAACAGTGGTAACATATGAGGAGCATAATTATAGTTGGATTTCACTTCCTTCTTTAGAGTAATTTTCCAAATTTTCTAGAATGAGCAAATCTTTTAAAAATCAGAAAGAAAAAAGTTACTTAAAGTTGCCAACAGCTACCAGGTAAAAAGCATAATATTTCCCAATAGTTTTTGCAAAATACAGGGCCTTTCATAAAATATACAGGTCTTTTAATAATTGAAATTTTATTTTCAATTAAAATTCTGATATCAAAGCTTATAAAATGATGTAAGGAAAGAAATGTTCAAAGCATTCATTAACATTCTCTACTTGTGTTTGAGAAAGAAACCCAGCAGTCAAATTGCTTTGGAAGGTATAAAAATCAGTGGTTTGGTTTTAAATTGGTATCTCTAACATATTAATGCCACTCAGTAAACGTCTCTGCTCTCTGTCAACTTGAAAATGCATAACCATCATGAATTTCAGTAATAAATCTAACGTTTTGAATAGCCTTTAGACGAGATCGGGCGCGTTCAGGGTGGTATGGCTGTAGACTTGAATAGCCTTTAAAAAAACTAGTTTTGAGCACTTTTTACATGATTTTATCATACAGTTATAAAGTAATCTCATTTGTCTCTGCAAACACAAATACCTTCTTAACATTCAAACTATTAATTTACTTTACTGAGAGTCCCAGAATATGCAACATCCCCAAATGGTACCCTGTTCCCTAAAATCCTTTACTACATTCCCATTGCCCTAGCACATCCCAACTCTCCATTCACTTCCTATGCCCAGGGTGGTCTGGTCCTGCCTTCTCTTCTCTGCTGCCAGGCTCCTGCCCACCAGCCTTATTGCAGTTCCTCAAACAGAACAGACTCAGCCCAGTTCAAAGCCTTTGCACTTGCTATGCTCTGCAGAGTGCCCCATTCAGAAGTCCTAGCTTACCCAATAAGACAAGAAAATGGAATAACAGCTATACAAATCGGAAAGAAGAAATAAAACTATCTTTGTTTGCAAATGACATGATTGTCTATTTAGATAATATGAAAGAATCAGCCCCCAAGTAATAAGCAGTTACAGCGAGGTTTCAGGATACAAAGTTAATGTACGGAAGTCAGTCGCTTTCCTGTTATATCAACAATGAGCAAATGGGATTTAAAATTAAAAGGTCGATTCCATTTGCATTAGCACCCTTCCCCCAAAATTAAATTTTTCAATGTAAACCTTACAATGTACAACATATACAAGTCTATACGAGAAAAACTTCAAAACTCTGATAAAAGAAATCAAAGAACTAAATACGTGGAGAGCTAGTCCATGTCCATGGATAGGCAGACTCAATATCATCAAGGTGTCAACTCGATCTATACATTCCATCTCAATCAAAACCCCAGCAACAAACAGACTCTAAAGTTTATATGGAAAGGAGGCAAAAGACCCAGAATAGCCCACACGATAGATAGTGAAGGAGAAGAACAAATTTGGAGGACTGATACAACCCAACTTCAAGACTTATTATAAAGCTACAGTAATCAAGTCAAGGTGGTACCAGAAAAAGAACAGACCAATGGAAGAGAGCACCCCATCCTTTTCTTGCCTCACTTACCTCCAGCCTGTGGGACATTCCTCTGTTCCAAGAACACATGGTGTCCTCCTCCCTTCCAGGCTTTCACACATGCTGTGCCCTTTGCCTGAAACATTCTTCCCCTCCCATCACCTGCAGTCGCCTGGCTAATTCCTACTTACCTTGGTGTCTCCCTTTCAATATGCTTTCCCTCCGTTCCCAACCCCCAAGCCCTAGGCTTCTGTCTCCTGCCCCCAGGGAAACTGCTTTACTCTCCCAGCACCCGCATTTTTCCCTCACTCCCAAGTGTATGTGACCATTTCTATTTATTCTTTGAATGGCTACCTTCCCTTCTAGCCTGGAATCCTCATGAGGGCAGGGAACTAGTGCCTGCCTGTTTCCCAGGATGTTGTCTGTTAACAACTGTTGACTGAATGACTAGTGGATCTGCAAAGATTCCTACCAATTTTGTGCTACTTTGCTAAAAATAAAAAAAAGAAGGGGGGAGGAAAAAATAATTCAAAACTCCCTGGGTACGTAGCACCAATTCTAAGTCCCATGTGGAAGGTTGTCTGATGAATAAACCAAATGCTTGAAACCCCACTACAGAACCTCCAAGGACCCACTACTTGTCACAAAGGGATTCATGGGAACTCACCGCATGGAATTCATTTACGGTTGTATTTGGGTTTGTTTTTTGTCAGTGTTTGATGTCAAAAGAAAAGAAAACACAGGGAAAGCAGATTTCGGGTTTTCATTTCCATCGGATCCAAAACCTTGGTTTTCTGTGTTCCTGACATCACCCCAACAGGGACTCAACTGAGGCCGAACAGATGGAGAGCAGCATCGGCTGATCAATGAATCAAAGAGAGTTGATAGGAATCATTCAGGCCACCGCACTCCGCACCTCCTAAGGCAGAGCCACAGGAAGGGGCAGGGGACAGGGGACAACGGATGGGATTGGGGCCTCTGTGGGCTGTGTCCTTGGTTTTATTTCACAGCAGAGAGGATTACTCTCCCTGGGCACCTCGCTCAGACCTCAGGGTCCCTGGTTGGAAGATGTAAGCCCCTCCTCCACGCAGACAGAAAAGCCATCTCCCACACAGGGTCTCTGGGGCTCTCGGAGGAGAATCTGGTTCCCAGGGAACACAAGTCCTTCTGTCCAGTATCATGATGATCTGTCTGCAACTGTTACAACCACCCACCACAGAAAAGATGAATTACATAGGGCAGCTTTTTTAGCTCAGAATAATTTTTTATCTGAAATGTAATGTAGGCTGCCTCGATAGATTTTACATATTGCCAGTTGCATTGCAAAGTAGGTCTGATTCTTCATTGCTTTTCTGCACCTGTTTCTAAATAAATCAAGAATTGTGTCTAAAAATGAAATGATGGGAATTTTAGGAAGAAATGTTCCCAGGAAGTACGTATTTTGTGCTCTGGCCATGTGGAACCCACAGGAACACAAGTTCCATGCTCGTCACAGGCTTGTCTAGGAAACACGAAGACAGAGCGGCCACACGTGCACTTTGAACATCCAGACAGGGTGTGGCCTCATCCTCAGGCCGGAAGGAATGACAATTCTGCTTTACAACAACACTTGACCATGAACACGGGATGACAACAGGTTTTCATGTTGCCCTAAATGTGCTCTGTGAATGACCCAGTGTCCTGTCCATCTCCCAAGCAGACAGGCACCTGCAATCTCTGTGGGTGAATTCCAATTTGTTGGTTATATTTGTAAACACTACTCCTTCTCTACATAGAAACCTCAAAATGGTCAAATATTATCACGCTGTCTGGTAATCTGATGGCTTACAAGTGCACTTTAATATCATTTCACCCAATGCTCATACCCTTGTAGAAAGGCATTCTTGGGCCATCTTTCAGATGAGAAAGATCAGAGAAGCTGAGGAACTTGCTTGAGGTCACAAAGCTCCTGAGAAACAGGATAGGAACCACAAATTGGTCTTCATTCCAGCCACACTCTTACCTGAGCTTCAAAGACCCTAGTGTGTTGTCCCCAGAAATGGTCAGGAGGCATGACCCACGGCCGAGGAGGGTGAGGAGCTGCCCCATGGGAGGGCACCTGCAGGGTGTCAGGTCAGGAGACATCACTGCTCCTCCAACACCCCATTCTCTGAAACCTGTGCTCCAGGAGGGCAGGCCTGGAGCCAGGAACAGGAGAGGATGAGAGCTGAGTCCTCCAGACTACAGAGGGTACCACAGAGACACACCCCACGAGTGACAGGAGAGATGAGTGTTGGGACATCACAGGTTTGTTAACCAGCATCTGTCACTCCTTGCTCTGGTTCCCAATTCCCCTTTGGAAAAGCCATCTCTCCCTAATTTTCTATCTCTGGAGTTTGGGTGGACATGACCCAGTCCTGGTCCATCAGTGTCTGCTTCTCCCTGGCCACTGCAATTGGTCAGAATAATTGTTCAAATGAAACTCCATCAAAGACATGGTCTGCTACAAATGGAAAGGAGGGGGGTGCCCTTTCAACTAGGATAACTCACCTAGGAGAAGGTAAGGGTCCTGCCCTCCTGAGCCTGGGCCCCACCTCGCACTTCCCCCTTCCTGCAGATGTCCTGTGTCCCAGCAATGCAGCCCCTTCCTGAAGTCCACCTGGTCTGAATGGGTGTCTGTCCTGCTCGACCAGAAGTTACCTCACCAAGATCCTTTGTTTTCTCCTACGGAGACAAGGTCTCAGAGTTTCAAAGGAGGGATCCTGGTGAGAGCTGGCACCCGAGGGCTATCATTTCTTCTGGCGTCAGGAGAGCAGGGGGAGGGGTGCCCTCACCTGGGTGGCCAGGTGGGCCACGGGGCAGTTAGGAATCCTCGTGCTGAGCAATAGAGACACATACGGGTGATGTGAGCACAGTGGGCTTTCTCTGCAGGGTCTCAACCCCACAGGCTGCAAGAGGCGGGGAGGGCCAGGCAGGAACCACAGGAATCCGTGGGGCCAAAACGGAGCATCTCACGCTGGGATGGGCTGTCAGGGCGCTGCCCTGGGAGAAGTGCCCTCCCCCTGCTCCCTCTTCTTTCCTTCACTTGCTCAAAACAAAGTCCAGGAAAGAGCGTGTGAGGGGCCAGGCTTACACCTGTACCCACCCCTCAGGAAAGCTGGGTGGAGAGCGAGGCCCTCGCCCCGCAGCTTTGATGGAGGGAGGTGTCACCAGGAGTTACCCCGCACCCCTCCCTCAGGGGGAGGCAATTCCCAAAGGACATTGGGCAGCTTCAGGGAGGGGGAGGGGATCCTGGGTGGCTGGAAATGACCCTGTCCCCTACGTGTCACCTGGGACAGGACCACAGTGAGCCTTGGGGGCCGGACTAATGACTCTCAGCTTCCCCGTGGAGGCAGGCGGGGCAGGGGACACAGGACGCATCTTTATGGAAAAGGCAGCTCTCAGGGCTCTGGACTCCGGCTGAAATGTGACAAGGCTGTCCTGGCACGATCATTTTCTTTTACAATGAATATTTATCACTTTCATAATAAAGATGATTTTTCATTTAGAAAACAAAAAGCTACAGCTTCTGCGAGCAGCAAGCCAGAAGTTGAGGCTAATGGGCACAAATGCCTCCGATCACGCCACCCGCACACCTCCGGTCCCCACGGAGGCTCCAGGGCTGTGGTCGGCGCCCGGGGGAGGGGGTTGGAACAGTGAGTCCCATGGACACACCGGCCTCCAGGTGCCCAGCTGGACAGAACAGCCCTTAATTGCCCATAACGAGATTAGATCAGGAACAAATCACTTGCTGCATTTGCCCGTGTAGACACAGCTGATACACACACGTCTCGCGGCCGACCTGTCTTGGGAAACAGCGTCATTGTCAGGTTTCCATTTTCTCCGCAGTGGCCTCTTTCTGTAAGGCCCCCCCGTGCTGTGTGCCGAGCAGCACATTTTCGGGGCCTCTCACCCCATTCCCTGAAGAGCAGCATGGAGGCCAGCAGATGTGATCATGTGGCTCGTTCCCTGCACAGCTCCAGGGGGCCCCGTTCCCACCAGAGTGGGCATGGGTGGTGCCCCGGAGTGTGCAGGGCCAGCCTCTACCAGCCGCCCTCCCCTTAGGTCCTCAGGGAGGCCCTCACCCCTCCCAGAAGGTCAGGTCCAGAAGGTCCCTCGGAGTCATCTCATCCGGGGCTTTCGTCTCCATTCCATTTGGGACAACTCTGCTCACAGTGGCCGTGCTGGGCCCCCTGCCTTTGGGCTGGTTAAGACATCACCCAGCAGAGCAGTTCTCAGCATCCCGGGTCCAGTCCACCGTCCTCAGTGAAAGGATGAGGACCTTGAGGCCTGGAGAGGAGGCATGTCTGCCAAGGATACTCTCCAGGCAGAGCTGGGGACCGTGCAGTGTTTTACAATTTGCAAAGGCCTCTCAGCCCCGTGTTGTCACATCTGACCTTCATGATAGTTGCTCAACACGGATGACACTGCACTTCACACATCGAAGACAAAACTGACCAGATGATGCGTCATTGTTTCACGTGTCACTAAGAAAACAGTGACAATTAAATTATGAGGCAACGGTGAGACTCCATCGATTATATGACACAACCAGATCCAAGAGACACTAACATGTGAAAACGGCGCACCTTAGACTCAGTGCACTTCAGTGCTCCTCCCGTTTCATAGATTCAGAAACTGATTCCAAGGTCTGGTCCTTTCCCACACACACTGCTGGCCAGAGGACAAGCCTGAGTGTCACCTCAGCCCCGGTGACCATCACCAGGCTGTGGGGGCGGGGAGATGCGCTGCCCCGGTCTCCCTTCAAGGACGGACGTGCCGCCCAGTGTGGGAGTGTGGTCAGCAGACAGCCCCCCACTTTAACACGACTCCCTAAGTGCACTGAAGAGCAGACAAGTGCGCGGCATAAACACCAGTTCAAGGCTGTGCGGGCTCCTTCCTGCTTTAAAGCAGTGGCCTGGGCTCCATGGAAGCACTGGGAAGTGAAGTGTAGGAGCGAAGGCAGCAGCTGTGAGGGCCTCTCCCCAGGCCAAGTGAGGAGGCCGGGAGTGGGGGCGACAGGGAGGGGAGAAAGGAGGAGAGAGTTCACCCGTCCCCCGTCCACGCCACCTCTGCACTGGGAGCCAAGACACGGAGGTGAGAGGCCGCAGTCCAGTGAAGACCTGAGGGTTCTGCCTCCCCATCGCCTTCTCCAGGATCACAAAACAGGAGTGAGAGACTGACTACTCCTGCTGCAAGAACCACATCTTCCTTCTTTCCCGGCTAAGGCTGTTCTGTGACTGCACTGGGTTGTTCATTTGTTCATGCCAAAGATATTTATTGAAGGTCTACTAGGTGCTGGAAATCCTGCAAGGGCTTGAGATGAAAGAGAGAAAACTCAGGCCCCAATCCCTTCCCTTGGGAACTCATTTTTTAGTGGAGGGAAGTTGGGAAATAAAGAAAGATGTAAAATGTAAGGGACGGGCCTCAGACACATGGTTTATCCCACGTCAGATTCCGTCAGCCTCACCTGTCTCCCACGGCAGGAACTGACTCAGCGTCGGTGCACGGGATCTGCTCATCTCCCATTTACCCGGTTGGTGAGGGAGGGATTCTCCCACCCTAAACAGCTATTTTTTTGGTAAGTCTGAAAGTCTGATGTCCCATTAGAGGCTATGATTCCTACACAACTCATGTGTAACTTCAAGGCCTCATTCTCCCCAGGACAAATCTCAGGATGCCCCGTAGATTTCTCTTCCTGAAATTCCAGCAGAAGTGGGTTCTCTACCAGTTCTCAGTCTCCCTTATCTTGCAGTGGGCAACACCAGGGAATGTCAAAAGGCTTGTGAAGTTTATTGATGAGGAAACTGAGGCCCAGGGAAGGAAGATGTTCTGCCCAGTTCACAGGCGGCTGCAGGGCTGGGCCCTGAACATCTGTCTTTGGCTCCAGGAATTCCAATGATGCTTCGCCATTTCCACTAAACGTTGGTGTGAACCCTGAGGTCCTTCTGCAAGAAGAAAGGATGGATAAGCTATGGCAGAGTCTACAAGCTGCCTGGATGACTGTGATCTTTCCAGTAAAAGCCTTTTAACCTGCGTTATCTGGGGCATCTACCCCTCTTTCCTTTCTCAGTCTGTGCTGGTTTCAGGAATCCGTGGGCATGGATTCACTTTTGCATCTAAGCCTTCTGTTTGTTTTCTTCTGCCTAATGAAGGAAGGCAAACTAGGGGACATTTAATAACCTGTTTCCACTCTCTGGTTTCATGATATTAATTTGACTACACAGGATCTTTAATGTTTCACCATCACAAAGACTCAATTTCATACATGAATGAGTCAATGTCAAATGGTTGGGGGGGGGCGTGCCATGTTTTCCTGACACCTCTTAAATGGTTTCTTATTTCGTACTGATACAGATCAGGGACCATGGATTATGCTGACAAGCTCATAAATTATCTGCTACTCACCAACAATACCAAGTCCTGCTTTCTTGATGGAGTGGTTGATGTTGAGTGCAGAGGATGTCCACGAACTTGAAATTGCTTCAATTGTTGTTTACCTGCCAGAGACCTTGAACTTGAGAACTTCCTACTCTACACAGAGGCACAGATGACATGCATGATGGGAGTTCTGTCGAGGGACACAAATTAGAGCAATCAGAGTGAGATGGAAGGAAGGGAAGGATGCATTACTAATTGGGGCATCATTACAGGGGTTCTGAGAAGTTAAAAGAAATACGGTGTCAACAATGAAACCCAGACGTGACAAACAGAAATGACCACATTCAGAGCCAGAGGTCATTAACACGGACAATTGACAGGCTTTATGACCCTGAGGGGGAGCAAAATCACTCTGACAGGTGACAGTATGTTAAAATGGCATTTTATTATTCTTCAGAAGCCATCATTTTCAGATGACGACTGCAGGGATCTTTTATGGAGGATAATTGATTGCCTGACAAAGAACCTGTAGCATTTCCTCCCCACAACAGAAGAAAGAAAAAGCGACAATGCAGCTCTTTCGAGCAGAAAAGGAACATTTTTCAGAGAAAACATTGCAAAGTTTATAACAATGAGAGCCAGAGGAAACACAAATACATCTCTCCTTCTTGACAAATACAATTTAATTAAGAGACTCTTCAAGCTAGAAAACAAAGTCTTGCCAGTGTCAGGAAGGGAACAGCAGCAGGCTGAGGGGGAGGGTCTCACTGACAAACAGCCCTGTGTTGTTGGCCCCTTAATTATTCATAAATGTCCCTGTGATGGAATTCCACCGCTTCAGCTATTTTTAGTTAATTCTCTATTTTTTTTAAATCCAAATGCTACTTGTGTTACTTAATGAAATAGTTAATTCAGCCCACAATAAGCATAGATGAAACAGAGAGGCTCAAGGAATTTTAGTAATTTTAACATTTTGCAGCGATGTAAACCACGGGCACTGAAGCTGTTTGCTTGGAGGTGTGCCAGTGTCTCCCAGGTGCCCACGTAAACCTTCAGCCCTGGAGGGACTGAAACTTTCTCAGCTGGTGCTCACCAGCCGATACTCCCAGAGCCGGGTTCTTCCATTCTGACCCTTTCACCGGTCCCCCCATCGCCCCTGTGACTCCAGGCCTGTCCTGATGCTCCTCCTCAAAGCCCTGCTTCAGGCTCGGTCCACAGAACAAGCCACTGTTGCTGACTGACTCTCAGACCTGCTGTCCACGCTGGAGCTCCTTGTTGAATGTTTCCTGACCATCTCTCCGACTTTCTCCTGAGATGTGACCAAGTCCCTAAAACACAGGTCTGCCGTCCCACCTTGCTTCTTAGCTATGAAACAGGCTGTAGTGGGGAATGAGAACAGCCCTGACAAGGAGGCCATCCCATTATAACTGGGAACATTCAAAGAGGCAAACATGATCCCAGTCACATCCCTGCTCCAAACCTTCCAGTGGCTGCCCAAAGCCCTTAGGATGCAGCTAAAGTTCCTAGGTCCCTGCCCCTTGCCAGTCCCACCTCCCACAACTCATCTTTGTGTTCACTAGGTCCTGGTCACACTGGCCTCTCCTCTGGCCTTGGACATACCAGACTCCCAGCACCTCAGGTCCTTTGCACATGCCATTCCCTCCTCCTGGAATGTTCCCTCACCACTGCACCCCAGTTCCTCACCTAGCTTACCTGCAGCTCACCTGTCATGTCTCAGATGAAATGTCACCTCCTTGGCGGATTTTTCTGTGTCTCTCTTCATCCTCATACCCTAGCTCAGGACCTGGGTCCGCTTAGGACCTGCGTCAGTTCCATGACACCATGGTGCCCTTCCTTCCCAGCAAGGACCACACAAGTTCTTTATTATCATCTGAGGACAATCTAAACAGATAAAAAAGCCATTTGAGGCAAATCCAATTAAATTAGGTGCCAAAGTTTCATAGTAAATGTTTTGTGATTTAACAAACATGTACCTGGGATTTACTTTCAGCCAAATGCTGTTCTCAGTACCCTACATGTATTAAATCACTCAGTCCTCTGTACCACAGATACCGTCACTATTATCCCCATTTTTCAGATGAGGACACTGAGGCACAGGAATGTTGCCAGCTAGTAATTGGAACTGTCAGAATTCCTCCTCTCAACCATCTCTTCTTAACTAAGGGCTTTGTCTAGAAAAAAATGAAGCAAAATTCAATGAAAAATAAGTTTTTAGCTCATATTTCACAACTTTTAGGAGATAGTGGCAAATGTGCCCTAATTCTTAGGGTAATCAAAGAACGAATCAAGCACTAATGTTTTGCATAATTTTTCTGATAAAATTGTAGCACAGTCAACATCTTTCCCTCCACGTTTGACTTTTGCAGCCTGATCAAAGGAGCATCATTTTCAAAAAGCCTCAAGGGCTTTCTGAAGCCTCCCCAGGGGCCTCTCCTAATCCTCTCACAGTCCTGGTTCTCTCTTGAAGACCCTGCCTCATCCTCATCCCTGCTGGTTTCTCTTCTGTAGTATTAGTTGGTCTGAAACTGCCAGATCCTCATTTTCTGTGACCTTGTGGGTGACTCAAGGAATGCCTCCTGTTGTGCAGTGAGATGTACATGCTCCCTGACAGCCCCATGGCACTGTGAGACCCCCTCGTGGGGACTCACCTGGCCACTCACACCCAGTGGTGTGCAGAGGGCAGATAGCTCTGAGAGCCAATTGTGAAACGTTAGGGAATTTTACTAACTGGTGGCTTGGAACCAGCCATGGTAAGAGAATTTACACCATGGAAATCAGCAGTTGCTACAAATCAGGGTTGTTTTTCTTTTCCTAAAGCATCAGTTTACCTACATGCCACTGCAGTCACATCTCATGCACAACCTTGACTTTTGGGTGGAAACCCCTGTTATCAAATTTGGGCCCCACTCCCAGGGGCTCCCATGTCCAGCTTTCTCCTTACACGCACTTCACTAGAAAGGGATCGAGAGCCCTGAAATTACTGTGCTGAGACCACTTCTGCTCCTCAGCCTCCGTCCACCAACAGCCGCCTTGGTCTTGTTCTACGACATATAGTCAGTCTTTACACGGATACTCACTGAGGGCTTACTATGTGCCAGGAGCTGTCCCGGGTGCTGAAATGATTTGTCTCAGGAGCAACTGACCCTGGGTGGTGCAAAGATCTCAGACCCCTGACTAGCAGAATTCACCTATCAGACAAGGAAAGGGGTGTTAAGAGTTTGTAATAAGTCGACCTATCCTATGGGCCAAGCACACACAAAAAGAAGAGTCCGACTCCCTGGCCTGTTCACCTTGTCCCAGAGGCCCCACCTCTTCTGGTCCCCACGTGGCCAGTGGTCAGTCACTCTGCGCAGACCAGGACTGTGATGGAGTTGGGGAGAGGAGGACAGGAGCCCCTCAGGATGACATAACCTCAGAAAGGAGCTTCAAAGACACAGTCAGGCCCACCACCTTGTGAGGCTCCAACAGCTTGCAAACCAGCTCTGCTCACTCAGCACACATGGCGTCTGTCTCCTTCCCAGCCCATTGTTAACCTGGATCTTGAGAGACACCAGACCTCAGGAGATGTGGACAGAGAGGTCATATCTGCCACATCTGTTTGACTCTTTGATTAAGATCCTCCTTGTTCTACTTTCCCCCGAATTTTCCATGTCGCACCTGACACATCGTAGGCCCTGAATGAATACTTTCCTGAAGGAATGGCGGAAACCGTTTTGGGGAGGGGTTGCTGGCTTTTGACCTCAGAATGAGAATCACTTCTGATACTTTCAGTAACCAAGAAATCTTTCACTTTAATTCGTTCATCAAAGATATTTTTCCTTCCAAGATGTTGATTTGGTTCCTTTTTAATTTCTTTGTCCATGTGGGAAGCAGACACAAATTGCCTGAACGTGGCATGTTGTTAACGAAGCTGCTGTAATCGGCTGATTTGCTTGTCTCTCCGGGAGCACGATCAGAAAGTGTGTTCATTGGATGCTGGTTATGTTGGTGAGTGTATCCTTTTGTTCCATGGCTACAGGTGGCCTGGAGCCAGGGTAGGGCAGTGGAAAGGTGGAATATATCCCCACCCGTTCACCCCAAATAAAACATCAGCATTCTCACACACCAGCCACCTCACTGTAATACAGTAGAAGGTGGAAACCTGTGTGGGTCATAACAGCCTTGGGAGCTTTTCAAATTGAGGAGGAAGCCCCCTAGCTTTCCTGTAGTCAGCCTCTGATCCCAAGGTTCAGCAGAGGTGGGAGGCTCAGGTGTCTTTACCTATGTTTCAGACTAAAGGGCACAAATCCTTCCTGCTACAAAACTTTCTTTTAAAAACAATAAACTGTGGTCAGGATTTTAGAAATCTCTATGTTCGGATAAATTTGACCCTCTCTTCTTACGATTAATTGATTTAATCATATTTCTTTATTGGACAACATTATCTGAGATAACCAGTTTTTATTTTGTGGCCAAGGGACAGGTTTTTGACTTCTCTAAGCCTCAATTTTCTTGTCTTTTAAAGGGCGTGGCTAGAAACAGATGAATAAGGTAGAAGGAAGGATCTAACGCAGTGCCTGCCTCAGACGTGCTGATCAGTAAATTCCTGCCACCTCCCTTCCATCCCTCCTCCCTCCATCCTTCTTTTCTTCCTTCCCTCCCTCTTTCCCTCTTTGCCTTAGTATCCTTCTCCTGAATGACAGGGAAACAACTGCTCTCCAAATCTGTCTAGACTTATCCTTTAGTGGGTAAAAGCACACGGTGTGTGATTCCTCACGTCACACAGAGGCAGCTGTGATAGAAGCTATTTTTACAGGGCAGGCAGAGGGCCAAAGCCTTGTCCCCAACCACAATTCCCGTTCCCTGTCTGATTTATTTGATTTTCTTTTCATTTTCCCCAACTTATTATTTTGAAAAATGTCAAAGCTCCAGAGAAGTTTAAAGAGTAGAATAGTGAACACCCACATATCACATCCCCTTTATCTCAGCCACCAGCTGGCAACACTGGACCGTGTTTGCTTCAGCCTCTGTGTGTATTATTTATGTGTCTGGATTTTTTCTTTCTTTCTTTCTTTCTTTTTTTTGCCTAAATCACTTGAGAGTATGATACAAACAACATGGTATTTCATGCCTAAACACTTCAGTGTATATGTCATTAAAAAAAGATCTCTTACAAAGCATCCAACCATTTTTACCCTCATAATATCTAACATTGGTGCAGAAATATAGTTTAGTATACAAATTTAGAGCTTTTCCCCCTAATTCTGTCATCCTATAAATGATCTTGCATTGCCTCAGGTTGTCATGACTCTTCTCCTAGAACAATGAACTCTCCTTTCTTGTCTTTCATGATTTTGACATGTTTAAAAAATATTTCATCTTGTACCAGAAAGCTAGGATGTACTCAAAGGATGATGGGGACAAATCAAGGAAACAGAAGCTGGAATAGAGAGACTCCTGAAATAGACCAACTTAATTTAAACTGACTTTACCTCCTCAGATAGGTTGATTGGTTAATCAAACCTTGAATTATCTCCCAGAGACAGCACCGTGCATCTGCAAGATGGGAACTGTGTTTCCAGGATGACCCCAGAACAAAGAAAGAATCTCTAGCCTATGGAACACAAAGAATAGAAATGTTGCCACCAGAGCCCTTTACAAAGCGAGAAGTCCTTCAGTGAGGAACACCTGGCTTCCAGCAGCATGGGTAACTTACATGGACGGATTCAAGACTAGCCAATCAGCTTCTAAGTTTGAAATTCCCCTAACCCCTTAAATTTCACCCTGAAGCCTGGACGGGGAGACAGATTTGACAGCTTTGCCTCCTGTCTCCTTGCCAGTGAACCTCACACACACACACACACACACACACACAAAAGTCTCTTCTCAAAAGCCAGTGCCAAAAGAAGTCTTGGCTTCTATGTGTGTTGGGTAGCAAGGGACTTAGGTCTTGTGACGACCTGTCCAAGCCACTGTGGCCCCCAGCAGAGTGCGGGCCTACACCACCGACACTGAGTGGCCAACCAGAGTGAATTTGCCTGGAGAGTCAGCTGTTGGGTTTCTGCTTCCTCCTGCCCCCTCGCCTCCAGAGTCCTCGGTGCTGCTTTCCCTTTTGAGAGAAGAAACAGTGCCTGGATCAGACGTCTTTGGGGTGAGTAGCATTGTAACTTGCACCTGTGCCTAATTTGTTATGTAACCTTGTCAGGATCATGGGTGAGTCTGGCTCTGGGGAGAGTCTCATCGAGATTGTGGGTTGGAGGCTCGCCTGGGGGAGATTTCGGTTGGGCTAGAGGCCCCAGGGTTGGAGACCCCAGGCTAGGATCGTGGGTTAGTAGGCCCCCCACAAGAGAGACCGCAGGAAAGACTGCAGCCCCTGAGATACTCTGGCCCTGCGTTAGAGTCCCAGGCCTCTGGATTGTTTGTCTAGGTTATCTACATCTGATTGTTTTATTTGGTAGGAATTGGCTAACGGTGGTTAACTACTGGATGACGGCAGCAAAACTTCATTGAATCTGTTTTTTGTCTTTTTGCTCTGATCATCCAGGGGAGAAAACCTTCCAACATGGGGAACAGTAAACCTGATAATTTAACAGGACAGGGGAAAAAAAGAAGAAAAATGTGATTGTACCGGTCAGTTTAAGGATAGAGTAAGCAAACTAAAAATAAATATAAGGGGTAAAACCAGTGAAATGGGAGCTAGAAGAAATTCTCTAAGTAGGCATTCAGCGCAGATTAAAAAACACAGCTGTGTGTCTTTAGAGGGACAATGACAGGCAAAGAGTCAAGAGAAACAAGACAGGTGGGGTAATGTTGTTAGATGAACAAGTATTTAAGGGAGGTTGAGATTAAGGCAGCAACAAGACAAACGGGGATTTTATATAATTACTTGCAGTCTAAATAAGAAATACGGTGGTCCAGCCTGGCCTACATTTAGCCAACGGTAAAGCAGCAAGAAATCTTCCAAAACACAAGCAAACTTGATAAGAAAAGTTTCAGTGAGGATTGTTGAGCATAGCTCTTAAATGTTACATACATCTAGAAAGTGGCCTGAGAAACTTGAAGTCTTTTGAAGATGGAGATAATGTTTCTAATGCAGACGGTATCAGAGACTTGGCATCTGAGACTTCTCTGGATAGAGAACTCTCTCAGCAAGCTTGCACTTTGTTCCGTTTGCACCTGTCCTTTCTGATCAGAATACAGTGGTTCTAGCTATGTGCTTTTAGTCTGTAAATTTTAACGTATTATGTTCTTGGTCCTCTACATGACTCCCTACTGTGTACAATATACTGGAGTTAGGGGGAAAAAATAATTTTCTTCTGTAACACTGGTTGGCCCGAATATCAGCGTTTGGGGGGAAATGGCCCAAAAATTGGATCTTGGAGTTAGAATACGATTTTCCAATTAGACTTCCTTTGCAAAAGAGGAGAAATGGGATGGAATCAGCTTTATTCCAGTTTCCTGCAAGGGGAGAGCCTTTATACAATTGGACGCATTTTGGTTTTTCCTCACTGAGAGTTTTAACCCTCTTTTGTATGAGCCAAACAGACAGGGAGTTGGCATTGAACTGCTTTTAAGTGTGTATATATATTAAAAGAGAAAGTTTGCCAGGAGGAGTAAACATTGGTGGGGGCACTCAAGGCCACAGGCCTGATGGAGGCCTTGGGCTGAAGGTGTTCTACCTGGAAATTGCCCAGAAACCTAGACTAGCTTGTCTGTGATCTCTGCTGGAGAGGCAAATTGTTTTGGTCATCTACTAGGAAGATTATACCCCAACATGCTCAGGAAGGAAGTGAGGGCTTGGGTATTTCAACCTGTATATTTTGTGTGTGTGTGTGTGTGTGTGTGGATAGATAGATAGTCAATTTACAACATTGTGTCAATTTCTGGTGTACAGCATAATGCTTCAGTCATACACATACATATATTTGTTTCATATTCTTTTTCACCATCAGTTACTACAAGATATTGACTATAGTTCTGTGCTATACAGTATAAACTTATTGTTTATCTATTTATATGTGTATGTTAGTTAGTATCTGCAAATCTCAAACTCCCAATTTATCTTTTCCCACCCTCTTCCCCCCTCAGGTAACCATAAGTTTGTTTCCTATGTCTGTGAGTCTGTTTCTGTTTTGTAAATAAGTTCATTTGTCTTTTTTGTTTTTTTAGATTCCATATATAAGTGATATCATATGGTATTTTTCTTTCTCTTTCTGGTTTACTTCACTTAGAATGACAATCTCCAGGTCCATCCATGTTGCTGCAAATGGCATTATTTTATTATTTGATGGCTGAGTAGTATTCCATTGTATAAATATACCACAGCTTCTTCATCCAGTCATCTGTTGATGGACATTTAAGTTCTTTCCATGTCAACCTCTATACTCTTGTGCTCCCCTCTCAAGTTCAACTCTGAGTCTCTGACAGCCTCCTCACTTCTCTTTCTTCAAGGTCACACAGTCACCTCTTCCGCCCTCCTCCTCATGGGGTAAATTTTCCATGGTGGCCAAGTGAGGCCGAGCCTGGGCTTCCATAGGCCCCTCTGCAACAGGCAAGCCTGCCTTGAGCACACGGGGGAAACTCTTAGGAGCCATTGACCCAATTGGCTGCAGTCTTGGAGTTGCTGGGAGAGATTCTTTGGCAGCTGCATCATGTGCTTGACTTTCAGGCCCCAGTTCTTGACAACCATCTCTAATGGACAGCTCCTCAGTGTTCCCTGGGTGAACCCTCACAGCAAGCTGATCATCTTGGAGAAGGTCCCTTCTCAGCGGCTCCTCCGGGGAATTCTCAGCCAAGTGGTGAAACCACCACTATCTTTGCATGCTTTTTTTCCAGAAACTTAACTAGGAAATGAAATTGTTCTTAAAGCCTAACGTTCTTGTTTTTTTCATGCTTCTGGAGGCTGCTGATTTCTCTGCATTTTCAGGGATTGAGGGAAGGCCATTTTCTAGAGACTTGCAATCCTCAGACCATTTTCAGCTCTTGGGTTTGAAACCTGGGGTATTGACTAAGCCTTTGACCTAGAAGTTGCTAGTTCTCACTGGCGCCATCTATCTCTCCAAACCTTTGGTCTCAGAGGGGCAGGCTGACCCCTCAGAACATGCACTAAGGTGGAGAGTTGAGGGGCAAGCTTCAAGTGTGCTCAGGTGCTTCCCGCAAAGGAGCAAAGTGTGCTCTGAGCCACAGACTGGCAAACCCAAGTGCTTTCCTTCATCTCCCCAGAACACAAGGCTTTTGCCAGGTACAGCCAGCACGGCTGCATCACACAGACCTCGAATTCCTGGTAAGACTACTGGTTGACACCAGGCCCAATCTATGAAGACTGGACAGAGGCGGCAGGCACTTGCTAAAAGACCACTGTCCCTGAGGATGATGCAAAAACATCTACCTTCATAACTAAGTAAATGAGAACCAACAGCAAAGTGCGGAAGCAAATTTTGCAAAGGCTACATACAGTGGTTCACAGAATTCCTGAAAGTGATGTTGGAGAGAACAGCTTGTGAAGCCACGGGTGCATGACGGACAGGCAGTTAGACCAGTTAACGATGGTGCTTTCAAAGAGAATTATTTGTGTTATGAAAGAATTAAGAGTCCTTTGGGGAAATCTATGAGCCCTGAAATATTTTGTAAAACTAAACTTTTGTTTAAACTGAACATTAAAGGGGCAGAAAGGTTATAGGAAAATCCCCCAACCAATACTTCATTCTCTGTTCGAAGTATTAGTGGATGGTTCCAGTTATAGGATAAATTTTGTTAAGTTCTAAAGAAAATACATTTTTCATTTGACTTTTGAAGGTAAAGTCTCAATCACACGCTTTTTCCACTCCTTTATTCTGAACTATGGAATCCTTGTCCTCCGTAAATTCACTTGGAGGAGCTATTTTCTCTGGTTGTCAAGGACCTCTTGTGCTCATCTTCTCATATTCAGCCAAAAAAAAAAAAAAAACTCTGAGAACATAGAATGGACATTTTCTTCAACCTAGCACATAGTAGATGCCAACTAATGTGAAACGCATGAATGAACAAACCAGCCAGAGTCACTCCGGTTTGCTCTGCTTACTCAAGCTGGTTATAGAGAAAACAAAAGTTCATACATAAGATTTACCATCTTGGGCAGAAAACAGAATGCAGGGCTCTGGAAAGGCTGCTTCTCTGGCTAAGCGGCCAAGAAACTTCCAGGAAACCTAAGAAAGAGGATGGTTTGAATCACTTGAGGGAAGGACGAGCTGTTTAACAGATGATGCCAACGCAGCTGGTTTCCCCAATGCAAGGGAATTAAAGTCAAACGCATCCCATCTCATGTCTCATATAAAGTTAAACTGTGATGAATTAAAGACTTAATTGTACAAAGTGAAAGAAAAAATTTACAAGAAAGTCTAGGATAATGCAAGTGACAATATAAAATCTGTAAGGGAGAACATATAAATCAAGAATGGGAACCCAAAAAGTATTTTTAAAAGGCATATTTGAATATTAAACTGCATATAAGATTAAACAAAATCTACATATAAACTATGCCTCTGCAAAATGATGTATAAAGCAAATAATAAAGCATTCGTTTCTATAGTGTATGGAGTACTCTTAATCAGCAAAGTTAATCAGAAAAGGGGGCAAAGTTTATAAAGAGACCATTTGCTCTTCTGGGAAGAACAATATTGAAAAAGGAAGAGAAGAAAAAACAGTAAAGGAAAGAAAGAGAAGTAAGGAAAAGAATAGATGTTTGAATTCACCAGGGGTCAGGAAATTTCATATCCAGTTCTGAGTTATGACTGTGCCTGGAAGACTAGCAAAAAGTTTAAAGGGCTATAAATCTTGTTGCTGACTGGGTAACGAGGATAAGTGCTCTCTCCTCTACGCGGGTAGAAATGTGGAATATTGGTCTTTTCTGCAGGTGATCAGGCAACATTTAGTAAAAAATGTTTTAAGTGCAAACACTGTATGTATACACCGAGCTCTTGAGCTGCTGGAAATCCATCCTATTTGTACCAATGTGTACAGAAACATTTACTGTAGCATTGTTCAAATGGTGTAGAACCAGAGGCAAACAAATTCCCATTTCCAGAGAAGTAGCTGAGAACTTTGCAAATATATCTACCCGGTGGAATATTGCACAGCCTTTGAAAAGAATTAACTTTATTTTGGAGCTATAAAAGGACTTGAAAGGATTGAGTAAGATCAAGATGTTAAAAAGAGTGTTATGTAACACCATTTTTATAAAACAATGACTGCCCACCCCCCCATCCCCCCAAAAATGCCCTTTATCTGTGTGTGAGAGAGATGCACTTTATAGGATTATGGGATTATGTGAGTACAAAGGAAAACATGGAAGGGTATGTATTAGTTTCATCTTTTAACTCAGGTTATCTTTAGAGATGGAGACAGCAGAGGTGAAGGGAAGAGAAGAGGAGAGGAAAGTGTCCCCAGCAGGCAGCATGCCCCCTGTGACCCCATTCATGTGAATGTGCGTGTCTATACATAATAATGCTGACAGACCAGCTGGACTCAAGGTGAGGAAGGTGAACCCAAATATCTATCTGCCTGAAGCAATGAGAAAGCTGTCAACAAGTAGGGAATCTGAGCCAGGTCTCAAAAGATACAGGAGATTTTGACAAGCAAAGATGGCAGCCAGAAGGAAAGATGGAAAGAAATCCTGGCAAAGAATCTTTTTAAACAAAGGATTTAGAGAAGGGGAGAGCGTTCATTGTACAAAATTTATTGAGGGCCTGTGTGACAGGCAAAATTCTGAGATGGTACCCAAGATTTCTGCCCTCGAGTGTGCACGGGCCTTAGTATATGATATCCGCCCCTTCAGTGTGGGTGGGGCTTGGGGATAGATGAGATTTCACGCTCATGATTAGATTATGTCATGTGGCAAAGATGAAGGAACTTTGCAGATGTAATCAAGGTCCCCAATCAGTTGAGCCTGAGTTTATCAAAAGAGAGATTATCCTAGGTGGGCCTGACCTGATCAGATGGGTCCTTTAAAGGAGAGCCCAGGACTCCGCTGAACGGAGATATTCAAAGCCAGAGAATGCCCTCCTGCTGGACTTGAAGAAGCAAGCTGCCATGAGTTCTGTAACTACAAGGACATTAATTCTGCCACCACTGGAGTTTAGAAGACCCCGTGTCTCAGATGAGTCCCAGCCAACACTGTGTAGCCTTTGAAACCCTGAGTAGAGGTTTTCAAAGCTGAGATGTCTTTCTTTTCATACACTTTAAAAATACCTGTATTTCTTTTTATGAATTTCTTTTATCGCCTGCTATTTTGGCAGGGAGCACTGATTTTCCATTAATGGTAATGATAGAAAGTTGCTTTTAAAAATCAGCTTTAGTGAAGTATAATTGCATACAATAAAAGGTACCAATTTTAAGTGAAAAATTTTAAGTTTTGACAAGTGAAAGCAGTTATGTAAAAACCATGACAATCAATCATGATGTGGAGCATCCTATCGCCCCCCAAAAGCCCCCTCCTGCCCCTTTACAGTCAGTCCCGTCCCCCCACTACAAGACCCTGGCAGCCATTAGTGTTTGTCACTTTCATTTTGAATTTTATAGAAATGAATGTAAATGGAATCACACAGTATGTGGTTTCTGTGTGTGACTTCTTCCCTTAGCACCAGTTAATGGGCATTTGTGTTACAATGTGGAGTTATTATGTACAAAGCTGCTATGAACGCTAGAGTGCCAATCATTATGCAGACGTATGTTTTCATTCTGGGGGGATAAATACTGAGGAGTGAGAATTTAAGTCAAATGATAACTCTGTTTAGCTCTATAAGAAACTGGGGAACTATTTTCACACAGTGGCAGTACCACTTGAATTACCACCAGGATTGTAGGAGTGTTCCACATGCTCCAAATACTTGTCCACACTTGGGCTTGTCAATCTTTCTCATTTTAGCAATACTATTGGGTGACTAGTGGTATCACATAGTGATTTTGCTCTGCATTACAAAGATGTTAAGCATCCTTTCATGTGCTTAGTTGCCCCTCACAGATCGTCTTTGGTGAAATGTCTATTCAGATCTTTTCCCTCTTTATTATCCAGTGGTTTATCATGTCAATATCGAGTCGGCCCCCTAATCTCCACCATCTGATGTGACTTCTATTATGATGTCACACTGCATGGCAAAAGGGACTTTATACATACAATTAAGATGACTTATCAGCTGACCTGAAAGTAGGGGGATTGTCCTGGGTTATCCAGGTGGCCCCAGCATAATCACCTGAGCCCTGAAAAGCAGAAGAGGAAGGCGTGGAGAGAATCAGAGCATGAGGGGGATTTGACCCACCACTGCCGACCGAAAGATGGAAAAAGACCACGTAGAAAGCATGAGAAGGGAATGAGTTCTACTATCAACCACTGAACTTGAAAGACGAGCCCGAGTTCCAGATGAGCCTCCACTGAAACCTAAATTATCGCTGGTGAGACCCTTCACAGAGAACCCAGCCACATCATGCTGGACTCTTGACGTACTGAACTGCGAGTTAACAAATGGCTATTGTTTTAAGCCATTAAATTAGTGACGATTTGTTAATTACCAAAAGATCGAAAAAAAAGTCACAAGTTAAACGAAGAACTCCATACCTTTCCAAAAAATGTGAGTATATCTTTATGTGTGTGGAACTGAAGGATTTACCCATATATTTACTGTGCAAACAAAATGCACTTGTGTGAAACCCTACAGGCCCCCAACCCCCGCTGCTGTCTTCACATACACCTCCCGCCAGGCCCCTGGGGTCCATGAATGTGCAACTCCAGCTTCCAGAGTCTCTGGACACCAGATTCTCCTCTTCTCTGCTCTCATGACCAGGAAACTCGAGGCCCTTCATTCGGGGGAACCTGCTTACGTTCTCCAGATGACGTCATCCTGGCGGGAGCCAAGGCTCTGTTCGGAGGTGTTTTTTTCCATTCTTTGTTGCTTTTTCTTTCTTGGACCCAGGAACCCATCCAAGCCACGCTTGCTTCCCCAACATGTTAACACAAACAGTCTGCTTCACAAACTAAAGAGGCACATGCTACCTTAATTACACGGTTGCTATTGAAACACTCCAGTGACAGACAAAACCCCTCATTTAGGAGGAAAATTAATTGTACACAAACAGGAACACATTTCATCTTGAATTAAAACCTGCGACGCTCCCTTGGCAGAGAACTCCGGCTATTTCTTCTTTCCTGCGTTCCGCGTCTCCTCCCTCCCGTGGGGGATTTTCTTGGCAGTGGGCCCAGGCTTTGAGGCCCCACGAGGGTCTCTCCATCACCTCCCTTCATCCCCGTTCTCTTGCCTTGGTTGAAGCTTCCGTTGCCCCAGCCCACCTGGAGCGGGACCCTCCCTCCCAGCCCTGTCCCTTCCTGTGCCCGGTCCCCTCCCCGCAGCCCCTGAGGAGTAAAACCTGTCAGGTCAGTGACAGCTGCTCCATCGCAGCAGGAGGTGAAGGAATGGTCACACGTGATAAGTAACAGGGAGCGGAAGGCACAACGCGGGGAAGTGCTCACTTTAGCCCAAAGTCCCAGATGGATTGCCGAGCGCCCCAAGTCATGAAATCATCCATCTTCCCCCAACTGAAAAGAGGAATCCGCTGTGGCAAGTTGAAAAAGGGCAGTGAGGAAAGTCCTGCCTCCTCCTCGGAGTGACTCGTGCTCTGGGATGTCCCTGCTCCCGCTGCCCAGCTAATCCCCGGGCCCCTGGGGACTGTGCCCGGCAGACGCCCCCACCCCCGAGGTCTTCCCTGAGGACGGGGCGGGGGGGGGGTCACCAACACCCTGACCCGCTACCCACCTCGCTGACCCCAAAACTTGCTAACTCACTTATAGGAGGAAGGGAGGGTCTCGGGTCCCTCTGACTGTGGGAAAATGTGTACCTGCGACAAGACCCACTCAACCAGGAGCGCTCCTGTCTGCCAGGCTCCAAGCACAGCATTCGTGGCTACAGAGGACAAGGTGAAAATCTCAGCCTTCTAAATATGCGCAGACCCACCCTGCTGTCTCCACCTCCAAGACCACTGTCTGGTCCAGACCACCAGCAACTCTGCATCATTTCTCCAGCCTCCAAGGTTTCCTTGCTTGTATCTTTGCTCTTCCCAACTGCTGCCCAAGGGATCCTGCCAGAACCTCAGTCAGATCACACCCCCGCCTTTATCCACATACTCCCGCAGTTCCCGGCTCCCTCCGAGGAAAAGCCCTCACCATCTCGACCCGCACCACCTCTCTGACCTCATCCCTGCATCTACCCCTCACTCACCTGTTCCAGCTACTCTGGACTCAGGCTATTTGCTTTGATACAGGGTTTCCCAAAATGCAGTACATACACCTCCAAAGATTATTTGGATGCTTCTCAGGTGAACATTGCTTATTTTAGTAGTATAAGAGTACTCAATGTGTATTAGACCAAAGCAAAACTAGCTATGACACTTACGAATAAAAAGCTTAAGTGAATAGCTTTAAAGGTAAATGTAATAATAGAAGAGACAGTAAAATGCAAATGATAAAAATCATGAAGGTAGCTTAGGAATGCCTGAACTTTGGGAAACTCTTGGAATAGAAAAGTCGTAAGTCTGGGAGCCCGTGGACTTGGATACACACTTTCTTTCCCTCTGTACTTGCTGGCCATGTGACTTTGGCCACATTGAAGGGCTTCATTGGACCTCCAGCTCCTCATCTGTAACAGTAAGAGATTACAATGGCTCTGTGGTTTCTTTTACTTCAAGTCCCAAGACTGAGGATGGTTGGAGTCATGGAATCCAGAGGTAGAGCCTGGACCAGGCTGCCCACAGTTCCCCCAGCTGAGATCCCCTGCCCTGGCCCTGGAAGTGTTCTTTCCACACTTGGTCCCCAGCCCTCCCTGTGCCTGAGAGCATCCCATAGAGTTTTCCCCTAAATCCCCATTCCTGTTGAGTTAGGCATCTGTTTGTTGCTTGTGGCCAAATGGCCTTAATGAATTTAAATAGCTCCAGACTCTCACCTCTTCCTGCATCATTGTCCAGAATAAGTCCCTCCAGCCTTGCCAGCTGCACCTTTTTTTTAAATTAGATTTTACATTTTTTAAATTGCAATCTAGTTGATTTATAGTATTGTATTAGTTTCAAGTGTCCAGCACAGTGATTCAGTATTTTTGCAGATTCAATTACAGGTTATTACAAGATAATGGGTATAATTCCCTGTGCTACACAGCAAATCCTTGTTGCTCATCTAATTTGTATATGGTAATTTGTTTTTTTTTTCCATTGAAGTATAGTTGATTTACAGTGTTATTTTAATTTCTGGTGTACAGTATAGTGATTCAGTTACATTTATATATTCTTTTTCATATTCTTTATCATTATAGGTTATTACAACATATGGCATATAGTTCCCTGTGCTATGCAGAAGGACCTTGTTGTTTATCTATTTTATACATAGTAGCTAGTGTCTGCAGACCCCAGACTCCTAATTTATATCTCCCCCGACCCTAGTTTCCCCTTTGGTATCCACAAGTTTGTTTTCTATGCCTGTGAGTCTGTTTCTGTTTTATAAATAGGTTCATTTGTGCCATTTTTCTTAGATTCCACATATCAGTGATATCATATATTTATCTTTCTCTGTCTGACTTCACTTAGTATGATCATCTCTAGGTCCATCCATGTTGCTGCAAATGGTATTATTTCATTCTTTTTTATGGCTGACTAGTTTTCCAGTGTGTGTGTGTGTGTACCACATCTTCTTTATCCAATCATCTGTCAATGGATATTCAGGTCGCTTCCTCAGCTGCACCTTTGCACATCCTCTTTCTCTCCCTGTAATCCCCTCCCTTGACCTCTCACCTTCTCAGCCCAGCTCACACTTTGGCTCCTCTCCAGAGACCTCCCTGACCTCCCTTCTCTGGACTGCATGGCACCTGCTTACCTGGACAGACACACCTGTCAGCTCTGCCCAGCAGGGTCCAGCTTCCCCACAGAACTGACCAACTACAACAGTGGTCTGGGTGCTATCACTGCACCCAGTGGGGGAGCTGGTGGGACACAGGACTCCTCCCTCTCATTATGCTGTACACCAGAAATTGACACGTTGTAATGGACTATACTTCATGTAAAAAAAAAAAGTCTCCTCCTTCTATTGATGGGGATGGGGGGCCAAGAGGGAGGACTGAACAATTTGGTTCATTCATTCCGATACTCTCCATCTTCCTGTGTTCACATCCTATTTCCCTGCTGACATAGACGGTCTTCAGATTTGTAGCAAATGGTTTGGCTATTTCTCAGCATATAGATAGCTAGAGGACAGCTTCAAGAATTCATGTTGGATATTAAAACTCACTTTTTATGGGTCAAAGGATGAACATCAGATGGCTGTGGGTCACACTCTAAGCTTTGTTTTTCGTCCTTAGAACATTCTACAGAATGCCTGGAAGTGTAAAGTACCTGTCAATACATTCTTAATTGCAAATTGATCATAGTTAATAAATTTTAACGGTTTGAGTACATCTCCATAGGAACTGTGTAGAATGACCTTGGATTTGTTCCTGGCTCCTCTCTCACACATCCTGTTCAACTGATCAGCAAATCTTGCTCGCTCTTCTTTCAAAATATATCCTGAATCCAAACACTTCTTCCGCCTCCACCAGCCCTGAAGATGTCCCCATCATCTCTTGCTGAATTATTGCAGCCCCTCCTCACTGGTCCCCCTGTCTCCATCTCGCCCCCTACAGGCCATTTTTCACATGGCAGCCAAGGGATCCGATAAAACCTTCCCTGGAGGAAGTCTCTCCTCTGTTCAAAGCCCCCAATGGCTCCAGCTCCAGTCACCCCCAAATTCCTCACCGTGGCTCCCAGGCCCTGCACCTGGTCTGGAATCTTCCTAAGTTTCTGACTGTATCACCGGCCTCTCTTCTCACTGCTTGCTTTTCCCCAGCAAAGCGGTTCCTCTGTGGCTGTCCTTCTCCCCATGCTCTTGCCCACTCAGGTCCTGTCCTGGCTGGGACACTCTCCCCAGACATCCCTGTGACCTATGTCTCAGCTGTGACTTCACAGAGTGGCCTTTCCTGACTGCCTTTCTGGGATGTCTCCTCTGTCATTCACTATCCCCTTATACCATGTGCTGGTCACTTTCTCCTTGCTTCTCTTTCCTCTTCTTACCTGCTCTGAGCCCTGGGAAACTGATCTCTAGGGACAGCCTCCCCCAGGCCCCCTGCCCGCAGATCCCCCTGGACTCAGTCCCCAGGACCACTGGCAGGAGACTGAGGGCAGGACTAGAGAGGGGAGATGGGTCCCTCCTGCCTCCTCCACCCTGGGCGGTGCTGACGCAGCTGTAATTCTCAGCACCCATGGCTCCTGTCAGCAGTCCCCCTCCCCTGGTTCTGGATACACCATCCCCTCCTCTTGCCCCTCAGGCCTGGGACAGTCAGGGCTAGTCCCTGCGGACAGCATTTCCCTTTCCCTCCCTCGTTCCCCATAACCCAGCCCCACTGTTAATGGTCACTTAACGATCTTTTCACTAAACTCTCTTCCATTCATCTTCTTAATGAGGCTTTTGTGTCCTTCCCCAAAGAGAAGAAAATAAAAACATTGTCAAATATACTATGACACAGCATCAACTTAAAAAATACACACCAATTTTAGAGAGGTAAAAGATGTGAAAAAACGAGCACCTTAGAATCATCGAAATATATATTTATTTCTGTCTTGTCTGTCTCTCCACTAAACTGCAAACTCCCAGAGGCAGGGACCTGGTCTATTTCGCTTCCTGTTGAATTTCCAGAAACCAGAGCAATGCTTGGCTCCTGGCAGGGGCTCAACAAATACTTTCTGAATAAAAGAGAGGCATCCAGGCTGCAGAAGCTGGACCTCCAGTGATCCCTCTCCTGGCACTCTGCTGTCCCCTCCCATATAATACCGTCTTTGGTGTGAATGACCAATAGCTTGTGGCTGAAGTGATGGCCTGTCACTGCCGATGTTAGGTTATAAAAGATGCAGCTTCTCTATCTTTCTCTCTCTCTGTCTTAGAAGCCATGTAGTACAGAGGCCCAAGTGGTGGAATTGAATCCTCTGCCAACAGAATTATAAGTGAACTTGGAAATAGCTACTTCAGTTCTTGTGAGACTTCAAAGATGGCAGGCCGTTGGACAGTTGGACTTCAGCTTCATGAGAGATCCTGAGCCTAAAATATCAACTAAGCCGATCCCAGAATTCTGAACCTCAAAAATTGTGTGAGATAATGTGTGTTGAGTTGGGAGGGGGTGTTTGTTACACAGCAGTAGTTGGCTGATACACGGCCCTAACTTAGTTAACACTCTTCTATCTCAGAATGTGGCCCTTGCACCAAACACACTGAGCCCTGGCTGAGCACTCACCACCTTCCTGCAACAATGTAGAAATGTCTGCTCCTCCTCCCATGGAGCTTTTCAAGACCAACTTCATCTTCCTTGCCAGCCTCCCTACCAGGCCTGACTGAGGTGGGGGCTTCTCAGAGATTGACCCGACATTCTCCTTGAGATTTGCCCTTCCCCAGTCTCA
Source organism: Vicugna pacos (assembly GCF_048564905.1). NCBI lineage: Eukaryota > Metazoa > Chordata > Mammalia > Artiodactyla > Camelidae > Vicugna > Vicugna pacos. The sequence goes on along the minus strand of NC_133005.1, from coordinate 35,477,431 downwards.
ATGCTGTTGCTGATTAACTTTCCCAAAGACTTGAATACAGTGGGGCCAAGGACTCAGGGGGACAAAACAGGCATCTGCATGATTGAGGCAGAGTCCAATCTAGAGGTTTAAAACATAATGTGACCCATCAGGTGAAGTCTTTCATAGAGAATTTTTTTTTTCACTTTGATGTGAACAGATCTAAACTTTTTTCTTTGTTTGAATTTCCTGGAGAGCAAAAGTGACATGTAGAATTCTCACTTCCATCACATGTCATCAGGGGTCCCTATTAAGACATGAAAGTTCTCTTTCTTACACATGCATGTCAGTGAATCAAGTGGTTGTATGTCCACTGCTCCACCTGCACAGGCCAAGGGCTTGCCCACTGTTCTCTGTCTGCCTGTCCCATCCTGACATGTAAATCTTCAGGCAGTGACTTTTGAAAAGAACATAATGATCAACAACATTTGTTTTAAAAAGAAAAATCATGGCGTACAGTCAGGCTTTTTGTAGGAGGAGAAAAACATGGGAATGTCAGTGAGCAAGGAAGTGCAGACAGAGTGGGAACTTGGACTGTGGCTCCGTGACCAGGAAATGCAAAGCTGCCAACAGATTTAAGGTTGCCTGAGCTGGGAGACTCACGAAGCATTTTTCAAGGATACAGAGAACGAGAGATCATTAAACTAAGTTAGCAGGGCTTCCAAGAGCCAGTGGGAGTAATTTAATGAGAGAGGCCCCGACATTGCAAAAATCTAAATGAATTCTTTGCCCGGCTGTTCACTGGGGAGGACGAGAAAGCAGTTACCTTCAGAAACCATAATACATTTGCTTACGGAGGCAGAATAGAGAGAGAGAAAGAGGAAGGAGGGAAATGAAGAAGCTGGGATGATGGGATTCGGGGCTGATTGTTCCCAATATCATGGTGGGAGTTTCTCTGACACAGATAAACCTGAATACCATCTCAGACCCATCCCTTGAGCCCCTGCCAGGCTCCTCCCCGGGTCCCACCCAGTCCAGGGCTTCCAGAAGCAGCTCCCAGGCCACAGTTGCTGTCCTGGGGCCTGTAAGTAGTTCATCCCTGCTCTTGGTCGACTATTCCTCTAACTCAGGAGAGCTGAGCTCCTGCCTCAGTTGGCCAACTCTCTGGCCAGCTTTTCTTCCAGTGGTTAAAATAAACATCTGAATTGTTTCCAGATTTCCAGCTTCACGTCCTGTGATTTGGAGTACTGGTCGCTCAGGGGGATGGAATCAAGAGGAATCGCAACCTGAAAACACCAATAGGTCTCATTTCCAGAAGTCCAATACGTAAAAATCTGCACATAGAATACTCTGGTGCAACAGCTGGGAGAGACTGAGGCTCTTGGGAGTTCAGTCTCCCTTATGTTGAAGACGATGATACACTCCCTCTAAGAGTGTATCCACATGACCTCTGTTTACTGGTCATGCTGTCTCTTGATCTGGGGGCCTGGCTACAGGTGCACCCACCTCACCTGATGGTGATTCATCAGGACTGCATTGTGATCTGGGTGCTTTACTTACGTAGGTTATACCCCAATATATGTACTCCCCGTGGGATTTTTTTGTATATATATTTTCATTGACATCTAGTCAGTTTACAATGTGTCAACTTCTGGTGTACAGCATAATACTTCAGTCATACATGAACATAAATATATTTGTTTTCATATTCTTTTTCACCATAAGTTACTACAAGATATTGAATATAGTTCCCTGTGCTATACAGTGTAAACTTGTTGTTTATCTATTTTATATATATATTAGTTGACTTCTGCAAATCTCAAACTCCCAATTTGTCCTTTCCCACCCTCTTCCCCCTATGGTAACCATAAATTTGTTTCCTATGTCTGTGAGTCTGTTTCTATTTTGTAAATAAGTTCATTTGTCTTTTTTTTTTTTTAGATTCCACATATAAGTGATAACATATGGTATTTTTCTTTCTCTTTCTGGCTTACTTCACTTAGAATGACAATCTCCAGGTCCATCCATGTTGCAGCAAATGGCATTATTTTATTCTTTTTTATGGCTGAGTACTATTCCATTGTATAAATATACCACAGCTTCTTTATCCAGTCATCTGTTGATGGACATTTAGGTTTTTCCATGTCTTGGCTATTGAATATAGTGCTGCTATGAACACTGGAATGCATGTATCTTTTTTGAATTAAGGTTCCTTCTGGATATAAGCCCAGGAGTGGGATTGTTGGATCATAGGATAAGTCATATTTTTAGCCTTTTGAGGAATCTCCATACTGGTTGCACCAAACCACATTCCCACCAGCAGTGTAGGAGGGTTCCCTTTTCTCCACAGCCTCTCCAGCATTTATCATTTGTAGACTTCTGAATGATGGCCATTCTGACTGGTGTAAAGTGATGCCTCATGGTAGTTTTGACTTGCATTTCTCTGATAATTAGCGATATTGAACATTTCTTCATGTGTCTATTGGCCATTTGTATGTTCTCATTGGAGAATTGCTTGTTTAGGTCTTCTGCCCACTTTTGGATTGGGTTGTTTGGTTTTTTTTTTTCTTATTAAATTGTATGAGCTGTTTATATATTCTGGAAATTAAGCCCATATCAGTCTCATCTTTTGCAAGTACTTTCTCCCATTCCTTAGGTTGTCTTTTTGTTTTGCTTATGGTTTCCTTTGCTGTGCAAAAGTTTATGTTTAATTAGGTCCCATTTGTTTATTTTTACTTTTATTTCTATTGCCCCAGTGGGATTTTGATTGAAGAAGACAGAGACATTTTTTAAAGGTGAGCCACCAACCCCCAAGGGTGTTTGAGCCAGTCACCCAGGAACCACTCTTGGCCTTCTCCCAGGGGGATTTGCTCCAGCCCTTGCTGCTCCAAGATTCCACTCTGGGCTCTCCTCCCACCTTCCTGCCTTGTCATGTCCTATCGAGGGCAGCAGGACCTGGTCCTCCAAGGTCCTGGCAGGGCTGGTCCTTCCCATCCCAGCATTTCCTATGGCCCTCCCTCTCTGTCCTCACTCTGGAAAACTCCTTTCCCCTGATGGAGAATCCACTCAGACCCATCGTGACTGCTCCCCGCCACCTCCCCCAGATAGTATACAAGTTCATCACAGACACCTCAGATCTTTAGTCCTGATGGGACTTTAGGTAGATGAATCTACTCTCTCAAAATTTCATTTCTGATCTGTGTCACTCAGAGGCAGGGCAGAGCTAGCACCCCGACTCTCTGCAATTGTTCAGAAAAGGAAAAGAGATACTGAGAGCCCAGGAGAAGGAGGAGGGAGGGACCGTACAGACACTATTTCAGCTTCTGGTTTCCCCTGCCTCAGGCTGCTGCCCCGCCCCTGCATTTAGAGCCACCCTTCCCAGTCTGGCTCCCCACACATTGCTCTCTTGCATAAAAACCTTCCATCTCCTGAAAGGGAAAAATAAGTTGCCCAACCTGAATTCTCACATCACTGTTTCCTCTAAAAACCTCATCTTGCAGGCCCTGACCATGTGCATGTTTGATTTGGGTTCTTTATTAATTCCCCCTCCCCATTTATCTTGGCTTATTTTGTTCTTCTGCCCACTCCTTTTTTTTAAGAACTCAATGCCTCTACCAGTGCTCTTTCCTCTGAAATAATGCAAGCTTTTAAGAACATGAATTTTCTTCCATGCTTAGCCATGCCCTCAGGCCTGGGCGTGAACTCTGCTCCCTTTCATTGTTTCCTACAAATGTCATTTTAGTTTTGATTTCTGCTTTGATCTGGGTGTTTTTGGGAGCGAATTCCTTCCAACAAAGTGCACCCATTTTAAGTGTCCAGCTCAGTGAGTTCTGACAAACGTGTCCACTGGGATAAACATCACCCCAGTTAAGACACAGAACTTCCCCAGCCTGAATATCTTTTTATTGTTGGTCTTAATGCCATTTGATTATGATCAGAACATAGCCTGTAAAAGTCTTTATTTTTAAAATTTTGTTAAGGTTTCTTTTGTCCCCAAAGAAACTACAGCAAAAAAAAAAAGTGATGTGTAAAATATATTTAAACATGAAACATTCTCTCTCTGGCGATCTCCCTCCAGATCATCTTCCCTCTGCTCCTAAGGCAGTCTAGCTGCCCTTTTATTAAGCTGAAATCGTGCTGCAGTGTCATGAGGCTGTTCTGTGCATGCCCCACCCCCTTCACTAGACTGTGAGCTCCCTGAAGGTCGGGGCCACGTCATCACTGAATCCCTCAGGCTAAAATGAGTCTCAATGTGGCAAAGATGATTGATCAATATTAACACCTAGAGCTGAATTAAGTGTGCCTTGCCCATGCCCTGGAGAACCCACATGGGTGGCAGGTGGTTTAGACACCCCAGTCCACGATCCACGCCCTTAGTTCTAAGAGTGGCTCCATTCATGTTAAGATATTTCCACTGCTCTTACGAAAGCCTGAATAATGAAGGCAAATCATTCTAACACATGCCTATTGATTTCTCTGCCATGAGCCGGTGGCTTGAAATAAGAAATAAGTAAATCGTTGAAACCATCACCTCCTGCATGTTTCAGGGAAGGTGTTGATAGAAGGGAGTCAATGGGTTCGATCCGGGCAGCAGGTGGGAGGGCAGGGAGTGATCCCCAGCCCGGGCAGCAGTGCGGTCCTCAGGGCTGGCGGGGCCTCGGAAATCCAATCCAGGGCACTTCCCAGGGGACGCAGGGGCTGCCGCTGCCTGTCACCATATCCTTCCCCTGAGCTGGCCAAGGGGAGGCTGAGGCGCAGGCTCAGAAGATGAGACTCAGAGCCTCTGCTTATCCCTCAAGCGCAGCCTCTTGAGGATGCAGTGGGCAGGGCACCTGCTGGGGAGGGGTGTCTGGGAGCTGGGGGCGAGGGAGGGAGGGGCGGGTGACAAACGGGATGGCTCACGGACGGGATGCTACCCCATCTGGCTGAATATCTTCACCCCTCTTCCTGTCCCAGGACCACCTGGACTTCAACAGCTTGCACTGGAGCCCTCCCGGCCCTGGCTTCTTAGCCCTCGCATGGCTTAGCTACTGCCGCCCTCGGAACTCTTGACCATGACCTCCAGGCCCCTCCCCACCCACTTCTCCAGCCTCCTCTGCCCTCTCTCTGCTGCCCATTTGGGGTCCTCCCTTCTCAGGGCTAGGCAATGCCACTCTCCCTCCCCCTCCCTACTCCTTCCTTCCCCCTCAGGGTCTCCCAGATGGCAAATGTGAGTTGATTTGACAGAGCTAGTGCATGTGGCATCCAGGAACATTGAATCCTACAGTGACTCTTCTCTACTTTTCCAATTATGTCAAAGAAAACATCTTGTTTTGGTGCTAGTATGCCTTTAGCACCTCCCTAAGCCTTGCCTATCATCCTTTGGAACAAAGAACAGGTCCTGGGCTTCGTGCAGAACGCAGCCCCTCTATTAAGATGTATTGTTTTTATTTCTATGGTTACCATCCTCCTGCAGCAAGACATGCTGGTTTCCCATCTACGCCGCTGATGGAATCTTCCTTTCAAAGAAAATTTTCTTAGTAAAAACAAAAATAGGTTTAATTAACGAAAAATATTAAATGAAGGGTGGTCCTGGTGGTGTGTGGATGTGGGGGAAACAGAGACAGTGACCTGCAAATGAATAAAACTGGGTAGGCCGTTTAAGGGGGTGGGCAAAATGGATAAAGGTGGTCAAAAGGTACAAACTTCCAGTTAACAAATAACTAAGTCCTGGGGATGTAACGCACAGCGTGGTGACTGAAGCAACAGTACTGTATTGCGTATTTGAAAATTGCTGAGAGAGTAGGTCTTAAAAGTTCTCATCACAAGAAAAAAAGAATTTTGTAACTATGTGTGGTGATGGCTGTTAACTAAACTTATCGTGGTGATCATTTCACAATATATACATACATCAGATCATCATGTTATACGCCTAATGTTTTATGTCAATTACATCTCAAATACAAATAAAACAGAGAAAACAGTGAGTAATGGTTAGGAGCTTGGACAGGGTGAGACAGCACTGGGAAAATGTCAAATCTCTCACTTACCAAGGGACCATCAAGTCCCTTCTCCTGACCCCTCCTCAGCTTCCTCATCTATAAAACGGGAAAACAGGCCCTGCTTCATAGGGGGCCTTGGGCAGAATCACGAGAGAACGTGAGAAAGGCACAGACCCAGTGCCTGGCATCTATAGAGCAGATGGTCCAGAAGTGGCCATGATTATTATCATGAGTATAAATGAGGAGAAAACACAGCTCTTGCCAGTTGGGATGGGAGCTGCTCAGAAAAAAGGAACTTTCACAGTGCAGGGAAATAATCCGAAGGTGTGGGCTGCGTGATCCCAAGGTTGGAAGAAGACCACAAGGCAATAGCTGAGAAGCTACACAAGGGATGTGAGCAGCAGTGAGGGGGCCAGAGCAGGGTCCAGAGGAAGGCGGTAGAAGGGACTGTAGGGTTGCTAGGCAACACAGCCTGATGCTGGAGTTGGCAGAAATGGCATCAATAAAATCAGCTTCTCCCTGTGCTGCTCCAGAGTCACCAATAAAATGTGCCCATCACAGATGTCATCAGGATGTGGAATTTGGGGAGGGAAAAACAAAAAGAGGGAGCCCGTGCTGTGTGTGGATGACGGACCCCTGCAGACGTGGGAGGGGTATCAGTGAGATGCAGAGCAGAAAGTAAGAGCTCAGTGGAGGCCGCGAGTGAGAGCAGGAGGAGCAGGAGGCATGTTAGGTCGGTGAATTGCGGAAGCCTTGAGGATGGCGGTGGATTTCCCACAGATGCGGGATTTGAGCACACCAGCCGACACCTGGGTTACAATGAGATTCTGTGGTTCTTTGAAGGCAGAATAGTTTGTGTCCTTAACAAATTCACTGTGAAAACAACAGATGTGGGTAAGACATGCCCGGGTCCCCAGACCAAGGATAAAGAGTCATACCTGAGTCAGCCTCTTTCTTAAGCTTTTTTTTTTTTCCAGTTACCTGAGCCAATAAAGCTCCCTTTGCCTTGGACAGCTGGGGTTGAATTTCCTGTCATTTAGTAGATGAAAGTATCCTAATTACTCTCCCATTTTACAGATGAGGAAACTGAGGCTCCGCCTCCTTCCATCTCTTTACTCTGATGTCTGAGGCTGTGGCTTTTGTCTTCATCTCAGACTGGCCTCCCCTGTTCTCTCCCAGCCAATGGAGAGGGAAAGAGAGATGATACTCACACCCCATTGGCCACATGTGGTCCCAGGGGAGTCTGGGAAATGCAGTATTTCTTCTAGGCACCCACATTCCCTGCTTCTACAAGAAACAAGAGAGAGGGACCCTGGCAGGCACCCTGCAGTCTCTGCCGCAGGTCAGCAACTCCTGTCCTGTCCCCTACCAGGACACATGGGGGACAGATGACCCTCACGCCCGGCACCAATGTGACAGGACATCTTGATCACACTGCCTGGCCAGGGCATCCCTGCAGGAGAACAGCAGAGGGGGAAGAGTGGGGAGTAAGGACAGGGAACACCACCCATAAAGGACTTCCCCACTTCCTGGGGCTCCCGGGGAGCCCCAGGTCTTCCCTCCGTGCAGCAGGCTCCGTCCCCCACCAGGCACCAGAGACAGGTGCTGAGCTGAGGGCAGTCACTCTCTGCATTGGGTTGGAAACTCCCTGCTTTGAACCAGATGCTAATTATAGCTCCTTGTGTTGAGTCTGTCACCTGCTAAAAATAGGCTGTTGGTGCTTCCATCTCCACAGGTGCAGCTGAGTTTGAGGAAATAACACTGTTTTTAGCAGTGGCACGAGTAGGAGATGACTGACTCCTAGACTCTGGGAACTGGGGCTGTCTGTGCGGGAACTTGTTTCCAGGAGTACGACCCACGGAGGCCAACCAATCAGAGGAGGTTCTGACAACCTCACAGGCTCAGTGAGGAGCAAGTGATGGTGGAAGGACAGCGCTCCCGGATCAGCTTTGCACTCGGAGGCGACCTGCAGATCCGGGAGCATCAGTGCTTGGCTGCCACGGCTGAGAGAGATTTGTCATCTAGACAGAAGAGAAGCAGATAAAGCAGGACCCTAGGACCGTGTAGAGGGGTGGTAGGTAAATGCCTCGAGAAGGCCAGAAAACAGGGATGCTGGAATGAGATGAGGAAGGGCACTTGAGGGCAGTAGAAGTATGGGGGAAGGGGAGATTGAGATCCTTCATTCATTCATCATTCACTCATTTATTCATTCAACAAATATTTATTGGTTCCTACTGTGTGCTAGGCTCTCTACTAGGAGCTAGGTTGACAGGGACAGATAAGAACCTTCATTCATTTATTAATTTAATATTCTAACAAACACCTACTGAACCAGACACTGCCCTGGGGATATAACAGTGAATAAAATCCCATCCCTCCTGGAGCTAAAATTCTACGGGGGCTGGGAGCAGGGGAGTGTGGAGTCTGATACCCTCTTCCCCAAGAGCAAATAAACAAAGAAATCATTCTTTGGATACCCATGGGAACATGTCCAGTAGGTGTCACCTTCCCACCTGGCAGCAACTGCCCCATTCACCTCTGCATGACCCTACAAAGGCTCAAACCAACACCCTCAGCCCTGATGTGCCCCCCCAGTTCTGTGTCCAAACGAGCCAGGCCTCAAGGGAGGCCCCACCAAACTTCTGCTTCCTGGACCCAGACAGGTAGTGTCTCTTGGCAGAGCCAAGCTCATACCCAGAATCCGAGATGCAAGAGATTCTGGAAGGTCCCATTTTTCAGGTCGACGGAGGCTACTCACCACCCATCACATTCTTCTCCCATCTTGAACTTCCCAACAGCAACACTGGCTCTGACATGTCCCACTTAACATAATCCAGTGATCCTGAGCAAAGCAAAAACAACCCCTTCCTAGGAGACCAGAACCCAGCTGGCACTAAGAAAGGGGGTGGGAGTTGGAGGAACAGATGTGGGCTTTACAAGGAAACGTCTTCCTGATCCCTGGGGAAACCCAGTGTTGGCTGCAGCCTGAGAGAGAGACCCAGGGCTCCAGGGCACCCCTCCCCTACCGTTCCCCCTAGATGAGCCCCTCCCAGCACCCAGGGGATGCCTCAGACCAGGGAAACTCCCCCACTGGCCCACTCCTCCCCTGTGTGCAGCAACCTCTCCAGACCATCACGTGTTACTAAGCCCCAAAGCCAGGAAAGTCCCAGCACAGGACTCGGGCTTCTGCGGGACTGACCCAGGATGTATGACGTTGTGAATGGAGGAGGATGGGGGGGCCCCACAGTTATAAATTCCTCAGAATTTCCAAGGGGACCCAGTTCTACCACCAACTCAGTCTCAGGTTGCCGCTGCTGGGCTCAGAACCATCAGAAGGTTTTGCCGGGCTATGCAGACGTGCCGTGTAGACACCGCACCAGCAGCCTGCAAAGTCCAGACGGCAAGACTCTGCTCGGCTCAGATGCAGAGTTCACCTGGCATGAATATTTCATCGCCTGGTCCCTGGAAATTGTGCTTCCATCCTCACTGCTCTCGGATTGGCTCCCTGCCAAGCTCCTCCTGTCACTGGCAGGTGCGCGCGTCACCAGGGACGAGCCTTGGGAAGCTGCTCCAGCCCAGCAGGGGGCAGGTCTGTCCCCATAGCACAGGGTGGGCTCATGTTCAGCTACTCTCTGGCCCCCTGGGAAGGGCCATCATTGCTGCAATCTCTGGTTTTACGGTCCCACCTAAGAGACCAGAAGACTCTCAATCCAGGAACTATGGCTCAAAGCCCCTCATTTTCTCTGCTGCAGGTGGATCCCAGCGAGTAGCATGAACTTGAACACGGTCCATCTTGGGTCGTAAAGCTACACAGATCCTGCTCATTCTCTCCTGGAGGCGGGGGGCCCAGACCCCACCTGCCGACTCTGCAGCCCCGCTCTGCAGGCACTTGGGAAATCAGGGCTTGCCTGTTCTTAGCGGGGGCGGTGGATGAGTCTGGAGCCGAGAGTGGGAGGTCACAGGAGGGGTGGATGGCGTCTGGAAAAGAGGAAACACCTGGGTGAAGTATTTCCATTTTGCCTTTTTTTGGAAGCCAGATGTTGGAATGCCAAGAAATGTGACCTAAGAAGATCACAGAGTGAAACCATTCATGAGTGTTTTCTGTGCAGGAAGACAGCACATCACAACTGTTAGCTTTCTGAGAGCACAGCCTCTGGAGGAGGATTCTCTGGGTCCAAATCCCAGTCCACCACTTACTAGCTGTGTGACCTTGGGCAAGTTATGTAACCTCTCTGTGCCTCAATTTCCTTGTCTGAAAAATGAGGACAATGACAGTCCCTATTGGATAAGACCACGCGACAGATTAGAGCAGAAAGTGTCAGTAATGCTCAGCAGGTCTGCCCATAGAAAGCACGGTGTAAAATATTAGAGATGTGACTGGAAAGGCAGGGCCCAGAGCAAGCCAGACCTTGTAAATTGCCCTTAGTTTGGACTAAGTCACAGGGCCATGCCTAGTTGCAAGGGAAGCTGGGAAATGGAGTCACCACTCTGGGTGACGATAGGCACATCTGATAAGGAAGGAGGGGGAAGAGCTAAGCTATCAGAAGACCACTAGGATGCCTCCACTTCATGGCTATTTGACTTTGAGCAAGTTATTGGGACTCTTTTTGGAATCTCAGGTTTAGCCTCTGTGAAATAAAATCTAAACTTAAAAGGTCTGGCCTGCTCTGGCCCCTCTCTTTCCAGTCACATCTCTTTCCACTCCCCAAATTGACTTACTTTGCTCCTAAAGCTCTAGACTGCTTTCTGTTTCTCCAGTGTGCCAGGCTCATTTCTACCACAGGTCCTTTGCACTTGCTGTTCCCTAAGCCTGGAACCCTCTTCCAATAATTTTTTTAAATGTGGTCAAATAAACATGACTTAAATTTACCACCTAAACAATTTCTGTGTACAATTCAGCAACATTAATATATTCACGTAGTCATTCTATCAGCCCTGTCATTCATCAAAGAATTCCTTTCATCTTGCAAAACCAAAACTCTACACCCAGTAAACAATACTTCTCCATTTCCCCATGCACCCGCCCCACCCCCAGCCTCTGGCAACCAGTATTTTACTCTCTGTCTGTATGGATTTGACTCTGCTGGGCCCTCACTTAAGCGAAATCATACAGTGTTTGTTCTTTTGTGACCAGCTTCTTTCACTCGGCATAGTGTTTTTAAGATTCATCTGTGTTGTCACCTGTGTCAGAATTTTCTTCTTTTTGAAGGCTGAATAATATTCCATTGTGTGTAAAGACCACATCTTTGTTTATCCATCACTCATCTTCCACGAGGTTTTGCTTGGAATTCTCCTCTTCATTCTGGTCTCAACTCAAACATCATGTCTTTACAGAGAGCTGTCCCGAAAGAGACCCAGCGCCTAGTCTCTCACTACCACATCAACATCCTTTACACTATTTCATCCGATCTGAAATTACACTATTTCCTGGTTTAATTGCTCATTTCCTATCTCTGCCTCCTAGATGTGGGCTCCATAGTATAGAGACTTTGTCCTTCTGGTATACCCAGTGCCTAGGATGAAGTCTTGTGCACAGAAATTCTTTGATAAATGTTTATTGAATGAACTGATCAAAGATGAGCCCCAGGGACTGGCGGATTTAGGCTCCTGGTAGTGCTTCTTTCTCTCTAGAACTTTCTTCCTCTTCCTGCTCATAAAAGACCTTCCTTTGACCAGGTTGGTTCCGTGCCGTCTTCTGTAATTGCTCAGAGTGGCTGGAGCTGGTCACCTTAGAGGGGAGGCATCACAAGGGCCCAGGATCTGGGCAGGGAAGGAGCACGCCTTTATCATCGTCCACGTTCCTAATAATAACACCATCCCACTTACAACCTTCTTTCCAGCCTTCAAGGAGTTACACATCCATCACCCCTGAAAAAGAAAGATAAACACTTAGCCAGAAAGAGAGGGAATAAGGAGAGATTTCAGAATGAGCGAGGGAGGCATTCTCCAGCATTGAGCGAGAGCACACGTTGGCCTCTTTGATCTTGGCCTCAAGATCAAAGAGATACCCAGAGGACAAAAGCACTCGAGAAGGCCTATACTTTGTCCAGGAGATGGGCACACAGCAGAGTGTCGGGGAGTCTGCAGTAATGGAGGCTTTGGGATATAATTTGTTTTTAATTAAGAAGCAGGAGGAGGGAGAGCAGCAGGCCCTGGGCCCAGGGCTTGGGAAGGCCCGTCTGCGTGGGGCCGCCTGACAGCAGCCGCCGCCAGAGCGGGGCGGCCCTCGGGGGGCGGGGCCGCCGCTCCTCCCGCGGCCGCGCTGCTCTCGGCTTAGGGATAAGCAACCTTTTATGGCTTGTCTCTCGAGAGCTATTGGAAGCAAAGCTGCCAATTACAGGCTAAATCTCAAAACGGCCCTACAGAAATCTCTCCTCCTAAACCCAAAGCCCCGATTCCAGGGCGGCCTCTTGACCAGATTCACCTGTGCCGCTGATGGGCGGCCCGCGGACGACAGTGGGCTGAGCTCATGGGCACTGACCGGGTGGGCGCCGGGGTCCCGAGGGCTCCTGTCCGCTGACTCGCCTAATCCTCACCTGGACGAGGCCACACGGACCCATCAGGAGCCGCAGGTCTCAGGGCAGAGTCAGGCAGGGCCGACACCCCGCCAGAGTCCCAGCCCACAGCACTGACTGCTGACTGTGCCCTCGTGGGTGGAAGAGGGGCCTCGGTGACAGCCCCAGGCACATACATGCTCCCGACACCTCTTTCCAGAAAACAGTCCTTCTCTCCAGAGACAGGGAATCCATTGCAACTGGACACTGAAGAAGACTTTTCTGGAGGAATTTTGGAATTTTGGCTGAAGTTCCAAAGCTGGAGGCATAACCCACTCATTCTAAAGACAGTGCTGGAAACACCCATGCCTGCCAGCAACCCCCACCCCGACGTGAGAGAGGAGGGACGAGAGGAAGGAGATTCGGGGAGGGAATTCACAGCAGGAGACTCTGAGACTGTTGTGAGAGTGATTGTTAACATATCCTGGCTGGACTCTTTAGTTCCTGAAAGACACACTTGTCCTTAGAGCTGAGGAAGTGTGAGAAGCTTCCAGATCTACTCAAGATGTCAACTAAGGGACAAGGGAGGAATTATGGGGTCCTGGTTCAGGCTGCTATGACAAATTACCATAGACTGGGCAGCTCAGACAACATTTGTGTCTCATAGTGCTGGAGGCTGGGGCATCCAAGGTCAAGGTCAAGGCCAACTCTGCTCCTGCTGAGCACCTACCTCCTGGCTGGTAGACAAGCCACCTTCTCACTGTCTCCTCGCACGGCAAAGCAGAGAGCACAGGAGCAAGCTCTCTCCTTAGAGGGGGTCTCTTCTGAAAGGGGCGCTAATCCCAACCTGAGGGCCCCACCCTCACGACCTCATTGCCTCCCAAAGGCCCCATCTCACACATTGGGATTAGGGCTCCACCATATCAAGGGGGTGAGAGACACACACATGGCATCCGTCACCTGGCATATCGTTAAAGCCACCAAAGGAAGCATGCACTCCATTCACTGGCTATTTCTACTTCACGATGACAACTTGGGAGTCCCAGAAAGTCAGTCCTGCTCTCCTGGAAAGCCTTCCTGAGAAAGTGGGGTTTCTCTTGTGAGGTGAGTTGTAGCTGGCTTACTCCCAGAGCACCAAGTCCAGGACCCTGGCAGCATTGGGGTGGGAAGAGTGCAAGCCTGGGATGATGTCAGGGAGCTCGGGACCCAGTCCTCCTTGTTCCTCGATTCCCTGCCTGGGGCACCCCTGTGCATTGTTCTCCCCTGCTGATCCTCATGTCCCCCATCTCCAAGGTGGGAATCATTATCCCCGAGCGGCTGTAAAACCCAGGAGGGGCCGTCTCACCCAGGACGACTGGGACCAGCAGTAAGCCCATTAGTAAAACTAAATTGGCTGAAGTGGAGACTCTTTTTAAAAGGTAGAGTCACATCCTTACACAGGTTAACAGAAAACAAATACATGTGCATTACTTAGTGAAGATTTTCATGACAGAGCCAATTAAATTTATTTTTTAATGTGAGTCTGCTGTTGAATTCTCCCAGTCTCCTTTCTTTCATGTAATCATACAATTCTGATAAGGGCACTAATCCCACCTTCTAGTATCTTGAAGGTGGGATCACAGCTTAAAGACACTAGCAAAGCAATGTCAATGCAGAATCCTTCCAGACCAGCACAGTCCAATAGAAGTATGTGAACTACATGTGTAATTTTTAAAATTTTAGTAGCCACATTCAGAAACAAAAGCTGTCATTTAAATGATATATTTTATTCAACCAAACATACCTGAAGCATTATCATTTCAACATATAATAAAAATAAAAATTAAGATATTTTACTTTTTTTGGTATAAACTTCAAAATCTGGTGTGTATGCTACCCTCACAATGCATCTTTATGCTTATCAGAAATAGCTGATCTGCATTTCAATTTCAGGGAATTTAAAGTGGAAAAAGCAGATTCATATAAAGACTTTGCCCCAAATATGCTGAAAAGTTTTTCAGTAACTGAATCTGCTCAAATCATTTAAATTGACTACAATGAAACAAAATCGAAAACTCCGTTCCTCAGCCACACCAGCCACATTTCAAGCGCTCCAGCGCCGCACACGGCACTTGACTATTTATACTGGGTGGTACCCTTCTAGGGCTATTCTTCGTCATCTGTTTTTTAAATCTCTTCTTAAGCTTTTTGCCATTAAGAAATCTTGTAAAGAATTCAACTTGGTTTTCATAGAAGCAGCCACTCATCCCTTTTTGCACTCCTAGTTACCCATTTGCTACATTTATTTAAGTTGTGTAATTACGATCTCAAGTACACCTGGAGTAAACAGGTTTGGGAACAAAACCAGTGACTCAGTCAACAGGCAACTCATTGTCTGTTTCAGGCAGGGGCCGATGGCCCTAAGCGGTAGGCCTATCCGTATATACGTTTACAGAGGAATGGAGAGCTTAACTCAGATGAACAGGTGAGTCAGGTCAGGGAGGCTGGATCAGAGAGACTGCTCTGCATTAAAGCTCTGCGTGCAATGAATAGGTTCTAAAATGTGCTCAAAATTACTGCCCACTGTTGTTAATATGATTATTAAGTTATGGTGGTGGTTATTATTACTGCCAGTCTAAAAGCCCACCAGTCAATCCACCAACGCCCTGCTCAGAAGGCTCTCTAACCAATATCCTTTCCCCGTTCCTCTTTGCAAACAGAAGCCCAACTTTGCTTTGTGGTTGGTCTTGCTTTGGTCTTTTTTTTTTTTAATTGCAGTTTTATTGTGATATCATTCAGATACCAAATAATTCACCACTCAAGGTGAGACATGTTGATACTGGCCCAGCCTCACTTTGGTGTCCATCAGCGCCTCAGCTCAGGAGATGCTGACCCCATCCTCTGCTCCAGGGTCACCCTGATTCGTCAGCGGTAATTGGTGTACAGCAATCCCCCAGAGATTGTCAGTGGTCCATGGTGAGCACGTGACCTAAGAGGGCCAGCTGTATTGGAGACAAGAATGTACATCTGACCCTTGAAGGAGAGATTTCTCTCTCAATGCCAGTAGACCTGGACAAGGAGACAGGTGGTCCTAGTAGCTAATGGCAGCTACCTTGTGAGCAATGAGGAAACTGACTTGAAAATGAAGCCACAGACGGCAAAGCAGAGAGGCTGGTGGTGGTGTGAGGCTGCTGAACCAACCTACCCAGTCCATCTGACTGGTAGACTCTGTTGTAGGAGATAAATTCCCTTGTGGTGTAAATCAGATTCATCAGGGTTTCCGTTACATGCCAGCAAATGCAAGCTAATGGACACAGCATCCCTTCCAAAAGCCTTCTCTGACCCCCCCAGCACCTAGCAATCCCTCCCACCCCTGAACCTGAGGACCCCTTTCACTGCACTAACCCCCTGCACCCTGTGTGCTGTCTGTGTCCATGTCCACATCCCCCAGCAGCCATGAGCCTGCTAAGGAAAGCTCTGACTCCGCTCTCCGCCCTCCTTAGCCCAGGGCCCCCACGCTCAGTAGGAGCTTTGTAAATTTCATTGCCCAAATAAATGTATATTTTTATTGCAGTTGCTTTAGAAAGCCAGATAGATGGGTGACAGCACTGCTTTGGTTTTTGTTTTTAAGAAACTTCATCACTGAGATGTAATCTGCTCTGTTGGACAACACTGCAGTACTTTGATGCCAGTAAAGACAGGTTTTAAGATGTTTTATTTTATTGGGACAAACTCCATGTCCATAAAAACCCCATCCGTCTTTTTCCCAGTTGATGGCATTTGAAGACTCAGTAACTTCCTTCCTACAATTGATACCCCTCTTTAACATTCAAACTCCCTTTAACAGATGTAGCGCTTTCCAACAAACCCGTCGGGACAGGTGGCAGCCACGCTAAATCTCCTCTGTGGGCCTGGGGCACTCTGGGCGCTGAGAGAATGTTCATCCATTTATTCTCTAGCTGCAGGGGCTGGAATGAACCCCAGCCGTTAAAATAAAACGCAGGCTGAGTCTTTAAAAGAGAAAGTCAAAAGTGCCCTGGAAACTTTAGAGATGGGATTTCAGGAAGGAAGTGTTGGTTCCGGGTTAAATCCAAGGTTAGTGTTCCAGGGCCCTTCTGCAGATGGACAGAGGCTGCAGGGACTGAGGGTGAGGGCGCCCCCAGCATCAGGGTCCAAGGTGCAGGTTTCCAATGCCCCCTTTTCCACCCAAGCTGGTCATTCCTATAGTAAAAGGCAACTCCATCCTTCCAGGTGATTAGGCCATGAGGGTGGTCTTGATGCTTCTCTTTCTCTTGTCCCCCCACATCCAATCTATCCACCTATCCTGTTGGCTTTACCTTTAAACTGTGGCCAGAATTTGACTATCTTCCGCCTCCACCATGAATGGTCCAAGCATCCATCATCTCTGGCTGGACTGTCACAGCTGCCTCCTCCTCATGGTCTCCTTGCATTGAGTAGAATATGCCAGACATGCCCTGGCCACAGGGCCTTTGCACATGCTGTTTCCTCTGTCTGAAATATTTTTCCTGCAGATAAACATGTGGAAGACTCCTTTAATTCTTTCAGGCCTCTGCCCAAATGGCACACCTCAGAGAGGACTTCCAGGCCCCCCTACTTAAAGTAGCCGCCCAGAATTCTCTATCCCAATACCTTGCCTGATTTGTATAGCATCTGTTAGTACCTGCAGTAACACACAACTTAAATGTGTATGTGTACATGTGTATAAGTGTGTGTGCACACATACATACATTTATCTATACGATTGTACTTGTGTGGAGGGTGGGTGTACCTTGCTGTTCACTGCCCCTCTCCCCCACCCCACTGCACTGTCAACTCCATGAAAACTGGGCCTTTGGTCGGTTTCACTCACAGCTGTCTCCCTGGCTCCCAGAACAGTGCCTGGCACACAGGAGTCTCTCGGCAAAGAGTTGTTGAATGAATGAACCGAATGAGTGAATGATGCACCCTTCTGAGAACGCCGCCTCAAAGGAGAACTCAGGGGAGACCGACAGGAGCTGGCCTGGCCCAGAGCATCTGAACCCGGGGCTGGACCTCTTGTCCAGCGTCCCTCCAGGCGGAGACTCTAAGGGCCTGAGCTCCACTTGTGTTTGTGACATCTCAGCACAAAGGATCGCTTCGCAGTTATGTGGCCACAGGGGTCACTGTGGAGGCCAGAGCCGAGCCTGGCCCCTCCCGAATGCGCTTTCCTAGAACAATGAGTCTCAGATCAGCCGGTCTGCTCTGCCGTGATCCACCTCCCGGAGAGTCACCGCAGGCAGCTCCGCTGTCCATCAGGATGGAGCCAGATAACCAGGGGTACGTGTAGAGCTTCATGAACCTGAGATCTCACCTCAACCCACCCACACTCCAGGTGAGGGAACTGCAGCCGATGAGGGGACATGACTGGCCACAGGTGCTCAGGACACAGGGGCAGAGCTGGCCACAGCCAGCTTCCTCCCCAGCCAGAGAGCCATCCTAATAGACGTTTCTGGGAGCCTTGGCCCTGGTCCTTTCTCTCACCACTCCTGGTGAGTCAGTAGGACAGGATGACTAGATCCCAACTTGGCAAATGAGGAAACTGAGGCACGGCCAACGTAAGTGACTCACCTTTCTTCAAAGGGCTCATTACTGTGGGGTGATGACATGTGGTTACAATGTGGGCCTGAGATGGCGGCCTGGACTGGGTCCTGGCATGGCCACTCTCAAATGGAGACATTGCTCACCTCTGTGTGCCTCAGTTTTTCCATCTGTAAAATGGCTGATGAGCATACTGACTCGTGGCTTTTTACAAGCATGAGGAAACCCAGGCATCACCATGGGGAGGACCCTGACCCTGGAAATAGACAGCAGGTCAACGCACCAGCCCCTCCACACGCTCCTTCTAGACATGTCACCAACTGCCATAAGCAGATGGAGACGGCGGAACGCCTCCTCGCAGGGTTCTCGTGGGGACTGAATGGTTTAATGATTACATGGTCTAAATGTTTGTTGAGTTGTTATTGTTTTGTAAAACAACCAGAGCAGGGCCTCCACAGAGCAAGTACAACGTATCAAATAAATACATTTATAAGGTGCATGGTAATGCTCAGATCAGTGTCTGATGCCTGTGCACTCGGTGAAGTTTAGCTGCTCTGATTTTTATTGACGAAGTAAAACCAGACCCAGGAGCCACCTAACCCTTCCCCTCCCTTCCCAGTCACAGCCCCCAGGCCCACACGTCCAGGCTGCTCTGTCCACCTGGACCGTCCCTCCTCGGAGGCCACCTCTACACTCTGCTTCCGTCTCCCTACCCCCGCTCTCCTCCAGACACTGTGACACACACGCTCATAACCATACACACTCATTCACACACTCACACACATGATCAATAACCATACACACTCACTCTCATTCCCACTGGGCCTCAAGCATGAGCAGGACAAAGGAAAGAGGAAGGAGAAATTTATTTTAACAGCAAACCTTACGCACTTAATTGGAAAAATAAATTAGAAACCATAGCCACGGTTTCAATGGTATCGATTACAGCCCAGGAAGGTGCAAAGCCCAAGGCTGGCTCTCTCTCAGTTCAAAGGGGAGCTGATCAAGTGTTAGAAAGGAGTTAAGACATATTAGCATGAACGGAGACTTTTCTCCTTGAGGGAGAGGAGGGTTTGAAAGGACAGACGTTCTAACCATGTGTCTCCATGTTTTGCCGTGAGGGTCTGAGTTACTCAGCATCACTCATCATCATCCCACCCCAGGCAGCACTCTCTGTGCCCTCCAGTGGGCTGAGACCACTTCCAACCACTAATACCTGCTTCCTGATGCCTAAAGGCATTTGTCCACAACCACAGCAGATCACTTCGTCTACAGAGGACAGACCGAAGGTGCCAGAGAATTGACACTCCTTCCAGCAACCCCCAAGAGTGGCATGTAGGAGATGGGGCTCCCGCCATCCTGCAGTAATGTCCACGTGGAAGGCTCCACCTCCTAGACTTCCTCATGGGGCTGACCTCCAGCTGTCTGCTGTACCAGCAGGCTTAATAGCTCACCCCAAATTGTTCTCCTCCCTCCTATCTCACTTCCTGTTCCTGGCCAGCATCTCCTGGAATCACCTCCCAAATAAACTGTTTGCTCTCCAGTTCTTTTCGGAGTCTGCAGCCGGGACCTCCCAAACCAAGACAGTGATTGTCAGTGACATATGTCCCACTCCTGCCTCCCTGATGTCAGACCCCAAATCTAAGAGACTCAGTCCCAAGAGACCCAGAGGACAACTTGGCTCTTACAACTGGATGTGAAATCAACTCAAGGAGGAGCTTGCAGGGCAGTTTACTCTGGGAGGAGCTGGGTCATTCTGTGAAATATTTGCATATGGCATTGATTACAGAGAGTGAAACTAGCAAGGGGTCAATCAGATCTGCAGCCGGAAAAACTCACTCTGGCCCTGCCCTGAAGCATGGGTTTGGGGTGCCAGGGCATGCTCGGGGAGCCCTATTGGGCCTCACTACTGTTGTCAGAGGCGATACTGAAGGAGAGCAGAAGGGGGAGCCGCCCACCCTTGGCGGATATTTAAGGGCCATCACCAGGAATTTGCAACAGATTAGGCTGGGGTGAAGAGGCTGAGGAAGAGGGTGATTTCTGACATCATAAATGGAAGTGTCAGTCACCCCCAAGACAAGCATGGCAGGAGGAGCAGGTTTGGGGAGGCAGGTCATGAGTTCAGACTCAAGCATGTTGAACTTGAGCTGCCTTCCCAAGTTCCAGGTGGAGATGCCAAGAAGCCTGTTGGATACATGGGACCAGAACGCAGAGGTGAGGCAAGAGTAACAGACCACCCGCCAGCAGATGTGAATGAGGGGAGGGGGTGGGTTTCAAGAGGTGTGTGTGTGTGTGTGTGTCTTGTTATTTTCTTCTTAATTGTGGTAAAATACACACAACATAAAATTTACCATCTTAACCATCCATCAAGAGACACTTGGCTTGCTCCCACCGTTTGGCTATTGTAAATAATGCTGCTATGAATATGGGTGTATAAACATCTCTTTAAGAGCCTATTTCCAGTTATTTAAGGCATATTCCCAGAGGCAGAATTGCTGGATCATATGGTAATTCTTTTTTATTTTTTGAGGAACCGCCATACTGTTTCCCATGGTGGCTGCACCCACTTTACATCCCTACCAACAGGGCACAAGGGTTCCAGTTTCTCCACATCTTTCCCAACACTTGTTGTTTTCTGGGGGTTTTGATAGTAGCCATCCTAATGGGTATGAGGTGGTCAAAAGATGTTTAATTACAGATACGGAAACGGCACAGATAAAGAAAAGGACGTGAGCAACATCATAATGAGACAGGGATACGTTTGCGTCAGTGTAGATCATTGTCAGCCCGGTAAACCTGGGTCTGTCGGGGATGCTCTTGGCTACAAGTAGCAATGCTGTGAGGGCATTTACTGTTTTCTTCTTCATACAAGGTCCCCAAGTGGTTGGGCAGTTGCCACTCTGCCGTCCTCGGCCGATCAGTAACATCGCCCCCTCCTGGCCACACAATGTCTCTCTGCAACACCAGGCAGATGTGCACATGCCACCACTTCTGGAGCAGAGGAAGGGGAAATGAGGTAGGAGCTCCACCTTCTAAGACTCTGACCTTTTAAACAGGAAGAAAACTATTTCTCCAAAGCCCCCAGCTGATACCTCCCTACACCTCACGGGCAAGAAATGGCCTTGTGCCACGCATATGATTGGTACCCGGGGGTGTTTGTTAAAGCAAAGATTGCTGGCCCCACCCCAGGTGCTTCTGATTCCGTGGGTCTGGGGTGGAGCCCAAGAATTTGCATTTCTAACAAGTTCCCAGGTGATGCTGTTGCTGCCGGTCCTGGAACCACCACGTGAGAACCCGTGGTTTGAAACAGTCCTGAGTCATCCCTTGAGTGGGGTACACTGCCACCTCAACAAAATCAAGTTTCTATCAGCAAGGAAAAACAGAGGCAGATGCTGGTGAGAAGCAAGATGTTCTGCCACAAACTCTTTGTCGAAATCAGTGTTGTATCTTTGTCACCTGCTAGACTCTAAGCCCCTGGGAGCTGGAGTCACGAAAATCATCTTTTGGGTCCTGGGGTCTGAGACTTAGTTACTGAGCCTTAGTAGCAACTTTAAACAGATTTGTTAAGTGAATGAATAGATGAGCATTTCACCAAAGATGCGCAAGGCTGCTGCATGCTCTGACAAAGCTGATCAAAGCACCTTCCTAAGCAGCCCTGAGGCACAGAGCGAGGCCCTCCCCCACCAGGCTCAGCCATAAAGTTCCCCCCAAAGCAGACAGCCGATGGCCTTCGGACCCAGAGAGTGTCTGTTAATGGCTCCCAGGCGTATGCTCCCTGTTAAAGGGAAAAAAAAAAAAAGCCAGCTCTCAATCTACTTACTGTCTAAACATACAACACTCAGGGCTCCTATCACCCTGCTTATGACTCCTTATGAGCCCAAGTCCATGCAGTGGGACTCAGGTCGTACCAATTCCTCATCACTAGCTGCAGGTAGGGAATAAGGTCAAGGAAAAAGAGAGCTGTCCTGCATGAAGTTTACCCTTTACCCCATGCTCACACTCACCTTTTATTATTATTATTGATATATAGTCAGTTTATAACGTTTTGTCAATTTCTGGTGTACAGCATAATGTTTCAGTTGTCCACGTACATACATATATTCCTTTTCACATTCAACTTTGAACAGAATGGTAGTCATGGGGGGAGCCAAGTAGGGAGAGATCTTGCTGCCCATTTAACAGATGAGCCAACAGAGGTCAGAGAAGGAACGAGGCCCAGCGTCATGCAGCAAGAAGTCAGAACCGGAGCCAAGTCCTCTGACTGGGGACACCCAGATGAATTTTACGTGATCTGGCTGTTCGTGAATGGATGAAATCTAAGTTTTTTTCCTGCTTCATTCAGAGGACTCAATGAGCAAGTGTACGCAGCCCACCCTGGGACTGCACTGGCCACACAAAATGAGTTCATTTGTGCTTGGGCCCCCCGGCCAGCATTAGGGCACCCAGATGGCTGGGGTCTGGAGAATTCTGTGCCATTTTCCATCTAATCCTGCCTTTGGAAGTTTGGGGAAAGTTCTGGAGTCTGAGCTCCCTGTGACTTTGGACAAGTCACTTCCCCTCTCTGATCCTTGGTTCTCTAAGCATGAGGAGGAGGAGGATGAAATGCGAGGCACTGAGTGCCCAGCCCACGCGCTAGCACTGGGCAGGTGGAGCAGGCGTTTGTCTTGCACAGCCACCCACTTCCCTCTCTCCATTGTGCTAACATCTCCCATAAAGAGTCCAGCCTTCCCACGCCGGTGCCAGGAACTCCAATTTCCGCACCTCTTTGCGGATGGGATACAGTCAGGTGGCCGGGATACAGTCACATGGCCCAGATTCCACCAGTCAGACATGCCCACAGGAGACAAAAATTCACAGTGGGCTGTGCCCAAGGGGTCTGAGCTTCTAGAAGACACCGTGGCAAGGTCATTGATTCTTTCAGCGGCTCAGCAATGGCCGGGCCTTCAGTGCCTGGGCCCAATTTCATCAGAACAGATGCAGCGGCATTGGTGTGTTACCAAAGCAGCCCCCATGGTGTGGTCCCAGTCTTCACCCGCTTAGTCCCTGCGTTCTGATCCCACCACCACCACCACTTCGGATTTGGGAACATTTACATCTTTTAACAAATCCCTCTCTTGCTTTAGCTAACCAAGGTGTGTCTGCTGTTTGCAGCCGCGTTCCCAGACACGTGCAGTAAGTGTTCTCTGAACCATAAGTGCTACTCTCCTAAATCGCCCTCTCCAAGGTGAAGGGGACTGCTCTTTGCAGCGGCGTCCGCTTGCAGTCTTGGTCGGCAGCCCAGCCCTTGTGGGCCCTGGCGCCTGCCAGAGCCATGGGCGACCGGATATAAGCACAAACGGATGAGTCACCCGGAGCAAGCACAGGACGATGAAAAGCCTGGGTGCCAAGTGGCCGAGGTCCTGCCTCGCCGTGGCAGGGACGGCGCTGTGCCTGATGGGAGAAATCTCTCGGGACAGAGCCGTGGGGCAAGACCAGGTCCTGCTGGAAGGAAGGTAAGGGGACACTTTGGGGGTCCCTGGACAATGAGCAGGATGGAGCTGGCCCAGCCACTCTGCAGAGTTCTCCCGGGCTCACAGAGCTGTGCCAATGTGGAAGGAACAGGACCCCTTTACCCTCCTGTTTTTGCCCGGCTGTGTGCCCTCAGAGATGGTGGTGCTTCGCCCCTCTGGCAACAGTGACCCTCATGGGGCCGGCTCTGGGTCATGCAGGGGGTCCTACAAGCTCCTCCACACCCAGCCCAATTCCCAGCCACCATTCTCCCCTCGTAGCTTCCAGGGGAGGGAGGCTGTGTGGACTGCTTTGGATTCTTCACAGTCAGACTGTGCAGACGAGGGAATCTCTCCAGAGGCCCATGGTGGCACATTTCTCATTCTGATTCAGCCGACACTCCCTGTGTGCCTCATAGACAACCCCCGTGGGTTAACCTTCATTCATCTCACTTAGTCCGCATGACAACCTGCAATGTCCTCAGTGTTATCCCCATTCTTAAAATAAGGAAACTGAGACCCAAGGAGGTCAGCTAAGGAGTCACCAGCCAGTGGGGGCAGAGTCCAGGTTAGTTAGCACTTCGGCCCCCGGGGTGGCGCTAGCTCATAATTCCCCTTTTACGAAGTCAACCACCAACATTAATCATAATTGATCCATTAATTGATTAATTAGAAGCAAAGTTCAAAAGTGATTTTTCTGGAAAGCAATTGTAAAACGAGGTGTACTGTCACAGAGGGAGACTAAACTGAGTAACACTTGTGGTCAAATGGACCCTGCTTTTTCTCTTTTAGAAAACTCGTCCACCAGAAACCCACGAGTTCCGCCTCATCCACAGAGATCTGCCTCTGGGCTGCCGGGGGAAGCAGTGATCATTTTAATACTCAGTTACATGGTGTGCCTGTGTGCCCCTGTTTTATCCCATCACAAATTACGTGAAATTCGCATGTTTAGTCTTTCTTGCTCACTTATCCGAAAGAGAACTATTGGTGTATTGTTAGGCAACCAGACAAATTGTCACTGTTATCTGTGTTCCTAACTGGAGGCAGCCTGACTGTCTTTCATTGGTAAGAATTCAGAGTAAACATCATTGCTCTTTGAGATTACTCACAAGCAGCCCCCAGGAGACTGCAATTATACCCGTTTATAATTCTCCTACCTCCCAATCTAACCCTTGATTCATGAATGTGCACTTTTAGGCGTTGGGCGTTAGAATAAATTAGACTATACAATTACGTGTAATTAAGGAGGAAAATAGGTACGGTGCTGCAAAGATGAGCCCTGTTTTGCTGAAGTAAAGCATGTCTGTGTTAGCGTGCCAGCCCAGGGAGGCAGCATGAAATACAATTAATGTTCTTCTGACTTAATGGGGGTTTGTGGCGCTGTTTTTCATTATCACAATATCTCAAGAAATGTAAACAGTTCTTCTCTAATGCAGTTGCAATACTACAGACAAGACAGCTTGGGTCTAAGTGAAAACTCAGCAGAATTAACCACAAACTCACAATGTGATAGATGATGCTGGAATTTGTATTTTATAAACCATGCAAAACTGTCCCCACTCAGGCGCTGAGAAGTTGGTTCCCAACCCCCTGGGGGTGACTGCAGCCTCTTCTGCGTCATCGCAGAAGAAACAAGTTACAGCCAAACTTGGGTGGATTATTTAAGCCACCTGTGCCCCACTTCGGAGGCTCACTCACATTCTCGAGCCTTCCCTCTGCCGTCACGTGTCTGCTCTTAACGTTTCTCCTTCCACATGCCAATTTGTTCGAGACATGTTAAAAGCTTGACTTTTACAACCCTCGTAAAATCTCATCTATGCCAACCCAAATGCAGCCAGAAATGCTCAGTCAGATTGAGTTTCAGCCTCTTGCTGGAGATAAAGAAACACAGCAGGAATGACTTTTTTTTTTTAATTGTTTTATATATATGAATCCAGGGAGCAGAAGAGCACTCTGGCTTAGCCAGATGGATAGAACCAGGCGGGTGTTCTGCCCAGAGGGCCTCCATGGAACTCACAGGAGCAAACGGACTTGTGGGTGTCAAGAGATGGGTCCCCTCCAGGTTAAGCCAACAAGGGGGCAGGAAGTCGGGCTTGGCGAAAGGAGCCTGAAAAGCCCGATTATCCAGCCAGGAGGATCACAACGAGAGACGCCATCAGGTGCAGGGGGACACAGAGGGAGCAGGCTGTCCCAGACGTGGTGGTTGGAGACGGGCAGGGGCTGCTGAAGCAGAACGGGGAGGGTTCTGAGAATTACACTGAGGCCCCGCCCAGTCGTGGCCGAAGGACGACTTCCCAGGCTGGGGGACATCTGAGCCCCCTCAGGCCCCTCTTGTTTCCCAAGCAGACACTGGGCTCCTGAATGGGTCCAGGAGTCCCCACCTGCTTGGAGGGAACCTGGAACACTTAGGCCAATGCCTTGGACCTAGAAAACCATGGAGTTTGCTGTGAATTATGGGAAAGAAACATGGCCAGAGGGCACTTTGCAGACCCTCTGACCCAGTGAGTGCCTGAACGGGTGAGTTAAATCCTGACCTGAAGCCTGATCCACGCACCTGCCTTCAGTGAACACAAATGTGCTTGCACACACACAGGTGTGTGTACACGAACTCAGGGATACACATAGGTACACAAACACGAAGAGGCACTCACACAAAAGATCTGTCTCTTCCTAAGAAAGTATAAGGAGTTAAGTCACAGACATTACCATGTTTGGTGTTTGAACAGCAACAGCAGAAAGAATAAATAGCCAAAAAGATAATCAGATGACACCATCTCAGCCCCACATAAGCAATTGTGAGCTGCTCCTCCATTACCAGGGTTCCCTGCTGTGGAGACAGGGATGGAGGAGAGAATTGTGGGCACAGCCCATTAAGGAAGGGAGAGCCATATTCCTGAACTTGAGGCCTGAAGGAAGAGCAGTGTGTTTCTGAACATTTTTATTGTGGAAGTCCCCCCTACCTCTGAAATACTCTCCAGAACCCCAAAGAAAAAGCAGGCAAAGGCAGATCTCCTTCCTGGCAGATTTCACCTTCCTCCTCCACCCCAGGCCCTGGGAGCCACCCCTATGGGGCTCTGAGGTCCCAGTTAGAAAACTCCTACCATGGGGAAAACATGTCCCAAAGTTAGGCACAGCCTCCAGTGGGTTAAAATCCCATTTGTCACCTTTGTGACCTTGATTAAGACCCATTACCTTTTTGAGCATCAGTTGTCTTGAAACATAAGAGGGTTACATAGATCACCTAGGGGAAACACCCAGAACCTCCTAGAACTGCACTGTCCAGTAGGGGATCCCCTAGCCCCACGTGGCTGGTCCAAACTGAGAGGTATTGTAAGTGTAAAACATACACTGGTTTCCAAAGACTTAGTAAGAAAAAAGAATGTAAGATATCTCATTCCTAATTTGTACGTAGATTGCATGTTGATGTGATAATATTTTGGATATACTAGGTTAAATAAGCCATATTATTAAAATTAATTTCACCTGTTTCTTTTTATTGTTTTAATGCAGCTACTAGAAAATTTTAAGTTACATATATAGCCGGCTTTATACCTCTCCCAAACAGCACGGGACTAGACTCTGCAACAAATGTGTCCCTTCCGCAAAGATGAGACAGAAGGAGTTGGGAGGTCCCCGCTATTTTTCGTCGGTGATGGTGAAGAGGTAAGCTCCACATTTTGTTTCAAGGCAAAAAGAGGGCAGAAGATCAGCAACTTCAGTGGTCCCAAAAGGTGTGCAGCAGAATCTGATTTGGAAAAACACGTTCCAGGTTTTTCTGATTTACTTAGACTGTAAGCTGATCTGGGGTAGCTAAGGGAGGTTACGGCGCGGAGAGCCTAGAGCCCCCAGCTGTGTCAGGACACCCAATTGAAATTTCAGATAAAAAACAAAGAATTTTTTTTTAGTATAAGTATATCCTCATGGACCTTCTGTATTTTTATTTGGTAAATATGACAACCCCAGCTAGCATGAAAGATGACTACAGCAGAGAAAGGAGGTGCTGTGTTGCAAAGTTAACAATGGCCTGGGATTTAAAAACAACTCTGGAGCCAAGCATCTTGCGTTCAAATCCTGGGTCCACCACTTCCAGTTGTGTGACCTTGAGCCAGTTACTTAACCTCTCTGTGACTTGGTCTCCACATCTGTACTACAGGTATTATAATAATACCTTGTAAGAGCGTTACTAGGTTTAAATCAGCTGCTGTTGCCTGCGAGTACACTTAGCTACAGCTGAATCTGTTTGCCCTTAGCAATTTAGCTGTGTTTTCTGCAGCTACTAGTTGGTTCTCTGCCTGCGCATTGCCCACCCTTCAGCCCTGTCCCCCTCCAGCCTCTTCTGTGACGCTGGGGACAGTGGAAAGCGCGGTAGACAGCACCACCTTGAGTCGAGTTCTTCCCCTTTCAGAGGAAGCCAGTTTCTCCTTTCTTATTCCTGGACCATTTCTGAGCAAGGCAGCTATTTTCACGTGAGCTCAAGTTAATGTCTCAAGGAGCTTCCCGGGCGCTTGGGCAGTTCACCCTGCGATCTAGCCTCGGGTCCCGACTCCAGCCCGCGTCTCCAAAGAGAAATGTGTATGGTTAGAGGCGAGAGCTGGGCATTCAGCGAAGGCGGTAGGGTGTTTGGAAACCAGGTCGAGGTCCCGTGAAAGCAGATAAAAGAAAATATTTTTTAACCTGTCATTAGGAGGGGAGCGCCCGGCCAGGACTGTTGCACGCCCCACGGAACACTTGGCTCCTTCCATCCGAGAGAAGGAAAAGAAAGCGGAAAAGAGGCAAGGATTCTTCCTCTCCGTTTCCAGCCAAGTGGACCTGAGCGATGGCCCTCCTGACTTTATTGCGATATTTGATTTATTAGAGATGCCCCCCTGGTGTGTGTGTATTACACACACACACACGCACGCACAGCTCTGGCCCGCGTCCCTCCCTCATTTCTAGCTCCTGGGTGAATCCCACAGCTGTTTCAACTCTCCGCCGAGGGCGAGCGGGAGCGAGTGTGTCGGGTGTGTGTGCGTCTGTGTCCCGGAGAGGGTGCGCGCTCGGCGCCGGGAGCGCGGCCAGCGGGGTCCCGAGGCATCGGGAGGCGGAGTGCTGCCCGGACCCACGCTCTCCACCGCTGCCCCGTCCGGGGCCGGACTTCGGAGCCAGGGCCGGGCGCTGGGAGCTGCAGGGCCGGGCCGGCCGGACCGCCCGTCCTTCGAGCCAGAGGTAAAGCGCTCGCGCGCCGGGGGCGCGGGGAGGGCGCCGCGGCGGGGAGCCGAGCCCCCGGGCCCCCGCCGCCCGCGGCTCCCCTCCCGCCGCTCCCCGCCCCGGCGCGCGCTCGCCTCCCCCGCGCGGAGGCCGGCGGCCGGCAGGCAGGCGGGCGGGCGGCCGGGCCGCGCGGTGCCAAGGGGCTGGGGCGATGCGAGAGCGGCTCGGGCGGGGCGCGGACCCGGACTTTGGCGAGGGCGGCGCGCCGGGGCGGGGGCCGGGGGCGGCGGCGGCGGCGGAGCCCGAAGGCGGAGAGGCGGGAGGAGGCGGAGGGAGGGAAGGAGGAGCAGCAGCAGCACTCGCCGGGGATGCAGCAGCAGCGGCGGCGGTGGCGGCAGCAGCAGCGGCGCGGAGTCCCCTGCGCCCCGCGGCCCGGCTGGGCTGCGGCAGAGGCGGCAGCGCCCCGCGCCGGGTGAGGTCGCCCGGGCCGTGCGCCCCGGTGAGTGGGGCGCGGGGGCCAGGTGGGCGGGGCGGGGGCTCCCCGCGGCCGGAGCCGGAGCCGGAGCCGGCCCGGGTGAGCGCGGCCGCGAGCGCCGCCCAGGTGAGCCCGGGCAGGTCCCGACCGCCCGGCTCCGGCCCCAGCGCAGAGCGCGGAGGTGGGACCCGGCGGGCTGCAGGGTGGCTCTGGCGCCGGCGGGCCGCGGGAGGATGACCCTTTTGACCCCGCTGGCGGGCTGGGCGAGCGGGCGAAGACTTCCCACCGCTCCCCTGACCCGCCGACGCGCCACGCGGAGCCCTGGAGGCCCCCGGGGGGCAGCGCTCGTGGACCCCGGCCGCAGGGGGATGGCCTCCTTGACCCCTTTGAGTTTAGACTCAGCGGACCCGCTGAAAGCCAGACCACGTGGGGTTTGTCCAGGCAGAACACGGGAAAGCGGTGGACCGAATCTTCAGAGTGGGAACTCAGAGATACCGAAAGGGCAAATGGGATTAAAAAGACGAACTTCCTCCCAGGCCGAGTTAGACAGAACCAGTTCTCATTCACTTGTAGAGAGATGCTCCCCTCCCCGGGCTCCCGAGGATTTCAGAAGTCTGACAGTGAAGCTGCGGCGATTTCTAAGAGTGCACTTTCTTTTTTCTCCAGTGTTCTTTATAGTAGTTCATTCATTCGTTCTACAAACATTTATGGAGCACCTCCTGGTGCCCGGCACCGCGTTATGTCCCAGAGAAAGGCAATGAATAGTATCGAGTTCCTGAGCACCAGAAGCTCTCAGTTCACTTTGAGGGCAGCTGGGAAAAGAGATGCGGTCTAAGGATGGAAAAATGTAAGGAGGCACCTGGAAATCCTAGTTTTGCACAATGACCTCTGTCTGCAATTCCTGGTCTAGAGACGAAGACCACGGCCCCCTGCACACAGTAGGACGAGCCCAAGACATTCATTTTGACCATCCCTTTCTCCTCTTCCCCTTCCTGAAAGTTCTAAATCATTCCCTGCCCCCTCTCCTCTCTGGACAGTCTTCCTGCAGCTTGTTTTAATCACTTTTTGAGTTAAAAGTCAATATTTAATTAACCAAGTAATTACATTCAGCTTACGTTTGAATCTGGGTATTTGCACATCTGTGCATGTCGGGACACCCGCCCGCGCGCCCCCTCCATCTGTCCCCTGCCCTCTTTCCCACAGTGCCGCCTGCCCTCCCTTTGGGGCAGAGAAGGGAGGCTGCTCATGAGCGGGTTCTCTGGGGGACAGAGACGCAGGGAGGATGGGCTTTCCCAAGAGGACACCCGGTGTCTCTCCCCAGAGCAGGAAGAGTTACTCACATCTTGTAGTTAATAGCGAAGGGGATTTCTTACTACACCTCCACTACCCATTACGGAACCACCAGAGGGGGGTTTAATTCAATTAAATCCATTCACTCCATATAGAAAGAGGGTGGGGAGGACAGACTGAAGACCCCTCACCCTGAAAGAGAGGTCCTCCCACGCGTGGAGGAGAGGAAACTCATCACAAAAGCCTGTCCCAGGTGTGTGACTTAGTGTTCTATTTAGCAACCGAGGGGAGATGGTGGCAGCTTGGCTGATGGCAGTTGGACATTTTCACGTGAAGGGTCTTCTTTGGGCCAAGTTTATGGACGTTAAGTGCATGATGTTGGCATAGCTGCTGTGGCTGAGAGTCATTGTGGCTTTGAGCTTTGTGTATATTTACTGGGTTTTTGAAATTTGAATTTATGGCTTTTTCCGAAACCTTAATAACATGTTACGTTTTCAGACTTAAGAGCTGACTGATGAGTTGATTGTAAAAAGCTTCGGCGTGAGGAAGGGCCGTGTGGCTGTGTGTGGGGCTGTGCGCATACAAACAGGCATGTGTGTGTCCCCAGCCCAACAACTCCATTCAGCTGCCATCCCGAGGACTTAGCTGGTGTCTGGTTGCACATCCTGATGCTTGAAGTCCATCCTTTGGATTTGCGAATCACGTGTCCCTCCTCCTTTCCCTGGATGTGCTCCATTTGTCTGTTTGCACCTGCCTCAAGAAGGCAGCTTCTGGTCTCCTGAGTTAGCCCGACCTGGAATGTCACCCAGCTCCGTCTAATTTGTTCTTTGACTTCCTCCCTCCACAAAGAGACCAAAAGCCTTGCCCTGAAGAATATCAGCATGACCAGCTTGTAGTTGAAATAAAGAACTTTGTCTAGACTGTAGATGACAGATAACACTTATGTAGTGTTTGACGGGCCACGCACAGTTACAAATCCTTATGCATAATAACTCATTTAATCCACACGAAACCTCTGAAGTAGGTCCTGTGACTGTCATCATGTTAAAGACGAGGAAACTAAGGCACTAAGAGAATCGTGACCTTCCGACAGCTGGTCAGTGGTAGAGCCAGGACTGGAAGGGCCCTAAGGCTCTGGGTCCACTCTGACCCTCTGTCCTCTCCTCCCTTCTTGACCTTGCCCTTTTTTTCCATGTGTAGAAGCAACATGCACAGCAGCAGAAAATGCAGTTAGGCAATCCAGCTTTGAAAGGCAGAAGCCCCTCAGTAATCCCTCTTCTTTCCAAAAACCTCCACCGTTTGAGGGGAGTCTGGGGTTTGTATTTTGGTTTGGGGGGGGGTAGGAGTTGCCCTGAGGAAAATACGTGATTGCCTGGCAAGGTCTCTTTCTCCCTGCAAGTACACACACTCTCCCCTAGTCAGGATGCAAAGGGAACTGTTAGGTGGGGCTGAGGGGAAACAGCCATGAGATCTGAGGTGCAGGTTTGTGCCCCCTGAGCGCACAATGGAGAGAGGGTTAAAATTCTCCTAGAGGTGCGGCCCTCTTGTGGTTGGTAATGGAGTCGCATAATCCTGTCGCGGGAAGGGTGGCCCAGGCCAGGGCCCTTTGTTTCTGGCCTGGGCCCTGTGTGGCCAGTGGAAGTGGAAGGTGGGGCCTCCTCTGAAGGCCAGCCTGCAGGCGAGGGAGGCCTTACCCAGGCCTGCCTTCCATGAGCCTTCTTGTGATGGGCTTTGGGTGGGGAATCTGCGGTGCCCCTGATTCGGATTCAAGACGCTACCTAATTGGAAGATCATTAAGATCATTATAATTAATTGGCATCCTGATAAATGGCGTGATTGCCTAATTGGGGTGGTTGCTAGGGAACCAGGCCTCACTCGGAGCAGAGAGGGGAGGTGGCGTTGGGCTGGCCGCAGGTGGGTGTCAGGGTTACAGACCCAGCGGGTTAATGGGTGGGAAGCCGGAGCCATCTTCACCCGCATCTGCCAGTGTTTACTGGGCAGCTGCTGTGGGCAAGTTGCAAGTGGATTATCGGTTAGGAATATTTTCCTAGAAAGACTGTAAAGTAATCAAGACCTTTTCTCTTGTAAGCAACACAAAGAGGGAGAAAAAAATTTCAAACCAATCTAAGGAGAAGAGATGGGGACCTACTGGCTTTTATGACCAGAAAATGCTAAGGCAACAGCTTCAGGCACAGCTGGAGTCAGGGCTCAGATTTTGACCTGAGAATCTGTCTCTCTCCATCTCTGTTCTTCCTTCCACAGGGCTGGTTTCTTTCTCCAGCTCCAAGAGCCAGGTGGGCGGGCTCGGGCACTGAAGTCAGGAGAGCTGGGCTGCCTGGCTACCTGCCCGGCTGTGAGATCCATGGCCCATTACTTAACCTCTCTATGCCTCAGTATCGTCGTCTGGCAGATGATGACGGTCACAGCTCCTGTCTCCTGGCTAGTAGGAAAGGATAAAATGAGATCGTCCACATCAAGCACTTGGCACCGTGTCTAATCCAGGCAGACCCTCGGTAAACATTGGCTGTTCTCATGGTTAAGGTGCTGAGCTCAAGAGCTGTCCCAAGCCCCGAGCCTCCCTCTGATGGGACTGTTTGTTTTGTTTTGTTTTTTATTGAGGTATAGTTGATTACAACGTGTTCATTGCTGGTGTACAGCACAGTGATTCAGTTGTACATGTTTATATATATTCCTTTCCATATTCTTTTTCCTTATAGGCTATAAGTCATTGAATATAGTTCCCTGTGCTATACAGTAGGATCTATTCTATATATAGTAGCTCATTTCTACAAATCCCAAACTCCCAATTTATCCCTCTACCCCATGTTTTCCCTCTTCTAACCCTGAGTTTGTTTTCTATGTCTGAGTCTCCTTCTGTTTGTAAGTAAGTTCATTTGTCTCATTTTTTTAGATTCCACATATAAGTGATACCATATGGTATTTTTCTTTCTTTCTGGCTTGCTTCACCTGAGTATGACAGTCTCCTGGTGCATCCATGTTACTGCAAATGGCATTATTTTATTATTTTTTATGGCTGAGTAGTATTCCATTGTGTGTGTGCACACACACACACACACACACACACACACACCTTCTTTGTCCTGATTAGACCATTTTGTGTCATGCTCACTCCAAGCCAGTGACTGGCCATGGAAACGAGTCGCTGATAATGGGCTTAGGCCAGGCTCCCAGGGCCCACCCTGGAGCTGGGGGCAGAGGGGCTTAGCCCCAAGGACACCAGTGAAAGGAAACCTGGTTGCTGGGGAGTCAGACGGCCAATGTCTCTGATAAGGGGGACACAAGTGTAAGAGATGATGGCCAGATGGACCTGCTTCCATTTTGGTCAAGGTGGGGACCATGGAAACAGCTAGCTACTGGGTGGGCAGCCTCCCCCCAACCCCCTCCACTGAGGTCAGCAGGCACTGGAGGCCGGACTTTTCTGCCTGAGTGTCCGATGTGTGCTACCTGGCCTTGATTCTGCATTTTCTGGTGGCCAGGAGCAGTGTTTGCCTAGCCTTCCACCGTGTGCATCATCTGGAGGTATCTGTTAAAAAGCTCAAATTCCAGGCCCTGCTGAATCAAACTCCCAAGGGGGGCCCTGGCTGCTGGAAGTGGACCAGAGTTCCATGTGTGTATGTTCTACATCAGCAGAGAGGTGGAAAGAGGACCCTCTAATCTGATGCAGGGGCTGCAGAAAGGCAGAGGAAACAGTCTAAGGGAGATCAGACATGTAAAGGGGTTCTGGAAACTGCTATACAGGTTAAGAGGGCATTCCTCTTACTTGTCAGTGCACATGTGTCTACTGAGTAGCTACTGTGGGCCAGGCACTCTGTTGGACATTAGGATGAACAAAAGAGACCCCTGCTCTCGCTGAATTTATACCCCAGAGGGTGAGAAGCAGATAATCCGCAAGCAAACAAGTCCGAGGTTCTTTCCGAAAGTGGCCAGCTCTGCGGTGGGAACAAGATAGTGATATGATGGAAGACGATGGGCGGGGCGGACAGCTTTTGGCAGGTGGTCAGGGGCGGCCTCTCTGAGGATGTGACATTTGTGCTGTGACCTAAATTTTGAGAATGAGCTGGCCTTGGGAAGATCTGGGGAAGGAGCATTCCAGGTAGAGGGAACAGCCAGTGCAAAGGCCTGGAGATGGAGAGGAATGGCTTGTCCAAGTTCCCTGTTTAAAACACAGACAGAAGTCCGGTGGGGTGGAGGGTAATGAGTAGGCAGGGGAAGGAGAGAGATGGGGTCAGTGGTGAGACATGTGGGCCATGGTGAGAAATCTAGATTTTGTTTCCAATGAAATTGGAAACTCCCGTTGGGGAGTTTTAAGTCAGGAAATGACATGATGTGTTTTTAAAAACTCCTCAGCAGCTACCATGAAAGGGCTGGTTTGCAAGTGGAAGCTGGGACCTGAGGATGGGAGCTGATAGTGGCCAGGATGGTGGTGGTGGTAGCAATGGAGGTGGAGTGAAATGGGTGGATTGGAGACATATTTTGGAAGCGGAGCCAATGCTCTGGATGAGGGACGAGCTGTCATTTTCGACCAAGGAAAACTTTGCTTCCTCCCACCCAAGGGGTGCCTTTAGCAATGTCTGGAGATTTTTTGGTCGTCACAGCTAGAGAGAGATGCTACTGCTGTCTAGTGGGTGGAAGCCAGGGATGCTGTTAAACATCCTCCAATGTGAGAACACCCCCCACAACAAAGAGTGATCCAGCCCCCAAAATCTGTAGGACCAAGGAGTCAAAGACGCCTGGACAGTTTTGTGTATAGTGATTCCTAAATAGGGAAGACTAGGAGAGATGGTTTGGAGCGGGGAGGATGAGCCAGAATTTAGCTGTGGAAATGTTGGGTTTGAGATGACTCTCGCCCTGGGTGGTGGAAAGCTCACTGGGTGCTGGATCCACAAGTCTGGAGCTGGTTGGGGCTGGCAACTGAAACTTGGGAGTGTTCAGTGCATCCGTGTTATTTTAAGCCAGGGGACTGGACACGATCATCTGGGGAGAATGCATTTTGTTCTCTGGTGTGGTTTCCTCCCTCCTCCCCTGCCCGAATGCCTGTCGTGCATCTATTTGATGAATATTTTTAGCACATCCCACACACTCACCTCTTGATGACGCTCCTGAGAAATTCCCAGAGGCTCAGGCTGAGTGCCGCCCCTCCCCCCGTCCATCTTCTCATCGCTCAGTGGTTAGCAGACAGAGCTGAATAGCCATCACTGCAACAGATGCCCTTGGGAAGTTGCTGAAGTTCATATGGGATCCTGGGTCTCGCAGGCAGCGCGACGCCTCCCTGGTAGAGCAGCTGTTGGCATGGTCTTCAGAGCTTCTCCTCCAGCCCAGACCCACGCTTCATGGAATTCTCTCTAACCAGCAACCGCCACTGTTTGAATTTTCCACAGTCTCTTTTTTTCTTTCTTTCTTTCTTTTTTTTTCCTTTTTTGGGGGGGAGGGGGGCAGTTTGTTAGGTGTATTTATTATTAGGTTTGTTTTTTTTTTTTAATGGAGATATTGGGGATTGAACCCAGGACCTCATGCTTGCTAAGCATATGCTCTAATGCTTAAGCTATACCCTCCCCCACTCCACAGTCTCTTAATGATTCCAAAACACACGTGGCCCAGTGGCCCTGACATCTGACATGTAGCTGCATCTTATAAAAGGCCTGGACCCACTACTTTGCACACCTGGGCCTTGCTTGAAGGTTAGGTAAGTTCTATCCCAAACTCAGAGTCATTATGAGTGAGTCTTGTGTGTGTGAGTTGACAGGCAGGGCCATCCCGGGGGACCATGAGCAGTGCCCAAGATGTGTTTGGCCAGGTGGAAGCCAGATGTGTTCGGGGAGGAATGTTGCCAGCAGCCTTTCTTATTGGCTCAAGATCAGGGCCCCAGCGGGTGACTGGACCCAACTCAGCAGCCAGAGAAGGCAATCGTTTTGAGCTGCAGAAGTTCAGGGAGATGTTCATGCTCTGGTGAAAATCAGGTCATCCAAAAGCAGCTTTTCTGGCCTGTTCTCCAGACAGACACTGTCCACAGACTTCTGAAAGCAGACCATTTACCTGGATATTTCAGAGAACAGGAAAGCCTACTAGAGGCTTAGTGGCATGGAGTCCTCATCATTTGAGTGTGAATGAAGGTGTAGTCACTGCAGTGATAGAATTCCTGGCTGAGAGTGGCTTATGCAGTAGAAACATTTAATTCTTACATAACAAAAGTCCAAAGCAGGGCGGTCCAGGGGCCAATTTGTTGGTACAGTAATGTCATCAAAGACACAGGATCTTCCTAGCCTATTCCTCTGTCTTCAGCATGTCTTTGATCTTTGTTGCTTCATGATCTCAAGATGACTGCCACAGCTCCAGACATCATATCCCCATACAAAATGGGATTAAAGAGCAGGACTCTTTAATGTCTCTCTTTTAATCAGAGAGCAAAATCTTTCTAAGAACATCCCAACTCCTGCAGACTTTGCTTTGTGCCTCATTGGCATAAGGTTGGGTTTTGTTTTTACCTCTAAGCTAAACACTGGGAAAGGGCTTTTCACATTTGACTTAGCTCAGTGGTTCCCCAAATTAACAGATCAAACACTCTCTTATAGCAAATATATTTTGCCAGGTTTTCCTGAAATAAATTCATAGATAATATAACCTATCTACACATATATTTTAATCAGTAAAGTACCCTGACTGTAATTTAAAGGAAAATTAAAAAGGAGAGTGATTTACAATTAAACATATGCATTACAGCCTATGAAAGCTTAGGCACAACTACATTAGAAGACGCAACGTAGCAGTCAGATACTTACACTAGTTCAGGATGACATAAATCTGACAGCTACAGTTGCAGTGGGATACAAATATTTGGTTTTGCAGCTCAGATACCACAAGTGCTGTGGCCATAAGCAATGTGATTTTCCAAAATAGTGAACAATTTACCAAAATTTCCAAATGAAACAAACTACAGTCTTCCCTCAGTTTACTTAGCGGTCTCATTCCTGGAAAATTCAGCATAGGATAGAACCTTGCAAAAGCATCTTTTGTATTGATGTGTGAAATGGAGTTCATATCTGGGGTCAGGCAACTGTGAAAGCTTCACCTATGTGAATGTCTGGTGGGACATTAAAAAGTCATGCTGAAATTGGGCAGTTCCTCACCACGTGGAGTGTTGCAAGTTATCCAATAGCCCTGCACCCCAACTGGATGCCAGAAGCACCCCCCAGTCATGTGACAACCAAAACCTCACAGATTCTTGAGAATACCCCCTTGGAGGGGTAATTTGACCCCTCTGAGAACCACTGGCTTAGACTAATGCTGGCGTGTTGCCAAGGTGGGGGAGGATCCATCCTTGAAAAAATTGGGGTCCTATAGACCAAGGAAAGACTAGAAAGTGAGGCACCCACAGTGTCTGCCTCAAGAGTTGTCCCCCAGCTCTTCTTTCTGCTCCTCACCCTCCTGTTGACATGTTCCTAAAGCATCCCAGTCCAGCCAGTGAAATAAACCCATGTGGTTGGCATGGGCCAGCCTCTCCAGTGAATGGGGTTATGAGTTCTTGGGTTAATCTGGGTATCAGTGGCTTCCACCTGGGCAGGAGATGAAGACAGTATAGAAGATTGGACATAAGAAATCCCTGAGAATCCATGTGTCATGATGGTTAACGGCCTGGACTCCAGAACCAGACTTCCTGGTTCCAGTCCCAGTTGGCCACTCAGTAGCTGGGTAGAGCTGGGCAAGTCACTTAACCTCTCTGAGTCTCAGATCCCTTCTGTAAAATGGGGATTAATGCAGTAGCAGGCTCCTAGATTTACCATGAAACACTAGAACAGTGCGTGGACATGTGGAAAGTGCTTCAAAAGGCAGATAGTGTTATTGCTCCTCTTTGTGGGTCCTTTTTAACTTTTTAAAAGTTGAGATATATTTGACATATAACATTGTATTCATTTTTTTTAATTTTTTTAAAAATTATTTTTGTTTATTTATTTAAATGGAAGTAGTGGAGCTTGAACCTAGGACCTCATGCATGCTAAGCATGCACTCCACCACCGAGTCATACCCTCCTCATATTTATTTTAGATGTACAACATAGTGATTTGATAGATGTACACATTGTAAAAGATTACCCCAGTAGATTTAGTTACATAGCCATCACCACACATAGTGACAATTTTTTTTCTTGTAATGAGAACTTTTAAGATCTACTCTCTTAGCATCTTTCAAATATACAATACAGTGTTGGGTTTTTTGTATATATATTTTATTGAAATATAGTCAGTTTACAATGTTGTGTCAGTTTCTGGTGTACAGCACAGTGCTTCAGTCATACACGAACATACATGTATTCATTTCATAGTCTTTTTCACCATAAGTTACTACAAGATATTGAATATAGCTTCCTGCGATATACAGCATGAACTTGTTATTTATTCTATATATATCAGTATCTGCAAATCTCTAACTCCCAATTTATCCCCTCCCCCCCAGGTAATCACAAGTTAGTTCTCTATGTCTGAGACTATGTTTCTGTTTTGTAAATAAGTTCATATGTCTTTTTTAGATTTCACATATAAGTGATATCATACGTATTTTTCTTTCTCTTTCTGGCTTACTTCACCTGGAATAACAATCTCCAGGTCCATCCATGTTGCTGCAAATAGCATTATTTTATTTTTTTATGGCTGAGTAGTATTCCATTGTATAAATATACCACAGCTTCTTTATCTAGTCATCTGTCAATGGACATTTAAGTTGTGTCCATGTTTTGGCTACTGTAAATAGTGCTGCTATGAACATTGGGCTGCATGTATCTTTTTGAATTAAGACTTCGTCTGGATTTATGCCCAGGAGTGGGATTGCTGGATCATATGGTAAGTCTGTTTTCAGTCTTTTGAGGAATCTCCATACTGTTTTCCATAACGGCTGTACCAAACTACATTCCCACCAACAATGTAGGAGGCTTCCCTTTTCTCCACAGCCTCTCCAGCATTTATTGTTTGTGGACTTCTGAATGGTGGCTATTCTGACTGGTGTGAGATGGTACCTCATTGTAGTTTTGATTTGCATTTCTCTGATAATTAGCAATATTGAGCATTTTTTCATGTGCCTATTGGCCTTTGGATGTCTTAATTAGAGAATTGCTTGTTTAGGTCTTCTGCCCATTTTTTTGATTGGGTTTTTTTTTTTCTTATTAAATTGTATGAGCTGTTTATATATTCTGGAAATTAAGCCCTATCAGTCTCATCTTTTGCAATTATTTTCTCCCATTCTGTAAGTTGTCTATTTGTTTTGCTTATGGTTTCCTTTGCTGTGCAAAAGCTTGTAAGTTTAATTAGGTTCCATTTGTTTAATTTTGTTTTTATTTCTATTGCCTGGGTAGACTTCCCTAGGAGAACACTGTTAAGATTTATGTCATAATGTTTTGCTTATGTTTTCTTCTAAGAGGTTTATAGTGTCTTGTCTTATGTTTAAGTCTGTAAGCCATTTTGAGTTTATTTTTGTGTGTGGTGTGAAGGAATGTTCTAACTTCATTGATTTACATGCTGCTGTACAGTTTTCCCAACACCATTTGCTGAAGAGACTGTCTTTACTCCATTGTATGTTCTTGCCTCCTTTGTCAAAGATTAATTGGCTGTAAGTCATCGGGTTTATTTCTGGGCTCTCTATTCTGTTCCATTGATCCAGATGTCTGTTTTTGTACCAATACCATGCTGTTTTGATTACTGTAGCTCTGTAGTATTGTCTGAAGTCTGGGAGGAGGGATCTTCCTCCAGCTTCCTTCTTTTTCTTCAGTATTGCTTTGGCAATTCTGGGTCTTTTGTGATTCCATATAAATGTTAGGATTACTTGTTCTAGTTCTGTGAAAAAAATATCCTGGGTAATTTGATAGAGATAGCATTAAACCTGTAGATGGCTTTGGGTGGTATGGCCATTTTAACAATATTAATTCTTCCAGTCCAAGAACATGGGATATCTTTCCATTTCTTTAAGTCATCTTTAATTTCCTTAGTCAATGTTTTGTGGTTCTCCACGTATAAGTCTTTCATTTCCTTGGTCAGATTTATTCCTAAGTATTTTGGGGGGGGGGGGATGCAATTTTAAAAGGGATTGTTTCTTTACTGTCCTTTTCTGATATTTCATTGTCACTGTAAAGAAATGCCACTGATTTCTGTATGTTAATCTTGTATCCTGCTACCTTGCCGAATTCTTTTATCAGCTCTAGTAGTTCTTGTGTGGAGCATTGAGGGTTTCCTATATATAGTATAGTATGGTTCCGTGGCTTCCTGAACTGATGGACTATATCATGTCTACTCCCCACCCTGCCCCGCCCACCTCCTCTTTTAAGCCTCAGCGCAGCCACCTCAGGAAAGGCGCTTTCCTATAGGGGACTGACCTAGAGGACAGGGGCCTGAGCCAGACCTAGGAGCCCAGGATGGGTCCTGTCACCATGTGCACGGGGAGATGCTGATGAGTAGAGCAGGGCTTCCTAACAGCTTCCAGATGATTCCACTGCACAGCTGAAGTTGAACACTGCTGAAGCAGGGAGAATAGGTGCTAGATGGGGTGCCTTCTGCTGGGATTTCTGCAAAGTCCCAAAAGGGCTTGTCAGGGCTGGTAGCTCCTTTACCCTCCCTCCAGAGGCCCATGGCACCTATTATAAAGTCCAGATTCCTTGTCACCACCTGGACTGCACTTCTGTCTCCCTCCATGCTCCTCGAAGAGCATTACACCCAGTCACACTGGCCTCCTCTCTGTTCCTTGGCTGCATCAAAGCCTGTTCCAACCTCAGGACCTTTGCACTTCCTGTTCCATCTACCTGGACCTCTCCACCCTGGTAGCATCATTAATCTGGCTCCTTCTTATCTGTCAGGTCTCAGCTCAAATGTCACCTCCTCAGAATGCCAAGAATACCATTCTGGTTTAAGTTTATAGCACTTACGGCTCTCTGGAATTACCTCAATTTACTTATTTGTCCTTTGTCCTCTTGCTAAAAAGTAAGCCCCATGGTTGTGGGGATCTTGTTTGTATCCCCAGCGTCTGGAACAAGGCCTGGCACTCCCTGAGGGCTCAGGAAATATTTTTTGGATGAAAGGATCAAGGAAGGAGGCTCAGACATCAGCTTTATGGATCTGAATCTGGTGTTTGGGGATGCTTGCTCAGAGGTCAAGGCAAGGGGGTCAAAATGTGTTTGTCATTTGCCAAAATCAAAGGTGGGAGTAGAGAGGGTTGCTTTTGCCCCATCACCAGCCCCTGTCCCTTCCCAGCGCCCAGCCCAGTGGAGGGGCTGGGCTTTGTGCTAACATCCTTCTCACAGGAGCAGTCACCCCACTGGAAGCGAGAGCATGCTGGGTAAGGAGGGAACCACTGGCCCAGTGGGTGGGCCCCTGCTGCCCCAGACCCCGCCCCACCCTGGGCACGGGCAGTCCAGCCCTCTCTCCCTTTCTTCCAGCCACCGTACACCTGGACACATAGCACACCTGGTGACTGACACCCAGTGAGTCCCCCAGCGCTGGGGAGACCACCCATCAGAAACTGATGCCAGCTCAAAGAACACCTCTGACCCTGGCTTTCCTCCCATGTGACAGTCTATTTCCAGCTGCTAATTAGATAGCACAGCACGCCAGGGTTGGAAGCGGACCTGTCATTCGCAATTCTCTCCACTCACGTCTCTAAATTTAGCGGGTTATTTAGTAAAAGTTGCTTCAGCCTCCCTCCCCCGCCCATGAATGCAGGCTTCTCAAATCGTTGTCCACGTCGGCCGTTTCCACGGTGAGTTAATGAGAAGCTCGTCCACTAATAGCAGGGGCCTGATGGGCGAGGACAGTGGGCACCGCTGTGGATGGGGTGAGAGGGAAGAAATAATTGGATTATTAATACCGGGCAGTCAAAATAGCCTTTTATCCCTTTCATGTTCTTCTCGAAGGAAACTACAATCTCTGGAAACCTAAATAGGATTCTGTGGGGGTAAACAGTGCTGAGAAAGTGTGAGCTTAAAAAATGGGAGGGGGTGTGAGTGGAATTGTCAGCCCCACCAAGGCTGTCTACACCAAGAACTAGCCTGCAATTAGGCGTGAATAATGACTCTTTTGAGGTCCTACTTTATTGCTTTTGGCCAGAGGCCTTTTGCAGAAATAACTTTGTAACTTGCTGCCAGGGAAGCGTTTGTCCACAGCCAAGACAAAAGAACAAAGAGCAGAGGTGGGAAGATCTCTATCTGATTCCTGTTTCCCCTAAACACCCAGGAAGGGCAACGGGTGTGGCCTGCCTGGAAGGTGTAGGCTGGGGGCAGGTGATGTCACACCCCATCTGTGCCAGGCTGCCGCTCCTGCTCCTGCCATTCTGGTCTCAGTCTGGTCTTCAGAACACCCAGCTCATTCCCACCACAGGGCCTTTGCACTTCCCTTTTCCTTTGCTTAGGAAGTGTTACGCCCACAGCTGGCTTCTCACCCACCTTCTGGTCTTAGCCCAGACGTCGCCTCCTTGAGGCCTCCCCTGATTCACTCTCTATCCTGTCACCCTGACCACTTCCTACAAAGAGCTTCAGATCATCTGAAATTCATCTTCATTTATTAATTGTCTGTCTCCCCTACAGAATCTTTGAGGACAGAGTCCTGGCCCCACAGCACTTGGCACATAGTAGGTGCTCAGAAAAGATCAAGCAGCTTTGAAGGGTGGCCAAGCTCCAGCGCAGATTTGTTTGGCCTGCTCGGTGTTTCGAGTGTATTGAACGTTTTCGTTTTGAACGTTTTCGTTTTGAAAATGGCATCTCTGGTGTGGTTCCGACCCCACCCCTCCCTGTGACCCTGAATCCAGGCCGCATCACTCACTCACTCCTTTAGCCTGGGCCCTGCAGGCATTTGAGTTTGTGTCCCTGCTTTAGACACCCGCACACAGGTGTCTCTCTGCAGGTGACCAGACAACATCCAGACTTCCTGTGAGCCCAGGCCGTGGGCCAGACCTCTGGCCCACCCAGCCCCGTTCCCTGGGTTGATGCCTGGCTCCTGGGGGGGGCAGCACCCTGT
Source organism: Vicugna pacos (assembly GCF_048564905.1). Taxonomy (NCBI): domain Eukaryota; kingdom Metazoa; phylum Chordata; class Mammalia; order Artiodactyla; family Camelidae; genus Vicugna; species Vicugna pacos. The sequence goes on along the minus strand of NC_133005.1, from coordinate 35,434,000 downwards.
GGTCCTCGTCTTCAGGGTCCACGCACAGGCCGTAAATAACATTGAACCTCACTGTGCTCTCTTTGGAGGCTTCTGTCTGTGAAGAGGCCTGCTTTCCTTGCAAGAAAATGTTCAGTGCCCTTGGCAAGAAGGAATTTAGCCTCAGTGTCACTGTATTTGTTTCTTTGTGCTGCTCTGGCAGGGGTTCTCACCCGGGAGCGATTTTGCCCCTTGGGGACATTAGGCAAAGTCTGGAGACATCTTTATCATCACCATTAGGGGTGGGTGCTTCTTGCACCTGACCAGTAAAGGCCAGGGACACTGTTAAACATCCTCCAGTGGTTAGGCCAGTCCCCATACAGAGAGCGACATAGCCCCAAATGTCACTCATGCCCAAGTTGAAAGACCCTGGTTTAGGGCAAGTGGTGCCGGTTCCCCGTGGAGAGAGGAAACTGCCTCTGTAAATGAATGTGCTGAAAAGAAGGGCGTGAACTGGCAAGAACAAGAGTGCAGGCGAGAAGCAGAACTTCTAGGACCCTGACTTACGGGATGCTCTGGTCAAGGTCGGTCGTGTCGCCCTTTTCGGAGCAGAGCGGACCTTTTGGTTCCCACCAGAAGCCGCTGCCTTCTCGCCAGAAAATTCCTGGGAGCCACCTGGCAACTACAGTGCTTGATTCCGGGCCAGACGGAGAAGCTGTGTTGTCTAGGGCCAAGTTCTGGAAGGTTGGGAGCTGTCTGCAGCTCTCCTGCCCAGCCAGGCGTTGTTCACATCCCTCCCAAACCCAGCCCTGGACCCGGGCCCAGCACCCCGCAGCCTACGCCGCCCACCGTGACAAGCTGGCAGGCCGTGCCGAGAGCCTGGGGGCGGCAGCCTCCCAGCTTGGACGGTTCCATGTGGACGGTGGCCCCGAGCTCCTGGTGGCCCCAGCATCACTGCTCACATCAGCAGGAGGAAAGGACTGAGGGAGGTGAGAGCCAGTTCCCCAAAGTCAGATCTGCCACTTCTGTTTGGGTTTCTGCGTTGACTCAGTGGCTTCCTTTCCACTTAAAGAGGAGGGAAGTTTTGAAAAAGTGGAAATAAATAAATGTGTGTAATGCAGCTATATCTGGGACAGCTCTGGAGCGAGGAGGAGAGGTGGCGGCCGTGCTCCCACATCAGGGCAAGCCTGCTTTTTGCCTCTTCTGCTCCCCCCAGAACCGGCTGCACACGGCCCCGCTGATCTAACCCCTTTGGGTTGTTTTGGGAAGGAGGAGAGGGGTCGGAGCCTTCAGGTCATTCCAGGGCTTCCTGAGGCTCAGGGATCTTTGAAATGGGCGTGGGCACCAACTCCAAAGCTTGGCAGATGCAGGCAGACGGAATCTGACACAGGTCAGGTTTCATTTCCCAGAAGGGGTGACGTGTGCAGGGCGAGGCTCTCACCCCCTGCTGTGCCCGGGCCTCTGTGACTTGACGCCCCGCTGCGTTTTCCAGTGGCCACAAGATAACACCGCAGATGCTAATCTCCAGTGTGATCTTATCTCTCCTCTGGCTAGAGGGGGCCATCCCTGGATGGCCTCGTAACCAACAGAATGCTGGGAGTAATGCTGGGGGATGGCAGAGAAGATGAGATTCAGTGTGGGGGAAGTGAGGCAGTGCCACCTTGACTGCTGGGACGCTCACTTTTGGAGGCCCGAGCCGCCACCAAAGAAATCAGCCCCCACCCTGAGGCTGCCGTGCCGTGAGAAAGCCCAGGCCACGTGGAGGGGTCCCCCCCACCCCGAAGTCCCAGCTGATGGCCCGCAGCCGCCCACAAAGAAGTCAGGCCTCTAGCTCTTAAGTCTTTTAAGCCATGACCTCGGACATGATAAAGCCAAGACCAGCCATTCCTCCTGTGTCCCGTTGGAATTCCTGAACCTATGTCCCTGAGCATAAAAAAAAAGACTTTATTCCAATGCTAAGTTTGGGGGTTAGTTGTTACCCAGAAGTAGTCACTGGAGCACTTGGCATGTGCCAGTCTTCTCTCTGTTCGGTCATTTATTCATTCAACATACCCAGGATCTCACTTCTCACCCCTTCCCTGCCCTCACCTGGTCCAGGCGCTGTCCACGGCAGTCATCTCCCTGGCCTGTGTGTGTCCACCCTCACTCCCTACCATCTGTTCTCCACACACTGCCAGAAGGGTCCTGTTAAAATCTGCATCCGATCACAGCACTCCTGGGCTAGAATGTTCTAGGTCCCCGATGCACTCAAAGTATTAGCCTTCGTCTCACTCAGCCCACACGAGCCATACTTGCCCGCTTTATGTTCCTCAAACATCCCAGCCACATTCCTGCCTCAGGACATTTGCACTTGCCTGGAACACTGTTCCCCTAAATATCTACAAGGCACATTCCTTCACCTCCCTCAGGGCTCTGCCCAAGTGTCACCTTTCAGAGAGCCCTTTGCCACCTCCCCCCTACCCGTGCTTCCAACCCCAACTCGTCTCCTTAGGACTCGTCACCTCACATGCCTGTCATTTATTTTGGTGTCTGATCCATGACACCAAAGTATTTGTTTCTGGACCCGCAGCACGTAGACTAGGGCCTGCTGCATTGTAGGTGCTCAGTAAGTCTTATTTGCTGACTGACTTGAAGAATTAGCACCCAGGCTGTGCCAGGGGCTGGGACTGTGGCGTGAGAGAGAGACAGCCCCTACCCATGCGGAGCTTCCCTTGGGGAAAAGGAGCCCCTGCAAGATACAAACCTGAACAGAAGAGGGAATAGAGGAATCAGAAGCTGTGATGAGTGCTCTGAAGGGAACACAGCTTAGAAGTGGCCAGGAGTGAGAGAGGGAGGGAGGCGTGCTTCGGGGAGGGCCTCCACCCGCCCCAAAGTTCCAGGTTGTGCCCAGGGAACAGTCTGTTTTTCTTGGCAGGGGAGGAAACTGAGGCTGATTCAGGACCAGAATTCAGGACTCCCACGCCCACATTTCTTCCCTGTTTCTGTGCCGCCTTTCTCTTATCGGTTAGCAAATAAGGATGAGGAAGTTTTGCCCGTGATAAGGCAGCGCTGGGCCCAGGCTGAGGGCTAGCTGGCCCTGCTGGCAGGGCTCTCCGTGCACGGAGGCAGATGCTATCTGGGAAGCCACCTGAGTCAACATTCTGTCCGCGTCATGCTCTGCCAGGTAGACTCAGTGGTTTGCATGTGACAGAGAAAGCAGCTCCGAGTGACCTAAGAAGAAAAGAGAATTTGATTCATAGCCTTAGAGAGTCAAAGTGTGAGAAAGTGGACCCAGAAAGAAAGAGAATATCTCAAAGTAGTTGAAGGACAGAGAATAATCTATGGGTGCCTGAAACAAAGGCCCCAGAGGTAAACATTCCGCCTTCAGGCTTAGCTGGATCCAGGTCTCGAATGTTGTCAAAACCTAAGTATGTGCCATTTCACAGTTCTGTTGTCTTCGGTGTGTTGAATTTATTCCAAATCCACACGAGGTAAGACGGCATCAGAGTCTTCCCTCGTCCTTGTGGTGGAACCGCATGGACTGAGTTAGGCAGTTGGAAAGAGTAGGCGCTTCTTCCTACTCGGAACAAAGCGCCTGGCTTACTCTGATTGGCCAGTCTCTGAGGGACGGGGCTTGGAAGGCTCTGATTGGCTCAGGCCTGAATGCCCGGTCTTGGAGGGTGGCCCGAACCCAACAAAGAACATGAGTCAGCATTTATCGGGCGCTTGCTGTATACAGCTCTGTTCTAAAGGCTTCATGGGCATTAAGCCGTTTCATCCTCACAAGTCTGTAAGCGCCATTACTGGCCCCACTTGGCCGATGAAGACACTGAGGCCAGAAGAGGTTAAGTTACTTGCCCACCAGCTATTAAGCAGTGGGGCCAAGACTCGAGCCCAGGCATTGTGGCTCCAGGTCCCATCTCAACCCCTTCTCCAGCCCGTTCCTGCTGCATTTCCACCCAGCACTTACCAGTCTATCTGCTAGCCTTTCCCCACTCCCTTTGTCAGCTCCATGAGAACAGAGATTTGTGTCTTTTTTGCTCATTTTCACTGATGGTGATATAGTACCTGGCACGTGTCAGATTCTCAGATACATGAGTGTGTGAATTATATGACCATTCACTTGACATGCACAACATTGTGATGCTCAGCTTCCCAAGACTTCAAATATATGGTTTTTAAACTTTCTCTGGACTCTATCTATGATCCACGTCCCCGTTCTAAGAGTTCACCTGTGGTTTACTTCTCGCCTTTTCTGACCCTTCTCACCTTTAGTGAGAGTCTTTCTTTCAACTCCAGCTTTTGACATGTTGACTCCTTAAGACATCAGCTCCGTGGGAGAAGGTACTGTTTTTTTGTTTTTGTTTTTGTTTTTTCACTGTTTTATCTGCAGTGCCAAGAACTATGCCTGGCACGTAGCAGGCCTTCGGGAATTCTTGTTACACGAAGGCAGCTGAGTTCTTAAGCTCTTCTCCTTATGCCCAATTTCCTTTCCAGACCCTGAGCCTTTGTCTTGAAACCTGATCTTTCCCTTCTCCCTCTGAAGGCCCCTTCTCCTGTCCTCTGTCCTGTTCCTGAGTGCTGGCTTGATTCTCTGCCTCTGGCTGAAATTCCAAGAACAGGCACAGAGAGCCACCTGCCACCGTGAACTTGGGTAGGGGAGACAGAGCGAGCCTGTGGGCTGTAGGAGTCCACAGCCCTGGAGAGGAGGCAGGAAGGCTGGGGCAAGCCGTGGCCAGGAAGAAGAGGAGATGCCAGGGGAGTGTAACGGTTAGCAGATGTGCGAGTGTCATCCCCTGTCTAGACAGCTTCTGGGCTAGTGAGTTTCAGGGCCACACATCTCCACTCCTCCCACTCTGCCTGCTCCTTGCTCAAGCTATTTCCCCTGCCTGAAGCACCCTGCACTCCACCTCTTCTTCAGTCTACCCACATCCTGTGGATTCTTTGGAACTTTGTTCCTCTTGGGCTTCACAAGCTTTTCTCTGCAAGGACTCCTCCAGGCAGCCCTCCCTGGCCACTCCCACACTAGCAGTTTCCCCTTTTTCTTCCTCTTTGTGCAACATACTTAACGTCAGCCTTTTGTATCATTTGTCGGGGGTTCCAAGTACATGGAGGAGGAGTCGAGAGAGGACTCTGGGGTCAGAATATCTGGGTGTAAGTCTCAGCCATGCTAGCTGCTTGCTTTATCAGTGTGGGGCCCTGCAGGAAACAGATGGTGCCCTCCAACAAGGATGTGAGCCGGGCGCGTGTGAGAAAATGAGTAATGCAGGTCCCCGAGGCTGGGGACAGCGGGGAGCTTTTGCTGGGACCTGGCAAGGGCCACCCACAGGAGCCGTAGCCTTCATTGGAGCGATGGAGGGATGGGGTCAGCTCCTAGCAGCCGGGCAGCGAAGGGGAAGCACCTGGGAGGAACCCGGGCCTTTCCTCCCATCCTCCCTTCCCTGGGCAGCGTCTCCTTTAGCCAGACCCAGCCGGGAGCCAGAGAGCACAGAGCGCATTGATGTGGTCCATCCAAGCGAACCTCCTGGGGCCCGGGGAAGAGAGAGAGAATGGGGAGGGGCCAGCCAGGGGATGATTCTCAGCATGCAAGCAGCGTGACCTTGGGGAAGTTCTTGAACCTGTCCGTGCCTCAGCTTCCTCACCCTCAAATGGAGCCTCCTAACTCATAATCTTATTGTGGGGGTGCCCCAGGCCAACACAGGAAGAGTGCTTAGAACTGGACAGGGTCCGTGATGAACACGCCACATACATCTTTGTCATTCTTCGTCATTGTTCCTCTAGAGTGTTTACTGTGTTGGTCTGGGTGTTCCCTGCTGCAGATGACAGCCCCAACTCAGGTGAGCTCAAGCAACAAAGGGCAGTTGTTTGAGCCCGTAACTGGCGACAAAGTGACCTCAGTTCAGGCCACCAGCATCCTCTCTTGCGGTCCACCTGGTAGCTGGGCTGGGCTCACCCCTTCCCAGCACCGGTACCTCCTGTTGCTTTCTTCTCTCTCATTGGCCAGGCCTGGGTCACATGTCTCTCTGTGGCCCAATCACTAGAGCTAGAGAGATAGAATGTGCTGATTGGCTCCGCTTGGGTCACGTGTTCCACCCTGCGTTCCACCTGCATTTCAGCTGCAGCTGGAGTACTGTTAACAGGAGGGAGAAAGTTCTTTGCCAGGGCAGTAAATATCTTTAGTGTGGCTACGTCCCAAGCACTGTTTTAGGTGTTAGGATACAGGCGTGAACAAAGCTGACAAAATCTCATGCCCTCAGGGAGCTGACATTCTAGTAGGGGAGACCCACAGAGAAATCAGTAAAATATCTAGCTGTCAGAGGTGGTAGCTGCTTCTGGGGAGGGAAGAGATTTCTATTTTAACCTGCAAAAGTGAAATTTAAGCAAAGACCCTGAAGGAGGTGAGGAAAGGGCCATGAAGAGATCTGGATGAAGGCTCCGGGCAGAGGGAATGGCAGGTGCAAAGGTCCTGGGGTGGGGACATGCCTGGCCTATGCAAGGAAGAGCACAGAGTGTGTGGCCGGAGCCAAGTGGGCAAGGGGGAGAGGGGAAGGTGACAGCATCAGAGAGAAGGTGGGCAGGCTGCATAGGGTCCTGTAGGCCCTTTGGAGGGTTTGGGGGTTTTATTCAGCATGAGATGGAAGCCCTTGAGGGCTTTCAGTGGAGAAAGACAGACTTTTGTTGTAACAGAATCCTTCTGCCTGCTTGATAGAAGGAGGTGAGGATGGAAGCAGGTAAACCAGTGAGGAGGCTGTTATATAAGACAGGATTACCCTACCACCTATCACTGTGACTGGCACATAGTCAGCCCTAAATACATACCTGTAAAGTAAATGAAGGAAGACATAAGTGGTCGGGCTCTCCAGACCACCTAGGCGGGACCCCGGGCCTGGGGCAGGGGCTCCAGGCTCAGCACAGGGCATCTCCTCACCCCACAGTTTCCTTTCTTCTCACCTCCCAGGGGACTTCTCCCATCTGATCAACACCTCGATCTGCCTCCGGCCACTTCTTCCCCTCCTGACCCCTCCCCCCTCGGCTGCCTGATCACTCCCAGCCTCCTCTTGGCTACTCTTGTTGAATTTGGGGATCCTCAGAGGAGAACAGCCATCTGGGTCTTGCCAGACAGGCCTGGCTGACGTACCAGGGGTCACCCAAAGCTGTGGTGTGCAGTCAGCCTGGGGCCCGTTCCTCTCTGTAGGTCAGCAGAAAAAGCCAGAAGCAGGAGTGATGTTTCTGAACGCTCGGGACATGAGGCATTTCCCAAGATGTCCTCCTGGGCTGGGAAGGCTTTGCCACGGTCTGTGAGAAGGATGCAGGACGAAGACAAGGAGCCAGGTGGACCTCTCAGCGAGCTGGCAGGAGTGAGTGGCGGAGTCCGAGGGATGGACAGGCCTCGGTCAGCTAGGGCTGCGCGGATTCACTAGATACTCCCTTGGCTCAGCCACTTTGCATCCTTTACCAAGAAGGGAAAAAAATGGAGGCAGAATCCCTTGTGTCATTTTTAATTGATTCCTTCAGCATCCGGAGGGAAGCTCGCACAAGACCAGGGAAAGTGGGAGCCGAGGGAATTCATCAAAAATCAACCTAGTGATGACTTGATCTGATGAAATAATTAGCTCCTGTTATTCTCCTGTCTCTGCTCATGGAGCTTTGACTTCCATCCAGAGGAGCAGCATCCTGGCTGGAGGGTTACAGCTGCCCGGGGGCAGAAGGGAGTGGTGCTCAGAAGATCTACTTGGGTACCAGGAACAGAGTCCAGCTGACCGTGTCCCCCAGCTCCACCCACCATCTGGTCCAGGGCTCGTGATACAGGCTGCGACTCCCAGCCCCCTGTGCCTCCGCATCACAGGCCCAGAGCCAAAAAGGCATCAGAGGGCACCTGGCTTCCTGCTGCTTCAGTGGCAAACGAGGAAACTGAGGTTGGGAAAAATCTTAGGAACTTACCCAGAGATCTGCTTCCAGGAGGTTCTGGTGAAGCAGCTGACTTGAGCCAGACTGGGTGTGAACCCTGTCTCTCCCCCTTATTTAGCCATGTGATCAAGGGAAAGTGCTTTTAACTCTCTGTGCCTCAGCTCTCTCATCCATAAAATGGGTATAATGTCAATGGGGGTGTGTGTGGAATCACCAAGTTGATATGTGTAAAATGCTTAGAGCAGGGGCTGGGGTGTTGCAAGCCCTTGATAAACTTTTTCTGTCATTACTTCAGGTATAAGAAAGTTGCTGTTTGGAAGGCATCCCTTGGAAATTCTCTCACTATTATTTTATCACTCAATGTCTGTCTAACGGAACATGAACGTGCATTTTTTTAAACTATAGTTGATCTACAATATTGTGTTAGTTTCAGGTGTTACAGCCTCAGATTCTTTTCCACTATACATTATTACAACATACTGAATATAGTTCCCTGTGCTATACAGTAAATGCTTGTTATTTATCTGTTTCATATATAGTGATGTGTGTCTGTGAATTCCATACTCCTAATTTATCCCTCCCCCTTGTAAGTTTGTTCTCTATGTCTGTGCACCTGTTTCTCTTTTGTAAATAAGTGAATTTGTATTGTTTTTTTGGATTCCACATGTAAGTGATATCATATAATATTTATCTTTCTCTGCCGACTTACTTCACTTAATACAGTATCCTCTAGTCCATCCGTGTTGCTGCAGATGGCAATATTTCGTTCTTTCAATGGCGGAGGAATATTCCATCGTATATCGACATCTTCTTTATCCAATCATCTGTCAATGGACGTTTAGCTTGCTTCCATGCCTTGGCTATTGTGAATAGTTCTGCTAAGAATTTTGGGGTGCAAGTGTCTTTTCCAGTTATATGTCCAGGAATGGGATTGCTGAATCATATGGTAACTCTAGTTTTTTCAAGAACCTCCATGCTGTTTTCCATAGTGGTTGCACCAGTTTACATTCCCACCAGCAGTGCAGGAGGGTTCCCCCACTCCCCGACCCTCTCCAGCATTTATTATTTGTAAACTTTTTGATGATGGCCGTTCTGACTGGTGTGAGGCGGTACCTCCGTGTTGTTTTGATTTGCATTTCTCTGATAATTAGCAACATGAAGCATCTTTCCATGCGCCTGTTAGCCATCTGCATATCTTCTTTGGAGAAATGTCTTTGTGGGTCTTCTGCCCGTTTTTGATTGGGATGGCTGTTTTATGAACGTGCATATCAGTGGGCTGACTGGCGTGGCAGTCAAGCACACAGTTTCAAGGGCAAAGCACAAAGCATCTCGGTGTGTTTCCCGGGGTGGAGGGACGTGGACTGATAAGCAACATGTTTCGAGGACCCGCCCCCAGTGATTTGGGGTAATTCAGAGACCCATTAGATGTCTAGGGCATATCTCCTTTTCAGTCCTAGGAAGCCTCCCGTTACCTCCTGCAGAAAGTCTCCGGATGGTGCTAATGTGCTTTGTCACCTTTCAACACCTGCTAATTTCCCTTGAAAAGAAAGACAGTGCAAGTGTGAGAGCCGCGAGCCCGGGGCTCAGCTTAGAGCCTTAAATGTGAACTAGAAGCTGTTGGCTGGAGGAACATGGCCCCTGCTCTCTTTGATTTTGTGTGTCTATAGGGAAGAGGCTCTGCTTTCCCATTTATCCCCGGATAGAAGGTTTTCTTTTTCAGAAACACATGTTTGTGTTTTTGTTCTTAAATGAGGCCATTTAAAGAAGCATGTGAACCAAATAATAGTGGGAGGACTGTGCAGAGATGGCGGAAATTGGGCTGTGACACTTGAATGGGAGAAGATGGGAAACGCGAGGTCCTTGCCGGGCTGTCAGGGAAAGCGGTCAAGCACTGTCCCTGCCGTTTTTCTCTCCGGGTGACCTTAGGACAGCGATTCAGCCTCAGTTGTTCTCAGCTGTAAAATGGGGATCATACCTGTGCGAGAGCATTGTTGGGGAGACTGAGGGAGACCTTGCAGAGGGCCTGGCCTGGGACCCAGCTGCGGTGATGGGGACGGTCATCTAACAATGATTTTCACTGTGGATGACGTGTTCCAGTCCGTACATACCATGTGCCAAGCTCTAGTCTCAACACTCTGGATTAAGTCGTTTAATCCTTCACACCCATTTTACAGATGGGAAAATGGAGGCATAGAAGTGTTAAGTGACTTGCCTAGGCTTGCCCAGCAAATAACTTTAAAGTCCATGTTTTAACTGTCGTATAACATGGCACAAAGCAGATGCCCAGCACACGTCACTGCAGCAGTGCTGGCTGATAGAGGCGTGAGCTTTCAAGGAGATGGGGAAGTTGATGCTTGTTCTCTGGTCCCATGAAACTCACCATTCTAGCTCAGCTCCCCCAGTGATGTGACCCTCGTCTCGTGTCTCTGCACAGATATCCTGTCGGAGGCCTCTGGCAAGGGAAGCCCTGCGTGGAGGCTGCTCTCTGTTCTCAGCCTCCCCTGTGGGGAGTTAGCTGAAGGCACTGTTTTCAGAAGTGGGGTGGGGTTAATGGGCCCCCAACTGGAGCTGTGGCCAGGAGCAGGGAGACAGAGGCACTGGGGAGCCACTGCATGCTAGGGAGGGAGCAGAGGAGAGTAAGTATGCTGATTGCCTGCTTCCCCCTGCCCTGCCACTGCCCAGCAGGGCTTCCACTGGTGGAACCAGCTGGAAGCCAGAGAGAAGGGGCTTCAGGCGATGCAGTCTGCAGAGGTCGGCTTCCTGGGGTACCGAGCAGGGTGGAAAATGGATCAGAAGGGACCAAAAATGAGCAGCCCACCCTCGGACCCTTTCCTGGAGTCTTTTTAACCACAGCATGCCCAGAGACCTCAGAGTGGACAGTGCCTCCTTGGTGATCTGGGGGGCTGGCAGGGAACAGGGGGCAGGGGTTCAGTGACTGAGGCCACTGGTGCCACCCTGGCCAGCCCTGCATCCCTCACTCTGCAGAGCTCTGAGAACATTAGCAAGGTCTCCATTCCTTAATTGATCTGAATATTTCTTTGGCACCTACATTGTGCCAGACATAGTGCTAGGTGCTGGAGACAGAGCTGCGACCAGCACAAAGCCAGTCTCTGCCCTCGTGGTGCTGAGCCCCCAGCGAGGAGAACTAAGCAGTAAGTGAGATAATTGCAGGAGGTAGTAGGGATTATGAGGGAAATGTTAAAAGCAGGTTACAAAGTACAGAGAGTGCCTGGGACCGAGGCATCACCCCAGATAGGGCAGTCAGGGCAGGCCTCTCCGAGGAGGCAACATTTGTGCCAAGACTTGGCAGAGGAGAATAAACCCATCATATAAAATCTAGGAAAACACTCTTTCAGGTTTGAGGAAGAGCCAGTGCAAAGGCCCTGGGGCAGGAACAAGCATATCTTGTCTAAGCAACAGAAAGATGCCAGTGGCCTGGAAAGCAGTTGAGAGAAAGCGGGGGAGGTAGACAGGGGCAGGATCATGCCCACCCTGTAGGCCTTGGTGTAGAGTTTGCATTTTATGCCCTGAGCCATGAGAAGCCAGGGGAGGGTCTGAGCAGGTGAGTGTCAGGCCTGGAACTAAGGTGAGCTGAGTGCCTCGCACCTGTACCTGAAATGGGTGTCCCTTCAAACTTGTGCCCTGAGCACTTCCCTATCTCACCTAGTCCAGGCCCTGCTGGGTTATATGTTTGGATTTGAATTTTAGATCGCCCTGGCTGCCCTGGGGAGCATGGGGTGGGGAATAGGGTGGGGCAGGGAATCGGGGAAGTGAGAGACCCCCGTAGTGGCTGTTGCAGCCCTGGGAGAGATGACACAGGCATTCCCTTCTGTGGAGCCCGGGGGCCTAGATAAATTCATTGAGCTGCAGCTTTGGGGTGGGGCAGGGTTCCCCACAACAACAGGGGCAGACAGAATCCTTCAAGGTCATGGGGACGGTGACTCAGACAACCTCAGTGAGCTTGGTTTCTTCCCAGCATGTCTGCATGCTCGCTCTTTGTCTGTCTCATTTTAAATAAATGAAACCAAAAGTCTATATCTGGACAGGATTTGAAGGCTCATTTGCTCAAGAAGTAGAAAAATGACCACAGAGAGCGAAATGCAGAGCAAGATCAGAGACCAAGATTCACTGGCCCACCTCCCCTCCCCTACCTTTGCTCATGACCCCATCTGACCTGGGGTCAGGGGGTGACCGAGGTCACAGTGAATGTGACAGTTCTTCTCCCTCAACGTTTAAGCTCTCAGTGTTCTCTTTTGCCGTTTATTTTGCAACTTAAAACCAATACAAATAACTTACCCAGCTATGGGATCTGTTGGTGGGGAGGCCATCACAAACATCCCCGTCGGACTGAGTTCTTAAAACAGTCATGTCCCCCCATTTTATTCATGGGGAAACGGAGGTTCCTCGCTAGCTTACTGTTGGGGAGACCCAGCTGGTGAGTGACCGAGTCAGGACTGAAACCTGGAGTCCCCCAGCCCAGAGCATCAGCCCCACTTATCCGGACCCCTCCCTGATCACCGCCGCCTGGGCACTGGGGCTGCATCCGCTCACCTCTGATCCCCTCTGGTGCCGGCACAGAAGAGGTGACCAGCAGTGTCCACTCGCCCGAATAGGGCTTCTTCCTTTCCTTTGGGGGATGATTTGTCTGTTGCATTGGTTGGATGATTCAGAGACAGGCTGACCACCTGCTTTGGGACTTGGGCTGCCCCCAACATGTCCAGAGGATCGCTGGGTCCAGGGGAGAAATTCTGCCTGCAGAAGTGGTCTCAGAAGGCTTTCATGTCGGCCGGTTGCCTGAGCCAATAGCAAATACTTTTCCGGTAACTTTAGCTGAATTAGGTTTTTGCTTTGCCATAGCCATCCCTGATCAAAGAAACTCTCCCTGTTCGTGCCAGAAGCCATCGTAGAAATCATTATGCAAGTCTGAGCGCTTGGGCAGCCTTTACATAGAGATTGACCTGATTCTTTTCCTCTTACTTTAGATCCGTGAGTAGAGACAGAAGAGGGGAAAGAAACAAATCCACAAAACGCAACTCCAGCCTCCTGCGTCCTGCCAAAAGCAAGGGACCCGCGGAAACAGAAAATGGCACCCCTCGGCATCCTGCTTTGCTTGCTCTCTGCAACTGTTTTCTGTCTGCTGGATGGCACTTCGGCGTTCCTGTCCCACCACCGCCTGAAAGGCAGGTTTCAGAGGGACCGCAGAAACATCCGGCCCAACATCATCCTGGTGCTGACGGACGACCAGGACGTGGAGCTCGGTAAGCACCCCGGCTGCTAGCAGGCAGCGTATTCCAGGCTCACTGTGCTGGGTCTCAGGCTCCTCACGCAAGACACTCGTGTATACCCTGTAGGGGTCACGTCCAGTGGATTTAACCAAGTCACCCACACACGTGGCTGTACAGCTGGGTCCTCAGGGTTAGAGGCTTCCAACTTTTTCCTAATGGAGAACCGTTCCTGGATTTCTCTGAAGTCTTAAAGAGAAGCCGTGTTACGACCAATTTGTTATTTTTGTCCAATTACCGCTGAGAACTGCTCTATCCCAGGCAAGACTCTACAGCCTGGAACTTCAGTAATGAGTCGGGCAGGCACAGTCTCATGGAGCGAGGGAGGCAGAGAATCAGGACCATTGCTAATTCACAAGGCAGATAGCCATTCACCCTGGGTCCTGCCAATAACTGAACAAGTGAGGGGTGGGCTTTAGGCTCTGTCCACTAGCAAAGGGTAACTGAATATTGTTGATGGCAGCAAATTGAAAGGTTTACTGGGTAAGCCTTCAGAGCCAAAGGAAAAGGTGATGGTGAAGATCCAACTGCAAATCTATACACTTTGGGGATCCATTATTAAAAACATGAATCAGTCTTTTAACCACCAAGCAAAGGGGATTTATGTACATGCAAGTCGTTCCTCATAATGGTTTGTGTTAGTGATCACAAGTACAGATGCTTCTCGGGGAGTTTATCAGTGCAAAAAGAATTTGCAGCCAGGAAGCAATCACCACCCAGAGCTTTTATTGACAATTTGACACATTTGATACCTGTGTCCCTGGCAGCTTTCTGAATGGGCCGCATGTGGCCATAGGACCATGCATTTTGTTTCTGGCGGAATTTTGCAGGGAGTCCTCGTGGGCAGCACCTGACCTCAGGGCACCTTGGCCTTGCCTCGTGGGGCCCCTGAAGCTGCTTCCATCTTAGTTCTTCTGCCTGGAAATTCAAGACCCCCCAGACATTGATTCATGTATTCGACAGGATACTGATTAAACATCTCCTCTGTGCAGAGCGCCGTGCTGGAAGCTGGAGGGCTGGGGAAGGATCGTTCCGGCTGGAGAGAACAGGAGAGGCAAAGACCGCTAGAAATGAGTTTGGTGGTTGGGACAGAAAGAACACCCGTGTGCTGGGGTGGAGGAGCCGGGGTATAAGTGGAGAGAGATGTGGCCAGGTCGTGCGGGGCCTTGCAGCCAGAGTGAGGGTTTCACCTTTTATTCTGTGTGAAATCGACATGAGCTGGGGGAGGCCTTAAGCAAGGGAAGGCTGTGACCTGACTTAGGATCCCTCTGGCTGTTTGTTGAAATTAGATGACAGGGAGACCCACTGGAGGATAGTACAGTAACAGGGCAGGCGATGACCATGGGAGCTTGGACCAAGGCAGGAGCAGTGCACGGATGGGTTGGATGGAGGGGGTATGGTGGGAGTTTTGGCCTGAACCAAGGTGAACAGTGAACACCCATTCTTAGCTGCAGTAAAAACGTGCTGCTCCTATGTTATCTAAGTAAGCCTCATGTCAAAATCTGATTGTCAGTTTGCATCTGTGACCTGAATAAAACCAACAGATTATCCAAATATAAGGAAAGGGGCTAAGGGTATGATGAGGACGTAGGAGAGAAGAAAGCAGAGAAAACCAGGGCTGTCTTGAAACACTTAAATCAACCCTCTTCATTTTAGATGGCAGGACTTAGGCACAGAGAAGTGAAGTCACTTGTCCAAGGTCACAGAGCTAGTACATGGCTCAGCAAGATTTGAACCCAGAGCCCGTGGTCTTAACCACTGCTCTATTTAACCAGTCTCCTGGGATGGGTATTGAGTGGTTTCTAGATCAGGAGCATGTTTGTCAGTTTTCACTGTGACAGATTCCGTTGCCGGCAATGTCTTTATATGCTCGTCTTTGCACAGGCAAGCGAGGATTTCTGAAAGATAAATTCTGGGGAGCGGATGCAGTGGGTTTGGAGCCCTCGTGTTCGGTGGCATCTGTCGCTCCCACCCAGCGGCACTGACTTGCACAGATTGGTGCCTGCAAGTCTTCCCTTCCGCAAACGAGCCAGCCCCTCCAACAGCCGGACTGGCGTACGAAGGAGGCTGTGCTTCTTTCGGGAGATGAAGGATAGCAAGGTGGTTGGGGGGAGGGGGGAGGGGGGCTTTTTATAAACCATCAGACAGACCCAGATCAATAATGCATGTTCCCAAAAAGGCCAGCACATTATCTCACAGTCTGCAACAACTGGCACACAGAGGGTGGTCCTAAAAAATTTATCATCTGCTATTTTCTGCTCATCCGTGCAGCAGTTCAGACGGTTCTCGGGGCTGGTGACTTCTCCACTAAGATAATTCCAGGCTCTCTTCCAGTCCCAGGGCGGACAACAGCCGTCCATCCTCATTAGGGTCTGGATGAGAGGACAGATGTGGGACACAGCACAGAAGCGTGCCCCATTTCCTATTTGATGAATATTCATTTTTCCTTTCCCTCCCTGCGTTTGAGGTGCCTCCCTGAGTTGTCGCTCGGAAGTCTCCGATGCCCAGGGAACAGGTGCTTGGGCACATTGGCCAGGAAGTGGCCTCTGTTATCAATACATTTTCAAAGCAACTAGGAAAATCCCAGTGTTTGGGGGACCGTCGGAGACCAACAGGGTCTTGGCTGCCCTCTTCACCGGGAGAGAGGATGAGGGAGAAGCATACAGAAGCCAAGGTCTTGTTTGCACGTGTCCTTTGGTCAAATAGGCCTTGAAACTGGTGGACTCCGCCAGGGTTTACTAGATTAATTCAACCCAGACAAACCCCGGGTGAACCTCCGGGGCTGGGACAGGCTGAGACACCACGTTGCGTTAGGCGCGGACCTTGCCTGGGGCAAGGGAATATTTGCAACATCCCAGGGCCATCTGTTCTGTTACTTGAACTGGACTGACTTTTGGAAGCTTAAATATTATTTTTAAAAGGAAGCTTTAATGATGACTAAATGAACAACTGGTATCCACTGCCTGCGGTGAAAAGTCCCTGCAAAACCGAGTACCATGAGATCAGCAGTGTTTTTACATTTCAGCAAGATGCTGCCTCCCCGGAGGCCAAGGCCAGGGTTGTAAAAGGTAGTAGGCAGTTTGGAGAAAGGTGTCAGAGGTGAAGCAGCACCTCCCCGAGACTTTCTCCTTGACCTGATCAGCAGGATGGAGACTGGAACAGGGAAGGACTTTCTCGAATGTGAGTCATAGGCTTTTAGTGTTGGGGCCACAGTTAATGTAGACACCACTTGGCAGTAAATTTTGTGTCTGAGAGTTCAGGAGACAGAGCCCAAGGGGGATGACACAATAGTTGGCCGGCCTGGGTCGCATGCATGTCCCTGGAGCCAGGGATGGGGCCAACCCCCATATGAACCATGAGGACCGGGAGGGGGTATGGGTGATCCCCTAAAGTAAAATTCAAGAGCTGGTGCCAGAAGGAGGCAGAATGGCTGGTGTGCAGTCAAGTCTGGGAGATGCCCATCATACCCTCCCAGGGCTCTCCCTGGAGCAAGGATTCAAAGGGTGGACTAGATTCATTCATTTGTGAGAAATGTACTGAGCAGCCACCAGGTGCCAGGGATTCAGCAGCAAACAATTTAGGCAAAATCTCTGCTCTTAGGGAACTAATATCTAGGGTAAGAGTTAATCAAAAATATGTATATAATATAGAAGATGGTGAAAAAAGCAAGAATAAAGCAAGGAAGGGGAGTCAGCAAGGAGGGGTGGGGAAAGGGAAAGTTGTGATTTTATGTAGGGGGTCCTAACTGAGAAGGGGACATTTGGGCAAAGACGGTAAGGGAGTAAGTCAGGGGATTCCCCTAGGAAGAGCATTCCAGGCAAAGGGAACAGTGTGTGCAAAGGCCCTGAGGCAGAGGCAGTCTGGGCAGGCTCACCGAGCAGCAAAGTGGGCAAAGTGGCAGAGCAGTGTGAGCAAAAGAGACAGGAACAGGTGAGGTCTGAGAGGTAATGGGGGGGGTGGTGGGAGGGTGGGTCATGCAAGGTCTTTGAACCAGGGGGAGGACTTTGGCTTCTAAATGAGATGGACACTAGTGAAGGACCTTGACATCATCTGACATATGTGTTAATATGTCCCCTTTAGCTATTATATGGAGGACAGACTGAAGGGATGTAATAGGAGCAGGAAGGAGTCTACTGCAATGGTCCAGGCACAAGATGATGGTGGCTCTGACCACAGTGGGGAAAGGTTATCAGATGCTGTACAGAGAGGGTGGAGCTGGTAAGATGTGCTAATGGACCTGATGTGGAGGAGGAGAGAAGAATCAGTAACTCCAAGGTTTTGGCCTGACTGACTGCAAGGAGGGATTTTCTGCTTACAGAGATGGGGAAAGCTGTGGTCTGGAGCTCGGTCCTGGACCTGGTAACTTGCAGATGCCTGTAAAGAAGCCAAGAGGAGCTGTCCAAGGCAGCCAGCCTTCAGAGTCAGAAGTTCAGGGGGGAGGCCCAGGCCTGGACGGGCCAGGAGTGGGAGAGGGTGGGAATTGTATGAAGATCATGCGCCTGTTTGTGCTTCCCCAGGTCCCAGAGCCTCACCAGAATCTCTGAGGGGTCTGTGATCCTGCAAGTGGCAGGCCCCCCGCCTGGAGGGCTATCTTGTGGGAAAGGCTGGCTTTCGAGAGAAAGGCTCCGGAGGGTTTCTGGCCAGGCTCTTGTTTGCCTCTTCTCTTCTGTGAACACAGGAAACCACGCCCTGTGCTGCAGACTGATATCCAGAAAGCAATTCTAAATTGCAGGCTTGGGTGCTTTGTGGGGGCCAAATGGCCAGAAGCCCAGAAGAGTGTGCCCAGATTCGGGACATCAGATTGGTGGTAACTTCCACAGCAGCCTCTCTGAGATACCAATTCCTGACATTCCTGCCGCCGCACACTGGGGTTAGAAAAACATGTGGATGCAGGTTATCTCAGGAAGAAGAGAGGCTCTTTTGGACCCACCCTGGTGTTCCACTTGCCAAGCACATTCCTGCAAGGTTTTCTTTTTCCCCCCAATTCAGCAACACTTGCGAGATCACTTAAATTCTGGAAACTAAGTGCGCCAGGATTAGGCTTGGCTGCATGTAAAAGAAAATATCAAATAACGGTGGCTGAGACAAGATAGTATTTTGTTCCTCACTCACATAAAAATGTCTGGAAGTTGACAGTTCTGGGCTGGCCTGGTGGCTTCAAGGTTATCAGGGACTGAAGCTCCTTCTCTGCTTTTGTATTCTACCATGCTTATTATGTGACTTCCATCTTCAGGGTCATCTTCATGTTTCTGAATAGCTGCTTAAGCTTCAGCTCTCACAGCCACATTCCAGGCAGCAAGAAGGTGGAAGCAGAAAGGCAAAAAGGATGGACTTTCAGGTTAAGTCAGCTCCCTTTAAGGTCCTCATCCCAGACATCCCCTCCAACGTGGACAGAACTTAATTAGCCACACAATCTTAGTAGGAAATGCAGGGGAACATTCAAATTTGTGTTATTTCAAGGAGGGTTTAACTTTTTTGCTAAGATGGGAGCAAGTGTGGGGAAATGATAGTGTAACACCCAAGGCTATTTAGTGACAGTACGGTCATCCAAGACCAAGGGGATGAGGGGAGCAAATGGTTACTGGAACCTTGAGACACAGAGGACCACCCAACCAGAGCTGTCATGCTCTGTTGACACAACAGAGAGGGAGGTGGAGGAATCCACACCCCATCCTTGGTTTCCCATCTGATCTCCTGCCAGGGCCCTGCATTGGCCAAACCCAGTCCAAAGCCAGAGTATAAACACACCTGTGGATACAGCCCATCCAGGTCATCTCCCTGGGCTGGAGAACTGGGCAGAGCGTGGGTCTGGAAGGCCAAAAGGAGGACCACTCTCACGCGTAGCTACAGGAGAGTCTGGGAAATGTAGTTTCCTAGCTGAGTGCATTGAAGATTAAAGTCAGGATCTGTTCACAAGGACAAAGGGGAAACAGGTATTGGTGGGCATCCCAGGGTCTCAGTCGTATCAGAGACCTGGAGTACGGGCCCCGGGAAGGGGCAGCACTTCTAGCAGGCGGTGTGTGGTTAAATGGCAGGCACTGGTGAGACTGGCACCATCAGAAGGAGACATTCACATGGAAACCTGAGGGAGGAGCCTCCCAGGCAGGGAGGAGCCTGCTAGGAACTTTTAGAAGAGCAGCAGGACCTGGGGAGTGAGGGAGAGAAGGATGTGGGTGGGGACAGAGAAGCGATGGAGAAGGTCTGGATTTTATTCCCAGACCAATGGAAAGTCACTGAAATGTTCTGAGCAGGTCAAGTACGCGTGTTTCATGTTTTCCGTGGCTTACTCTGGCTGCAGGTGGAGAGGAGGTGGCCAGGGGACAGGGGCAGAAGGAGGGAGACCAGTTGTCCCAGTGGGAGGGGATGGAGGTGCTGTGGCGGGGGAGGGGTGGGGGACGGATGGAGCAGGTTCTGTTTTGAAGGCTGGGCCAGAAGGGCTTGTTGATGGATTGCAAGTGGGAGGGAAGGAGAATCAGGGATGACTCCGAGGTGTCTGGCTGAGCCATTGGGCATACGGTGGTGCAGTTTACGGAGATGGGAGACTGAGGGAGGAGGAACAGGTTTTCAGGCTTAGGACAGACACCAAGCTGCTTTGCAGACATCACCTGCCAGGCCAGTGGCTGAGTGGCTCTGCGAAGCCCAGCCTGAAAAGTGAGCAAAACACCTTGGAGACTCTGCTTTATTGAATCAGTAGCCTCTGCCAACGGCGGCGTTTTTTTTGGAGGATTATAAATGGGAGGGACGTTTCTGGGTGGAGCTCCTTGGAGAGGAAATGACCGATGATTGCCCAGCGCCATTGTTACTCCCATGACCCTCCCTTCCCCAGGGCACCTCCCCTCCATTGAGAAGGACTGGGTTGGAATTTTCTCCCAGGGCTTCTGCTGGCTCTGGTTGCAGGAGAAAAAAATTGACTGCGGGACTTTTCTGATTTTTCAGTCCAATGTTTATTAGTGAAATTCCAGGACTGCCCCCTCAACATCTGCTTTAACTGATTAGGGGTTTAGGAACCAGTTTTGAGCCTTGGCTTTTTGTAGCTAAAACCAGCAATTACATTTGCCTGTGTTTTGTTGTATCCGAACGTCAGGAAAGGTTCCTCCTTTGCCACCATATCTGAGAAACAGGTCCTAGGAATCCAGTGAACTTTTCTAGATTGCGTTGCAGGCCTGATACGAGCTGCCAGCTGACAGTGAGCACTTCCAGCCTGAGGAGGAAATGTAATTACTCCAGGAAACAGTGGGGCCCCTGGGCCCAGATGTGGCCTCTGATTGCTGCTATTCGGCCCCCAGGCCTTTGTCTCACCCCTCTTCCCCCCTCCCCGGAGTCTGGGGCATTCAGCCTCCTGTGGCCATTAAACAGGTGTTTCCATGAGTGGGCAGCTCAGTCTGATCCAGTGACATTGCGGGCATTCCAGGGACATTCAAAGGCCAGTTGAGGGCTGCCACGTGAATTCCAGCCTGGCGGGTGGAACCGGCGGCTGGAGGATGGTCGTGGACACACATGCTTCCCCACATGTGGCCCGAGCTCACAGCCTCCACCCCCTGCATGTCCAGGTCGAGGCTCTTTACCTAAGCCCACAACTTGTCTTCGCCCTCTTAAAGCCTGTTTTCTGTGGGTTTCCCAGCGACAGTAATCCTTACTTTACAAGTTTACTTAGCCAGTCACTTTAGCTGGAACAGAGTCAGCTAAGGGTTGCAAACTCAGTGCCTTCAGGGCCAGACAGGTACTGCATAAAAGGGACATGGGCCTGATGGGGGCCATGGAGAACCGGAGAGGGGCCCTGCTAAAGCCAGCCTTTGCTACTCAGATTCACCCGCCTTTGGGCCCATCAAGGCCAGATCTTGGTATTTCTCACGCAGAGCCTGAAAGCTGGATTGATGTGAAATCTCCCAATTAAAAATTAAAAGTTAGCAATTAATTCAGATTTTGTTTTAGCACTTTTTAGCAGACCTAAATCCAACACACATGCAGACAAGAGGCAGTTTATGAACTCGGTGTTATACTGTATGTGGTTGGGAGCTGCCATAAGCTGTATTTTTTAAAGCTAGCGTGTTCTAAGTCCTTTCTGTATGCCAAGCATTGAACCAAAGACTTTGCATGTATTTTTCTCAGTTAAAATTCTGCAGAAGTCTAGGTAAGAAATGGCGATGGTTTAGATGTAGATCTAAGTCGAGACCCTGGGTTTGTTACCCACCGCCCACCTCCCACTGCTTTTCCGAGGAGGGCCTGACATCACAGACGCTCATTGTTCACCTGTAATTTTAAGAAAACAAGCATCAGAAAGCATCACCTCTTTAGTTCTCCATCAACACCAGTGCTTTCTATGCTGTGCCGCCCAAGTTGGAGGCCGAGGACTTTATCCTGGGGGAGGAGGGGAGCAGCGGGCGTGGGGTGCGTCCTCTCCCAGCCGACACAGACCGCTACGGCAGAAGGTGGATATGAGCCACCTGAGCCCCAGGACTGGCCAAAATCGGGGCACGTTTTGAATCTTGAGCGCCCCCAGCACCCACTGAGTCCCCAGAGATAGCGGTTGCTCTGATCCAGACCTTTAGAAGAGCGCATTAAATCAGCATTTCCCAAAATGCCTTTCTGTGACACCGGTCGTGCACGAAATCATCTCTTGTGACAGGTCGACAAACACTGACTAGCCTACTGTAAACTTACTTTGACACGCATCCAAAAAATACCTAAGTAGCTCGTCAAGTCCAGAATGTCACATGGCTACTTGGGTTGAGATGAAAGTTTATTTTTTTTAAAGTCACTTGGAAGAAAACTATGAGATCAAATAAATGACAGCCCAGGTGGTAGACTGAGAGGCTTCCCCAAAAAAGCAATCAGAAAGGAAGATGGGTCTGCTGTGGGAAACGCCTTGTTCCTGGGCAGGTGAGTAGTTTGGGCACCGAAATTTAAGTCCCCGTCATGAGGGTCGGGGCGGGGCCTCCCCAGTATGAATGAAAAATATTGCCTGTCGTATGAGTAAACGAAGGATGCTGTGGCCATCAAGTCATCAGCCACTGCCGCCACCCCCGACCGTAAGCAGAGGGAGCTCAGAATGGAGACAAGCAGGCAGCCGGTCCTCTGCAGTGGAAGCACAGGACACTGGCCCCAGAGAGCGAGGTGCACATCAAAGGGAAGATTTCAGTGAGCCCAGCCTTTTGCGTCTTCCCGTGTATAGAAAAGTGCTAATTTCCTTAACTTCAGATACTTGACTTTCTTCTTATTAACAGTAATCTTTTAATGTTCCGACTACCTGATCTTTGTTGCCAAAGCTCCTACGTATCCTGGCTCCTCCCTTTGCCTCTTCAGAGCAGTTTCTTAGAGCCAGCTAAGCGGCCACCTCCTGGGCTCGAGTCCTTGGAAAGTCCGCTGAATAAAACAAAACCCTCAACTTTAAGATTGCGCGTTTTTTTTTTTTTTAAGTCCACACCAGTCCATTAGAGTCACAGAGAAAAGTGTCAGGGTGACCTCACTCCTGGCCCAGCGAGGGAGGCAGGTCTGATCACGGAAAGAAGCCTGGTCTGTTTTTGTCTGCGTGTCCCCGGGCTTATGTTGGATGACATAAGTTTTGGTTGGCTGGCCTTTCTATTTCTGTGTGGCCTGGTCTTCCAGGCTCCTCCCTCCCCTCAGAGCTGTCCATCTGCATCAGGGCTGCGCAGGGCACGGAGGTGAGATCATGTGTTTTCCTGTTCCAGATGCGGATTTACAGAACCTTGTCACTATGGCAGTTTTAATAAAGCAGGTTACTGTCCCCAAGGGAGGCCTTAACATGTCATGCTGCGCATGCACAGACGCGGCTGTCATTTCAACACACGTTTAAATTGTGCTCCAACATCAGACTGACACAGCTCTCCTTCGTCTGGCCGATTTGGGCAGGGGTGACTGCCCTGAGCAGACCCGCGCGGGGAGGTACCAGTTAAGAGCAGACAATGGCTCATTTCCTCCAAAATTAGGAAGATGGAGATGTGAGGGCTTTGAGACGCCAGTTTGGAGCCCCTTAAAAGGAGAAAAGTTTCCGCAGGCTGTCCGCTTTCTGCCAGCGCAGCATTCGGGGCTGCTGACTGCAGGTGGATGAGCCACCAGGTGCGGCCCCCCTGCTCTCCAGGAGAGGGTCTGACAGGTCGGGTGGGCGGCCGGGCTTTGTCCTCTCTGCCCTCTCTGGAGACCCGGTGAGGCCAGCTGTTTCCTCCTTTCTCCTCTGTGAAGAGCTGGCAAAGGGTGGATTCTGCCTGGATTGCCCTAGATCTGTGCCTTCGAGAAAGACTCGCTGAACACCTGCTGTGTGCCGGGCACCACGGCCTGGAGGAGCTGCATGGACAGAGGCTCTGAGGCGGGAATGAGCCTGGCAAGTGTGAGGGGAGTTGAGGCCGCCATGGTTGCAGAGAGGGGGTGGGAAAGGGGGCCTGGATCCCATGGGGCCTGCGGACAACCACAGGGACTTTGCTTTCTGAGTGAGTGAGAGCCGCGGTGGGTGCTGAGGAGAGGAGATACTCTGGCTGCGTCTCAGGGAGTAAGTGGCTGTAGCGCAGTCAGGAAGCAGTGGACCTCGTTCAGAGGAAAGAGGGTGGCTGCCTGCCCAGGGAGGAGGCCACGAGACTCCGAGTGTGGATGTTCTTTGAAGAAAGAGCAACAGGCTTTGCTGTTGGATTGGATGTGGGATAGAAAGACAGGACCAAGGAGTAGCTAAGGGTATTGCCTGAGTACCTGGAGGAGAGGGGAGGAGCTGCAGGGGGAGCTGTGGACAGACCTGTGACATCAGGGGACACCTGAGGTGTCTACTAGCCAATGTCACCACTGGGTAGACAGTTCTGGGTTGTGCCACATGCCGGCCATCCCCTCACCTTTGCACAGTTTCACTGTATCTGTGTGCCACCCATGCTACTATTTACTTTTTTTTTTTAACAGCTGTAATTGTTTTTAAAGAACAGGATTCCACTACCCTAAATGAGAGAGGCTAGCACCATGTGCCCTAAGTTGAAGGAACGTAAACCACGTGTTCAGGTGTAAACCAATACGGCCGCCCGCCCAGAGCTCCTAGCGGCTGGCTGGGTCTCTTCCTGCTGAAATAGCAGGGTGTGGGCATTAGGACAGGACAGCGCCCATCCCAGACTTTGTCCCAGAGTTTATCAGAAGGAGTGGACAGGAATCACTTTCCCACCACTGGTGTCCCTGGCATTTGGTGATGTGACCCTGTGCCACTCTCACTGCTGATGTGCCAGCTAATGTCACCTCTGGGATGACTTGGGGACCAGCAGACAGTCCATGGGACTCCCCTTCTGAGCCTTGCTGAAACCAAGAGTTGACCAAGTATATGGGGACCTCTGTGCACTTCCTGGTACATTATCAACACCTTCTGTGTGGCCAAAGCTGAACGTTCCTGAAGGTGACACCGAGCACGCACCTCTCCTGTCAGACAAGCCTGGGTTCCATCCCTCACGTCCCACTTCCCCAGCTCTGCCACCTTGACTAGTCATTTAACTCCTTGTGCTTAGCTCCCTCTTCTGTTGAATGGTTCATTGGGAGGATTTAATAAAACGATGCACGTTGTGTGCCCAGCACAGCACACACAGCAGACATTCAGCCAGCGACAGTCATCACATCAGTGACAATAACAGTTGTTATTGGCATGCATCACTGTCCCCTCTCTACCCCAGGCACAAGTCAGAGCTGTCTCAACCACTAAGTTATATTAGGAGTTAACAAACCAAAGCCTTCAGGAACCAGGCAGGTAATGTGAATGGGCAGAGCTGGTATAAGACTATAGGGAGCACTGGGGAGTGTGGCAAACTAGCGACCACATCATCTGTTTGGTGCTGTTTAAATTCAGATGTTTAAAATCCACTGCGCACAACAAACACATATATACACACATGCATATCGTGGACACAAACCAGCTTGGGCTCCTGGGTTGTATGGAAACCCAAAGATTGAGATAATTTTTATGGTTGTTACTTTAGTAGATATTTGTCGAGCCCTCACCCTGTGCCGGGCACTGTTCTGGGTTGGGGAGTAGGACAGTGAACAAAGCAGACCTAAGTCCCTGCCCCGTGGAGCTGTTCTGGTGGGAACAGCGGGTAACACACAAATGAGGGAACTGTCCGAGGGCAGTAAGTGCTGGGGGGGTGAAGGGAAGCGGGGTAGGAGGGGCGGCAGGTTCAGTGTGGGGCCAGGGACGTTACTGACATCTGATCAATAAGGAGGCTAGGAGGGTTCCCCCCCAACCCCCCGACACACACCGGCCGGGGAGGCCCAGGCCCAGGGCTCCGCCTGACCCTGTGGCTCGCTCACTCTGCAGGTTCCTGCGACTTCACACCAGCTGATGGAGGAGGCCCCAGAGAGCCCGCCTCCTCCATCCCCTGTGGAGGGAGACTTCACACCTGGTGGAAACCCTATAATTGCCACCAGTTACAGCTGGGACCCTTGGGGACTTCTCCAGAGGGTGTGTGACCTTGACAACAGATGTTCATGCAGTTCCGAGGCCTGACGATTCCTGTTCAAACACAAAGCTGGTTCTTTCCTCACCCACTGGGGGAGACCTCGGCCAGGAGGCTCAGGAAGCACTCCTGGTTCCCGGTGGGCGTCCGGTTTTCTCTTATAAAACCGCCTCGGCGCTGGGCTCGAAAGGGCAGAGTCTGCTCTCTTCCTTCAGTCATTCAGTGAGATTACAGGGCATCAGGTCTGTATTCCTGGGGCTAGGGGTGGACCAGCACCCTGGATCACCCAGAACGCTCAGTCCAGAAGCAGAGGCAGATCATAAACAAGTGAACTGGTAAAGGAGACTGTTTCCGAAGGAGAGAAACACGAAGAAGAAACATACTGGTGTGGTAGCAAGTGAGCAGGGTGGGGGCTCCTTCAGATGGCGAGGTCGGCCAGGCCTTGCGGAGGAGGCAACCTCTAAGTTAAGATGTGAATAATGCAAAGTCTCAGAAAGAGAGTCCCAGGCAAAGACAAGCACAAGTGCAAAGATCCTGGGGCAGGGATGAGCTTGGAACCCGTGAGAAACAATGAGGAAGCCTGTGGAGCCGGGCGAGCAGTGGGGAGAGAAGAGATGAGGTCAAAGAAACTCTGGAGGTGGGTTGGCGGGGAGGGCAGGTCTGGAAGAGTCTTTCAGGCCCCAGTAAGGAATTCGGGTTTTCTCCTGAGTGCAGCGGGAAGCTACTGGATGCTTTTAAGCAGTGAAGAGATACGATCTGTGTTTGCCTCAGGGAAACTCTGTTTCCTTCCTTGTCTGGCAAAAAAGATGGGATAAAAGAGCCACATAAATCTCCTTTTCATTCTTAGCCTTTAGGGACAGAGAGCTGAGGTGGGCCTGACGTGGTTTTCAGGGCTCTAGGGGGTAATTGGTGATTGGGATTGGCAGCTCTTCCGCAAGAGCCTCAAATGCCTGCTAGACCCTGTATTGGTTTCTTATTGCTGTCCTAACAAATTGCCACACACCGGGTGGTTTAAAACAACACAGATTTACTATCTCACAATTGTGGAGGCAGACGTCTGAAATCAAGGTGTCGGCAGGGCTCTTTCCTCCGAAGCCTCCAGGGGTGAATCCTTCTCTGCCCTTCCAGCTCGTGGGGGCCCAGAGAGTTCCTTGGCTTGTAGATACGTCCCTCCAATCTCTGCCTCCATCTTACAAGACCTGTCCCTCTGTGTGTGTGTGTGTGTCTCCTTCCTTCGGTCTCTTAGGACACTTGTCATTGAATTTAGGGCCCAACCAGGTAATCCAGAACCATCTCACCTCAAGATCCTTAAGTACATCTACAAAGACCCTTTGTCCGAATTAGGTCACATGCACAGGTGCCAGGGATTCGGTCAAGGACATGCCTTTGGTGGGTGGGCCATCATTCCATTGACAATAGACCCTAAGAACTCCAAGGAAAAGGAAAAAAAAGAGGCTGGCTGTAGAAGGAAAAGAAAAAGGATTTCCATTGGATATTTCCATTGAACCTACTAAATGTCTGGGTACCAGCCATGGTATACAATTACACATACATTCTTCACACATTTATTGAGTACCTACTGTGTGATACACACACAGTGGGAGGTGATAAGGATTCAGCACTGAGCAAGGCACATAGTCAGTCTTTGCCCTCCTGGAGTCCTGGCCAGAACAGAGTGTCAAGGCGCCTGCACACAGTAGGGTTTCCACACAAATTAGTTTGCTTTTCTCCCTGTGCTTTGCTCTGCTTACAGCTTCATTGAGAAGCAAGAATAGGCATGAATGAAATCCCCATACCTGGTGGCATATCATTAAGTCCTAACAACAAATTTGTGGTAAGAGCTCAAGGGAACTGGAAGCCAGAGTGATCCCAGAGGACAGAAGAGGTGCAGCTGGACTGGTGGGTTAGATGTGGGGGGAGGTGGGAAGTGGGTTTTAAGCTGGATAGAGGAGGTGGATAAAGGAGGTGAGCAAGCGTGGTTCACGGCTGATACAGAGCTTTTCAGCTGAGGTGGGCTGAGGGGGTGGCAGACTGGGTGATCATATTTCAATAAGAGTGAATAATTCTTGGGAAAGTTCCAAATAAAACAAACTATAATCTCCTCTCTGTTTACCTAGTGGTTGCTTTCCAAAAAAAAAAAAAAGAGCTTATATTAATACCCTGCAAAAGAAGATGTTCGTTTATATGCAAAACAGAGTTCCATACTCAGCTCAGGTAACTTACAGACAGGTTTTTACAGACTCTCTGACATGAACGCCTAGTGGAACTGGGGACCCCGGGTATTTCTTTATTGTGTAGGACCATCCCACACTGCGTTGCTGTCTGCTGCCCACAAATGCCAGTAGTGCCTCCCAGTGTGTCCTTAGAGAATTCCAAAATGCACACCCCTCCCCAGAGAGCGGTTGCCACCCAGTTGAGGACCACTCAGCACCTCTCTCTAACTGTTTGGTGCCCAACTGGCACACACTAGTCGGAAATCTGCCGGCCCGCATCTCACCTCCATTCGTGGTTGCAGGTTCTATGCAGGTGATGAACAAGACGAGGCGCATCATGGAGCAGGGCGGGGCGCACTTCATCAACGCCTTCGTGACCACGCCCATGTGCTGCCCCTCGCGCTCCTCCATCCTCACCGGGAAGTACGTCCACAACCACAACACCTACACCAACAACGAGAATTGCTCCTCGCCCTCCTGGCAGGCGCAGCACGAGAGCCGCACCTTTGCCGTGTACCTCAACAGCACGGGCTACCGGACAGGTGAGGGAGCCAGGCTGCGGCGGGCGGGCGCGCGCGCATGCGCGTGGGCTGGGCCCCTCCGGGAGTGGTACCCAGTGTCCCCACCTCGGACCACTGTCTCTCCGCGTGTGGTCCCTGTACTGCGGTGGATCCCTGTAGTGCGCGAGCAACTTTGTTTTCTTTTAAAAGTCGTGCGTTGACTTCTAGAAGCATTAGAAAAATACAGATTTATTTGCCTATAGAAGTAATAGAAAGTGACCTTTTCAGAGGAATTTGAGTCTTTTTTTAAAAAGTGAGTCCCTTTAAAATGTGAAATATCATACAGGGAAGTCATGAAGTTCCCGGGCAAGAGTGTGAGTCCTTTGTGAATTATGTTACTTAAGTCGTGGGGGACTACTTCATTGACCTGAGGCCATCAGCATGGAAGAAGCTTCCAGAAGAACATTGGGGTGGGGGGATGGGGATTAAAATTAGTGTGGAGGCTGGAAGGGAGCATATGTGGGGACTGTGTGACCACTCTGCAGATGGCGATGGACTGTGTGTCTATACTTGACCGTCTACACTACCCAGTGTGCTCCATTCCACCTCTCCTGCAGTCGTACCCTGCAGTGTGGCATCCTGGGTGGAGAGTGAGCAAGGCGTCCTGTCTTTATCTTGCAGTTGGTAACTTTGGTGGGATCTGAAGACTCACCTGCCAGGCTGGTTGCTCAAGGCAAAGGCACAATGGCAAACAGTCACTTATCTCCAGCAACATTGCAAAATCCTCCAAACTCAATTTAATTTGCTTTAATTTAGAAAAATAAACAAATGCTCCCCGCCTTGGGTAAGCAGCCAAGGCAGTTGTGAAATCAGATATTGTGGCCTGGGTGTTGTAAGCCGGGAAACTGTGTTCAAGTGACAAGGGGCTTGTGTAGGTGGGAGTGACATGAGAGAGGGACGGAGCCTCCCTCAGCTGGATTTGTGGCACTGAAGCCGCCCTGGGAGCTGGGCAGCTTCCCCTCACGTGCACGGTGTGGCTGGCCGTGGGCATGTTGGGGTGGGGAGCAAGCGGGGTAGGTGTGTCGCCTTGCAGATTCATTCCACCGCCAGAATCACCCAGCAAATGAGCTGATGAGAGAACTCCTGAAAGCCTCAATCCTATACACATAACCCTGTTGGTTCCTGGGTCTCTGCAGAAAGCCACTCATGTCAGAGTTACCAGAGGCCAGCACCTATATGGCTGCAGAGACCAGGGTATAGATGAGGGAAGCAGGACAGGGGAGCCTGCGGCAGACCAGAGGGCACCTATTGAAAGGGGCATCTGCTACTCAGGTCCAGGTAGTGGTAGCCATTTGTGCTCAGGGTTGTCAACTTCCAAGTACTTCTAATCTGATTTTTTTGGCAGAAATCTGATTTTTAAAAGTGTTGGCAAAACTCAGGTTTTTTTCTAATGTACACTATGGACCAAACAAAACATGGCTAAGGGCTGAGACCCGCATTTAGAACCTCTAGCTGAAAGGTCTTTGAAGAACAAGAGCTATGCACCCTGTACACTTTCCCTTTTTGCCCTGGTAGCTAGGAAGCTCAGATTTGAGTTTTACGTTAAGCTACTGCTTAAAGTGAACACCTTATTAGTTATGCTGGCTATTGTAGGTTGACTGAGAAAAATGACAGAAAACTAGAATGAATTCAAAACCCCTCTTAGATTAATTTGATTTGTGTGACACATTAGATTATATGATAACTTTTAGTCCCCCAAGGAACAATGGTCAACTGTCCTTCCAGGGTCCTTAGACACATTTAACCCTGAGCTCTCATGAGTGTCTAGGGCAGTTGGTCAAGTTGGATTTAAATTTGGTTGTGTGTGAGAGACCCAAGACAGCAGTGGTTTATTACTCTCAATTAAAAGTCCATGCTGCTTTGATGAGCCTGCCCCATGAATTGATCAGAGACTCAACCATTATCTTTCTTTTCTGTTTTAAGGCATAATTGACATAAAACATTTTATTAGTTTCAGATGTATAATATGATGAGTCATTATATGTATATATTGCAAAATGATAACCACATTAAGTCTACTTAACATCTGTCACCATACATAGTTACAAAAAGTGTATATGTGTGTGTGTGTTAAGAACTTTTAAGATCTACTCTCTCAACAACTTTCAAGTATACAGTACAGTGTTATCAACCATCGTCGCCATGTTGTACATTACATCCCCATGATGTATTTATTTCATAATTGGAAGTTAAACTTTTCATCCCCCTTCACTCATTTCACCTACCTACTACTCACCCACCTCTGGTAACCACCAATCTGTTCTGTATCTGTGAGCTCAATTTTTTTTTAGATTTCATATATAAGTGAAATAATATGGTAATTGTCTTTGATTTATTTCACTTAGCATAATACTCTCAAGGTCCATCCATGTTGCATGTGGCAAGATTTCTTCTTCACAGCTAAATAATATTCGTGTCTGTGTGTGTGTACCACATATTCTTCATTCATGCATCTATTGACACTTAGATTGCTTCCATATCTTAGCTTTTGTAAATAATGCTGCCATGAACATTGGGGTGCATGTATCTTTTCAAGTTAGTGTCTTCATTTTCTTTGGATAGATACTGAGAGGTGGAATTGCTGGATCAGCTCCATACTGTTTTCCATAATGGTGATACCAATTTACATTCCCACCCACAGTGAACTAAGGTTCCCTTTGCTCCAAATCCTCACCATCACTTGTTAGTCTTTGCGTTTTTGATACCCGGCATTCTAACAAGCATGGTATCTCATTGTGGTTTTGATTTGCATTTCCCTGATGACTAGTGGTGTGGAGCATCTTTTCATGTACCTGTTGACCATCTGTATGTCTTCTTTGGAAAAATGTCTAGTCAGATCCTCTGCCCATTTTTTAATTGGATTGTTTGGCTTTTTTCCTATTGAGTTCCATGAGTTGTTTATATATACATATTTTGGATATTAACCCCTTATCAGATCTGCAAATATTTTCTCTCATTTGGTAGGTTGTCTTTTCCTTTTGTTGTGCACAATGTTCCTCTGCTGTTCAGAAGCTTTTTAGTTTACTTCCTTTTGCTTTTATTGCATTTGTTTTTGGTGTCAGATCCAAAAATATCATTGCCAAGACCCATGTCAAATGATGTTCAAGTCTTTAATCCTTTTTGAGCTAATTTTTGTCTATATTGTAAGACAGTGGTTCAATTTAATTCTTTTGCATATGGCTGTCCAGTTTTCCCAGCTCCATTTATTAAAGAGACTGTCCCTTCCCCATCAAATATTCTTGGCTGTTCAGATTTCCTATTTCTTCATGGTTCAGTCTGGGTAGGTTGTATGTTTCTAGGAACTTAGCCACTTTTCTAGCTTGTCAAACTCATTGGCATATAATTGTTCATAGTAGTCTCATGGTTTTTTTGTATATCTGTGGTATCAGTTGTAACATCCCTTCTTTCATTTCTGTTTTTATTTATTTGAGTCCTCTATCTTTTTTCCTTGGTAAATCTAGTTAAAGGGTTATTAATTTTGTTTATTCTTCTAGAGAAGCAGTTCATAGTTTCATGGATCTTTCCATTTAGTCTCTATATTCTATTTATTTCTTTATTATGTTCTTCCCATTTACTAACTTTGGCATTTTTTGTTGTTGTTCTTTTTCTAGTTCCTCAAAGTGTAAAGTTTGGTTGTTTATTTGAGATTTTTCTTGATGTAGGCATTTATCACTATGAACGTCCCTCTTAGAACTTCTTTTGCTGCGTCCCGTGTGTTTTGGTGTGTTGTATTTCATTTTCACTTGTCTCAAGTTGTTTTTTTTTTTTTAATTTCTCTTTTGATTTCTTTGACCCATTGGTTGTTCAGTAGCATGTTGTTTAGTCTCCACATACTTGTGAATTTTCCAGTTTTCGGCTTGTAATTGATTTCTCATTTCACACCATTCTGGTTGAAAAAGATGTGTGATATGATTTCAGTTTTCTTAAATGTATTAAGACTTGTTTTGTGGCCTAACATATGATCAATCCTGGAGAATGTTTCATGTGCACTTGAAAAGAACGTGTATTCTGTTGCTTTTGGATGGAATGCTCTGTATATGTGTGTTCAGTCCATCTGATCTAATAGGCCTATGTTTCTTTATTGATTTTCTGTCTGGATGATTTATCCATTGATGAAAGTGGGGTATTAAAGCCCCCTGCTATTATTGTGTTGCTATCTGTTTCTCCTTTTGGGTCTATTAACATTTGTTTTATATGTTTTTGGAGCTCCCAAATTGATCAAAGACTCAATTGCTTTCTATTTCTCCTTACTTCCCATTGATGAGAAACAAGTCACATGACCACACATGATTGCAAAGGAGCCTGGGGAATGTAGTCTTTATTCTGGGTGGCCATTTGCCCAGCTAAAAATTCTATTACTATAGGAGAATAAGAAAATGGATACTGAGGGACGATTAAAGTCAAAACAACAATAATGGTTCTCAGTCATTTGTGTATGTGGTACCCTTTTGAATACAGAAGGTCAGCCTGAACTGTGCAAGACTAGAACCAGAAAAATGTTCCTTACGTGGACCAATGTATTTTTACATTATGTATGCTTTTAATGTGTTTAATTTTATCTTAAAAAACTAAAACTACAAAATTTAGAAAATAACCTTATTCTATGTTGTATCTGACAGTATTTAGCAAAGGTTAGGTTATAATGGTGACTAACAGGTTGATTCCTCAATCAAATGAATTGATGAAATGTCAGTTAGAGATGGAGGGTAATTTGTTCAACAAATTTAAATGATAGCGCACTGTGATATCCTTTATTTCACCTTCAATTTTCACAGCAAACTCATAAAGGATCATTTTTTGCAAAAGTATTTGAAGATTTGATCAGTTTTCCCCAGGACCTCTCTTAATCCTTTGACATCTGAAACTTCCCTGGGAAGTGCTGATTCCCTCATCATTTTCAGTGGTCTCTTGTACGGTTATCTCATAGATCAGATTATTGTTTGTCAGTGGATTCGCACATGCTTCAAGCTGTCCTCCAGCAGGACTTTAATTAATTTCACAAAACCTTGCCTCTTTTACAAGATTGGCAGTTTCATTTTGCCATCATCTTGCTTTGTGCTGCCCCATGTTTGCCGTAGAGATTGACAAAGGATGAAGGGAGAGGTGCTAGGTTTAAGCAGGATAAATACCAATTTGTTCACAGATATGTCTCTGTGTTGGCTTCCTCTCATTTTGGGACTTGGATCTCAAATATAAATACCCTTGAAAGGATAAATCGCATCCTCAGTTTTTACGAACTGTAGTCATCTTTTAGCACACTTCAGCTACCCTGACTGTGCTCACTTATACCCATGAGTCAAAGTTACAGAATTTGCAGAATGAGATGCCTCCAGCTCTTTGCAAAGCGGTTGAGAGCCAGGGCTCTGCCTGGGCTCGAATCTGGGCTGGACCACTTACTAACTGAGTGAATTTGAACAAGTTATTTAACCTCTATGTCTTGGTTACCTCAACTAAGGATAATAATGTTACTTAACTCACAGGGTTTTGTGAGGGTTAAATATGTTGGAACAGTGATACATCATAAGCACTTAAGAAACATTACTGATGATAAACAGCCTCACACCGCCCACCCCAGACCAGCATTCAGGTGAATGTCACAACACGTAGTGTCAAGTGATGAAAATAAGTTAGACCTAAAGGTGGCAGCGTGTGCTCAACCTCTCTGGTGATCAGTAAAATGCAAATGAAGCCATACTTAGAAATCCTGTCACAGCAAGTGGTGGTGAGGATGTGGGAAAACAGGAAGACAAGCCATGAACATGCGCATTGGCACCTTCGCTTTGAAGAGCAATTTGGCAGTTCTGGCAAAGCTGAAAACCTGCATCTCCTCCCACTCGCCAGGTCTCCTCTGGCTCTGCACCTCTCAGTTCTGAGGAGGTGATGTATGAGTTCTGCTTGAGCAAGGAGAGGATACTTCTTGGCAGTGCTCATAGTGGGTAGATGACCTTTAGATCCAAGCAACAGAAACCCCAACTCCCAAGGGGTTTTGGCAAGCTATGAATTTTTTTGCTCCCTAAACCAAAAAGACACAGGCGAACTTCAGACAGAGGCAGACGCTGTGGTTTGACATTGTCCCGATTTCATCATCAGGCTTGAGGTCTCCAGATGCTGGCTGGCACTGGCAGGGGCCGCACGCCTCTTCCTTTACATCATACCGGAGCACTCAGCAGGATGTTTCCCCAGGATGCCCGAGGGGCGAGCATCTTTTTGACTGGACCAGCTTGAATCACATGCCAACCCCTGGGCCAGTCACCGCAAATGGCAGACGGTGCGTGCCAATTAGCTTAGCCTCCGTCCCCTGTTTCTGGAGCAGCAGATGGAATCATTGCCCCCCCCCAACATCTGGGTCCCCCAAATCAAGAGCTGTTGGAAAAGATAAGGAGGAAGCATGCACTGCAGTGGCATTCACAAATTTCCACTGCCTTGCCTTGTGCAAAACGACAGCCACCACCAAAGGAAAAACACATCTCTGCCAGCCCTTTCTGATGGATTAGACAGGGGTGCCCATTTTCTTCTCGTTAGAGTAATAATGCTTTCTCATTCCACGCTGCCATCTGAATCTGGCAGTTCTGACGCTGTTTCCCCGCCCAGCTCCTGCCATCTGGTGCAGACTCTTGTAGAGATGGAAGTGCTGGTGGTGAGCCTCCCGCCCCTCTCCCTTCGTGTTCTAGAACGCGCCACAGGAGTCGGGGGGAGCACGCCCCTCATCACAAGCCCCAGCGGTGCCAGGGCTCCCAGTTGGAGCTGCTTTGAAATCTGGCCCCAAGCACCCCAATTATTTCCACTCTTCTCTTACAAAGCTGGGGAGGGGAGGTCAGCTGAGGACCTGGTCTTCTTGGCTGTCAACCTCTGGCAGCCACTGTCACTTGGGAGAGGGCGGGGCTCTGTGCCGAGACACCCGTAGTGGCAGGACGCCTGGGCTGTTGGTGGAGGCTGGGGCACCCCCCTGACGCAGGAGGGTGGAAAGGCACCTGCTGGGCATTTGGGCATCCCTGACAAAGATTCGCTACTGGTGTGTAAAGGTGTATGTGTGTGTGTCTTACTTTTTTCCCTAAAGTGGCTTCAGGACCACAAAGACATGAGGGCTGGTGCTCAGGCTGCCTTCCTCTGTTTTCCTGTGAAATCATCCGCACCCCTCCTCCCTCTGTCCACCCGCTCTGTTCTGACCTACCTGTAGCCTCTTGCCCTGAAACCCACATGCCAGCCTCCAGCTGTCTCCTCATCTCCCCTTGGATGTCCACCCCAACCCCGCCAGCATTTTGAACCTGACCCCATCCCTCCCCTCCCAGGTGGCTCTCACAGTCCTCCCTTGGCAGCTCAGTCACTCCACTCCTTCCTGTTTCTCAAACCATCCCCTAACTCCTGTCCGTTCCCAACTCCAGCTCTTGGCACCTACTCTTTCCTATTCTGGAGGCTTCTTCCCCTCCTATCTGCTTGGCCTTTTCTCACTTTCCTCAGACCTCTGTTCAAGCATCACCTCCTCAGGAAGCCTTCCTGGACTATTGCATCCAAAAGAGGCTCCCCTTCCCCGTTTATCCCCTCAGACTGCTTTCCTTAAGTCAGAGCCTCCATTACACTATTTGTCTGTTGGCTGTCCCACTGCCCGTGTTAATCACATCCCCTGCCTGCCCCTGGTCCTCCCTCCCCGTCTCTGCTGCATCCGCCTCCCTGGCCCTTTCCACCACTGATTATACATTTTGCCATTTATTTCCTTGGTCGTCTTATTTCTAAGTTGTCCAGTCCATGGAAGCGGGGATGTGTGGTCTGTCCACCCCAGGATTCCCGTGCCGGGAAGGGGGCCTGCCCCGTCGCAGGTGCTCAGTGGGTGGCTGCAGGCTGAGTGGATGAATCTCTATTCCAGCCAAAGCCGGCAGCCCCTCCCCCGCCGCCCTGGTCTTCTCTGGCCTCCTCTTCCCTCTCCGGTTTCTCTCCTCCCCACCCCTACTCCTGCCATCTCGGCTTCTCCTCCTCCCTCTCCTTGGCCCTTCTGCCTGCACACAGGAGAAAGGCCTTGGGTTCTTCCTGGGACGCTGCCTCCGGGCCGGGTGCAGCTGTCCCGCCTTCACAATGGCAGCCTTCTCTGGGCTTGGCCTTCCTCCTGCGTTTGCTGTCCGCTCCCTTCCTCTCCTCTGAGTGCACACACACAGCTCCCTTCTTCCCTCCCTCCAGCTGTCCCTCTCCGCCGCCCTGCCCGCCCCCTCTCCAGCCTGTGGTGGGACAGCAGAGCATCTGCCTTTGTCCCAGGAAGTAGGCGCACCTCAAGGAGCAGGGGGCCTTGTCCTCCCCGGACACCATGACCCCGCCTTCCCCACCGTGAAAGTCGGGCATCAGCGGGCAGGGCTGTAGCAGCCCCTCCCAGGGCCCAGGGCGTCCTTCCACATACACCCGCAAGCTAAGTTTCTTTAAACTCCAGAGTAATAGTCACTCTCTTTCTCCAGGACCTTCAGGCTCCAAAACAAGTGAAACACTGGTGCAGGAGTCCAGAGAATTAGGCTCTGCTTCTCACTCCTTTGTGACCTTGAGCTGAGACCCGCCCCCTCTGGGCCTCAGTTTCCCCAACCGTGCATCAGAGTTGCAACTGTGTTGGCTACCTGCTGCCTTTGCTGTGAGTCTATCCTCAGGGTCACGTGACCAGGGCCCTCAAAGTTGGGAGGAAGGCTTTCCTGGGGCCACAGGAGGAAAGAGGAAGCAGGTGATCATGCTTCTCCTCGACTTTTCAAAAACTGGGTATGAGGCTGGCGGGGCTGGATTTCTACCCTTTGGAGCACCCTCCATCCCAGCCCATTAGCTGGCATGTTAGTTTCCCATGGCTGCTGTAACAAAAGTGCCAGAAACTGGGTGGCTTAAAATAACAGCAGCGTGTTCTCTCACTGTTATGGAAGCCAGAGGCCCAAGGTCAAGTGTCGGCAGGGCCTTTCTCCTTCTAAAGACTCCTGGGGAGCATCCCTCCCTGCCTCTTTCAGCTTCCGGTGGCTGCCGGCAGTCCCTGGCGGTCCTTGGCTTATAGCTGCATCACTCCCATCTCTGCTTCCATGTTTGCGTGGCCACCTCCCTGTGTGTCCCTGTCTTCACATGGCCTTCTCCTCTCTGCGTGTCTGCTTCCAAATGTCCCTCTTCTGTGAGGACACCAGTCACCAGATGAGAGAACCCACCCT
The DNA here is from genome assembly GCF_048564905.1 of Vicugna pacos. NCBI lineage: Eukaryota > Metazoa > Chordata > Mammalia > Artiodactyla > Camelidae > Vicugna > Vicugna pacos. The sequence continues at coordinate 35,396,517 of NC_133005.1, read as the reverse complement.
AATCCAGGATGGTCTTAACTTAATTACGTCCACGAAGACTGTACTTCCAAATAAATTTCACCGTCTAAAGTACCTGGGGTTAGAACTCGAACATTTATCTTGGGAGACACAGTCCAACCCACACCAGCTGGTGTCCTTCCCACACACCACCTTATTTCATCCTCAGGGATGCTCTAACCTCCATTAAGGCTGCAGTCTTGACTTTGAGCTGGAGCAAACCTTGCAGGCGACTGGGATGGTTGGAAACCAGCCACCTCCCCATCATCCCCCAGGCTGTGGTCCTAAGTCGGGGCAATGTAACCGCCCAGTCCATCGGCTCCATGATTGGCTTTGCTCACGGAGTCTCTGACTTCAGTGGGCTTTCAAGTGATCGTGGAAGTCAAAATAGAAGTGTGAGGAGGGATGTCTGTGGTAGGTGAATGTATAACCTTGTCTTCCTAGAGCCACCGGAGGCTGTGAGGAACTTTTCAGGATAAGTGTGACCTTTTGCAGGCCCCTCCCTGGCGCTCGCTGCAGTTCCCCTGAACTTTCTGGAAGAGTTTAGACTAGAGCCCAGTAGGGTAGCCACTAGCCACTGGGAGCTACTTAACCTTCAATTAGTTAAAAATATATCAGACTTCGAAAAATTGAGAAAAGATAGTGTATCGCCTGTGGTGGTGACATGCGAAGCTCTAACAGACTGAAAACAGAGCAAGACAGAACGCTGGCAACCCTCTGGATTGGGACTTATTTTGCATTTAGCGAGCCAGAGGAGAGACAGCCAAAGACAATTAGCAAACTCGGGGACTTACAAACTAAGCATCTTGCGGGAAGGCCCACAGGAGAGAAGAAGATGGACAGTGGCCATTATCACAAGTGGAGACTGTGGAAATAACGTTTACAGTGTGCTGTATTACTAAAATACGTGTGAATTTAAAACGCTGGCTCTTGATGGCTCTCGTATCTGAGTCATTCAGAGAGCAAGAACCTCTATCCTATAACTTTAAGAAAATATTTTTCCATTTAAGAAATTACTCTCTTAACTTACCTGTCTCCATTCCTGAAGTGTCAGTCATTTTCACACCATTGGAATATTCGTGTAAGTTAGTGTGTGGTTGTAATTCTGATCTTGAATAAGTAGGAATTATAAAGTTCAGTGTCAGTTAACCTTTTCGATAAAATTCGTCAATTTCTACAGTAAAATAATGTGCAGAAGTGAAGCATCAAAAAGGCCTCTAGACTAATGGACTTGTTAGAAGAGTGAGGAGTTACCGAATTAGAATCTGGATTTTATTGTAAGGGTCAGTTATGACTGCATGGGACTGAACGAATTGTCTGTCCGTTGGCGTGGCGTGCCGCAAATGCAGGGGGAGGTTAGCCAGTGTGGAGAAGAGAGTTCTCGCAGCTGGATTGGTTATACTTTTTTGACCTATGTGTTAGTCTGATGACTTCATTTTGGGGAGAGCCCTCCCACACGTGCTCACTAAGTGCCACTGTGTGCTTTTGAATAAAGGTCCTAGAGTTGGTGAGGTTACATGTGAAATTGTAAAATTTTGGTGAAACGTAGATTTTGTAGAGATGCGGATAATTCCTGCCTGAAAAAAAAGGTGAGCTAAATAAAGAGTTATAACTTACGATACTGCTAGACATCACTCGGCTTTGTAGCTATGCTAGCTACTAACATTGTCTATCAACAGTCAGTTTCTCAAATGCTCTTTGACTTTGTCTTATTATCTTACTAGTTCTAGTATTAGTTGAGTTCAGCAAAATATTTGACATCTAAAGAAAGAAAGAAATACATCAGATTTAAAGTTCCGTTTCTCAGTCACACCAGCGATGTTTCAAGCACCCCCGTTGGGACCCGTGGGTACCAGATGTGATGGTGCGGAGATAGAACGTTCCCATCATTGCTGAGTGTTTGTCTGGGCAGCCTTGGAATAGTGTCATTCAAGCAAAACCTTTTCGGAGGGATGCACAGACCTTTGGGCGTATGATGATTACAACAACGATTGTAGAAAATGCGGGGTTGTCTCTGCTGGGCTTTGACCACGCCCAGACCTCGTGGCGGCGGCGGGCACCTTCCACTTTCATCCTGCTTAATTCTCACACAAGCCTGGGAGGTAGGCATGCCCCCTTCTTATTCCTGTAGTGTCCCCCTCCCCCTCCGAGCATGGTAATCCAACTCTTGTACCTGCTTCTCAACCCTTCCCAGGCCATCCTGTGGCTGTGTCATGGGTCAGGGTCAGAGTCAGGGTCAGGACCGAGGGCAGCTTCACTGGAGCCCTGCATCCTGGGGACTGTGGGTCCCACCTGTCCACAGAGGTTCTTGTTCTCTGAGCATCCAGGACATCCCGTCCTTTGTCCAGCAGGTCACTTCCTTTCAGAACCCATCTGTGCTATTGTGGGGGAAGACCAGAGTAGAAGGAGAGAGGGCATTCAGCAGAGGAGGGGAACTGGGCACCCCACGCATCAGCCTCCAAAGGCCAAGGAGGGGTCTGCGCTCTGCTGTGTCTGTGCGAACCCGTTCTACTCAGGGAAGCCAAACTCTAATGTAGCGAGGGGCCCCAAAGGGAAGAGGGCAGCACCATATGGCCCAGCCAGACGTGCCCATTAGACAATGAATGGGCCCAAAGTTCCCAGATCTTCTGATTTGTTGGAAGTGCAATATCCAGATTTTTATTGAAATTTCCAAGCTTTCTAATGTGGATTATTCACTCTGCTTTTTAAAAAATAAATAAAAACACCAGGCAGGCTCAAAGCAAACATACTTGTGGGATGGATTCAGGCCATAGGCCACCATGTTTACAAACTCTTTTCTAACCTGGTAGTTCTCAAGGGAGCACGCCACCCCCTAGGGCTTAAAGTCTGTGAAGGCATTTCTGGTGGTTATAAAAGTGGGAGGATGCTGCAGGCTTTCTGGGGGCAGGGGCCAAGGAGCTTTGATGTCCTGCTCTGCGTGGGGGAGCCCCACTCAGCCCCCAGACTGCTTTGCATCCCACATGGCTTCTGATCCTTCTACCAGATCATCATGTGAGTGGATTGTTTTATGTGTGTTGTTATCTGAGCCTTGACCCTAAATCCATTTTATATATAAACACTGAAAGGTTTTTTTTCTTTTTTGGCACGGATTTAATACACTGAATTTTTCCAAGAACATAAGGATAAGTCAGTGGAGGGAATATTGAACTTGAATGCAGAACTTTTCCCCAGAATCATTCCTTATTGCTGCAGATCTCACTGACAGCAGGACCACCTGAAGTGGTTGACTTGCAGATGCCACGGGCCTGCCCAGTCTGCGCTCATAGCTGTCACACTGCCAGTTAACCCAGGTGCGGGCATCTGACTCCTCCATCCTGTCTTCTTGATGGATGCTCGAAAGTCACTGCTGAGATTTTTCTTTGCTATAAATTGCTGTCCTTTACTTTGTCTTGTGGATTGTAGTTAGAGCATGATACTGATTTTTTTGGAAACCGTGTACATGGGTAACTTTAGTTACCCCTAAATATCCCTGCAGGAGGATAAGGGAGCATCACAAAATCCTCGTCATAGAAATCAGGCATCAGCCTAATGGCGTGGAGAACAGCTCTTGGAAGGATCAGCTTGGTGTCAGATTCCTCTGAGGTGATAATTAAATATCCAGTGATTGACGTCTTCCCAGGCCTTGATCTAAAGGTCTCTTGTGAGTTTTCTCCCCCTCCTTTGTCCCTTCCTTCTGGACAAAAACATACTTTAAAAGGACTGAAAAGATGTTCAGGGACAGCTCGTCCTAATGTTGACCCAGCAGGCAGTAAAACCTGTCGCTGGTGCAGGGGAGCGCTCCATGCCTGGCTTTCCAAGTTTCCAGGAAATGGATGGGCCCTGGTCCTCATCTGCTGAAGCTGCGTGACCCTCCCAGGGAGTAAGTGGCTGAGGCCAACATTTAATTAGAGGCCCAAGCAGCTTGCCCTCCATGCCTCCAGCTCGGCAGCTCAGCCGGGCCCTCGGGGACATCTGCAGCCCCGCCTTCCTGTAATGCCCAAAACGGGGAGGCAGAGCACAGGGGCTTGTGAAGGGACATGCCAGCCGCCATCCTCAGCCTTCCTTCTGTGTATTTGCTTGCCCAGCTTCTCCCCAGCAATTAGCCACTCATCCTCCCCACCCAGCAGCTAGAGGAAGTTTTGAAAAATGGACATCTATCCATGTCACTCCCTGCTTATGACCCTCCACTGGCTGCCCACTGCTCTAAGAATAAACTCACAGCTCCCTGCCGAGGCTGCCAACGCCTTGCCTGGCCTCGGCCTACTCACCCCTCTGTCCATATCTCCTACCTCTCTCTCTTCCTTTCTAACAACACTCAGACCTCCTGGCCTCTTTGCAGTTCTTCAGACAGTCCCAGGTTGTACCTGCCTCAGGGCCTTTGCACTTACGATTGCCACCGCCTAGACCAGTGCTCACACAGCGTGTTCCTTCTCGTAACTCACCTTCCATCCCTAACATCCCTGCTGCTTCCCTGACCTCCCTGCATCAATGAGCCCTCCCTGCCCCATCCCCCTCTACTGCTTTTCCCTGCTTATGTTCTTCACATGACTTAAAATCTTGAAATGACCTCAGGTGTTTTGTCCGTTGTTACTGTTATTTTCATGGGAAAATAGAAATTCTTTTTCCTGATACATGCATGTGTTTTGAACAATAATGCAAAATGTGGATTATACACCACTTGTGACACGTGTATTTCAAGTATAATTTACATACGCAAACGTGCTGATGTCAGTGAACTATTCCCCAGGCTTTCATGGAGATCTGAGTAAAATGGAAAGATCAGATAATCCCCTGTTGGCTCCACATTGTATTCCTCTGTCTTACTACCAAAAGCACCATGAAAACGTGTGTCATGTCTTTGTGTGAAGTTGAGATGCGGCTTTCTGGGGCTTAACATAGCAATACGGGTGAAAAGTTTTGTATGTGCTTAAGGGAGTGAAAAAAATTTCTGATTTTTTTTTTCTCAGATCTAGGTAGGATTTGGGTTTTTTGGTTTTTTTTAAGTAAAGCAGAATAAGTCTGTACTGCCCAAGATTCTTGAAAGCTAGATCAGTATTAAAAGGTGCCTTGTGGATGCATTCCTGTTGAAAGAAACCAGATAGAATGAAATGTCCTCAAACTGACAATTGTTTATGACCTATATCTCGGGTATTTTGAACGTATTTCTTTCCTGTTTTGTTCACTGCTATGTCCCCAGATCCAAGAATAGTTCCTGGCAGGTATTGGGTACCCAATAAAAATTTGAAAGAATGGATGACTCTTGGGCCTTAAGCTTTTGAAGTCAGCAGAAAATGAAAACAAAATGGAATTTAGATTACTCTCTCACTTTTCCAGCCATAAGAAATATAATTGAAATTAGTTTGGGCAAATTTGGCTGAGTCCCAGTGCTGATTGTCATCAGAACCTTGTCGTTCTGCTTCTTGGATTTTCTTTCATTTGGTTTGGCTTTGTTCTTAGGAAGATTCGCCTTTGTGATGTTAAGACGGCCCCCACAGCTCCCATCTTACTGGGATAGTGACCCTGGCTCAGAGAGAGAGCCTCTTCCCAATGCTCTGGCAAAAGTTTCAGGGCAGGTTTTCATCGGCTCAGTTAGAGTCATGTGTTCCTCCCTTACCCAATCACAGAGGCCAAGGGAGATGGGCTACCCTGATTGGCCAGATCCAAATCATGTGCCCAGCCCGGGAGCTTGGAACTAGATACAGCCTCACCTTAACAAGTAAGACTGAGTGAGGGGAAATGTTGGTTTCCTCAGAAGCACAGTTACCAAAAGGCAGGAGAATTGATGCCGGACAGAAAAATAAAACAGATGTCTGCTACAGAAACCCAAATCCAGCTTCTCTCTCAAGGGGCAAGTGGAGAGAGGGCATTTCTCCCAGCCCCCAACTTTCGCTGCTTCCAGCCCAAGATGCCTCCTTCGTGCATAATCACGCCCCCGCCTTCCTCATTCATTTTCCCAGAGTTCTCAGTTCTGCCAGATCCCATCTCTGACGTCCAGAACTTTTACAGCATTGATTTATCATCGTGTGCAGCAATTTGCGTTTGGTGTCTTTTCAAAAACAGAAGAAAGAGATTCATGTAACCTTGCAAGCAGCCCAAAGTTAAAAAGATCCGGTTACAGACTATCAGAAATGCCCCAACCCTGAGAGCCTTGGGGCTCTGGGTTTATTTAATATATTTCTTCCCGGCCCTACTTCCCCAGCCAATTTGTCTGCCAAAAAAACAGAAGACTTCAGTCCTGTGGCATTTCGCATCCAATATTTATAGCGTTCTAGAGTTTGCAAAAGCACTTCCTTCTCATTTATCACTTGTTTCTCAGGAGACCCCAGCTCCACCCCCAGAAAGTTAGTGAGATTGTTCTCTTTGCCCAGACCAGGAGCTTCAAAAGCCAAATGACAGATGGGTTAGGTCTCACAGTTCACTGTCCTTCTGCCGGCAGCAGGGGTGGGATTGAAACTCGCCCTGGGCCAGCTCAGCTTGCATTCTGCACCCCTTGGGACTCCATTGGGGTCCTGCAAAGTGGCAGCCAACAGCCTGAGTTCACACTTCAACCGTAACTATGTTCTGCTCGAGTTACAAGGTGTTTTTTAAAATCTGGACCTTTCACCCGAAAATCCAGATTCCAAGCTTTTCTTTTAAAAAAAAAAAAAGGGGGGGTCATGATGATGATCTTGCCGATATTGTCAACATTCTTGAACGGTAGGGGTCAGCAGACCACAGCCCACAGGAATCTGTTGGCTGTTTTTGTAAATAAAGTTTTATTGGAACACAGCTGTGCCCATTCATGTATGCATTGTCCGTGGCTGCTTTCGCTCTACAGTGGCAGAGTTTACCATTGCCGCAGGGACCGTATGGCTGCAAAGCTGAAAATATTTTCAGTCTGACCCTTTGCAGAAAAAGTTTGCTGACCCATCCTAGGTGGCAACAGCCACCTGAATTTGTGTCGCAGATACCCCCAGTATTTTTAGAATATACGTACAGCTGAGGGCACATCACTCCACAAATAACACTCAGCATTAGGGATGTTAGATGCTTATTTCTCTCTCATTTGACAGTTTGGGCATCACAGCCCAGCAGTGATGTGGCACACACAGTGCTGGCACCCAGGCTCCTGTCACATTGCTCCACCATCCTGGGGGATGGTCCTTGTCCACAATGGCTCCCCGTGTCCGCATCCAGCCACCAGGCAAGATACAGGGGAGGCACACCCACTTCCGGTTGAGGGATAACCAGAACTCACACGCCACTCCCACCCACGTCTCCACCCAAAGTCGGGGCCACACCCAGCTGCAAGGGAGGCTGAGCCTGTAACCTCCGTTGTGGCAGCCTTGTACCCAGCTAGTGGTCCTGTTTCTGTGGAGAAGGAGCAGGTCCTGTTTCTGTGCTGGCTGACACAGCAGATTCCGTGGCCCAAATCTCCATTCAGCACACACCTCTCCTTCTCTTACTCTCAGTCCGTTTCATTCATTCGCAGAAGCACCTGAATCTTGTTGCATTTATGTGCCCCGTTATCAGTGATGTAGGTTCTCTTCCAGGGGAGAGGAGGAGAGGGAGCTGCTGAACTCCAGGCTCAGGGCAAAGGTTGCAGGCGTGGAATCGTACAGGATGTGTCCCCTGGTTACGTAAACTGGTGACTGGGAAATAATTGGACGGAATGTGCTCCCAGATCTAGCGCTGGGGCTGAGCAGCATCAAGCTGAATCGATAGCGCCGCGCTCCTGGAGACGCTTTCTCCATCTGGGTTCTCCTCCCACCCCACCTGCGCCTCCTTCCAAGTCTCCTAAGCTGGTGTCTTGTCGTCCTGACCTCTTACTCCAGAGCCCAGGACCTGGGCCCTCTGCGTGGCTATGCCCATTCCCCAGCTGGGAATTTGACCCCTTTTAGTGCCATGGGCGGCCCTCAGGCATCTGGTGAAGGCCATGGATCCTTTTCAGAATAATATTTTCAAGTTAAATGCATAGAAGAAAATACAAAGGAAGGCAGATACATCAAAACACATTCTCCAAAATACTCTCTAAGCCAGGATAGGTATGCGTCTTCACACATGGAGTAACGTGACGTAGTAGTTGTTTAGCTGATAACTGCCAGGTGTGATAACTGTGTGATTTTTTTTTGAAATAGTGATGCCTGTAGTGATATTTTGAGATGTCTGTGTTGACTGTAATGTGATTTTAAAGTACAGTGACTTAGGTTGGTGGCCAAGGCACTGTTACTATGATTTGATGTCTTCACCCGTAACTGAAGGCGATGCTAGTTAGAGGGTAATGAAAATAAATAAAGATATAGTTTTCTCACCCAGGTTCACAGACGTCCAATTAAGAACCCCTTCTGTAGACGATCTCACTCAGTCCTGCGGCGTTAGCTGCCGTCTAAATGCTTTCCCTGCACCTGGACCCACATCCCCAGCGGCCGCCCTGTCTCCACCTCATCTGTCTGGCACCTCAGGGTTAACATGTCTGACCTCGAGCTCTTCATCACCACCGCCTGCAGAGCCCGCCCCTCCCACAGTGCCCCCGTCCTGGGTGACGGCAGGTCTGTCCTCGATGCACAGGACAAAAGCCTTGGAATAACCTTGCCTTGCTTTCTTCCTACACCACATCTAATCCATCTGCAAATCCTGTTCGTTCCACCTTCAAGAACAGCCTGAAACCAGCCAACCCTTCTGCACCCACCTGGTTAGAACCATCCCATCAGTCTCTCTCCTGAATAAGGGAGACGGCCTCCAAGAGCCGCACTGTGGACTGTTCTCAACCCTAGACTGTAACTCCTGTGAGAGTACGATTTGGGGTTTGTTTCTCAATTAATTCTGTTTGGTTCAGTGGTGTCCTCAGTTCCTAGAACCGGGCCTGGTATGTAAGCCGTGCTCATCATCCCCGAAGCCCACGGCCGGGTGAATGCTGGAAGGATGGAGCACGGGGAAGTGACCTCGGTGTGGAATCTCTTCTGCCTAGAATTCTGGCATAAAGCACTGTGGAGGGTTAGTCTGAGCCAGTCAAGGAGCAGGGTCTCTCAGATAATGAGCAAATATCTGGGAAGGGTGAGGAAGTGGTCCTCACGGGTGTCCGAGGAAGATGCTTCCTTCAGATGGAAGAGCAAGGGCAAAGGTCCTGAGGCAGGAATGAGCTTCGGGGACTGGGAGGACAGGCAGAGACCACTGTAGCTGGAGCGGACTGAGCCAAGGCAAAGCAGGGAGATGAGCTCCAGGAGGGGACAGGAGACGGGTCACATGGGACGTTGTAGGACGTGACAGGGAGTCTGGGTCTAGTTCAGGTGTGACTCAGAGCCGCTGAAGGGTTTTGAGCAGAAATGGGGCTTCATCAGATTTGTGATTTAACAGAATCCCTCTGGCGACCGTGGAAGGCTGGACTGAGGTTGGAGGTTGGAGGGAGGAGACCCTAGGCGGCAGCTTGGACCAAGCCGGTCCCAGGGACATGTGGGAAGTGCTCAGTCCTGAGTCTGTTCTCTGAAAGTGGAGCTACTGTGATGTTGCAGCTGAAGACCCCTGTGGAGTGTGGGTTCTGAGCAGCTGGCGCTTCCTGGAATTCGGAGAGAATTCGAAAAGAGAAGCAGGTTTAGGGGAATCGATCAAGAGTCCAGTTTGAAATGCCTGTTTGGCGCCAAATGAACTGATCTGAAGGAAAAGATGAAATTTTGTTAACAGTCCAAGTGAGACATAAAAATGGCACAATGTTACCATCTCACTGGGAGGAGACGGGCAGACACATGAATACACTGCGACGGGGTAAGTCAGTCCGTCTTCACCATTTCATCCCTAAGACATAGAAGAGTACCTGGTATACAGTAGGTGTTCAATAAATATTCATCTAATAAAAATATGGCAAAACATGTGAAAGAGGCGCGGGAGGACTGGAGTTCGAAAGAGGTCGGGGTTGGGGGCGACGGCCCCGTGTGTTTTCGCAGGCGCCTCGCCGGTGAGACTCGGTGGTTTCCTCCGGGAACGAAGGGCTCGGGGGCGCGCTGCTTCATCTTTCTCTGACCTTTCCGACTCGCTTTGGCAAATGTTGTGTATTGTCATTGGCTCAGCTCTGCGCTCCGGCCCATCTCTGCTAATAGATGTGTGTCATGCTCAGCCGACCTCTTTGTGCAGCGTAAACATCCTTCCCTGAGCTCATTACCCGAGTCTCCAAGGAGCCTTGTCATTTTCCAAGATGCCGCCGCATCTGGTTTCTAACGACCGTTTTCATTCCTCTAGAGACCCGCGTTCTCAGCCCCTCCCTGAAAAAGGGAAGCGGGCTGTTATTTTGGGAACTCACAATTCCTTTTTCTGGAGTTCTTACTCTGTGCCAGACCTGATCTCGCTTGCTGCTGTCCCCGTTTTACAGATGAAGTCCCTGAGGCTTAGAGAGGACCTCTCGGTTGCCTGAGGAGGCAGGGATCAAACCCCAGGCCTCAGACTCTGGGAGCCGAGCTCTGCAGAGCCACTCTGCGCCCCTGTCTCCATCACCGGAGACCCGCCCCGCTTTTGATACCGCGTTCTCAGCACTGAGTTTCTTAACCTTAGCGCTGCTGATGCTTTGAAGTCAGATTATTCTTGGCTGGGAGGATGTCCTGGGCACTGGGGGATGTTAGGCAGCATTCACTACATGCCAGTAGCACCCCCTCTCCCCTAGCTGTGACAACAGAAAAGACTCCAGGCACCACCAGTGTCCCCTGGCAGGTGCAGGTCGCCCCCGTCGGCCTGATCATGTTCTCTGTGTTCTGCACACAGACGGCTTCGGGCTGCATCTCCACCTCCTTCATTTAGCCTTTTCCCAACATGCAGCGTTCTCTCCTGCAGATGCTGTGATAAGAATCCCTTTTAATAAAACATTTAGCTGCCCCTTCTCCTGCCTTCCTACTCTCCCAGGGAGGATGTGAGGCTTAAGACACCGGAGAGGAGTGGCCTTGCACGGCCTGACCTGTGTGCCTCCCCCAAGTCCGTTGCCCCGGGCATCCTGTCGGCAGCTACCACTCTGTGCCCACGCTTGGCCAGGTGCCAGGCTGGGGCTCCAGCACTCAGAAGAGGCTCCTGCCTTGTGGACCCAACATCCTGGTGGGGAGATAATGATAGACAAGAAGATAAATACCCCAGTGACTGTAGAGGGATGGGTGGCCTTAGACAAGGTGATCAGGGACACCTTCTCAGAGGGGGTGACATCTGATCTGAGATGTCATAGTGAGAAGAGCCAGTCCACGTGAGAAGGGAGAAGGCAAGTGTCTGAAGCCAAGGGAGGAGCGGGTGCAAATGTCGAGATGGCAATGAGTTTGTCACGTTTTAAGAAACAAGAGGCCGAATGAACAGAATGAGCAGAGGGACGAGTGACCGGAGACGTGGGCGGAGGGAGCGGGACAGGCAGGCGAGCCGCTGGAGGGGACTGACAAGAAGGGCCGGGGGTTCAGAAGTGTCCTTCTGGCCGTTGGGGGGATCTGGATGATGGGAAGACTGAAGGGGAGGCACTGAGTCCAGGTGGAGGCCATTTCCTCTGTGAGCAAAGAATGAGGATGGAGGAGCAAGGCACATCACTCTCTCTCTCTCTCTTTGGACTCCATCATCCTGATGGCCTTGCCTCTTTCATCTGGATTCCCAAGCACTGTATCTGAGGATTCAGATTACAGCTTTTGAGCAACTGTCTCATCCAGGGTGTTACCGAAATCCAACCCTTTTCTCTACCTGTGAGTCTCCTAGCTCAAGTTCAGAGTCCCAGGGCAGAGTCTGACTGGCCAACCTCAGTCGTACACCTGGCCCTTGGGTGGGGAAAGATACCTTGATGGACAGTTGGGACCTTTGTATCTGAGAGGAACAGGGTTGCAGTGGTTGTGGCTTTTCAGGGGTTGCCTGAAAGAGTGTGTATGTGTGTGTGTTCATGCATGTGTGTATATACTGGTATGTTGGCTCCAAATTATGGGGAAACCAACCCAATCAAAATGAATAAATATTTAATGAAATATTTATATTTGAATAGAAGTAATGAAACATCACATGATTCAACCAGTCCACTCTGGAATATTTCGACGCTTAGTTATTTATTGATTATCTCTAATGTAGGATGTGGGTGGAGAAGGTGTGGGATGCATGTGTGCTAAGAGGCACCAGTGTCCTTACAAGAGCCCTGTGGACAGTTCCACCCAGACGTCCCATGATGGGGAGAAAGAAGGGTCCCCGAAGGCGGGGAGCTGGAAGTCCCGCCGCTCGCTGGGTACTCAGGACGTGCCGGGTGCTAGTTTACATGCCGTACACCTGTGGGTTCCTCCACTCCAGGTGAACAGGCAGAGGCTTACTGTCATCGCTGCCACTGAGGCACAGAGGGGTGAAGTCACTTGGCAGGGGTAAGTAGGAGGTAGCAGACCAGACAGTCTGGCTGCGGAGACGCGCGCCTGGCTGCTCTCCCAAATCTCCTCCCATGTTGCCCGGACTGCGGAGAATGACTGCCCAGAGGTGCAGAACACCAGCGGCCCCACCCCGGCCCAGCCCATCCCACTCTCCAGCCCAGACCCTGGATGCCTGTTCTATTCCAGCTGCTGAAACCCTCCATCTCCCTGTATCCAAAATGCTGCCTCCGTCTGCCCTCCTGTGCCAGGCTTACCGCCAGCTGATCTCAGTCTGCGGTCGCCCCAAGACACAGCTTTTACAGACCACAAATGCGATCATTACGAGGCAATTTCAGTTAGATTCAAGGCTGGGAGAGATAACAGAAGGGCCTGGTTCTCCCATCAGACTGTGAACAGTTCCCCAGCAGCACTTAACTCAGACAAATGGAGAAAGCAGCCGCCAGGAGGGGAAGCAGGCACTCAGAGCTTTCCAGAAAGAGCTGCCTGCCTGGCCTGCAGGACGAGGACGGAGCGTTAGGAAAGGACCTAGGGGATCCCAAACCCCTCCAGGTGGTCGGGGAAGGGTGGATTCTGACATCTGTCTCTGCACTGCTTCCATTAGATGAGGTGTTAATGGAGCAAGAAGTTGGCCAAAAAAGGGGGATGCGCTGGTGCTAATGACATTGTAACACTCGTTTTGTGTCGTTTCGGAGCATTACGCATCTGTTAGTTCTTACAACAGCCCCACGAGGTAGATACTGTTGTGCTCATTTTATACATGGAGAAACTGAGGTAGGAGAGATTAAACAACGTACACACAGCTTTCCGTGTTGCAGAATAGTTCCAAGAGTTCTTTGAACATCACTTCCCCTGGGACATCTTCATCCTTGTCATCACGGCGGCTCTTCCTCATTTACGTCCGTGATTGAGTTCACCTTTGGTGAAGTTTGGCCTCACCCCTAACAGTTTCCTGCGCAGGGAGTGTCACCACTCCCAGGGTCAGCTCCATTTCTTCTGTGACTCCATTGGCAGTCAATGTCAGTCTCCGCCTTCTCGCTTTTCTTTCCTTTGCTGCATTTTCGCCCCTAGTGGCCAGTTCTCTCCTTTCGATAATTCACTTTTGCAGAATGTCCGGTAGCTGCAGCCCTGGGAGCCAAGGAGGCAGCACAGCTACACGTGTTGCTGTCTGTGTGTGAACTGAGTAACCTGGGGCAGTGACCGGTCACCAACAGACTCTGCAAGAAGTGACGTGACTGGCCCCGATCACAACGAACATCTGTTGTTTACGTGGGAGCTAGCTGTGAAGTTTGTACTTCACGCAGTTACAGTCATTATGCTGCCGTAGCTGAACGGGAACCGTGCTGTGGGAGGCTGGTATTATTTATCAAATGTGTAGAAACTGATATCTGTGCGTATCAGGAGCGTGCCGGGCCAGGACGGCCTGGAACTGGATGCTCCTGTCCCGTTGCCACTGCCGTCCTCCCTGTTGTGTTACTCCTTTGCGCTATGCAGCCCCCACTGCCCAGTTTACTTCTGAAGTGACCTCACTTCCCCCAGGTCACCACAGTCCTGTTTTAAGTCCCAGGGGGATCCTTCACCCCACACAGGGAATTTTGCTCTGCACCAGGGGAGGGGAGACTTTTCCTGCAAAGGGCCAGATAGGAAATATTTCGGATTGGCAGCCACACGGTCTCAGTTGCAACAACCCAGCTCAGCCGCAGTAGTGTGCAGGCAGCCTTCGTGATGCGTAAACAAATGGGTGTGGCTGTGTTCCAATGAAACTATTTACAAAAACAGGTGGCGGGCTGGGCCTGGTTTGCCAAAACCCTGCTCTCTACTAAGCATCTCATTGTCTTTTCCTTGAGTCTCTTAACTGTAGATGAAGTACCTCAACCCAAACTGACTTAAGCAAACAAAACAACAACAGAAGCAAAATGGTGGGATTTATTGGTTTATATGACTCAGGGTTTCCCGACCTTGGCACTCCTGACGTCTTGGGCCAGCTCATTCTTTTCCTGGGGAGCCATCCTGTGCATTATAGGATATTTACCAGCATCCCTGACCTCTACCCACTCAATGCTAGTAGCACCCCACCCAGTTGTCACAACCAAAAGTGTCTCCATTGTCTGATGTCCCCTAATATTGGGAAACCCTATATAAATGAGCATTAAAGGCGGCTTCAGGTAAGAGTGGACACAGGGACTCAAACCAGCATATTTCTCTATCCATCTCCCCCCTACCCCCATCTCTCCTGCTTTCTTCCGTGTTGCTGCATCTTCAAAACAGACTTCTCCCTCTTGGTAGCAAGATGGCTGCCAGCAGTTTTAAGTTTATATCCCACCAGCTTCAAGCCCCATGGAAGGAAAATGTCTCTTTCCCAGTAGCTCCCTAAAATCCAAGAGCTGACTCTCATTGACCAAACTTGGGTCACATGCAAGTCTTTGGACCAATGGCAGTAGCCAGAGGGATGTAGTGCTCTGATTGGTCAGGCTGAGATTACACGAGCAGTCCATGTGGACTTACGTAAGGAGGTGGTGGTACCCGGAGAATCACAGTCAGGACCAGGGAGGCAAAGCAGAAGTCTCTGTTGCCGGGTGCAAATTTCCACCCAGTGCCTGGTACACGGGAGGCAGTAAGTGCCCGGTCCTCTCGATGGATGCCAGCCCTGCCTCCTAGGGGCAGCCATCAGCCAACACATTGTCAGTGGTCTTCCCTGGCCTGGCATTTAGTTCCTCTTCATCTGCCTGCCACGTTGTTCCAGCCCCCAGTTAGCTCCTCCTTTTACACCATCTCAGCAGCGAAGGCACAGCGACTCCAGGCTCCAGCCATGACACAGGCTGTATTTTTAATCTTGATTTTAATTCCGGCTCATTCTCCTGCCTGTATCTCCCAGCCCTGGAGCCCCCCGGCTTGTGCTAATTTGCTTCTCCCACCTCAACTGGTGCCAGAATAACCATTTTAAACCCTGCCTTGGGGAAGTCTAATCAAATGAGAGCAAAATCTAATTTGGCACTAAAAGCCTTGACTGAAGCCCTGTTTTCTAGGGCCTGGTGGAGGCTGAATAATAAACTCTGGATTTTTTAAGGGTTGGGGGTTAGAGAGAGGAGAGAGATGTGAAAGAGGAGATTCTAGCCGAGGAAGTCACTCTGGACATGTTGACACCCGTGGCATTGGACAATAATAGGCGGGGGTGGGCTTCTGAAGTCACCCCACCTCCCACCCCCAAGAAATATTTAGCCCAGCAGCCGGGCCAAGAACATAGGCTCTTTAGCATTCCAAGTTGCACATTCATCAGAAAGACCTTGGCCCAGATCTTCAGGAACAAACCAGTAGGATCATGAGCTGGGGACTGGGGAGACCTGGGAGGAAACCTCGATCCCCCAGTGGGGGGTTGTTTGAGCCTTCTCCTCTGGGCTTTCATTCACTCTTCTGCAAACCAAGGGAGTGAAGTTCTATGCTTCTTGAATGACTTATGGTCCTGGGTTCCTTTCAAAATGTGCCAAAAGCTGTGGACCTGTTTCCAGGAAAATGCACAAGAAATGCAAAATCTGGCATGTGATATTTTAGGGGATGTGTGCCCCCAAAGCTTGTTTCTGCCTCAGGACCTTTGCACCTGCTGTTCTCTTGGCCTGGAGCAGTTTTCCTTGTATTCCCATATTTCTTCTGACTCATTCTCATCATTCCTCAAAGAGACCCCCCGACCACCTAGCACAGTGGTACTTCCTGTGGTCCATCTCGGGCCACTTTGTTGCATCATCATCCTTTATTTTCTTCATCGCTGTTGTCACCAACACCACCACCTTTATTTGTCATAGATTCCCCCCACCAGAATGTCAGCCCCATGAGGCCAGAGATCCTTGGATCTTGTTCACTGCTGTGTGTCCAGTGCCTAGGACAGCTCCTGGCATACCATAGGTGTTTAATAGTTGTTAAATGGATATATTGACTTTTTCGTGCCCAGGACACTGGTTCTGTTATTTACTTCATATTTTTCTCTCATTTTATTCTCTTTATTACAGTTGTTTCAAAAGGAAACGTTTACCTCTCTACCAGTATTACTTGTCATGAAGAGAGAGTGTTGGGGCTGTATGTGGGGGGGTGATTATTAAATGTCATCTTCTTCCCCGTTGAAGTTTTGAAACAAATGAGAAATAAAATTAAAGAGTCAACAGATGGAAGCCAAAATAGCACTTTGATGAGTCTGATAAAGGCTGGGTTTGAGGACCTGACTTCCTTCAGAGGGCATTTGGGCTTCCTGATGCTAAACTCCGGAGTCGGACAGACTTCTCACTGAGCCCAACCCCCTCTCCTCCCAACCCTGTGTGAGCAAGCCCCCTTAAACTGGCATTCCCCGAGGGCAGCTCGCTCCCCACAGGAAGGCGAAGGAAGGACTGCATTACTCATATACAATTTGTCCCTGCAAACCCACCAGTAATATATGCTAAGGGTCAGCAGACTACAGCCCATGAGTCAAATCTGGCCCTCCAACTGTCTTTGTAAATAAAGCTTTATTGAAACACGGCCACACCCATTTGTCTGTGGATTGTCTGTGACTATTTCCTACGACAGCAGAGTTGAATAGTTGCAGTAGAGGCTGGCCCACAAAGCTTAAAATACTTACCCGCTGGGCCTTTACAGGAAAGGGCCACTGCCCCTGCCATGAGTCAGTCTTCCCCCGAGAAGGAGAAAGGTGAGAGAGAGAGGCCTGGCATGTTATCAGAGTAGAGCCCCCTGCGCATGGAAGGAAGCATCAGAGGTGGGGAGTAAGGTCATGGAGGTCTAGTAGATCTTGTTTCCTGGGCTGTACTTGACCTCCAGGGCCTCCTCCGCTCCCTCAACGTGGTTCTTTAACTGATGGGAGGGAGGTGCTGAGGGCCAGGTGGAGTCATTTAAATCAGGGTGTCTGTCAAGTCCAGACTGTTGACATTTTGTGCTAGATGATTCTCTGTGGCGGGGGCTGTCCTGAGCTCTGTCGAAGGCTCAGCAGCCTCCCTGGCCTCTACCCACTAGAGGCCACCTGCATCCCCCTCCCCAAGTTGGGAAAAACCTAAAATGTGTGCAGACACTGCCAAGTGTCTAAGGGGCAAAACTGCCCCTGGCTGAGAGCCGCTGCTTTAAGGGGGTGGGTGCAGCCAGTGTCCGAACGGGCCATGTTCTAGAGAAAGACGCTCGGGCCTTCGGCTTCCCCGACATAATTTTATGCTGCCTCTTCCTTCCAGCCGGCAACTCAATCCTTGACGCCCAACACCCCACTGGGGATGTGCAGCCGCTGTTGGGCTGGGCACCCGTCGCCTGATTACATTTCACTCTGTGGTTGTTGGATGTTGCTCAGGGCTCGGCCGGGGCAGCCGGTTTCCCAGCCCCCGGCTGCCCGGGGCCCCTTTCCGGGTGTTTTTGCACTGTCCTCCCAGGTGAACGGAGGGCCTCACTCTGAGGCTGCTGGGCATCCTCCCTTCCTATCTTCATTCCTCCTCATGCCCAGATCCTCCTCAGAGGTGTTTCATCAGCTCCTCTCTCAGGAGCACTCACTTCCTGGCCCCACCAGCAAGGGGAGGACATAATGGAAATGCTTCCCTTTGCCTGGTACCCTGGGGGGATGCGGGAATCCAGCTGCTTGGGGTCGGAGGGGTCTTCCCACTCCTGGGTAGGGCCAGTCTCACACCAGGTCTCCAGGGAGACCCCTTAGAGGGCTCTGGCTCCATCTCCGGGCCCAGGCTTCTCTTCTCTGGGCCAGCAGGTCTCAAGGAGACTTCCATGCTTTCTAGAAGGTTCCAAGCAGGAAGACCCATCTTACCTCAGAGCAGTCCTGGCTCACTTCTCCTGGCTTTGTGGATGTTCACCGCCCCGTCTGTCTCTTCTCATCCTGGGCTCCGAAATGACACCTACCAGACACTCGCTATTCTCCAGGAACAGCACTAAGCACTCTGCTTGCGAGATCTCTGGGTATCCCTTCCACAGCCCGATCTGTCAGCGATGGTTCTGTGAGCCCCGGGGTCCTCATCTGGAAGAGAGGGCTGGCCTAGCACCCCTGTCTCTGGAAAAAAACGCTCACAGATTTTTTTTCCATTGCTTAAAAATGGCTTTATAGGTAATAATTATTTAAAAATCACATTTGCTCATGATGGGGAGACAAAAAAAGCATCACAAAGATCTTGTGGGACCATGCCGCCCTTGGAAAGTTTGGGAGTATATCCCAGTCTAGATGAATTAGGGTGAGTTTATTAAAGTGAGCTTTGCTGATAGTGTGAAGCATACGAATGGAGAACTGCACTGCTCTCCATCCCCAGCTCAGTGGAGTGTCACCAACTGAACCACCGGTGTTCTAGCAAGAAATCGAACAAGGCCATTACCCACCCAAAAAGTCCGCACACCGCTTCCATCCTTTCTTCCCCCGACATCCAGCCACAACCACTGCTTTCCTTTCCAACAGCTGAGGTTCCTCTTGCCTGTTTTTGAACTTCATGCACATGGGATCACACAGCGATGCTTTTGTGTCTGCTTTGTTTCTCTCACCCCTGGTTTGTGGTTGAGACGCATCCGTGTTAGTGGCGGGGCGCTCGTCCTCTCATCCTCTTTTCTCTGTCGTTTCCGGATATGTAAACATTCAGCGGTGTATTTCTCCGTTCTTGTGCGGATGGTCATCTGTTTTGTTTCTAGTTATCTGCTGTCATGATCAGTGCTGCTTTCAGCCTGTCCTGCCCGTGACTTTTGGCGGACGTATGAATGCATTTCTGCTGAGTCAATACCCAGGATCCAGATCGCTGGGTCAGGAGGTATGAAGATGATCAAGCGCAGCAGACCCCGCCAGTTTCCCGCCGTGGCTGGAGCAGGCTGCACACCCGCCAGCAGCTGTGAGAGTTCCGGTGGCTCCACACCCGCGCCAGCAATTGACCTTGGTCCTTTTTTTTTTTTTTTAATGTTAGCCATTCTTGTCACCGTGAAGCAGGTAGAATCCAAATTGGCCATAAACTTGGGAGAAAATCTTACTTGTGTTTGCACTCACCTACAGCTGACACTTGGCGCTTGCTTTCATTATGAATGTAGGCCGCGAACCGCAGCGTGTGGGCAGCACCTGTAACTCTGTCATCCCTGAAAGTCACCAATATTTTAATGTTCCGTTGCAGTCACTGTAGATATGGTAAAATAACATAATTTCACTCCTCACTGCTTTGAAATGATCACTCCTTGCAAAAGCTTGTGTTTAATATCTTTGGTTTTTAAAAGGACACATTCTGCATGGCAGATTTTCTTACTGGTTTGGTAACTGTTTTTCAAAATAGTCGATTTTCTCTGTAATCCTATATATCCTATTTCCTGCCTGTGAAAACACCTGAGAAGGGGGTCACAGGCTCTGCTTGCCCCCCAGAGCGCCCCGGGGCTCAGAGGGCGGCCGGGGTGCTCTGGAGGCTACAGCTGGGTGGCGGCAGGAGAAGGCCTTTGCTCTCTGCTTCCTCACGTGGCCTCCCGTCCTACCCCCTCCAGCTTTCTTCGGGAAGTACCTGAATGAGTACAACGGCTCCTACGTGCCGCCCGGCTGGAAGGAGTGGGTCGGCCTCCTTAAGAACTCCCGCTTTTATAACTACACGCTGTGCCGGAATGGAGTGAAGGAGAAGCATGGCTCCGACTACGCCAAGGTGAGTGTCGCCCTTCCTGGATGGGGGGGCGGGGGGCGGGGCTGAGAGCCGGACTCGAACCTGGGCTCCTGACACTTACTTACACGCGTGACCCTGAGCAGCTTACTTACAGGCTCTGCTTCAGTTTTTTCATTTCTCAAAAAATAGTCTCTGTTTCTAAGAATATTGTTTTATTTTTAATTTTTTTATAAATTGAAGTCTAGATTGATATAGAGTATCATGTTAGTTTCAGGGGTACAGCAAAGTGATTCAGTTCTATTTTTTCAGATTATTTTCCACTATAGGTTATTACACGATATTAAGTGTAATTCCCTGTGCTATTCAGTAAATCCTTGTTGCTTAGCTATTTTAAATACAGTGTTTGTTAATTCCATACTCCTCTTTTAGCCCTCCCCCTGTCCCTTTCCCCATGGGTAACCATAAGTTTGTTTTCAATGTCTGTCAGTCCGTTTCTGTTTTGGATATAAATTCATTTGTATTTTTTTTTTTAGATTCCACATATAAGTGATATCATGTAATATTTGTCTTTGACTTACTTCTCTAACTGTAATGTTCTTTAGGTCCATCCCTGTTGCTACAAATGGCAGTATAAGAGTATTGTTTTTTTTCAGTTAAAATACCTTTGACATATAACATTGTGTAAGTTTAACAGGTAAAACACGTTGATTCGATACCTTTATATATTACAGTGTGACTGCCATTGTCATGTTAGCTAACTCATGTATCAGGTTGCTTAATTATCATTTCCTTTTTGTGATAAGAATAATTAAGACCTAGTCTCTTAGCACGTTTGATGTTTATAATACGGTGTTATTGCCTAGAATCGCGATGCTGTATGTTGGATCTCCAGGACTTACTTGTTTACTTGTTGTAAGTTTGTCCCCTTAAACAACATATATCCAATTCTTCCACCCCTCAGCCCTTGTCAACACCCATTTTCCTTTCGGTTTTTATGAGTTCAGCGTCTTTGGATTCCATATACAAGTGATACCACACAGTATTTGTCCTTCTGTCTCTGACTTACGTCACTTAACGTGACGTCCTCAAGGTACGTCGATGTGGCTGTAAATGGCAGGATTTCCTTCTTTCTCGTGACTGAATAATATTCCATTGTGTGTGTGTGGTATGTGTGTACACCACATCTTCTTTATCCATTCATCATTGAAGACACTTAGGTTGTTTTCATATCTTGGCTGCTGAGAATAATGCTGCAGTAGACGTGAGAATGCAGATATCCCTTCAAGATCCTGTTTTCATTTCCTTTGGATAAATACCCAGAAGTGGAGCCCCTAGATCATATGGTAGTTCCGTTTTTAATTTTTTGAGGAACCTCCATGCTGTTTTCTGTAGCAGCTGCACCAATTTGCACTCTCACCAACAGTGCACAAAAGTTCCCTTTTCTCCACATCATCATCAGCACTTATCTCTTGTCTTCTGGATGTTCTCCAGTCAACTCGGGTCAGGTGACAGAAGAGTATTGTTTTATAACATTTCGCCAGAGCAGAACTTCCTTACAGAAAGTGCACGTAACCAGCACCCACACAGGTCAAGAAGTAAACGTCACCACCAGCCCCAGAAGGTCCCTTCATGTAACTCCTTCCACCAACCACCCCTCCTACAAGGATGCCCATTACTCAGACTTACAGCATTATAGATTAATTCTGTATCTAGCCTTTTTTGCTTAAGACTGTGTTGAAATCCACCCATGTTGTTACATGGGAGTGTAGGTCCTCCATTCTGGTGGTATAGCATTCCTTTGTGTGATTTTACCTTAATCTCTTTGTTCCCTGGATCATGGTTTTGCTAGTTCTAGTTTATTAACCTGACAGAAGGTAAAGTGCATAGATCCTAACTGGACAGCTCGGGGAATCTTCACACATGAGTGCCTCTTTTAACTGCCACCAAGTTCAGGCTGTAGCATGTTCCCAACCCCCAGAAGGCTTTCTCATATGCCTTTCCAGCCAAAACCCCAACCCTAGAGGTTACCTTTATTTTGCCTTTGATCACCATGGGTTGGTTTTGCCTTCAAGAACTTCTTTTTGTTTGTTTGTTTGTTTTTGTTTGTTTGTTTGTTTTTTAACATTTTTTATTGATTTATAATCATTTTACAATGTTGTGTCAAATTCCAGTGTTCAGCACAATTTTTCAGTCATTCATGGACATATACACACTCATTGTCACATTTTTTTCTCTGTGATTTATCATAACATTTTGTGTATATTTCCCTGTGCTATACAGTGTAATCTTGTTTATCTATTCTACAATTTTGAAATCCCAGTCTATCCCTTCCCACCCTCTAACATTCAAGAACTTCTGAATGGAATCATATCACATGTGCTCTTTAGTGTTGGCTTTTTTCACTCAATGTAATGTCTGTAGGATTCATCCAGGTGGTTGCATGTATCCGCCATGTGTCCTTTTCACTGCTGTATAATACTCTATTGTGTAAGTAGATGGCAAATATCCATCCAGTCAACGACTGATGGATATTTTGGTTGTCTCCAGTTTGGGTCTATTAGGAATTAGGTTGCTGTGAGCATCCTTACATGTGGCTTTTGGTATACATAGGAACCCATTCTTTTGGTATACACCTGGGAGCAGAAATGCTGGGATATAGGATTTGTTACAAGGTTGAACCAGTTTACACTCGCAACCAAAAATGCATAAGGGTTCCAGTTGCTCCACATTCCTCAGTACTGGTATTGTCTTTTTTATTATAGCCATTTTGCTGGGGGTGTAGTGGTTTTTCATGGTGGTTTTACTACAAAGGATTTTGAGGACTGCATGAGTCAATACACGCTGAGCATCAGAAGAGGCCCTTGCACAGAGTAAATACTCAGTACATCGTAGTTCAGATCAGGACACCATACTTTCTCTGTAAAGGGCCATATGCTAAATATTTTAGACTTAACAAGCTTTAGTGTCTGTCGCAACCGCTCACGTCTGCCCGTGTAGTGCAAAAGCAGCCATAGGTAATACGGAAACAAACGTAGCTGTATTTCAATAAAACCTTATTTACAAAAACAGGCAGGAGGTCTGATTTGGCCAGTGGGCTATAGGTTTCTGACCCCTGGCTGAAATAATGATGATGATGGTGACAATGATAAGGAGGAAGAGAGCCGAACTGTGATATCTCATCCAAACTTTCCATTAGGAAAAAAAAAGGAAAAAAAGATTGGAGACTAGCAAGTATTTCTGTTCCAACTAAATCTTCAAAGTCAGCTCCGGCTGATACATTATTTCTCCGGACTGTCAAATCCAGCCCGTTCCCACTGCCACTCGCCCTGCGCCTGGCTTACTGTCATAACCAGGGTTCTCTGGGTTAGTGCGATGATTCCTTGGGCTTCCGTCTCTGGTTCATCTCCAGAGTGCTACAGTGCTTCCCTAGGCAGACGTCCCCAGGGGACAGGCAGCCATGCAAACAGGACAGAAAGCCTGGGAGCAGGTGGGCAGCAGGGAGTGGTGGAGACTGTGGAGAACGTATCTGATGAAAGGGGGCAGCCAACTCTCAGATCAGGCCTGTCAGTCCCGTGTAGAACTGTGGGCCCAAGGTGGCCAGAGTCCCTGATTTGTCAACAGAAGCTACACATTTGAACATTTTTTCTTGTGAAATCTCCTGATTTTAAAATATTGGCAACTAATTCAGACGTTTCTAAAATCCTGCATGAATCACGTTTGCCTGAGAGCCACAGCTGACCCGTGTACTTGTCTGCCATTGTATTGTCCTTCTGCCCATCACCCTCCAGGGACTAAGCAGTAGCCTCAGAGCCCAACTCTGAACATATTACTTGCCCTAGGATTTGCTACCTACTCCTAAGAGCCTCAGTTCCCAAAGCTGGAAAATGGGCACATCCTTGCATCTTAATAACGTGCACTTCTATTTACTGAGCACCTACTATGGTCCAGTCACCGTGCTGGGTATTTTATGTGAAGTATTTCTCATCTTCACAACAGCCACATCAAGTGAGTGGACTAGTTGGATTTGACGACATTATTCATTCATTCCATCAACAAGTATTTATTACGAGCCTGCTACGTGCCAGGCACTGTGCCAGGTGCCAGGTTTCCAAGGGGGAGCAAAAACAGACCCAGTACTGTCTTCATGAGCTCACAGTCTGGCACGTGGATGCGTGTTATAAACTGTGGAGTGAGGCACGTGTATTAAAGTCAGAACACACACAGTATAGCAACGCACGCACACACGTACGCATGCACTCTGCGCATAGTAGGCCTGTCTCCACGACCTCCCGAGGGAATTAATTCCAAAGTCCTGGCGAGGGGGTTTAGCACCTCTGCTGGACTCCTTGGAAATATAAAGCACAGTCTCTCAGGGCCGAACACGCCATTTCTCTCCTCCCAGCCTCTGCGCAGGCCAGTTCTCCAAATGCCCAGAAAAATCCACTCCCTCCTTTTTAAAATTCCTCACCATGTCCACGCCCGGTCTCAGTGCAGCCCACAATGAAGTTATCCAGGGGTACCCAGTCTCCTTGGTGCTGAGGATGGAACAGGCAGTGGCTCCCGTGTCACCTCGTTTCCTGCAACACACAAATCTCCCCCCGGCCCATGAATGAGAGGAGCCCCTGTGACAAAGGTGGGAGGATTCCTGGGCCCCTGGTTACCGGAGGCCTGGACAGGGAGGCACAGGGGGCCCCTTTGGGGTCAGAGCTGGCTCAGGTCCAGGGTTCAACTCCCAAGGGAGGCAGCGAGCAGCAGGAGCTGAAGCGTCAGGAGGGAACAGGAGTGAGCGTGAGGTTCCAGCCGAGGCAGAGCCAGGGAGCGGGAACGCGCCACACTCTGAGAGGTCAGAGCATCGTTGCTGGCCTCAGGGGGACAGCCCCAATAGGGAGGAAGTGGCAGCCCTTCCCAGGCGCCCCTCAGAAGGCGCTCTGAGGACTCTGTCCTGAATCACTAATCCCAGAAGAGAGCAGATACCACCAAAGAGGGGTCTCCGTGGCAGGGTGGAAAGAGAGGCAGCGATGATGAGAAAAGAATGATGTGGAACAAGAGCTGCTGGTGGAAGAGGGCTGGAGAAGGCAAGGGGGGGCAGCAGAAGGGAGCTAGGAATGACCGGGTTGAGTGGGGGGCAGGTAGAGAAGGGCCCAGGTGGTGGGAGGCTCTGCAGAAATGGTGGTCTCTGACCTCGAATGTGCCCACCGTCTGGCGCAGCCTTTGTACTTCTGCCCGTGTGTCCTGGAGGAGCCTCCCTTGTGTGCAGAGGGGACATAGCCGAGCTGTTGGTTACAACTTTGTCACGGAAAGAAATCAAGCAAGAAAGCCTACTGATGTGGGAAGTAGTTAAATGATTCTGAAGCCTCCCTGCCCTGGAGGAGTCTGGAGCAGACGAGGGCATCTGTGTCGAAAGCCATCAGGAAAGCTTAGGACAGAAGGCTGAGCGGGAAGAGCAAGTTGCAGGACTCCTTCAGGTCCCTACTCAGATGTCGCCTTCCTGGACCACCCTGGGTACAGGGAACCCCCCCCCCAGGCCCCCCATCACCCATCATCACTGATGCGCCACACCTGTGTATATCACAGATTCACTGTTAATCATCCTCCCGTTCGAATACAGGCCCATGAAGGCAGGAACATGTATCAGTCCTGTTCACCACTGCATTTGTTGGATGAAGAACGAATACGCACAGTGCGATGGGATCAATATAATTAGAGGCATAAAGCAATAGTGTAACACACGTAACAACACATCCGAAAAGATACTTCCCAGTGGGGGACGAAAGAGGACCAAGATTAGGAGTGAGGATGAGAGGCAGTCAAAGGAAATGGCTCTGTTTGTGGGGTTTTAATTTTCACAAGGAAAATGCAGACATACGATTCTTGAGGGGTAATGGCTGACACTCATTCAGAGGGCGTCATGCTTCAGATACTGTTGGAATCGTTGTTACCTGAATTAACTCAACGTGTCTCTCACCAGAGCCTACAAAGTGTGTGCTGTTGCTACTCCCAGTCATCAGGTGAGGAAACTGAGGCACAGAGAGGCCAAGGAAGCAGCCCACCCAGCTAGTAATGGATACGCTCAGGATTCAAACCCAGGCCGTCTGGCTTCAAAATCCATTCTCTAAGCTACAGCCCATGAGTTAAGCCCAGCCTGCCAGCTGTTTTGCTGTAGCCCTTGAGCTGAGAATGGTTTTTACATCTCTGCCTAGCTGAAAAAAAGTCAGAAGAGCCATTTTCATGACACGTGAAAATGATGTGAAATTCAAATTTTGGTGTGCACGGATAAAATTTTACCGCAGCCCAGACCTGCCCATTCATTCATGCAGTGGCTGCCCTTGAGCTGCAGTGGCAGTAATGAGTGATTGTCACTGAGGCTTCTGGCCTGCTAAGCCTCTCTTATTTATCATCCTGCCTTTTGTAGAAAAGGTTTCTTGATACCTGCTGTAAGCCACCAGCTAGTCCTCCCATTAATAGTTTTCTCTGGAGGAAAAAATATTTAAAATAAAAAAGATGGACCAGACAAAAAACACGAAGGCCTGAGCTCTAGCTCTGAGTGAACTGCTTGTCAGTTTGGCCACCTCAGTTTCCCCACCTGTAAAATGGGCGTAAGTGCGCACTTCGCAAAGTTGCCGTGAAGGTCGGTTGAGCACATGTCTGCTAACAGTACAAGCTGGTGTTCATTGTGGGTTCTCTCAGCACCAGGCTCCTTGCTGAAGACTGTTCACTTAGCAAGACTGTGTCAAGTGCTAACGTCCCCGTCTGAAGAAAGGACTGTTACTGGGCCCACTTTTTGAGGTATATAAACTACGGTGCGGAGAGGCAATGGTTTGTCCACAGGTAGCAGGTGATAAAGCTGGAACTGGAACCCGGTGTTTCTGACACCAGAGCTCTCCGCCGTCGTGAAACGGTTGGTTTTTAGGGATGTGACTCTCTTTTAAACCCAAACTGCTGCAGCAGCCCCCAGGGAAGAGGGTCAGCATCCAGACCGGGAATGAAAGTAAGACAGACCCGCTCCCAGGGAGCCAGCCACTCAGGAAGGGAGACCCTTTGTCACACCAGGCTGACTTGACGAGTAAGGAAAATATCAAGAAGCAGGTCTGGGGGCTGCCCCCTGGGGCGGAGACGGCCTCTCCTCCTTGCTCCTTCCCCACCCACCCTCCCGCCAGCGTCAGGGAGCAAAGCCTAAAAGCTGTTGGGTGATGCTCACGTCGGGCTTCCCAAGAAGGACATTTAGTCCAAGGCGCCAGGAGCCTCTGATCTGGGCAGGTGTCCTGTGACATCCGGAGGTGAACTGGCTTATCTCACCCAAGTTCCATCAAGAGGCAGAATGTCTGGCTTCCATGGGGCCAAAGTGTGAGCAACTGCCAGCAGGCACCCGTGGAAGACACATTTCTCCCAGATCTGGAGAGGAGGAGGGGCTCCGTATCAGCCACGCCCCCTTTGTCCTTGGCTGCTCAGCCTCTCACCTCCAGCCCTCTCCAGTCCGCCTGCTGCCTTCTCACCTGTCTGACGGGAAGGCTTTTCCACGCCCTGCACCGTGAGTGCTAAGGGGACAGGGACCCGCAGCCACATCCCCAACCCCAGCAGGGAGCCCAGCACCCAGGGAACAGCGAGCTCAGAAGTAATCACTTCAGCAACAGAAATAGTGGTGAAGGCCAAGCCTGGGAATGAAGCAGGGAGACCCAGAAGCCCACCTGTCGCTGAGTCTCCCGGTCCCCAGGAGCAGTGCACACGCTCCCTCTCCTCCATCCCAAGAACTCCTGCTGTTAAATGGTTGCTCGAGGAAGATAACACTTTCACCCAGAGTCACAGGCTGGGAGTCTCCTCTGATGCACCGCAGTTCCTCTTGGCTAACTGACCAGATTGTCAGTGGAGGTCGGGATGGAGAGGGAAGGTGGGGGATGTGCCTTCCTGGGTGTCCATCAGGGTGTCCTCGCCCCTGGCTGTCTTCCAGCTGTGACTGCTGAACTCTGGGCAGGAGCAAAATCCCCAGAACCCTGGCATCACCCCACCCCTGCACAGGTGTGGCCACGAGCGCACCAGGGGGAGGTCAGGCTCCTGAATGCCCAGGTGCGCCCGCCTCACCTGGAAGCAGGGAGTGGGCCTGGCTCAGGGCCAAAGGGAGGCAGAGGGTGACTTCCTCATGACCTATGAGCCAATCTCCAGGTTCTAGAAATTTCACCTTTTGCCCTGAGTCATCCTCCCCCATCCTCCCCCCTGCCTCCCCCTTCCTGTTAACAACTTCGAATCTCTAATGCCTTCCTCCTGGCTGACCCCAGGCACCGCAGACAGAACCTCTCAAGGACTGAACCCTGCATTTCTGCCCTTGCCCCGACATTCTCTTTCTCCTGGATCCCTGTCTCTGTCCCAACCCCTCCTTTTCACCCAAGAGAACTTTGCACCATTTTTAGATCCATGACTAGTTACGGACTATTTCTAACACTTTTAGAGCGTGTCCACAGCCATAGCAGCAGCTCTTTGATTTATGGAATGTGGAATCTCACTTTTATGTAATGGGTTCTACAGGGTCCCTTTACAAAAACTTTTCTTACTCCCCAAAGTTAATCATAAAATATATCCAAGGAAAAGTATGTAGAGTAGAAGGGACCTTCTCCCCTTTTCTCTTACTTGGTCCCCAGTTAGTCCTTTCATATCTTGTCCTTCTGGATCTTTCCTTGGTGCTCAGAAGCATATGAAGGTAGGGGTTTGGTTTCTCCTCTGCACCCTGCCCCCTACTCTCTCCCCACAAAAAAATAGAATCTTCTGGGGCTTGACTCTAAAGCTTGCTCTTCCCGTTAGCAGTGTTTCTGGGACAACTTTCCACCTCTGTAACTGTAGATGTACTGCCCTTTGAATGAACGCACACATGAAAGCAGTGCCAGTGCATTGGTCACCTTCCCACTGCAGGTCGCCATGATGCAGTGACCATCCGTGTGCACGCTGGCACAGGGGACAAGTGTCCCCGGAGGCGTGTGTCTGTACGTGCACAGGTACACCTGGAGTGTGTGTGTATGTCGTGCAGTTCACTTCAGGGTAGAAGCAGTAGCCATTCACCTTTTTATTTTTTCTCTAAAATAATATCTCCTTTTGAAAGTGATCATTTTTGTCAGAGCTGCTGTCTAAGAAGCAGAGGGTAAAAGAACTCATTACCTTCCAGAGAAATCAGCAGCTAAAGACGTACCAAGTTCAGGAAGAGTTGAGGCAAAGCCCAGCTTCTTAGCTGAGCTTTTAAAGCCCTCATTTCCTGTCCATCATTTTTTCCCCAACTCTTCTCTCCTCCTGGCCTGTGTCTGAGCAGATCTCACTTTTCTGGAGCTGCTACTATGTGCCTGTGTTTGTGTTACTCCTTTGATTGTCCCTGCTAACAGCTCAGTCTCTCTGTTCCTTGAACACATGGCAAGCTCATTCCTGTCTTTGTATTTGCTGTTCCTTTTGCCTGGAACACTTCTTCTTGATCAGTGATTCTCAACCGTGGCTACACATTGGAATCCCCTGGGGAGCTTTTAAAATGTCCAGTGCCCAGGCTGAACCAGGAACCAGTTAAACCAGAATCTCTGGAAGTGGGCCCAGGCATCAGTAAAGCTCCCCCAAGGAGTCCAGCAGCAGCTGTGAGTGAGCTCCAGTGACACAGACATCCCCATGCCCAGCTCCTTCTCATACTCGGGTCTCAGCTCAGATGGCACCACCTCAGAGAGGCCCTCCCTGATTGCTGCAGCTAATATATTCCCCCCACCCTAGCTCCCAGTTACTCTGTCTCACTTCCTCCTCCTGTCACACCTCATCGCTATCTTGGGTCTTTGTTCAGATGTGTATCTCTTCCTGCCTCCAGCTCAGACCCTCCAGGAAGACAGGGATGTATCCACCCTGCACAGTGGGATCCCTGGAGCCTTGAAAAGACCTGAGGCTTAGAGACAAAGCTCAGGAGGCCAGGCTGCAACATTTATCAGCTGGGTGACACTGGGTAATTCACTTAACTTCTCTGGGCCTTCATTTCCTGTTCCAGATAACAGGGATTACCTGCTCTCTGCGGTTATGTGAGCATTAACACCGTAAGGACTCAATAATGTTAGCCGGTCCTTTTTTAATACCTGTCATGGGTGAGTGACAAATTGCAGTTCTCCTCTGGTCCCTCCAACCCCTTCAATGCCTTTTTTCTCCGTTGTGGGTGACATCATGTGACATTCCCCGTGTTTTACTTGCTTATTTATTGCCTGTCTGTACCTGGACCTTCAGCGCCACATGGGCAGGGATTGTCTTGGTCACTGCTGTGTCCCCGACGCCCAGCTCCTCACGCCTTCTCCTGTCTCTCCCCGCCCCCAGGACTACCTGACAGACCTGATCACCAATGACAGCGTGAGCTTCTTCCGCACGTCCAAGAAGATGTACCCGCACAGGCCCGTCCTCATGGTCATCAGCCACGCAGCGCCCCACGGCCCCGAGGACTCAGCCCCCCAGTACTCACGCCTCTTCCCCAACGCGTCCCAGCACATGTAAGCTTCCGGCAGCACGAAGGCGGGAGGGGCAGGTTCGGTCACGGTGATAAAAGTGACAGAGGCAGGGCTGCACCTTCTCGCAGATCCTCCCACTTCAAGAACCCAGGGACAGACAGCTGATCTGTGGGGAAACCGGGACACAAATCCAGTAATAACAGCCCAGAGCAGGTGGCAAGAGTTTTTAACTTGGGACCCACATCCTCCCACTAAGAGGTCTGTGGCTAGACGTGCACTTCAGTATAAGTTTCCTTTGCAGTCCTATGTTTTCTATTTGATGCATTTTAAAACATTCTTTTGAAAAGGGGCCCCTAGTTGCATCAGATCACTAATATACCCACTGCCTTATTAAGCTGTTGAGTCCATGGCGGGCTCTGTGCTAAGCCTTTTGCAGCACCGCGTGTCCCTGAATATTCCCGGTGACCCTTGATGTATTAGTTATCTGTTGCCACGTAACAGGTTACCCTGAAATCGAGCCACTTTAAACACCGACATGTATTATCTGACAGTGTCTGTGAGTCAGGAAACTGGGAGCAGCCTGTCTGGAAGGTTCTAGCTCAGGGCCTCCCCAGGGTGTCATCGAGGTGTCAGCTGGGACTGCAGCCACATGGCTCCAGCTGAGGGAGAGGGAGGGAGAGTCAGGGGCAGGGCGAGATGGAAGTCTCGGTCTTACAGCCTGATCTCAAAGTGATGCGCCGTCTCTGACTGCCACGCTGTATGGGTCGCACGGGCCAGGGCTCCTGCAGTGTGGGAGGGGGCTACACAAGTGTGTGACTGCCAGGAAATGGGATCTGTTGAGAACTCTCTTGGAGCACCCTTGATCCCCCATTTTACAGATGAGAGTGCTGAGGCACAGAAAGAGGAGGTAACTTCCCTTAGGCCACCCAGCTGGCAAATGGCAGAGCTCAGATTCAAATCCAACCCCCGTTCCCACCTCCCATCTCTCTGCCCACCCCTCTGGTCCTCCTCCTCCCTTCAGCTGGCTAGTAAATCTTTCTGGAAAGTTCTGGTTTTCTCTGCCTCAGACCACCTCCTGCTGAGCCTTGGTACTCAGCAGCCCTTGCTGTGACATTGGAGCGACAAGGACAGGGCAATTTGGAGTCTGCCTGAATATTCCGGGTGTTTAATTTTCATTACAGTCAGAATGCGTTGCCCTCCTCACCCCTCTGGCTGTGATTACTTTCTGACAGCGCCCAGAACGGCTCAGAGAGGATAAGGCACTGTGTTAACCTTCTGATCCCCTGGTCTTTGGAGGGGAGGAGGGTTAGACAGAAAATGATACACCCCCGTCTCCTTCTGTCTGAGATGCCGGCCTCCATACCCCGCCCACAGCTCACCTTGGCAGGCGTGGATGCACAGCAGCTCAGTCCCACCCGAGGGAGGAGCCGTGCGGTGGGGTGAAGTATGTTTTGCTTCTGGAGCTTCTCCAGAAGAGGGGCTAGCACGCCCCCTCCCCACCGCAGCCTCGGAGTTTCGTGATGAGATTATTTGACGTCGCCTGCTCATTTATTTTCTCTTTGAAATGAAAATTACAGAAATTGAACATGAGCCACGCCTGCTATGTTCACCCAGAGCACCCCCTCCTCGCCTTATTAGGGGTGTGTTTGGAAAGCTCTCTTATCTCTGGGGTGTAATCATTTCCAAAACAAAACCCAAAAACCAGAAAGTTCTGCAGCTGGGATGTTTAATTATGACAGTCAGGGGGCTGAGAAGGGGACAGCCTTCGGGTCAGAGTTCCAGATCTTTCTACTGGGAGGCTCCTGTCAGAGACTTTCACCCCGTCAAGCCTTGGGCCATGTTCTTGGGCTGAGTCTTGTGGGTTCTAACAAATGCTGCTTGAAGATGTGGACCCACTCCACATGCACATGCCCAGGGCGCCAGCCACCCTCCCCAGCTCTGTACACATGCGAAGATACAAACGGATACACACAGAGATATACACACACATATACAGATGCACACATAAACACAGATACACGGGACACACAGATACAGATGCACACACAAACACATATAAATACACAGCTATGCACACACATAGACACACAAAAATACACAAATGCACCTACAAACAGCCATATATATACAAGCACATACACATACACAAAGGTAAGATACATACACCCAGATACACACAGACACAAAGATACACACAGACACACAGGTACACAACACGTACACACGCAGACATACACAGACCCACAGACATACACAGAGAGGCGTGCGCACAGACACACAGACACACATCCGCAACCCCCGGGGCTTCCTTGGAAGTGTGGCATCTGACTGTGTTCTCGGCCTCTCCTTTGGTCGGGGGGGGGGGGGGAGCCAGGCCCCGGGCTCACATCCTTGGGGTGGGGGTGGGGTGGGGGGTTCCTGCCTCGTGGCAAAGTCACCCTCCCACGCCCCCAGCCCCAGCGGAAGAGAGGGGGTGTGATCCTTCAGGCCCCTGGGGAACAACCAGACATTCCTCGGATTCTTGAGGAGGTGAGGGTTTCAACTCTTTTGTTTAGCAGGCAGCTGGGTTCCTGTGAAAATGTGACACCTTGGGGGCCCAGGGGGAGGAGGGGACCCTGGCCTCAAGCAGGCGTAGAGCAAGCCAGCCTGGGCTCCAGGCGGGACCCCAGACTCCACAGCCTCCAGCTCCAGAAGACGTCTCCAGAGAAAGGGCTTCAGAAATCAGACTTGACAAACGCACCCCTCCCTGTTCTCCAGGGCGGACACCAGCCCGGTAGAATCTAATAGATTCAGGGACGATTGCTCGCAATTGCATCCTGAATCCGGGCTCCTTGGGTCACGGGAACAACGTTCCAGGCCGCCAGACAGCCGTGAGGGCGTCTCTTTGTGCAGCGCCGCCCCGCTCGGTGGGGGAGGCGGCGAGGGGAGGTGGGCTTGTTCCTGGGGGTGCTCTGCACGCGGTCAGGCCCTGCGCCGGCCCCCCAGCAGCCAGGGGCGTTTCTTGTAATCAAAGGAGGCCGTGGGCCCGGTTGGATTTAGCGGCAGGAGACCAGCCAGAAACTCAAAGCAAAGTCCAGAAGGAATCTTGTGACTCACCCCCGCTCGGCATAGACACGGTCTCCGTGACCGTCAGGCCGCCACAGTGTGCTTCCTTCTGCCCCAGGAGCCTTCTGATGTTGGGGGGCTGAGGTCCTACTGTGGCAGGCGAGAGGGAGGGGAGTTTAGGGTGCTCTTTGACAGGCCCTCTATCCCCTCCTGCAAGCCCCACAGCGTTTGCCCCCTTAATAGCCATCTTGAAAAGCTTTTTGTCTTCAAGCCCTGGAAACCCAACCTTTATTTACAGCTTTGCCTGGGGACAGGGGTAAGATCTGAGGGGAAGCCAGCCCCCAGGCCCAGTGTGACGGGTGCCCCTGCTTTGTAGGGTTTTATAACACATGCGCCCTGGCCACCCCAACCCCCTCCTGGAGCTCAGGTCCCAGCTTTGCCTTTGGCACGGTCGTCCCCTCACTGGGCCTCCATGTCCCCAGCTCCCAGGACTATTACGTGTATTAAATGAGGTATGATGGGGCAAACCCAGGTGTGCCCAGCGCACGGCGCGTGCTCAGTAGTGGTCCAGGCTTATCGTGTTCATTTATCTTCGTCATCACAGTGGACCGTGCAGCAAAAGTCACGGGAGTCCAATGGCTCCACTGTCCACTCCGTGACACCGTGGGCAGGTCCCCAAACTCCTCCGACCCTCTGTTTCCTCTTTTGTATATGGGAGTAAACCACACAGGAAGAATAATTGTGACAACTAAGTCATTGACTGTAGCATGTCCCAAAGGTACACATCCAGGCACCATCCTCACAGGTTTGGCCATACGTGCCTGTTATGAACCTAATTTTTAAACTAATTTTCCTTTTTTTTAAAACCTAAAATTAATTGCAAAAGGAAATGCTGTAGTCACACCTTACTTAACTGCTATAACTATCACTTACCATCTACCCAAGGTAACTGAAAAAATAAATGCAATGCTAGTAAATTAGAATTGGGGGCTGTGCCTGTGGGGGGCTCTGAACATGAACCTCTCTCCTTCTTTATAAAGGGGGATTGGGCAGATCCCAGAGGGGTGTTGGAAAGAGCCCGGCACAGGCCGAGACCTTGGCCTTGGTGTGATGGGAGGGCTGGGAGGACGTTCTCACTTTGGGGTTCCAGGTCTTCCCACGTGCACACCCCACACGGAGAGACACTGACCTGGTGTGCAGCAGGGCCCCGACACGCCAGCCTCCTGACGGCAGGAGCTGCACCCTGGGCTGTGGCCCCAGACCCCGCCGAGGGTGGGGGGACCTGGAGGGCTGGGCCCCGACACCCCCGCCCCCACCTGACTGCTGTGTGCCTGCCCGCCAGCACGCCAAGCTACAACTACGCGCCCAACCCCGACAAGCACTGGATCATGCGCTACACGGGGCCCATGAAGCCCATCCACATGGAGTTCACCAACATGCTGCAGCGGAAGCGCCTGCAGACCCTCATGTCCGTGGACGACTCCATGGAGACGGTAGGCCACCCTCCTCCTGGGCGTCCCCCGAGCCCCACGGCCGCGCCAGGCCAGCCACCTCCCTGCCCTCTGCCCTACCCACCCCCTCCCCCTCAGCATCGCCAGCTGGCGAGGAATGGAAACAGAGGCAGAATGAGAAGGCCCCACTTGAGGCCGGGGATGCAACTTTGAGCAATGCGGACGAACCCCCACACCCCACAACCTGCATTCCGGCTCCGTGCTGTTCAATAGCGTAGCCGCAGGTGGCCGGGGACATATTTTAGCAGCTGTATGGAGGTGTAATTCACATACCACACGGCTCACCCGATTCACGGGTATGTTTCAGTGGTCTTAATGTATCCACGGGGTTGCGTGGTCGTCACCACAGTCGATCTTGGAAGAGTTCTGTTACCCCAAAAGGAGACCCCACAGCCCTTGGCCACCAGCCCGGCTCCCCTCCCCCACACTCACCTCCCTCGTGTCTCTGGATTGGCCTCTTCTGGATGTTTCATATAAAAGGAATCCTGCGCCATGTGGGGGTTTGCCTCTGACTCCTTTCACCGCCTGTGAGATTGTCAAGGTTCATCCAGGTGGGAGCACGTGTCAGTGCTTCCTTCCTTTTTTTTTTTTTTTTTTCAATTGCTGAATTGCAGAGTGGGCCGGGCACACACTGCTCAGCGCCCCTCCCTGCACCCTCACCGCCTCGCCTGCCTTTCAGATTTACAACATGCTGGTGGAGACGGGCGAGCTGGACAACACGTACATCGTGTACACCGCCGACCACGGCTACCACATCGGCCAGTTCGGCCTGGTGAAAGGGAAGTCCATGCCGTACGAGTTCGACATCAGGGTCCCGTTCTACGTGAGAGGCCCCAACGTGGAGGCTGGCTCGCTGTAAGTGCACACCCCCAACCCCGGGCACCCCAAAGTCCCAGGGAGGCCTCGGGGCTCCGCTGACTCCCAGATGGGCAAGAAGCAGACAGTCGGCCGGCAGCCCCCAGCCGCTGCCCCGGGCGGCACACGATTTGGGCAGGTGATCCTCGGTGCCACACGGAACGGTGGGTGCTGATGCGACGTCCACCCCTCTGGCGGGAGAGGAGAGGCCAGGAGCTGTTAGCACCTGTGCAGGTTGTTTGTGGCGGGCACTGTGTCAGGGAATCAGGGGGCTGGACTGTGTGTGTGTCACCACCAGGGCAGAGGGAGGCCGCCTCGATTTCCGTCTAGCCTGAGCAGTCCTCAGACTGGGGTTGTCAGGGAGGAACCTGCCGCCTGGACCCAGGCAGCATTATCCGATGAGATCAGCTGAGCCTCCAAGGGAAACAGCCTCCCCCATCCTTCCTCGAGGGCCGTGTGGCCCCTCCACCAGCATTCCCCTGGGGTGAGGCTTTGAGATGCCACATTCTGGCAACAAAAATGCCATGTCTGGGGCAGGGAGAGGCAGAAAGGCTGGTGATCACAGTGGCAGCTTCCTCAGCAGGGATGTGATGGAGACCAACATGTACGGTGTTTTGAAATGCAGACAAATCACTGTTCAGGTGCTTGTTTGGTCCCGCTTTCATCCGAGCGCAGAGCCCGGATGGTGGCAGGAGCACACGCAGTCACACACGGATTCCTGCTCCTCCTGAAAGGATGTTGGCATTGTCATCTTGGAACCAAGGTGTCCCCACCGCCTGGGATGTTGGGGTGGAAGTTCCAGGAGGCAGGCCGAGTGAGCTGCAACCCAGGCTCATCACTCTTCCTCTGCCGACCTCCCTGCCTGTCTGGATTTCAGGGTCCCCACCTATGATAAGGGCTGTAATATCATAGCTGTGCTTACACAGTGCTTACTCGTCAGGCTTTAGTCTAAGCACTTGACATCCAGGTGAGCATCACAACAACCCTGTAAGGTAGGTGTTGTTGTTTAAACCCAAGGAGACGGAGGCACAGGTTAAGTTGCCTGAGGTTACAGAGCGCTAAGGACAGATTCGAATTTGAAGGC
Source organism: Vicugna pacos (assembly GCF_048564905.1). Lineage (NCBI taxonomy): Eukaryota > Metazoa > Chordata > Mammalia > Artiodactyla > Camelidae > Vicugna > Vicugna pacos. Next base: position 35,359,689 of record NC_133005.1, on the reverse strand, counting down.
AGGCAGTCGCTGCTCCTGTCTGCCTGCCACCCCTCACTGCCTCTCAGAAACCTTGAACAGCTCTGTAAATAGAATTTGACCCACTGAGGGCTCTACAAGCACTGAGATTGTGGGTCTGGTCAGCCTCAGTCTGTGATCTGGTTCTTAGGACCCAAAACCAGAGAAAGAGAGTGCTAATGTGTGACTTGGAGCTGTCATCCAGGACTCTGTTGGTTGTAAGCAGAAATGACTCTCAAAATGAATACGACAAATAAAATAAGATTTAAGGACTTCAGTTATTTTGGTAACTGGAAAATCCAAGGTTAGCTCTGGCTTCAGGTACAGCTGGATCCAGCAGCCATGCAGTGCCAAGAGCAAGCTCTCATTTTCTATCTCTCAGCCCTGCTTCCTCTGAATTGGCATCATTCTCAGGCCGGCTTTTCTCTCGTGGTGGCAGGGTCACCATAGCCCCAGACTTGTAGCTGTCCAGCCTGGGAAACCAGTGGTTTGAACAGAAGCTCTCAGGCTGACTCTCACTGGCCTAACTTGGGTCATATGTCCATCCCCGAACCAATCACTGTAGCCAGGGCAGTGGACAACCTTGAGGGACCAGGCCAAGGACATCACATAGTGGAATCTGAGTTGGGGTGGGGGGTGAGGGTAGGTAGTTCTTCCAGAATTGGATGCCTTTCCCACCAAGCAAGGCATGGGTGCTGGGTGGGAAAAGCAATTCTGTCCAATTCACCCAGCCTGGGGGGAGCAGGACCCCCGAATGACCTTCAGCCAAGCCAGCTGCTAGCTTCCAACATCCACTCCCCCACCCTGCAGTCTTCTCCAGCTCCCTCCTCTTGCCAGGTTGTTCTCAGGCCTCTCGCTAGCCTTCAAGCCCCTCCACCACGCAGCTTCACCCACCTTCCCGGCCTTACCCCCGTAACCCCCCGGCACCCCCTGGCTACTTGTCATAAGGCGCTGGGCTAGGGAGAGGGAAGAGGTGAAAGACATCAGAAACCCTAGGGCCCAGGCCCTGCCCCTCAGGGCGGGGGCGGCTAACAAGACAGTCATAGCCGCAGACTCACATCCCCTCACCTTTGCCGTATTCTGTCGGTCTGGCCCCCTCAGCGGGGAAGGATCACATGAGGGTGTGAACACCAGAGCACGGGGATCACGAGCCACTTAGTGTGTCAGGGGCCTCCTTGGTCCTCGTTGAGCAAAGAACTAAAGGTGGTAAGTGCGAGTGCTGGCTGGGGTCTGGAGGAAGAACATTCCAGGCAGAGGGGACAAGGGCAGGACTGAGGCCGGGGTGCTTGGCCTGTCTAGGAACAGCAAGGGGGCCAGGGTTTGCCTCAGAGGTTCAGAGAAGGGTCGGGGGCAGGTCCAGGGCTTGGGTGGCTCTTAAAAGAGGGTGTCCTTTATCCTTTATTCAGGTAGTGGGGGCAGGGAGGGCGTTTCTGGCGGAAGAAACATCCAAGTAGAGAAGCCAGGTGGGGCCTGTGGCTCCCGGCCCCTGAGGTGGTGTGGAGGATGCAGAAGGTAAGGGGTGGGGTTCAGCTGAACTGGGGACACAGAGGGGAGCACTGAGGGCCGAGGTCAGGAGAGTGATGCCCACCTTCAGGGCGTTAGCCCCTGCGACCTCCGTCCCTCCAGCCACCCCTCTCCCAGGGGAGCCTGGGTCGCCTGCCTGGTGGCCGAGTCCTGGTCTCCCTGCCTCCCTCAGGAATCCCCACATCGTCCTCAACATCGACCTGGCCCCCACCATCCTGGACATCGCAGGGCTGGACATCCCCTCGGATATGGACGGGAAATCCATCCTTAAGCTGCTGGACACGGACCGGCCAGCCAATCGGTGAGGAGGGGCCAGATGTCCTGAACTGCATAAACGCAGGCCGAGCCATGTGGGTGTGAGGGGGGTATCTCCAAGGTTCTCGGCCCCCCATCCTGACCACTTACCTGCTGTGGGAGAGAAGGGAGCCCCCTCTCTAAGACTGCGCCTTCCCAGCTGGAATATAGCCACGGAGACCAGTTAAGGACCCTCTCAGAGCTAAAATTGTGTAACACTTGAAAAAATAACAACGCAGTAGGAGTTAACACTAATTCAGCACGTCCCGTATGTCAGGGTGCTTTGCAGAGGATTTTATCATTTTGACCTTCACAATAACCCAGTGAGGTAGAGAGGATGGTGATTCCATTTTACCAGTTTGGAAACTGATCCCAGGGAGGTCAAGTGACTTGTCAGGGGTCTCTTTGGGGGTCTGGATCCAACCCTGACCATTGAGACTCTAGGCAAGATATTACACTCTCAATTGCTGCGCTCTGTGGCTCTCATGCTGGACGGTGTGGTGGGAGCATGTTCCTAGGTGTCCTGGAGACACAGAAAAAACTGGTGGTGAGCGGAAAAACAGGTGGGAAGGTGAGCCGAGCCTGGTGGGGACGGGAAAGGGGAAGGACACAGTCACTGGTGCTGCAGCAGCGACATCTGGTGGCCAGCAGTGTAACTGCCAACCAAGTTCACGGCCCAAAGGTTGCAACCTCTGGCTTGTACCTCCTTGCGGCTCAGGTCTGTCCCTGATGGGCACTGTCTGTCCACTTTTGACTGTCCTGTAGGGGGGACCACCTCTGTCGAGCCTCCTCCCTCTGACTAGGAGGTTTATGAGCTGTAAGGGTATAAAATGGGCATGTTTTAGGGGGCGGGAGCACTGAGATGGGAGCCAGAACACCTGGGAGTCAGGTGCAGGATGGAAACTTCCTCCCTCAGCCCGAGTCCCCATCTGGGAAATGGAAATGATAGAGTTAAATTATTTGAAATGCACATTTAAATTACACAAATCCAACTATAAAGGATCAAAGGGGAAAAAATTCCACCCGAAACACAGTGTAATTAACCCAAAGTCAGGACAGCCATGTCATCTGGGGCTGAACAGAAGAGGAAGGGGCGTCTCCCAGCACTTGGGGGACTGCTGGACTTCCTGGGACGGCTGTGTGTGACTCAGAGCAGCTCTGACTTGGGTCCTTCCTGCCCCGTGCACCTTCAGACCCGAGTCTCTGGGAAAATGCAGCTCTGCTCTGGGGAGTGTGCCCTCCCCTACTCTCCCCGACTATCCCTGGGGTCGGTGCTGGCCCCGCGTACCATCCCTCCTTCTGGGAGGGTGGGGGGACGTGTGAGCCCCCCCAACATTGATGAGAAGACGGAAGTGTGCTTTTTTCCCCAGGTTTCACTTGAAAAAGAAGATGAGGGTCTGGCGGGACTCCTTCCTGGTGGAGAGAGGGTGAGTGCCAGGGGCTGGAGGAGCCGCCCTGGGGCATTTGAGCCAAGCCACACCCAGACAACCCCCATCTGCCCTGTCCCTGCCAGGAAGCTCCTGGCAGCCCCACCTGCACCCGCGGCATTAAAGATCTCACCGTCCTGGGCAAGACAGAGAATGTTACTGTTACTACGCCTCCTACCAGTGGCTGGGAATTTATGCCCACAGTCCCTGATACACAGGGAAGCCTGTTCTCTATTCACGTGGTTGATACAGAATTTGCATCTGGAGACCACGTGGACCCTTCAGACGTGTTCTGTCTTGCCTCTACAGTGACTTACATGTTCTTTAATTTATTGCCAACTCATGCAACTTGGGAGGATTCTTATAAAATTCTCATTTCTTAAGTCTCTTTACAATCAGAAGATGTGGTGACATGACACCAGGGCTGAGCGGGGCCACGTGCTCCTCCAGGGCCAGCCCCGTGTCCGTTCTTGCCCACAGCAAACTGCTCCACAAGAGGGACAGTGACAAGGTGGATGCTCAGGAGGAGAACTTCCTGCCCAGGTACCAGCGCGTCAAAGACCTGTGTCAGCGCGCCGAGTACCAGACTGCATGTGAGCAGCTGGGGCAGGTGAGGACGCTCGGCCGGTGCCCTGGGGCTGGGGACGGTGCCCCTCCCGTGCTCCTTCCCTGCCAGCGGTCGCCCCTCCAAACCTCGGCCCCTGGGCCAGCGGAGCCAGCGAGGCCAGTGACACCCAGGGCGAGGCCAGTGGTACAGGCGACACTCAGAAAGCCCTTTCGACCCTGCTCATGTCAGAGGAGAAGTCCGCTGTGGGTGCACGTGTGTCTCGCTGCTCTGTGCCTCTTGCCCGACTGCCCTGTAACAAAGACACAGCCGGCCTCTGCGCGGTCTTTATAAAGTTAAGTAACTTTCCATTAGACCCACTCTCCCTGATCCTTTGTGGCTGGTTTTCCACTTACAGGAGTAGAAGGAAATTGCCTTTTTAAATAAGAACATTTAAGTTTTAAAAAAGTGAATTGATTTCAAGAGAAAGGTTAAGGAAATTATAATCTGAGTAGGATTTAGAGGTAGCAGGAACTGTGACTGCTGTTTGGGGAACAGGTTTTTTCTGAGGCCTGGAAAGGCAAGGCAGGCTCTGGAGAGGAGAGTGGAGAGGGCAGGGCCTTGTAAAGAGGGACCCGGGCAGGAGGCAAGATTCAAAAGGGAGGGGGAGGGGACAGGCGGGGGTGGCCTGGTCTGGCCCCAGGGGGACAGGAAGTGCATCCCAGCCTAAGTCTGTGAGCTGGGGCTTTGAGCTCATCCACGGTGGCTCAGGCTCATGCCCGTTTCACCAGTAAGAATGAGGGAAACTGGAGCCTCCGTACCCACTTCTCATCCCCGCCCTCCCCTCACAGACTGGGGGTCAGGCAGCCCCGGGGCTGAGGAAGGGCAGGCGTCAGCATCTTCAAAACAGATTTTCCGGATGCACCATTTAGCCTGAAGGAAATAAGCACTGGGGGTGGGGTTCGGGGCCTAGACCAGCTTGGGAGGCATCGATCCATGGCCCCTGGACTTACTGCTCGCGTGCCTCCAGGACCCTAGTCCCAGACGTCCACTCGCCAGGAGATGCCGTCCTGGCCCCGCTGACCGAGTCCCCTCCCGGTGCTGCTGCCCCGGCTTCGCTCATGCTGTGCCTTCTGGGCATGCCCTTCCATGCACACAAGCCATTCCCTCCACCTGGTGCTTCTCTTAGAGGGGCTCCCCCCGACTGGGCTCACCTCAGCCATAGCACATCACCCTGGGTACCATTTCTGTGCTCCTCCTGTGGCAGACATCCCTCCATCTTGGATGGTCCCAGGCACAGAGCATGGGGAGCCGGGAAAGGAAAGTCTCTAGGGTGGTTGGGGAGGGCGGGGAAGGCGGCTGGTTTGGGGAAGGGGCCCAGCAGCCCAGGCCCGGGAGTCTGAGAGCCTGGCGTATCTTGCAGAAGTGGCAGTGCGTGGAGGACGCCACAGGGAAGCTGAAGCTGCACAAATGCAAGGGGCCCGCGCGGCCCGGGGGCAGGGCCCTCTCCAACCTGGTGCCCAAGTACTACGCACCCGGCAGTGAGGCCTGCGTCTGCGACGGTGGGAACGACCCGCTCGGCCTGGCCGGACGCCGCAAGAAGTTCTTCAAAAAGAGTAAGCGTGGTGGGACAGGAGGGGAGGGACTGCACCCAGGAACCCTGTTCAAATTCAGACACTTAGCACAGGCCAGGTCTTGTTCCAGGAGCTGGGGACACAGCGAAACCCCTCACCATCCACCCATCCTCCAAGGGGCAGAGAGTAATAAAGAAGGAAGATCACCAGATAGTGTGTCTTGGGGCCGAGAAGAGCAGGAGCATAAAGAGAAAGAGGGAGAGAGGGACCACCGGGGCCCAGGGCGCAGGGTCTCGGAGCACGGTGGGGGCCTCCCTGAGACTAGCAGCCCCTGGGGGGATTTGAGCAGAGGACCCGGGGTCAGATCTGTGTTTTCAGAGGATCCCTCCAGCTGCATTTCAGGCCCTGGATGGGGGCACTTGAAAGGCAGCAAAAAATTTAAAGTCCCCAACCTGCAGGTTCCCAGCAGAGGTCGGGCAAGGCATGGCTCTGCCTCCTCCTTTCAGCCCTTACCTCTGTTTAGTGTCACGTTTGCAACATTTTGTACCTCTGTGTGGTGATTTCACCATCTAAGACAGCCCCCAAGGTGGCGCTGACATCCTGTGTAGTGTCCCCAAGCCCAGGACGGCCATGATGTGTCCCACAGAGGGGACACGTGGCTAAGCTTCCTTCAGTGATGTAGCTGCCGCCCTGAGTTCAATGCTAGTGAATCAACATAGGCATCAAATCAGGCAGAAGTAATGGAACACACTTAAAATGAGATGTTGTACTGACGGGTCAGTGCGGGACCCGAGGCCCGTGGGGACCTGACCCGTATTTCCTCCAGGAGCACTGGTTCTGTATTCGCTCACTCGGCGTGCGCAATGACTTTATAGAACAGCCACCTTGAGTGACAGGCACGGACTGTTCAGCTGACTCTTGAACAACGTGGGTTTGAACTGTGGGGGTCCACTTACATGCGGATACTTTTCCATTAAATACAACAGTGCTACGCAGTCTGTGTTTGGTTGAATCCACGGACACAGAGAAACCACGGCTACCAGGGGCCAGTTGTAAGTTATACACATGTACCTCTGCGTCATTCAAGGGTCAGCGATACTTTGGAGGGAGGAAGAGCTCCCCGCACCATCCCAGTGATGCCTTAGCCTCACCCCTCCCCCTAGCAGGGGCTGAAGGAGGACAGAAGGTTAGAAAGCCAGCAAGCAGGGGGGTGAGGGGTTGGGGGAGCCCTCAAGACCTGGCTGCAAGACTCAGCTGTCACACTGAGGTGATCGCAGCCCCATCCTAAGGGCCAGCTCCCCTGGGCAGAACGCTCCCCGCCGAACATTCACATGAGGATGCAGCTGGGCTTTGAAAACACTCGGGCTGGCTGCGGAGTGCTGGGACTCGGTCTCAGCGAGACCTGGTCATCGGGCTAGAATGTTCCCCCCAGAGCTGGGCAATTGCCCGGGTCACTCTAGCTCCCAATCCAACAACAGCTAAAGCCTAAGGAGACATTTTTGTTCTGTTCTTTTAAATCGTGGTACAATATGCATTGTATAACATTTAGCGTCTTAACCATTTCAACTGTAGAGTTCAGTGGGTTTAAGTGCATTGACACTTCTGTGCAACCATCACCACCGTCCGTCTCCAGAGCTCTCTTCATCTGGCTGCCCTGAAACTCTGGACTCATTAAACAACCGCCCGTCATCCTGCCCCCGGCAGCCAGCCTTCCACGTTCTATGAACTTGACTGCTCTAGGTACTTCCTATAATCAGTTGTGCAGTATTTCTCCTCTCATATCTGGCTTATTTCTTGCATCTGGCCTTGGCTTAATGTCCTCACAAGTCATCCATGTTGGAGCCTGTGTCAGAATTCTGTCCTTTTTAAGGTTGAATGAGATTCCCTTGTAGCCTAACTAGAGATTGCGTGTCCAGCGGCAGGCTCAGTGGCCTCCTGGGCTCCTCTGGTCCCTCCAGCCTTGGCAGAGGGTGCCTTCGGTACAGAGCAGGTGCGGCTCTGCCAAGACCCGGCTCCTGCCTCCAGCGGCCCTTCCCAGTGGTCGGTCCCCTGTTACAGTTCCTCACAAGCTGATTAGTAACTACTCAGCTAATCTGTTTTTAGCCGAATAAAATGATGGGTTTCCATGCTGAATTACACAGCTAACATCTTGCTTCAGCACATGGCACAGTGGAGAATCTTAAAATAATAAGAGAACTTGAGACTCAGTTAAGCTTTCCCTTTTTTTTTCTTCCTATTAATGTTCAGAGGAAAGAAAAATGCACCAAAATAGCTGAGATTCAGCTCAACCCATGCCCTCCTAAAGCCCCCTCACAGCATCCTGGGAGTGTGGCGAGGGGGCTCTTTCTGGCAGGAAAGGCTGGTCCACACAGCAGCCTGGGAGACTCGGGCCCCATCGCCTGGCCCTGCGTTCTTCCTCCTGCAAGTGCCTTTTCTTCTTTCTCCTCCTTCTTGTCGGTTTACAATGTTGTGTTAGTTTCTGGTGTACAGCACAGTGATTCAGTTATACAGATATACACACATTTTTTTTCCATCATAGGCTATTACAAGGTATAGAACATAGTTCCCTGTGTTGTACTGTAGGACCGTGTTGTTTAGCTCTTTTGTATTAGTAGTATGTATCTACTAATCCCCAACTCTTAATTTATGTCCCTCCTTTCTGAGCAACCATCCTAGAGCAGGGGTTCTCTACTGGGGGTGATTTTGCCCCCCCAGGGACGCTCAGCCGTGTGAAGACGTTGCCGGCTGTCGTAACTGTGTGTGATGCGTGGTGGGAGATGCTGCCGGCATCCAGTAGGTGGAAGTGATGGATGCTGCTAAACATCCTGCGATGTTCAGGTCAGTCTCCCACGGCCAAGGTTTATCTGGCCCCAGAGTGTCACCAGTTTTGAGGTTGAGACGTTCTGGCCTCCAGTAGCTCAGACCCTAGCTTGCCTGGGTCCACTGGGATGCCGGCTGTGGGGTGAAGGAGCAGGGCAGAGTGGCCAACCCAGAGCAGAGGAGAGACCAGGACCTGGCGGAGGAGATGAGGGCTGGGGAGGGCGGGCAGAGGGCGGTCCAGGTGGCTGATATTTACTCAGTCTCCCAGCAAATCTGCAAGCTTGCCACGTGCCAGCTGCCGAGGTTAGAGTTGAACTCGAGAGACCTCATTGCCAGTCAGACCTCACTGGAGAGACTGGGTGTCAGCAAGTTAACAAGGTGGGAAGATGACTTCTGACAGAAAATGCATGGAGGAACCAAAACAGTGGCATGACCAGGTGGAGAGGGGCGGAGCTCTGGAATTTTTGGCCGGTTGACATTTAAACAAACGCCGAGCATGGAGAAGGAACAGGCCTTGTGACCGGCCGGAGAGGAAGTGCTCTAAGTCAGGGAAGAGGAAGCAGGAGTTCCAGTGGGTCCCAGCCCCAGAAAGCACGAGGATGTCACAGTTGCCAAGTCCCTAACCCCAGAGCAGCAGCTGGATGCCGGCTTCCGGGTGCTGAGACATTTACCAGGTCTGTTTCATACCATCCTCCAGAGAGCCCTGGAATGCACGTACCGTCATGAGAACACCACTGTTCAGAAATTAAGTACATTTCCTGGGCATTTGCCCAGGGTTTGCACCCGAGCAATCTAATTCCAGAGCCTCAGTTCTTGGTTGATGGGCTCTGGCGTCCCCCCTTCCCAGTACTTGGAGTAGAGAGGACACCTCCGGGACCCTGGAAACACAGACAACTAGGGTGACAAGGAGAGTGAGTGGTGTGACTGCAGTCCAGGAAAAGCTGTACGTGGGGGCTGGTAGGCTTGTTCTGTCAAGAGCCAGGGAGTAAGTATTTGAGGCTTTGCGGGCTCAACGGTGTTTCAAATGCTCAGTTCCATCACTGTGGCCAGAAAACAGCCGTGGGCCCTGCAGGTGGAGAGCAGCTTAGTTACAAAGTCAGGCCAAGGCCTGGATTCGGCTCTAGTTTGGGAACCCCTGGGTGTATGGCTGGGGGATGGAGGACAGAGGGGCAGAAATGCCCCGGTGGGGCTACTCCAGAGCCCTCCTGGGAAGCCGACCTGCTCCCACAGGGAGATCAGCTCAGTGCCATGTGCTTCGAGCCTGGGATGGTGGCTTCACGGCAACTCAACTCAGAGAGGAAAAAGCCAAGGAGAAAGCTTTCCAGGGCCAGGGAAGACCCAAGGCTTGGTCAGAGATGACGCTCCTGGACCTGGATCCTGTGGCCCATGTGACTCTCATACAGGGAGTGAGAACGGAAAGGTACAAGCATCTGCCCCAAGAGTCGGGGCAACAGGACTGGATCCTGGAGCTCTGGGCCACGTGGGAGAGGGAATCCTTTCCTCCCTTCCTGCCCGCACCCCTCTCTGCTCTACACCCACCCTTCCAGCTGGTCCTTGTCTCTTGTTTGCCACCTGGTGGTCATCCAGAGCCCAGCAGAATCCTGCACCCTGACTGGCTCCAGACCCTGCTCCTAAACCGATGTTTAGGGCCGTGAGGTTACAGCTTCTGGGTCAGACCTAAGACAGAAAGGAGTGTGGGGACCATGCCCAAGTGGAGGACACACCACCCCATCTAAAGTGGCAGCATATCAGCTTCTGCCCCACCGACCACGCTGCCTGTGGACCCAGGACCTGCTGTCTTCTCTTCACAAGCTGGAGCTCTGTGCTCCCACGTGACCACCCACCCACCCCCTACTTTTCTGAAATATTAGCAACTTGATAAAATTTTTCTTTTAACATATAGAAGATATAAGAAATCTGGGCTCTGACTATAGCCTGTGCTGGGGAGGGGGAAACTCCACCCCCACCCCTCTTACGTTTTGGGCTGATCGAATAATTAAATCGACACAAGATAGATTAACAAGAGGGCAGAAAATCTGTATGCACAGAGGGTGTCTAGAGCAGGTTAATTTCGGGACCCTGAAGTGAAACAAGGAGGCTGTTTCTGTAACATTTTCAGACAAAGCAGCAAGTATTTGTGAAGATGTAACAAAGGGGCTGGGGCTTGGGGTGGCAGACTAATGGAGGAGTACCAGAGCTAGTTTCCACAGCTTTCTTAGCCTGAGTCCTGACTATGGTGAAAAGGGTGCTTTCTCTCCTCCTGGAGTGGGGAGGATGCCTTCTTATGGGAGATGTATTTCCCTCTTTCAAGGGGAAAGAGGAGAGTCAGAGTGTTTTGTATCGTTTATTTCCCACTGGCTGTTTCTCACATAACTTCAATTCAAAACAATCAGTATGCCGCTGTGGCACGTGGGGGCGCCTGCTCTGAGCCCCAGCACCTGTGTGCCCTCAGTTGTCAGTAGGCGACTTAGAGCTTAGAAGCAGCACGTCTCAGCCTCGGTTCACCGCCTGCCCCGAGGAGAGCACACAGCTCACTGCTGGGGAAACAGACTCGGAGGTGGTAAGTGACCTCCCTCCCTGGTTTATCCGCAAGAATGTGCGCCCGGCTCTTATTTTCTTTTCCTCCAGTTCAAATCAACGGGGGTGGGGGTGATAGGGGTTTTGTCTGTATTGGGGATATAGTTAACATTTAACACTATATTAGTTTCAGGTGTACAACAGTGATTGGGGTATTTATGTATATTGCAAAATGATCACTACCTAAGTCGACTTGAAATAGTTACAAAAAACTTTTCCTGGTGATAAGAACTTTTTTAAAATATATTTTTATTGAAGTATGGTCAGTTTACAATGTTGTGTCAATGTCTGGTTGTAGAGCACAATGCTTCAGTCATACATGAACATGCGTATATTCGTTTTCATATTCTTTTTCATTGTAAGTTACGAGATACTGAATATCGTTCCCTGTGCTGTACTGTATAAACTCATTTATCGGATTTTGTGAGAATCCGCCTGCATTTCGACATGAGAGGCACTCTGCCAGAGCTCAGTAGGTGTTCTGTGCGCTTCAGTGAGTTTGTAGATGTAATTCTTGGTGTATTTGTGGGAGAGGGCGAGCTGTGAGTCTCTACTCTGCCATCTTGGCTCAACCCTCACTTTGATAAGAACTTTTTAGAATCTACTCAGCAACTTTTTTTAACTGTATAGTTGATTCACAATGTTGTGTTAGTTTCTGGTGTACAACACAGTGACTCACTTATACATAAATATATTTTTTATACTCTTTCATTATAGGTTATTACAAGATACTGAATGTAGTTCCCTGTGCTGTACAGTAGGACCTTGTTTCTCTCCTGTGTACAGTAGGACAGTAGTGTGTATCTGCTAATCCCAAACTCCTAATTTACCCCTCCCCCTCTGGTAACATTGTTCTCTATGTTTCAGTAACTTTCAAATACACTATACAGTATTACTAACTATAGTCATCATGCTGTATGTTGTATCCCCATTAATGACTTATTTTGTAACTGGAAGTTTGTACCTTTTCACCCCCCCCCCACCCTTACCCCAACCCCACGCCTCTGGCAACCACCAATCTGTTCTCTGTATTCAGGTTAGTTTGTTTTAGCTTCCACATGTGAGATCGTATGGCATTTGTCTCTGACTTACTTCCCTGAGCATAATCCCCTCAAAGTTTACCCCTGTTGATGCAAATAGCAAGGTTTCCTTGTTTTATGGCGGAATAATACTGCATTTTGTATATATGTATCTCTTCATGCCACATCTTTATCCATTCATCTATCAATGGACACTTAGGCTGGCCGTTTCCTTATCTGGGCTATTGTAAATAGTGCTGCAACGAACACAGGGGTGTAGACATCTCTTTGAGTTAGTGTTTTCTAGTTTTAATTTTTTAAGGAACCTCTATAGTGGCTGAAACCAGTTTATAGTCCTACCAACAGTGCACAAGTGTACCCTTTTCTCCACATCCTCGCCAAAACTGGTTCTTGGTTTTTTTTTTTTTTTTGATAATAGCCATTCTAGCACGTGGGAGGTGGTATATCTCATGGTGGTTTTGATTTGCATTTCCCTGAAGATTAGTGATGGGGAGCATCTTTTTATGTACCTGTTGGCCACCTGTATGTCTTTTTTGGAAAAATTGTCTATGCAGATCCTCTGCCCATTTTTTAATCAGTTGTTGGGTCTTTTTTGCTGCTGAGTCATATGAGTCTTTATCAAATAGTTTTTATCTTAAATGGATGCTGAATTTTGTCAAATTCTTTTTGAGTTTATTGAGATAATCAAGATTTTTATCCTTAATGTTTTATTTTCCTTAAGTGATTTGTAAACGATGAACCATCCTTGCATCCCTGGAATTAATCCTAATTGATCATGGTGTATGATCCTTTTTTTAATGTACTTTTGAATTCAGTTTGCTGAGGATTTTTGTATCTATGTTCAAAGATACTGGCCTATAATTTTCTTTTCATGTGACAACCTTGTCTAGTTTTGGTATCAGAGCAATGCTGACCGCATAAAGTAAGTCTGGAAGTTGTTCCCTCATCTGTTTTGGGGGAGGAGTTTGAGAAGGACTGGTATTCTTTGAATGTGGTTGAATTCAGCAGTGAAACCATCAGATCTTAGACTTTTTGATGGGTTGGAAGACTTCTAATAACTGATTCTTTTCCTTTATTATTGAGGTGAAGTTCACATAACATAAAACTTAACATTTTTACAATTTCGTAAGTATACAATTCAGAAGTATTTAATAATTCACAATGTAGGGCGACCGCCACCCCTAGCTAGTTCTAAAACATTGTCCTCACCCCAAAGTAAACCCCTTTTCCCCTCTCCATCCCACGGCAGCCACTAGATTGCTATCTGTCCCTACGTCTGTACCTGTTCTGGGCATCACACAGATAGAATCACAGTTTGTGACTTCTGCATCCGGCTCCTTCACACAGCAGAATGTTTTTGACACTTGCCTGCATGGTAGCAGCCGCACTGCTTCATTGCTGGATGTTCAGATACTCCATTGTGGGGATGTCCCACTGTTTGGTATCCATGCAGAGCTCTTTCGTGAGACTCCCTCCAGCCAATTCCTTCTGAGCTCTAGGACTTGTTTCCCCAGTTGAATCACCATGAGGTCCTTCCCTTTGAGGTCCAGGCTTCATGAGCTACCCACCCAGGACCCAGGCAGCACCAGGCCCCTCCCTGGGGAGCACAGCCTGGTCTGGATGAAGAGTCCACTGCCTGGGGAGCCTGGCCGGCCCACCCAGCCTAGCTGTTCCTCTCATGCCCAGAGTACAAGGCCAGCTATGCCCGGAATCGCTCCATCCGCTCGGTGGCCATCGAGGGACACCACATCAGCCTGGACGACACATCCCAGCCCCGCAACCTCACCAAGCGGCACTGGCAAGGGGCCCCTGAGGACCAGGACGACAAGGATGGCGGGGACTTCAGTGGCACTGGAGGCCTCCCAGACTACTCAGCCCCCAACCCCATTAAAGTCACACATCGGTGAGAGTCCAGGCAGGGGTGGGGGGGGGTGGGTCATAGAGGCAGACTGGGCTCCCCCACCCCCCTCAAGGGCCACACGTGATCCTGTCTCTCGAGCAGGTGCTACATCCTGGAGAACGACACGGTCCAGTGCGACCTGGACCTGTACAAGTCCCTGCAGGCCTGGAAGGACCACAAGCTGCACATTGACCACGAGGTGACAGGAGGCTGGGTTTCTCACCACGGCGAGCTTGGCGGGACCACCAGCCACAGCGGGAGGGCCGTGAGCCCGGCCCAGGGGAGGGAGGCCACACAGAATCCTCCCCCAGGGCCAGCAGTGTCGGTCCAGGGCTCGGACAGACAGCTCCTTCAGCAGGGAGGACAGCGTAGCCACACTGTGCACCTTTCTGAGTTACAAGATGCTCACCCCACACTCAGTCCTTCCAGTAAGCCTTGGGGGGGGGACCTTTAAGGTCTCAGGCAGGACAAGAGATGACCTGTTGTCCCTTCCCTGGAGCAGGTGGAACCAAAGACCACCCCCCCCAGACACGGGCAGTGACCTGGGGCCCCACCAGGCAATCCCTTCTCACTCAGCCCCCCAGAGTCTCACGGCCACCTCTTCTGCCCCCTCCCTCAGATCGAGACCCTGCAGAACAAAATTAAGAACCTGAGGGAAGTCCGAGGTCACCTGAAGAAAAAGCGGCCAGAAGAATGTGACTGTCACAAAATCAGGTGCGGAGTGTGTGCAGGACCACTCCTGGGGACACAGCATCCTCTCTGCGACTCCTTTCATTATTTTTATATCCTTGTCCCCTCACTTAGAGTAAAAAAAAAAAAATAATGATTCACATGCCCATTGTCAGCCCCTGGGCACATCTCACTGCCCCTCACGTAGCCAGCCGGATGCGCAGATTCACGCATTGATGATGGGGGCAGACTGTTGATCTGTGGAGCTGGTTCCCAGGAGAGGAAAGTGCCTTCTGTGTGGCCCCGGCCCACGTTACCACCTCAGGGACCCCTGCCAAAGGTTGGAACTTGCAAGCCGCACTGTCCCATCAGACTCCTGTGACGATGGGCCCTGGCTGTATCTGTGCTGCCCAGTCTGGCAGCCACCAAGCACTTGAAATGCAGCGAGTGTAATGAGGAACTGAATTAGTTGAAATAGCCACGTGTGGCTTCTGTAGTCTCTGGTGCCTTTTCGGGAAGCGTGCCCCCGGGGCTGGCCTGACCAAGCGCAGTGTGGCGAGTGTCTGGGAGCAGCCTCCCTGGAGATGCCAGGGCTGAAGCCACGTGGAGCCAGGCCCAGCCTCCAGTCTCTGCTCACTTGTATCTACCCCAACCTTCTACATCTGGCCAAGACCTGAGCCAGGGGTCCCCAGCTCACACTTGGGGGAAGGAGCCAGGCTGGCTGGGGGCTGCTGCCCTGGGGATAGCACCTCCCAGCATTGCCCCAGGAGGAGAAAACAGGGGTCCCAGGGAATGCAGTGTGCACCCCCAACCCCCCGGCTCTGCCCTGTCTGAAGCCTGGGCTGGGGTCTGTTGCAGTTACCACGCCCCGCACAAAGGCCGCCTCAAGCACAAAGGCTCCAGCCTGCATCCTTTCAGGTAAGGGCAGCGACACAGAGGCCCCTCGTGAGGAGACGGCCTTTGCTCAAGCTAGAACAAGAGAAAGGAAGTCCTAGCCTTTCCCTGGGAGTGACAGTGCTCCCTGCAGAGGCCCAGATAAGGACTGAGCTGGTCTCCAGGCACCTCCCTGTGGCCAAAGGGGGTTACTGCAACCCCAGGCTGGACTGGACACGGGCGTGAGCAGGAGTCCAAGCCACCCCGTAATACTATCCGCTCCTGCACTGCCTTCCCCTTGGGGCCCCCCAGGGCCGTTTCCATGGCTCTCTGGGCAGGGCGGGGGTCCAGGGGAGGTGTGAGGGGTGCGGCCCTGTGTCCCTAGGAAGGGTCTGCAGGAAAAGGACAAGGTGTGGCTGCTGCGGGAGCAGAAGCGCAAGAAGAAACTCCGCAAGCTGCTCCGGCGCCTGCAGAACAACGACACGTGCAGCATGCCAGGCCTCACGTGCTTCACCCACGACAACCAGCACTGGCAGACGGCGCCCCTCTGGACACGTGAGTGGGGCTGGCGGGGACCCAGGGGCCCCCAGCTGGTGAGCGCCTCCTCACCAGATCCTGCGGGTCTTTCAGGACCAAGTTCCCCAACATCATCGGGGGTCAAGTGCTCGGACAGGAAGGGGCTTGGGGGCGGTGCTGCGGGCAGACTGGGCTGCGTCCTGCTCAGGGCCCGCTGTCTCTTCCTTCGGCAGTGGGGCCCTTCTGTGCCTGCACCAGCGCCAACAACAACACGTACTGGTGCATGAGAACCATCAACGAGACCCACAACTTCCTCTTCTGTGAATTTGCAACCGGCTTCCTAGAGTACTTTGATCTCAACACAGACCCCTACCAGGTACGGACAGCACGGGCTGGAGAAATGGGGGCATGGGGCACAGGCGCTGCCCGTTAGGCTCCCCAAGGAGGTGACTACAGATTTTCCAAGTCCCGTGGAGGCCCTGAAAAAGGAGAAGTGAATGTGAAGGCAGCCGGAAGGCCGGGACTCTGCAAGCCGGCCTCCCTGCCTCTATCCTCCCGGCTGTCCCCTGGGGTGCACAGCCTCTTCCATCTAACTTAGGCACCTGGCAACATTAGAGCAGGCTTGGTGGGAACGTGGGAAAACGCCTAGAACTTTGGAGCTTCAGGAGTCCCAAGAGTCAGGCCACAGCCCATGGATAATGGGATGGCCACTCATGCAGCACGCACCCCGTGCTTCTGTGTATGAACCTACCTGAGCACGGACAGGACTAAAGTAGCCAGAACATGTAAGACAAAAAGCAGCCGCAGAGTCTGGGGAGGGGAGTGTGTGTGTCCCTTCTAAACAGACAAGCACGACCCACGAGAGCTTCTCAGTAGCATGGCCTTGGTATTGTCCAATCTTCCATGTTTCAAGAAAAGCCTGAAAGCAAGTTTTAACACTAAGGCTGATTTTTAAATGCCAGCAACTCCACCGCTTATCCTGCATTACCCGTCAGGCTGCCAGGCTTTCTCCTTCGGTGGGTTATCCCCATATTTTACAAAAGCGGGTAGCACAGCCAGTAGGTTACTGGGTCACCAGCAGCTCCCAGACCAGGTGGGGACCCAGGTCACTTAACCAGCCTTTGTCCACATGGCTTGCCTTCTCATCAAGAGAACCTGAGGGCTGTGAAGGGCTTCCCAGGCTTGGTAAATTTCCTGACCAGTGGCTCCAGGAGTTCAGTGTGAAGTACACAAAGGTGGTTTTTATTTTGAGTTTTCATTCACGTGGAGAGAGAACCTTTTGCTAGAGGCAAAGGGTAGTCCTGCCTATTCCAAACTCCAGCTCTTGCAGAAGTAGAGGTCACCATCCCCTGGCCCCATCTACTCCCCACCTACCTGAAGTAAGTCCCCCGGGTGGGGGGCCCCGTACTCACCTAGTTGACAACTTACCTTTCTTCCAACCAGTTGATGAACGCAGTCAATACACTGGACAGGGATGTCCTGAACCAGCTGCATGTGCAGCTCATGGAGCTGCGGAGTTGCAAGGGTTACAAGCAGTGTAACCCCCGAACCCGAAACATGGACCTGGGTGAGTAGACGCCCCAGCATGGAGAGTGGGGTGACCATGGGAGGGAACTGAGGGGGTCATATAATCACCAGGAGCTGGTGCAGTCTCACCAGCGGCTGAGAACGTCCACCACCCCGGTGCTACTTCTGTGGTAAGTGCCACCACTTACCAATCACTGCGAGCCCGGCAGGGTGCTGAGGCTTTTACATGCAGTAACTGGTAACCCTTCCAACAACCCTGAAGTGAATCTGCTGGTCCTTGTTTATGGACGAGTAACGTGACTAGATGCAGGGCCCATGCATGTCACACGTTCCCCCAGGACACATGCCGAGAGCCCAGATTCGGGGTCTGCCCCTGCCCTCAGCAGCGTAACTGTGCCCATGTGCGCCTCCCCCACCCTGACCAGGGTCAACAGGACCCTAAAACGGATTGGGGGCACAGGAGCGCAGGCGACTTACAAGGAGTCTCAGGGACAGCTCACCTCGTAACTCAGTCCACTCTGTCTGCCTAGGGGCCACATCGTAGATTTCTGACAAAAAACCTAGTGTTTTAAAAAAGAAAAAGAGGCAGTTAGAGTTGGTCCTTCCTTGTGCCATTTTTGCCCTAAATCATCTGTTTCTCTTTTGTGCGTTTCTCTCCCCTTTAGGACTGAAAGATGGAGGAAGCTATGAGCAGTACAGGTACTGGTCTTGTTTTTAAAGCCTGAGAACAGCCCCGTATGGCAGCGCCCCCTGTGGTCTGACCTGAGGTTGAGACGCTGCCCTTTCTCTGGGCTGCCAGGGGCCGGGGGTCACCCACCAGTGATACGTGGCACCTTCAGAGACCATCTTAGTATATTCTTTGGGGCTCGCTTTTTCTTTCTTGGTGATGGTTAACACTCCTTCTCCTTTTGACACTTGAAAACGTAGGCAGTTTCAGCGTCGAAAGTGGCCAGAAATGAAGAGACCTTCTTCCAAATCACTGTGAGTTGAGGAACTGGTTTCCAAACAGATCTGGTGTGATCCGCTTTGTTCTGCCGAGGCTGTTGTGTGTGCATGCCCTCCCCACTCTCCTCTCATCTGTTCCCCTAATGAGAGGGGAAGCAGTGACCTCAGTCCTTCCCGTGAAGTAACATACTGGGATCCATTTCATGTTCTGATTTAATACTCTGTCTAATACACTGCTGTTCTCTACATGATCATCTGTGTTTAGTAAGCTCAAGGCATTCCTTAGAGACTGAGCAGCATTTAGGTCTTGTCATTCCAGACATCTTGAAGGCTGTGGCTGCAGAAGCTCTATCTGGTCCCTCTTGTCAGCAGCGAGGTGGCCTCATTAAATGGTTTCCACAACGTCCAAGCTATGAGCTCACTCTCCAGTGCCAACAGGGGTGCTAAGAGGCTGTGGTCTCCCGGAGAGGTCACTCTAGTCTACAGGGAACCAAGTGGGATGCAATTTGAATCCTCAGATTCATGGAGAAAATCCAGAAACACAGAAAAGTGAGAATTTGTTCACGCTGGCAGCTACTCGGACATTGTTACTACGCAGGCAAACCAACCCCCTTGGCGAGCTGCCATTTGCAACCTCTGGCCGACTTGTTTCTTTCTTTATGTGCACATCAACCTCTGTGGCTTTAACAGAATGGTACTAATGGGCCAGCTAAAGCATTCTTTGGTGCTACCAGAATTAAAGCACTTAAACTTTACGTCTCACTTTCTCCTTAGCCATTATTCTAGCCAGGTCTTTAAGTGACATCTTTGCCAGCCACAGGGTTCTCAGCCAACAGCTGACAATCTAGACGAACAGGTGGTCGCCAGCTCTTTGAGAGACCTAGAAATAAGCAGCAGCCACCTCCTTGAGGCAAAGCTCACTCAACTGTAGGCCTGATTCAGAAATCCACAGACAGCATGATGAATGAGCTGTTTGCTTTGTTCTACAGGGGACAGCTGTGGGAAGGCTGGGAAGGTTAAGAAGCACGAGCTGAACCATCAAAAAACGGGCATCATCCGACTGCACAAGGAAAACCCCTGTATGATCTCAAGCAGACCTATGCTGTTAGCCGGGAGGCCGGAGAGACACGGACCTTGCTTTCCGTCGACATGGCAGAATCTGGAAGAGAACCATCGGGAGTAATGATACTTCTGGAAGTCCATTTTACCCCTGCTTTTGCTTTGGATTATACCTCACCAGCTGCACAAAACGCATTTTCATATCAGAAAGTCACCACTAACCCTCTCTGAGAGGGTCACAAGGAAAGAAGAACAGAGATTTTTCTTGGAAATTTTCCCCAAGGGTGAAAGTCACTGGAATTTTTTTTTTAATCACAAGGAAAGAACAGCCCTGTCTGTAAATCCTCTTACTGTTTTGGTTTGTCACCAAGCAGGCGCTAAGAAGCAGGGCAAAGGCAACGTGCAGGTGCAGGGACTGGTGCACAGAGCATGACAATGAGTCAACAGCACAACGGAGGTGACAAAGTTCTACCTAGCAGAGCAGCCCTGGTTGCCTCTGAAGAAACTGACTTTACTGTACATACGTGACCGTTTACACGCTTGGGAACTTTTAGGTGAACCTAATAAGAAAACCCAGTTTTCACGAGTGGTGGTGTCAATAGACGCTGTGGCCCATGTGAGAGAACCCCATGCGTTCGTGGACGGTTCTCTTCCGCACCAGATGCCATTTCTCCCAGGATTCTTTTGTTTTCTGTCCCAGAACTAATGCTTTTTCAAGTCCTACAAAAACATGAAGTTGATGTATGTCCCAAGTTTTAACAAAATTGTATTTGTAAAGAAATTTTGTAGTCTTAAGTATTGTCATACAATGTTGAAAACCCCAGCCAATGACCAGCAGTTGGTGTGAGGTAACCTTTGACATTTTGTAAAAGGCCATTCTTGGGAACTTTTTTGGTGTGTTTGGGTTTTTTTTGTTCAAGATACTATCAGAGAACACCTTTTTTTGGAAGGGGGCACCTTGGGTTTAGACGGTATTTTAAGAGAGAATAGTCATAATTGACTAGAATTTACCATGCTTCAGGGACCCCAAAGTTAAGTCTCACATCACACACCAGCTTCAGGACCGCACTTTAAAAAGTATTGACCAACTGCAAAGCGGTTCACCTTAGCCAACTCTTCTTTCTGTACAGTGTGGTCCAACCAGGTGACGGTAGCCGTCAGAATGCTAGAATGGGAAGACAAACCACAGCCATCACCTACTCCAAACCATTTCTCCTTAACAGACAATCCCTAAGCATGCCCCTTGTCTAAGAACAGGTCCATGGTCCTCAAGATTTCTTTTAGCCTCACAGAAACTGCTACCATTATCTGAAACAGGATTCCTTAACCTTATCTCTTACCTTTAATCCAATAAGGATTTAAAAAAAAAAAAGGCAGCAGGCTCTTAGGCTTAAATAGAAACCTTTATTTACAGTGACATCCAAAATGATCAACAAATTGAGTCATAGCTTACCACCCAACCATCTCATAAGTTATCCCATGTGGTTTGGATTCTTTGCAGTGTAAAGAATGATTTAGATTTTTTAAAAGCAATATTTAATGTAAACTTGATTGAAAGTGAATTCATTCTCAATACTGTAAGTCAATTCCTGAGAATTTACATATTGCTCTCAGAATGACATTTCTATCTTCTTCAAAATTCTACATATTGGAAAGAGAAGGGAAGAAAAAGAACACTCTGCTCACGATTAAGCAGTCTGCCTTGGAGCCGAACAGCAGCCCCAGCTTCTCTGCAGAAGGGAGAGTTCATCTATCCAAGAGGCTTCCCTCCTATGTGAAAGAAACCATGGCTTCTGCAAATAAAAAGACAACTGGGCAGGCACATGGGTAATTGGGAGTCCATTCTGTGGACCAAGGAACTTATAAGACAGCAAACCTGTTTGTAGCACCCCACCCTTATACACCCCCAACTCACCTTAGATATTAAATACTGATTAAGCAGTCCTATTGATATTTACACCTTTCCATCCAGATGCACAATTTAGAAAAGTGGCATCACAATATGAACATTAACAATGGATTTCTATTTTTTAAATGAAGAAACATGTATCTCCTTTATATCATTTTGATCTTTATAAAATATATATTTATATATCTTTGGATTCAGCAAAAAGTAAGTATTGGAAATATCTCACATTCTAAAAGAAAAGATATACTGTTCACCCAACAGATACTAAGGTTTAGAAAGGGCGCGGGGGTGAGGGGGGTGAAGAGAGGTAGGCAGCAGGAGTATACAGAGAATTATCCAAAAAAGATAAAAGGGGAATAAAGGTAAAAACAACCAATTACCTCAAGACTGGATCTATTAAAAGAAAATCAAAATCTTAAATTTGCACCAGTAAAATGAACAAGTAGAAAATATAAAAACCTATAATAAACTGCATTTTTTCCCATATAAAACAGGGGTGCTGCCTTCTAGTTAGCCTGAAGTCAGGACTAACTGAGGAAATAATCACAAAACATTTTTTTTAATTTTTAAAAGTCAAGGAAGGTAAGAGCACCATTCTATTTCTCCCCATACACATGTGACTTCAACAAGAAAGGTTCAGATACACCAGACGCAACTGTGTCTAGAAAGAAACTCTTCCTCAGCTCTGCCTGTCTCCAGACAGGAGGATGTGTTATCTGAGAAGTACAGGCTACCAGGATGGAAGTTGATGGATTTACAATCTTATATTTTTAACCAGGTGGAGGAAGGTTGGAGGGAGTATGAAACTCAAATCCACTCTTTTGGTGGTTCTGGAAATACAAGTTTCACTTATTCATAAGCAAGTCAAAGAAATAAATGATCTTACCTTCAGAGACACCTCGAAAGATTCGCTAAATGTGTGAAAAGAAACTTAACTGCCTCTCAGTTATTGCTAGGAAATGACACCAAGGCTAACAGATATTTGAAATTTATAGATAGTCCAAAAACTCGGTTTCATTCAACTGTTTGAACCTGATAAAGGTAAAGGGAATTAAAACTGATTTTCTTCCCTGCTCCCGACTGACAAGTGGCAGCAGCAGAAGGGAGCGGGGGGGGGGGGGGGGGGGCGCCAGAGGAGGGAAGGAGCAGAGGCGCCCAGTCAGGCTGCGGCTCTCAGCGGGAGACCGCCTGCTGTGGAGACGGAGCTCCTCGAGAAATCACCACAACGCGGCTAATTCTCAGGAACCGCAAGGACATCACACGAGCAGAATGACAAGGCAGCTGAGCAGACACCAGAAACCACACATTAAGGATTCTACTCCTGAGATCTCAACGCGGGACTCGGGTCCTAGCAACCAAAACCTTGGAGCACTCCTAAAACGGACAGCATACTCAATTTAAAAAAAAAAAAAAAGACTCGCTATTGTTTAATTTATGGACCGCTTAAAATCCAAGATTTTTTTTAAATCAAATTGCTTGATCTTTTACAATTCTTGATAGCTTTTTTTTTTAAGTCTACTTCCCGTATCTACTCTCTCCCCCCAAATTAACAAAGTGCTTAGTTCTGGTAGAGGAATTTCTTTTAAAACAATTTTAAATGCCTACATCTAAACAAATGATCTCTTTAAAAAGCATTTAGATTACGAGACTGAAAAGAGCGAGGCATCTAATGCTGAGGGCAGGGGAAAGCTGTGGACCTGTCCCCGCCCCCAGACCACAGGACTCAGGGGATGACTCTAACCTCACCACGCTGAACTTACTGAAATCAACAATGTTAAATATTTAGCTTCACAAACTCTGTAAAAATGAGTTGCTGTGACCTACAAAAAAGGTATATACATATTTTACATAATACAATATCTTAAAGGTCGTATTTACAAAAGAAAATCTATTCACAGAAACACTGCAAAATTCTGATTCAGAATGCAGTACCTGGCCTTGGGTTTTCTGCAGTTTATTTTCAA
The DNA here is from genome assembly GCF_048564905.1 of Vicugna pacos. NCBI lineage: Eukaryota > Metazoa > Chordata > Mammalia > Artiodactyla > Camelidae > Vicugna > Vicugna pacos. The sequence continues at coordinate 35,336,530 of NC_133005.1, read as the reverse complement.
AAAGCATTATTGCTCTACCATATAGGCAAAGGGTGACACCAGTACTTTCAACAACAACAAATCAGAGTTCTCGTCCAACAGATTAGACAAAAACCAGGAATGTGGTCCAGCATTCCTCAAGACCTCGAGAATATTGCATTTATCCACTACTTTTTAAATAAAGTGCACTCAGCTGCACGTTAGCATGAGAAAAACTGCTACTGCTGCGATTAAATACTGTCATCTCATTTCCCTTCTGCAAAGCCATCTGACACCAAGGACAATTCCTGGAGGTGAAGTATTACAGGATATTAGGAGTAGATCAAAATCCTATTTAGGAAAAAGCTAGAACAAACAAGAGTAGGGTCAGAGCAACGCAAACACTATCATTAAAGGAGAACTTGGAAATGCCAATTCCACGGGACAGAACTACCTGGTAGTGACAAAAACAAACACGCAAAGGCTGTGACCATGCTCTTCACTCAATACTGCAACCAGAGAAACCGGACTTTCTAATCCCTCTTGATTTCTCCAATTTTCTCTGGCCCATCTACATTTTTTCCCAAAGACTGTGGGTAGCCACACATAAAACAGTGACACAGGAGCACTTCATGACCAGTAACACTCCATACCTCCAGAATCACATCCCTAAAAGGCAGAATGCCAAAAATATTTGTTTTAAACATCATGATACACAGAAGGAAGAAAAAAAAACAGGTAGTTTTCAGTTTAAAATCCAGTCCTGCTCAAATGACGTCACTGGGAATACTCTTGACGAAGATCAAAGCTGGTCCTCTCTTCAAAGCTGGGTGCCTAGAACAGTGATTCTTTACTCCCAACAATCCTAGTGCAGTGTCATTTTGTACAGTGATTTCCTTGAGGTCCTGGTGTGGAGATGTCAGCAGTATTTCTGTTGGCAACCAGAAGAAACAGGAGTAAAATATACGCTTTGCCCAACTGAAAAGAACCTGTATGTCTACACTGATGGTTTGCAACATGGCTCTGGCTGATTCAGTCCTCACATCCCAGATTTAGAAAAGTATTAAACGGCCCAATGCCTTCAAACCAAAGGTGTTTTCCAGGACTGTGTACTTTTTAAAGTAAAAAATCCAAGTTAAAAAAATCTACCTAGGACCTTAACATTATGGTTGAGGCTTTTTTCTCTCCGGAGAACAGGAAGAACTATTTGAGGAAGGTGAGGAACAGACCCCGCTTCGCCCCCGTACCTGATCAGGACCCATGGGCATGCCGGCCATGGGCATGGCGTTCATGGTCATCTGTCCCATGGGACCACTGCTGCCATTCATGTGCACCATACTATACGCCGCGGGATTCCCCTGGTGGGCAAACTGCTGCTGGGAAAAGGAGCTGTAAACAAAGTGGGACATTACCTCCTGGGTCATCTTCATAACACAGGACATGCACAAAGATACTAGCACAATTTTGTCAGTGTCACTGTACTTAAGCAAAAAATGCAAAAACCTCCAGCCCGCCTTCTACTTTCACAGCTGTCTGTACTCAGTACCCTTGTGGATACATGCATAGTAGGAAGACATTACAAAGCAGAGGATCTCAAAAAACATTCTATAATAGGAGCCCAAGCCTTTTGAACAGGCTTGGCTGGAAATGATTAATTTATAATTAATTCCCTGAACTTTTGCTACTAGAACATGAATGACTTTTAAAGTCCTCGCTCCTCACCTATTCCTGGCCAGGGTTCCTGACGGCCAGCCCTTCATTTCTGAGGACTGGTACATGGGTGTGGTCTGAGGGTGCTGCATCATGGGATTCTGGGAGGGACCCATTCTTGATGACATCATTGCATTAGGAGGACTAGACACTCGACCAAAGGCTGGATCTGGCTGCTGTCCCATCCCTTTAAAAAAAGAAGAAAAAGAAATTACAATGCTTAAATGCTACCTCCTCAGAATATCAGCTAACTTGATGTTCCTTTTCAAAGGTGGGAGAAGGTGGTGAGTGTAAGAAAAAGATGCTGCCTGCCAGCAATTCTTCCTTCTCACCAAAGTGACACTAGAGCAACAGGCTCACTACACAGAAGTGTACTGTCTGGACCCCTTGAGGGGCAGTTACTGCAATGAACTTTCTGCATAAAAAAAGACACCATATCATGCTACTCATCACCCTGTCCCTCTTTAGAGGTCAAGGGCTAGTGTTCCCAGCTGACAGCAATGCAACCTCAAATGTCGTCTCCCCAACAGATACCTCCAGCCCCACCGCCACCATGTTCCTGGAACCTTGCAAAAGCTGACCTGAACAGGCAAATGCATGTCTGTAATTAGTATGTCCAAGCCACCAAGAAAAGGAACCCAAAAGGCCCACACAGTGCATTCCTCTCCCTGACTGCAGAGTTCTTCTCTTCTGTGATATCCTGGGGGGAGGACCTGGTAAGTCTTTCTTCCAAATTAAGATGTGGGGAACTTTATGAAAAAACAAGATCTGGAGGGAAAAAACTTCAGCTCTGACAGATTATCTATCTCAATTTCAATCCCCTGTGCACTGCCATAGACATTTTTGTTATTTTTAATTAATTTTGTTTCTCCTGTGAAAAAAGAGTGAATAGTTTTTGTTTTTATATACAACAGATCTAGTCAATCTTATGTCCTTAGTGCTGTTACTCTGGGGAAGACACTGTCAAATTTACCATAATTTGGTGGATATGCAAACTGCTGGGGTGGAGCTTGCGGCATCGCAGGCCCTGGCAAAACCCCATCCATGCCGGGGGAAGCGGTCACGTTAGGGGGCGGGCTGAAGGCCTGCGTCTGCGGCTGTGTCTGCTGCATCATCACGGCCACCCTCTGCTGCCGGAAGTGATGGCTTAGCAGCTCCCTGCTGCGCTGCGCAACCATCTGGGCGTTCAGGAACCCCTGCTAGTACCCAACAAAGAACACAATTAAACACATGCAGCAAGAACCAGCCAATTTCATACACAGAGTATCCCCACCACACATCAGAGGTATCGGAGAGAAACAATACCCAGTCCTTTCTTTGTAATTACAAAAAACGAAATGCACAGTTCTCATCTGGTGAGAGCTTCCTGGCTCAGCGTGAGCAAGTGTGCTAGGAGAGAACGGGGACGTGGAAATTATCTGGGGCCAAGAGACAAAAGGAGACAAGTCAGCAGGCTCTAACACAGCCAGACAATATTCCTCAAAGTGAGAGAACATTTAGGAATTGAATTTGAAGTCAAACTTCTCATAAACTGTGAAATAAAACTACAAGAAAAAAAGGGTCTGGGATGAGAGTATGTTCTGAGGAGAAACAAAAAGAGAAGACAAAACAAAAAAGGAGGGGATAGAGTTATACTCAGATAAGCAGTAATTCACCCCAGAAGGTCTTGTAGTCTCTCTAAACCTCCTGACAGAAGAGATGGAGGGTAGGGAGGTGACGTGATCAAAGCACTGAACAAGGAAGCTGATTTGGGCTCTGCTGGCTTGGAGAGATCATTTCCAGAAAGCAAACATTGTCTTTTTGGAGAGCATCCTAGCTCACTTATACCGGATGTCTGATCATCAAAAAAAAAAAAAAAAAAAAAAAGTAGATGTCAGTACTTCCGTGTAGGCCTAAGACTGTGAAAACGAGGCATTTCACAGTTCTTATTGTTTAACAATAATTACAAATAATATTTGAAGCCACAGTTAAGGAATTTTCGTGTAGTCATCTGCCTTGTGCACATTAATGAAACACCTTCATACAATCTCCACCTTGGGCTTGAGGCAGAGAGAACTTTAAGAGCACCCCTCCTGCTACAGGAAAACAGGCCACCTCAGAGGCTGTAACTGACCAGGATTAGGAATGACTCATTTTCTTCTTTGTATTTCTTATAATTTCCAGTTCTACTCAGGGAGCAAACTGTTTCAAAACCCAGGAACAGAGAAAAGTTTACAGGTTATTTTAAGTTTCTAAAAAGTTGGTGGCAACTGTTTTCACAACAGCAACTGATCACAAAGAGAATTAATTTGAAAAACACAAATCAGTGGTTTTTATGAAACAATCTCTCCTCCTCTGATTCTTCCTAGTCACCAGCAGGAGAGAAGGGAAGATGAAAAGTGTGATGGGACCAGGTGACGGCTTCTTAGACAAGAAACTTGGGAATATGCACTGTATTTGTTTAACATTTACTGAGGGTCAACCATCGGCCAAGCCCTGTGCAGGGCATTCAGCCATGAAAATGGAGACACCTGTTATTCTCACCTGGGCGTTCACCTGGGGCTGCATCATGGGCCTCATTACCGCAGCCCCACCAGCAGTGGGGTTTTCCATTTTCATTTCAAGTGCCTGACGACTCTGATTCAAAAACTGGGGAAGGACAGACAGGTTGGTTAGAATGCAAGTAGAGCACATTAATGAGCCCAAAATAGATGTCCACAACCTCAGCACCACCCAGCGAGGTCGTGATGGTATCTCCTAAACCCATTAACCTGGCTAAGTCATATCAAAGCTGAATCGGTACACTCTCACCTTTTAGAAAGATTCGTTCTGAAAAGTACTTGGCTAGCAAACAAAGCTTCAATGTTCTGCATCAGGAGGGAAAAAGTGAAGTTTTGCAGCTTAAAGAGTATATTCCATAGGAACTCGAAGGATTTTAAGTCCGATTTCCACTGGGATTATTTAGGCTATTAGAGAAATAGCTTTAACTTGATCAAAGTAACACTGGAGAAACTACTATTACCTTTTCCTAGGTAATTTTTAGTGGAAAGAAATGGTAAAAGGTAAAATGATACCATGAATGCACTACCAGCTTCCTCAAGTACCTAAACTGACTTTTAGGAATATTAACACACTAAGAGTCTCTGGCTCACTGGATTCTAAATTTGCTCACTCATCATATTATATGGTTCAGTTCTGCCACATTTCCTAACTCAGCACACCCAAGATACAAACCATATAAATAATTAAAAATTTTTAAATGTGTTATGGATTAAAGAAAAAAATAAACAAGTCTCAAAATACTAAGAGAGTTCAACTTTGAAAGCACAGGTTCCTTAGAGAGAGTGCTCAAATCAGTAAGTTTTAAATATCTGGCTACTAATATTAAGGACTTTTTAAAAATACAAATTATCTACCTCTAAATCTATGTGGCCATTATGAGACACTTTTCTATTTTGCCCCAAAAGCAATCCTCTGACACTTTTTTTCAACCTATACAATAGAAGATTCTCACAGGAAGGTATCCAACTCTAGTACAACCACTCCCTCACAAGGAGCCATCCAAATAAAATGTTACACAGAAATGAAAACAAGGAATTTCTTTAGTTGACAGAGAATGGAGAGCCAGTGGCAAGAGCTCTGAAGAACACAGTCTGAAAACAAATCAAAGAGGAGGAGGCCAAAGGGAAAGCCACGTGAGGCCAAGGCAGAACATGTGACTGGTTACCTGCTGGCCCTGCAGCCTCTGCTGCAGCTGCATTCTAAGCTGCTTGGGGGTGTTTGTCCGGGGTCTCATGATGTTGGCCCTAGGGTGCATTCCTTGGAGAGGAAAACTGCCCTGCTGGTTCATCTGATTCATCATAGAGTTAAAAGATGGTGACTGTCCCTGAAGATTAAAGCCTCCTTGCATTGGAGGCCCCTGTGCTGGGTACGTCTGCCCATACAATGCTGTCTTCTGCTCCATCATTACTGCTGCTTCTTGGCCTTGGAAAGCATCCTGTTTGGGCTCCAAAGCTTGTCCCTAAACATCAAACACATAAATGAATGGTGAGAAAGCAACAGAAATCAAATGCTCTAAAGAAAGCGAAAAATAAAGTCAATATATATGTGAATAGTGCTGCTGCAGAATTCCAAAAGCAAAATCCAGTTTATTATCTGAAGTTCCACGAGAATGCAGAGCACACCCCATCTTTACACGGCTGTGTCCTAGTGCCTACCTAATGTAGGGTCTCACATAGACAGTCAAATATTTTCTGAGCCAAATCATCTACAATATAGAGAGAAACTGAGAAGTACTATTTACTCCAGACAAGATTTCTGTACCAACATGGACCTCCCATGCCATGTGTAAAATAAATCAATTAAAATCACTGTGATCAATGAATTCTCCTGTGATTTTATAAGACTGCCTTTGAAGGTGGCAAGAGGCAAGTTTAGTAGAGACAGGTAAATCAACAGTAGCTCATATCCCCTGGAGTGTATTCACCACATGAACAAAGACTAAAGGTGGTCAGTCATCCACTATTATTTGAACACGGGGAGGAGAAAGACACCCATTAATTCAACACGTATTTCTCAAGTGTCTGTTATGTGCCAGGCATCACTTCTCTACGTGCTAGCCATGCGTACAATATAATGTTCAGCTAAAAAAGAAGCAAAAACAAATACTCTAAAGGAGGGGAGAGCCTGCCATGCTAAGACAAGAAGAGCCTGGCAGGTGCTGCATTCACCTTTATCATCTCATCCTCGGGCACAGAACGGCAAGTGTGCGGTCAGCACCCTCGCCAAGCCCCACCCTAAAGCACATTCCACCTCACAGTAACCGTGACACCACTCTCGACTTTCTCCCACCTCTCTGGCCTTTCCTTGGAGGAATGCCGAGGGTTCGTCAGTCCTGGGCCATCTTCTTTTCTCTTGCTACACTTTCTACCTTGGTGTTCTTATCTACCAGTAACATATGCCAAGTTTCTGTCTCCAGCTGAAATGTCTCTGAACTCTTAATTCTGCTTATACAGACACCCATTCAACACCTTTACCTGGATGTCCCAGGCATCTCAAACTTGACATGTGGAGAACAAGAGTCGTGATTACCAACAGTCCCTCCCTCAAAAAAAGCCCACTGCTCCTCCAATCTTCCCTACACCACAGTAGATGGAGACACCTTTCACTTGGAACTAAAAGCCAGTAATCTCAATTCTTCACATTCTCCCTTCCCAAGATTGCACCTCTTGGATTACAGCTAAGAAAACAGACCAAGTGAACAAGATGGAAGTAACTCATAGAACTGTAACAGGGAATGTTTAGGAACAATTAAATTTCCACTAGTAGAGAACTGGTTAAAGAAACTGTGTTCAATACAATGGATACTATTTTGGCCATTAAAATTAAAGATGTATGTATTAAACAGAAAAAGATGACTGACAATGACTTTCATAAAGTAAAACAGAAAACCAAAGTATTTTAAAAGTCTGTTCCTTTTAAAATACATACTCAAAAGTTACTTATGACTCTGTTCCAGGGCCTACAAAGGACTTTTGATTTTTTTTTTAATATATACTTCGGTGATTTTTATACAACGAACATTAACTTTTATCATGAGAACAAAGAAAGCTATTTCCAACTTGAATAAAAAATTTGAGTGGGTAGTTCAAGCTTCTCAGTCCTGTATAACCCTCATATCCTCCCCCAGCCAGGCAGGACACCACTCCCAGTGCCAGGGTCACCAGTGGCTGGTACCTCTGGGTGTACATCGTCACTGCTCTGTTTCCCACTCACCGTTTAAAAAGTTCTGTGTGGTGTTTGCCACGTTAGAGTGTAATTCTTTCTGTACCCACCTGTCTCCTCAACAAAGACTGAGCCCTCAGCATCTCTCCTGCTTGTCACTGAACACACAGACTTACACAGCGCACCCTCCACTATAAAATGTACCTGTTTCAAAACTACAGGTCTGTGAATGGCGTATTTTCATAAGGCTCAAAAGGTAATTGAGAATAGGAGATTATGCTGTTAGGACATTCACAGATTTACCATCGTTTTGTTTAACACACAAAAAAAACTTGCCTCCTCAGAGTACACACTGGTTGGCCAGGTAATAGAAGTAATTATGAAAATGAGGACTCTTAACTAACGTAAGCAGAAAGCAGCATTTTTAAAACTGTATGGCAGTTTTACTGGCTCATTTTATGGATGCCTAAAATTTGACATCTTTATAAAATAGTAGGTTGCTGGAAGTACTATCACAATTATAAAGTGCATTTGCTAAATTAATGCTGGTATCCACGAATGTAGTGATGTTTTATCATAAGTAACAGGAAAGGTACACACAGGGGCACTCTTGTGCATGGCTTCATAGGTATGAATACACGCACGCACGCATGCACACACTCGTATTTCCACATTACTGCTACCTACTTGATTTACAAGTTCAGGAATGCCCAGAGCTCTGTCAATTTCTTCCAGGCCTGTGGCATCTGTGTTGCTCAAGAGTGTGTGCAGCTGGTCCAACAACGCTCTTTCATCACTCTGGCCTTCTAGGTTAGAAGGTGGCCCAAGGAGATCATCCAGGGAATTCCTAAGAAGTGGCCTAGTAAGAGATGTACAATCAATTTGAACAGTGCTTTTTTTTAAATAACCATGCACAGTATTTTTAATATGCGGTAACTCAAATACTACAAGCATAAATAAAAACCAACTGAGTAGCAAAGAAGAGCAAATGGCATCAGTTTGAATTTAAGACCCACAATTTTAAATTTCAAAAGGTCATCTCCGACCACATCTAGCTTGTCACTCCCAATCCCACCACCAAAATATAACTGCTAGGCTCCTTGGCATTTATCTGGGGGACAGCAGAGATGTGAGGGGAGACTGGAGTGATGGAAGATGATGCTTGTTTTCAAGACCCTACAAGAATAGACATGGTGATAGTTAGGACACTTGTTAAGTGGAAGCAATCAACAAAAGAACAGGAAAAAATATTGAACTGAGCCCAGGGATCTACCAAAGTAACTTGGTGTTAACACTTGGCCCACAAAGCTTACGTACTGATAAGCACAATACAAACACCATACACCCACAACAATGCCACAGTTCTAACACATTATAGGGGCGTGGAACTAGACATTTATCCAACCTCAGAAAAATTTGGTGAAGCACTCAAATTAATGAGCTCGTGTAGTTACACTGCTGTCTACTCAACACATCAATTCACTTTTCTTTTTCTTTTTGTTTTTTTAATGGAGGATCTAGGGATTGAACCCAGACCTCGTGCATGCTAAGTCCACACTCTACCACTGAGCTATACTCCCAGCCCATTTTATTTTAGAACTCAAGTTGAAGTTGACATTAACCGGTGGCCTTTTCCATGCAAATGAGTTACTGACCAAGCAAAAAAGGAAGGGAGGAAGGAAGGAAAGACAAGACAGGAAAGAAAGGAAAGAAAGAGACATAATCCATCTTTCTTTTACAAAAATAAGAGTGCTATATTTCACTTTCACCTTCATCCCTGAAATGCTTTAAATAATTTTAGAAAAGAATTATCCAATTCTTAATGAATTTTCTGGAAATGGAGGCTTACCCTCTGCACATCATCTTGTCTAACTGGTTTACCCCCTTGCTCATGGAGGAGGACTGTTACATCATGAGACCAGCACCACACATGGAGGCTCTCGGGTGTGATCACTCAGCAGCCTGACAGCCGAACATAAAATTCTGTTTCCTCCCTCTCCCATGAAGGCCACTGCCTGCTACCTCAGGCTCATTTTTACAGTTGGCAACTGAGTCCCTCAGTTACTGAGAGTTTTTCCCATTCTCTTTCAGGATTGTTCCTGTGCTCTTTTCTAGATAACACAATGCTAACAGTTTCTTCAGAATCACTTGCTAGAGCCCCACCTATTTTGAGTCCCATGAGGGCCTTGTTCCATGGACAGCATGCCATCTGGCCAGGAACCAGGTTGGTTTGACGGTGCTGCTTGGACATAAGGACTGACTCCCATGCCCATGGGAATCTCACCAGGCCCTGGTGGAGCAAAAAGAAAGGACAGATTTTCAAATAAGCCAATGGGAGAAGTTGAAAAGAACATTGGATGTTCTAGGTTATGAAGGGGATGCTTACGCAACTGAAGCATCTGCTGCTGCTGCTGCTGCAACATCGGCCTTGCACCCGGGATGCTACTGGACCGAAGAGGCATGGTGGGCACTGAGCCACCCACCGGAGGCCTGGGTAAAGAAGCATTATACTCCGTTTCTGGCCTCCCCATGGAGTTTGAATTCACAGGTTCCATTCTGCTGGCCTTCGGGTTTGGTAAGCCCCAGTCTCCCGAGGAGGGAGTCTGGTTCACAGTCACATTTCTGTTTGGTCCACCTGAAACAGAAAGGATTAGGTCTTTTCCATATTGAAATGAAATCCTTCTCTTATCATTTAAGTACAGTCATCATACACAATATCAGCCTTGACCAAAAAAGTGCTTTGTCCCTCTAAGAACAGGGCTAGCGAGCTCTCAGTTCCAGCAGGCCACTGCAGGCGTGCTCCCGCTTTACTGCACATCACAGATGCTGCATATTTTACAAACTGGAGGTTTGTGGCAACCTCGTGTTGTCAGACAATGGTTAGCCGTTTTTAGCAATAAAATGTGTGTTAAGGTACATACAGTTTTTTGGAGACACAATGCTAGTGCACACTTAATAGACTAGAGTGTAAACATAATTAACATGCACTGGGAAACAAAAAAATTCACGTCACTTGCTTTATCTTGTTATCTGCTTTATTATGGTGGTCTGGAACAGAACTCGCAGTATCTCCACGTATGTCTGCACTGCCATGTATTCCTTCGTTACAGGTTAAAAAATGTTTTGGACCAAAAACGTCCTTAAGAGTTTAAATCATCCAGACACAGAATACATGAAGGATACTCATGAACGAAGCATGCTGTTATTCAAAAACCTGTTACCGAATTCCAATTAAATGGCTTTAAGTATTTTCACTTTGCTTTTCCCAAAAGAAAATTTTAATCATAAATCTTCATCACAAATAAATATACCCATATTTGAGCCATAGTTTTCCTGACCATCCATCATTCTTGGATTGCCACCCAACATGGGCTGCTTTGGTAACATGGGGAAAGCACTCATATTCTTCACTGGAGGGCTTGAGCCAACAGAAACAGGGCTGTCTAGAGACACTGCTCGGTTACACGGCGGACGAACAGACTGCACAGGCTGTGGACTCCTCAAACCTGTTAAAAATATAGAAGCACAACACAGAAATATCCTCTGATGATTCCGTACATAAATAATCAAGTACAAGACATAAACACCAATATCATCTACCCAAGAATGTCTTCCTTACTAAATGGTCTTCCTTTACAAAGTACTAGGCACCCAAAAGAAGGGGAAAAAAAAGCCTCATATTCCAAACAAAGTAAAAAACCAGAGTCTCACTGTTGGCTGAAGCACTGGGCAATGCTCTGTAGCCTGATACGGTCATTCATATTCTGCTTCACTTAATATTGGAAATTTTACCAATGTTTCAAACTCCTGGAGGTTCTTCAAAATGCACACTTAAGTGGCTTCTCTGTTTAAAATTTTTCAATTAAATGTAACCAGGTAAGTTGCCTTCTAATCAAAGAAAAATATAAAGTTTCCTCCTAACCTTTTTCTTCTTCCTTTTTCCAATCTGTTTGATTGCTCTGACTACCCATTTTGGTTTAGGAAATAGCGCCACTAAAAATGAATAACCACCATCCCAGGTAACTATGAATTAATCTTTTTCAATTGACACCATATATCCTTGCTAAACTGATGAATAAAGAAACACACAGCTATAGGAGCGAGGCTGGATAAGAACCAACAAACACCAAAGGAGAAAAGTCTCAAATGACAAGATTCTATAAGTTAGTGTCAAAGGATCAGTTTTGATTTGCTTTTCAATCCAATTCTCTATGCCTAAGAAAAGCACAGGTCCTAGTACTTACTATTCACCTGGAATAATCAATGATGAACATTTTATAAGTGCCGTGATGACTGGCATCATCTTAGAAATGGGAAATTTTTAAATATAGGAAAATGTCCAAAAAGCTTTTAAAACTTATACATTATAAATTACTATAAGAAACTGAGAAGCAGAGCTCACATTTAAAAGTTGGATCCCAGTCTTAGTGTAAGAATACACACAAGCATGAAGAGAAGCTTAAACGGCGGCAAGAATAAAACCTAGTCGTTTCTTACCCAGAGAATTAGCTCCTTGAAACATCTGTTGTTGCTTGGTTCCCAGATTGCTACTGTTTGTGGATATGGAATTACTGTAAAAATCAGAACTGGCCAGATCACCAAGAATAGCATCTAGATTATCCAAGTCTCCAGACCCCTAAAAACAAAATTTTTCATTAACCTGTGTGCATTACTAGACACATAGGTATAAACGACTCATGAGAAGGGAAGAGATGAAATGGAGACAAGAAAAGCCCACAGTCACCTGGAATGACAACGCCCGACTCACAGGCTGCCGACTATGACCCCCACCCCTAAGCCTCCTTGAAGGCAAGAACAGTTCAACTTCTGAGGTAAACCCACGGGTCTGAAGGTGCTTTCAAAGAGGCAGTTTTAAATTTATACTAAATGTTTAATTCTCAAAACTGTGGGGTATTTTCCAGCTAACATTAGTCAGAATCGTTAGCTGACAGAGATGTCTGCCTCTATACGTACTTCTGAAAACACGTATGATTAGTAATAAAAACAAGCTGATATTCAACAAGATACTCACGGGCATGCTTTAAAAGGGGCTTTTGGTCAATGTATTTAAAGAACACTGGGTTAAACAAAGTTAAACAGGTATCCTCACAGCAGGACTCCTCCAGGAGTTTGATTTTCTCAGGTGCATGTTAATGTCTCCCAGAATAATGTTACTCAAGCAGACTTTGGGAAATGCTTTAGAATGCGATTGTGTAAAAGGATTGTGATATTAGGTAAAAATCAAAATTCTGTTACTTAATACCATACCCTTAATGACCCAGTTGCTCATTCCAACAATAAAAACCTCCATGAAAAATTTCAAATTGGCGACTAATGAAGTATCATCATATTTTAAAGCAAACACATCTGATATTTCTAAGTTACATAATATACTTTACTGATGCTCAAGAATTACAAAAAAAGGACAGCGCCAGATTAATTTCCATTAAATAAACCTAAAGCAGAAAGTAAGATTTTGTGTGTAACACACAGCCTTTCTAACACAGAAATGCAATGATGAAACACAATGACTAAGCTGCAGTACAGAAAAGACAAATTACCTCTTCACTTGTTTCTGTCTTAATTTTAGACTCTTTCTCTTGACTTGAGCTGGGAATGGTGGAGCTGCTGCACTGGCTCATTTTACTGTCCACGCCTTCCACTTTGGGCTGTAGTTCTTTGGAGAGTGTGTCACTAGGGTCATCCCTGTCCAGAAGATATCTAAGCAGAGCATTATTTTCCTTCTTCTTAGGACTTAACTGCTCCTGCTTGACGTTCCCCTCCGCACAAGACGTCGTACTACTAGTGTCCTTCCCCGTGGCTTCAGCAGTAATCTTGGCGACTTCAGCTGGTGAATTTCCGTTCTGCAGCAACTTGTGCAAAATCCGGTGCTTCTCCTGCAGCAGTGACCCATGCATATTGGATGTGGAGGACACGCCTCCAGGTGTCGAAGAGGAGACCCCAGAGGGGCTGGTGACACTAACGGCAGAGTCTTTACAACTTGAATCCAGAGGGGAGCTGGTCAAGGAGGAATGCCCCCGGTCATCAGAAGAACAGGTAAGTAACTGCAATAATTTTTTGTGACCTTTGCTTTCCAGAGGACCTCTTTGATTCTCTGACCCTTCCATAACGCTCTCCTTGCTTTCTTTGTCACTGTGGTGATCCCTGCTATTTGACTGACACATTGAACTCTCCACTGGATTCTGGTCGCAATACAAGCCTAGGGGACTCCTGGAATCCTGACTGTTCACTTTACCTGGCTGCGTTATATTCATATTGGGAGAGTTATCCAATTTGGGGCCTGGTGAAGACAGAGTAGATAAAAGAGAAGTCCCCACGCCCTCACTGATAGCTTGAAGGGCACTGAGAGAGCTGCTAGAAAAGCTGTGACTCCCAGTATTGCCAGAAGATCCCATGGGAGAGTGCACACCTGGATTTGGAGAAAAATTAGGGAAAGAATTAAGACTATCAGATGCTATAACAAAACACCACTTAACACACTGAAGTTTCTTTTTTAAAAGGAGCTAGCTTTACAAGAATTATAGTGGGATGGAAAGAAAAGAATTACTGAAAAAGAAAAAAAATTAAGAAAAGAGATGCAACATGAATACCTGCGACAGGAGAAAACTGGTGTGAGGCCATCTTTGGACTCCCACGATTACGAGGAGAAATCATGATACTCTGCTGGCTGGAACTGAGGCCAGGACTGCCGTGAGGAGGGCTGCTCATGCTGAGACCATAGCTGCTGTTCTGGTAGGAAGCTGGTGACTGCATGCCTGGCCCGGGGTTCACTGAAGCCATGCTGCCAGAAGCCCCATACCTAGGTCCAGCCATCTGTCCCGCGGGGCTGGGGTCAGCCAAGCCATAGGTCCTGCCGCTCAGCATCTGTAAGCCCTGGCTTGGCGACACATTCATGCCGCCTACTGCACTGCCGCAACCAGCTGCTGGAGGTCTAATGCCTTGTCCAACAGGATTTGGGTTTGGTCTATACCCATTCTGTTCCCTGTAAAGAAACAGAACATCAATTTTTCACTAAAAAATTACAGGTAGATGTTAAACGCCTGAATCAGGTTTTTTTTTTTTTTTAAGGACAAAGTAAGTGCCTCAGGAGCTTAACCTCTCTGGCGCCATCCAGCATCCAGTGGCAGTAACAATCTAGATATTGACCAGTTACTAGCCTAGTAGCATCCTTTTTAATAACAGCAGCCACAGAATCTAAATGAGTGACACCAGAGCACCATAAAAAGCCCACAGCTATGTCAGCTGGAGTCTCAAAGGGGCTTGACCAGAGTTCAAGGGGTTAACCTGGAGATACCTGCAAATTACTCGAGATAATTAATGGGTGAATATTCTCCTTCATGTGTTGCCCATTTACCACTAGCAACAGCAACTATTTATTCTTAACATCTACCTTCCAATTTTAAATTCAACTCCTAAAAGCAATGTAACAAGTCATTAGAATGGAAAGTAACAGAGGTAGTCAGATTTTATATGCTCTTTTATCCAACAGCCTTCCCATCCTCCAGGTTTCCCAGGAATTAATTCTTTAATGAACAAATCCTCATTTTCACATAAAAATACAACCCTGAAGAAGACATATCATGTTCCAGGATTCTAAGTGAACTTCAGCAAACCCAACAACCTGCATACTTTCTCTTATTTTCTCCCTTTTTACATTAATAATAAAGCAACAGGGGAACCCTGCTGCATTTAATATGAGCACACGCAGTAATCTGGCATTACCTCTGAAGAAAGTGGGTTGAGACAAAGCCATGACGATCATTTGTTACAGGATTTCGGAAGAGCTTGCTTTTTGTTTGTGCAGTCACTATAGTGCCATCAGCTAAAGAGAATCGATACACTGGGGTTTCTGCGTGGCCATGGATGTAAGCTGTTAGGGAAAACATCCCATTACTAGTAACTACAACTGGCAAAACAAATACGTACAGGAGAAGAGAGAAAGAAAATATACCCCAATGCAACATTTTCAAAATCCAGTGAAAGACTGGGCCTCACCAAAATTAGCAACAGGCTAAAATAAGAATGCTCAGGAATCACTTTCCCACACCACACAGACACATCAACCGCTATGGTCAGGTATGTACTTACTGCACAACAGCATACCAGACACAATGACAAGTAAGATCAACAGTCAACCTCCAAATCCCTCACCTTCCTGATAGTGACGTTTCTGGGACCACGACTGCCCATCATTAAGACTAAAAAATCTCTGGATGCACCTTCGGATTATATCTTCAAAGCCGGGCCTCATGGAGGATCTCAGCGAATTCATATCTATATTGACAACTTTTCCTATTAAGCAGAAAATAAAGATGTAAATCCAACCCACAAGTATTTATTGGTTGTATACTGCACGGCTTAGTACTGAAGAATAAAATAAAGACATTAAATCTACCCCATGTTCTCTGGTCCAAATTTCTGCTATTTTCAGAGCTTTTCTCTTTAAGGACACAGGCCTGCAGGATTCTCTGACACTGAGTGTTCTGCAATATATACTAAAAGAGTATTATCACATAACTCCTTTTACCTTTTGAATGTATAGAATATATCATGTCTAGATTACCTTAGGTTCGTCTTCATTTAAAGGAAAAAAATAATACCAGTAAAACTGTTTAACTGAAGATATTCTGTCCCTGAAATCATGAACCAAGGGAAAAACTTGCCTCAGCAGTTAGAGGGACAATTCTCTCCATCAGAGAGGTGACTGCATCTTGGGCCATTCAAAATCTAAACTAGGAAGATTAACCAAATACTCACTTCCACAAGTATGGACGTTTCCAACAACTTTTCCTTAACATCAGATACACTAGAGAGATGGAATATAAACAACCCAAAAATATTACAAAATTAAAGACGATTTTGTGCAGATGGCCTTCAAAAATGGCTAGGCCTTTTCATTTTCTGACCAACAAACACCTTATAAAAAAGTATCAAAAGACGAGCCAAGAAGAAGAGTGGTTGCTCCACTTTTAAAGAAAGATTTGTCTGACCTGAAAGTACAAGCTATGTTTGATATAAAAAAATATTGGGGAAAATCCCAAGACTCAAGGAACGAAAATTGCTTCAGATGGCCTCAAGAGTTATGCTTTCAAAGTGAGCCTTATAGCTCTGCCTAATGTTGAAATTACATTTAGAAAATTCAAAATAATTACTGACAATGTCCAGGGCCACAACTGTGATAAACATCCATGACATGATGTCCATCAACAAATGACTGGATAAAGATGCATACATATCAGATGGAATACTACTTATCCATTAACAAGAATGAAATAATGCCATTTCAGCAACATGGATGAACCTGGAAATCATCATACTAAGTGAAGTCAGACAGAGAAAAGACAAGTATTATATGATTATCACTTATATGTAGAATCTAAAAACAATGACACAAATCAACTTATTTACAAAACAGAAATAGACTGAAAACACTAATGTTACCAGACGGGAAAGGTGGGAGAGGGATAAATTAGGAGTTTCGGATTAGCAGATACAAACTACTATATATAAAAAAGATAAAACAACAAGGTGCTACTGTATAGCACAGGGAACTATACTCAGTATCTAATAATAACCTATAATGAGAAAGAATACATATGTATGTGTATAACCTAATCACTATGCTGTACACCAGAAACAACACTGTAAATCAACTGTACTTCAATAAAACAATTTTTTTAAATCCATGACATGGATTTCTATGACAAAATATGCTTCCTGATTAAAAAACTTCAAACTATGAAGGAAGCTTATGTTGACGTCAAGAATACAAATGGTTGCTTTTGTCTGTTCTGCACAAGTTTTACTAAAAAACATGTAATATTCATTCAGACAACCTCTTATGCTCAAGACAAACAGGTCCACCAAATTTGGAAGACGATGAAAATCATGACTCAAGAAATGTAGGCAAATGACTTGAAAAAGTGGTCAGTAGTTTCATTTCAGAAAAATTGGGAAAGATACAGGAAAGGTCTGCCTATCTATTTGACACACACGTGTGTGTCACACACGTTATCCTTTCCATGATGTATTTCTAAGAAAAGCTAAAATGCTGTAAAAGTCAAGTTTGGACTGGAAAAACTTGTGTAGCTTTCATGGTGAAAGACAGTTCTAGAAAAGCTACTGAGAAAGCCAAAGGCACTAATGTTGGATCAGCCACCAGCTCAAGAATCTATTTAAAACTTAGATCTAATGGTAACAAATAAAGAATCTCGGGGGGGTAGGGGTGGAGAAGGGACAAACGCATTCCATGAAAAGAGTAAACTACATGTACACTGTGCCAGAAAAAGAATCATCTGTCCTCAACCACTTCTGAGAGCCATATGACAAACACAAAATAGATGTTCAGGAAAAGGTTGTTAAATCAAACACATCAGGAACAAAGAGGAAAATCTCTCCAGAGGCCAAAAAAACCCGAAACAAAACAAACAACACACAACTGTACTGAGTACAAACCTCCCACAAAAGAACAGATAGCAACTGGAAGGTATCAACCACAGCTATGGTAAGATGGCTCTCAGATGTTAACCAGACAAAAGCATTTGATTCTTCTTGCTTGGTAATTTCTAACCTTTATAATAAATAGGTATTGCTTTTGTAATAAAGGAAAATATCGATGAGATAATTTTTTAAGGTTGTAGTCACTAAACTACGTGCTTAGGTAACAATTTTTTATTTAGCATTTTCAGTTACAAGTAACAATATGTACCCTACATTTTTAGGGGGAAAATTTAAACTGACAAATTATAACAAATGCAAAGAATCTGAAAGGTTCTCTATTCTGAAAGGGTAATATAAGTCATAAAAATTCCTATTACCAGGTTTGACAATCTGAAAGTGAGGAAAGACAAAATTTTCTATTATAAAGTAATATTCATCAATGTAAATTCAGAATACAAAGAACTTTTTCATCTGTAAAAATTAATCTCAAGCAGCCTGGCATACGATGGTGATGACTTTAAAAATAGCTAGTTTTTATAGTAAAATATTATCATATGTGTATGTGTACATAGAATATGTACCTGTGTATATATACACACACACACACATATAATAGCTCTGTGTTGTATGTTTATTTAAACCTATTCCTCCTTCTCAAATTACTTATTGAAGGTTCACATGGTGGACACAAAGTAAATAGTACAGGCTTTGACATCAGGCAGACCCAGCTGCAGACTCTATCAGTCATGCTTATGGACTTGTCCCCAGGCCTCTGTTTCCTCATCTCTGGGATGGAGCATATGTGACAACCCTGGGCATCACCATTTAGGGTTAGATGATCACAAAAGTGATCCTGAAGGTAAATACAGATAATATTGGCACTGTGTTTAATTTCATCATTGTGCCTTAGCAACTACATTGGCTTTAAATCTTTACTCTCATGGTCAAAAAAGGGTAAACTAAGACTGAATTCATGTTGATGTCAAGAATTACTCCTAGTAATTCTCATTAAATCACCTATTTTCTGAAGTATGTTTCTTTATGAAAAATGGGTTTGAAGTTACAGAAAAGTACTAAATTCTGATTTGAAATGCGATTAAGAGAGAAAATCAAGTTCCTCTATATTTTTTTGTTTGTTTATTTGAGGGATTTTAATACACCCAACTCAAATGCCTATGGTTTTGGTGAATCTCCTGTAGGACTGTATAAGAAACATAGGAAATAATCCATGCAAGGCATTCACTACAGTGAGTATAGGCACAAAATGATGGTGCCTCTATACAAATAGTAACTTTTATAAAAGTTTCCAAAGTGAACAAAATGTACACACACATACACACAGTTTTTACCTGAAATGTACACACACATACACACAGTTTTTACCTGAAAGATCGTGTCTAGTAATAAAGCTCTCAGGGTTTGATGGAAATGCTCTCTCTCCTGTAGTAACACGGCGTGCCACACAGATCATACAGGACTGCAAATCTACAATAAAAAAATGTAACTAGGTAAGGATTATATTTACCCTTTGGATATGTCTGTTCAGAAGGCGAATAAGGACATGGAATTCAGTAAGAAGAACTACAACAATGGCGATTACAGAAGTACAAGTCTGGCTGTTACCTGCCTGGTGAACATCACAAACGTGATCGCTCTTACCTTCCCCTTCCTCCATCATAGCTCGTGGCTGGGACAGAGCAAAGCACTGCATTGTTTCATATCTCTGGCGCATTTCAGGACTAGTATTTATGTTTTCCATAATATCATGTGGCATTTTCATCAACATACGGCAACTAAATGTATGGCTTTTTTGTCGCTGGGTCTCATTTGTCCAGGTAACTCCATTAACTTTGGAAAACAAATTGAAAGAAGTTTTTTAAAAGTTGGCAATTCAGTCTACAACAATTATCAAGAATTTAAAGCTACACATTTTTTCATTACACATTTTCCATAGTAATTTTCACACTAACATTTCAAAGTGGCAATATATAAAACATAGGAATAAACTCGATTTCAACAGAATTTGAAGATATTTGTAAGATGTCTCACTTATATTTTGTAATTCACTGTATATTTCAGACCCAGCAATGTATACCAAATTCTAAATTCGTATTTGAAAATTTTGCTATCTACCACTTGCCCTGTTCTATGTAAGTCTGATCACTTGGCTATCTAAAAGGTATATTCAATTTTCTAAGAAATGGTAAAGAAAAAACATTTTTTAACCTTACTTTGAAGAAACACATTAAAAGCCTACCTGTAGATTTGGGTAAGTTTTTAAGAAAATCCTTTCTGTCTTCTTCATGCAAGATATGGTAGACACTTGTGTTAACCAGGTCCTCTTGCTTGTACTGCAGGTACTGGGTGACATTTTCTGACACAAATACAATGTTTCCTTCACGATTCACCACAAAGAGGAAACCATCCAATGCCTAAAGTGGGATATGTCAATATTGGCTATTATGGACTGAACTGTGTCCTCTCCCCGCCACCAAAATTCGTATGTTAAAGCCCTAACCCTCAATGGCTATATTTGGAGACAGGACCTTTCAGGAGGAAAAGGTTAAATGAGATCATAAGGGCTCTAATTCAATAGGACTGGTGTTCCTGTAAGAAAAGAGACACCAGAAATGCACAAGCACAGAGAAAATGCCACAGGAAGATGCAAGGAGAAGGCAGGCATCTACAAACCAAGGAGAGAGGTCTCAGGAGAAACCAAGCCTGCCAACACCTTGATCTCGGACTTCCAGCCTATTGTTTAAGTCACCCAGTCTGTGGTATTTTGTTATGGCAGCCTTAGCAGACTAAGACACCAGCCTTAGTACTATACTAAATAAAATATGAAACAAACTGTTGATTTAATAACTACTAGCCACCATTTCTATTAACATTAGCACCATTAATACAGGCTTGTATGAAAAATAAAGACAATTTGGGGGGGGGACATACACAGTCAATACAAAATGTGAATTACTGTCTAACCAAATTTTTGAAAAATGATTTCTTCAAAGGTGCTTTTAACAATATGAGTGGGGGGTGGGGGTCCCCGCAGGTATAGCTCAGTGGTAAAGCACAAGCTTAGTAGCATGCACAAGGTCCTGGGTTCAATACCCAGTACCTACCTCCATTAAAGAAATAAACAAACCTAATTACCCTCCTCCAAATTAAAAAAAAAAAAAAACAGTAAGAGAATCACCCTCAGTGCTTCCCATTTTTCCATCTGATATCAAGTCAAGCTACAGGAACTACACTACTCCTTAATGAGAATTAACAAAGAAGAACTGAACTGATCAAATAAAAAGCAGCTGGAAGAAACTAACTGGGGGAAAAAAGTTGACAAGTGCACTTTAATAAAGGGCTTCAGGCTCTGACTGAGAGAGAAACATGCTGTAAGTGCTATAGGTTAATCAGATTTCAGACAACTACTTACCAAAAACATAAGTCTCAAAAATTCCTCCAAAATACAAAATTGTAGTGTGCCATATGATCAAGCACACAAAAACACACAAATAAGTCAGAGCTAAAATATGCCCAAATAGTAAATTTGTGAAATTATGGGTTAACTTTCCTCTCTTGCTTCTTTATACTTTTTGTTTGCTTTCTCAGTTTGCAACTATACTGGGGGGGGGGGGCTCCACAGGACCAGGATCCTGAGTTATGTATATTGTAAATATAAGAGCATTTTACCATCATATTCAGAATACTGAGTTCTGTCTCATGAAAAGAAACATTTTCTTTTTGCTTGCGTATCCTAGCAAAATTTTCATTTATTTATTTTTTTTAATCAACACAGTTTACTGGATAGCTAGAAACCTTATACTTGCCTGAAGTAAAAGTGGTCCTAAGGAGTCTTTATCAATAACTCCTTGTCCTGTGGAAGATACATCAGCTTTCTGAACATCATCATCATTGGAAATAGCTTTTCCTGAAAAGACATAAGGCAGTACTACAAATAGCATATATGTCAGTTACAGATTAAATCCTCCTTCAAATTGTCACCAGAACAGACTCTAAGAGACATACACACACGTAACATTTCCTGATAAGAAAATGATGCTACCATTTTTAAAGGTTAAAATTACACTTCAGAGCTACCCAAGAGGGCAGAAGATACCCTAAATTTTCTTTCCCTACTAAATGTACTATCCCATTGCCTCCTGAAAGGGAAGTAACGTGTGACAAGGTGAACAATTCTGGCGTCCTTCCAATTCTGCTGTTTCCCAAAGAACAGAAGCTGGCCAACCCATCCGTCCATTCCCACAGAGGCTAACCCTCAAGGAGCAGGAGTTCCCACCTAAGCAACAAGGTAGCACAAGGCAAATGTGAACAAGAACACAGTTAACAAGTGCCTTCTAAAAGACGTGTTTTTCTTACTTTGTATTACCTTGCTCTTTTATTTGACGTATCTGTCTTACTGTTTCCTTTAAAATTGCACATTTATCCGGTTTGACATTGAAATTGTCGATATCACTAAGATTAGCAGATATCAGTTCAGCCAATTCTTCAATATATTTACTCTCCTGTTCCCGTCTCCACTTTTCACCACTGCAGGTAAGACTAGGAGTAGGAGGAAAGAGGCCATAAACATATCTATCACAAAAGAGCTGTGAGCAAAATCAGTCCCTACACCATTACATTCATATACAAACAACTAAAGTCAGCCTACAGAGACTACCAAAACTTTATTATAGAGAACTAGTACAATATAGCTGAAATTCATGGAAACGAAATTCAGGTCCACCTGTAGTTAGCCTGGTGGTCTTAAGCATTAGTCTCACTTCATCATCTGGAAAATGGGGATTAAAAAGTCTTTACCCCAAAGAGACAGTAAAATTAACAAATAATAAAAACAGCAATAGCTATTTATTAATGATACAGTTTTACAAATTGTAGACTTTTTTATTTTGCAACTGCCACATAGAAATTCAAGTGATATTAACCGTGGCAAATACTGAAAAGGCTAAGGAGTATCACTGCATAAAATGCAGTATTTTACTTCTATTTTTTTTTGAACATCTAATTTCATTCAGGAAAAGAAGGACGAAACCTCACAAAAATGCCAAAATATTAACTTATAACATGTTCGTAAAGGATACTAAAATTCTTACTTGTAAATAATCTTGACTATATATTCCTAAGTCCTATCTCCTCCACTGAGAAATGCAACTTACAGTATCACAGTTACTATAATATTCCCATTTCTATCTGACTCAGCCACAAAGCTCCCATCATAAGGACATCCCCATCACATCACTGTACTCTACTTACTACCAAGCAAAATCACATTATTTAAACAAAGACAAAAACAAAAAGAAAACCCAACAAGAGACTGTAGCTAATAGACAACTGAAATGCTATATTCCAACCAAAAAAATTAAGGCAGAGGGAGGCGACCTTGGCGAAGCATCGGAAATAAATTGCCTACCCTTGTCCTGGAGTATCACATGGCAACTTGCGTTTTCGTGAATCAGGGGCCAGTGGATCCAAAGAGTTCTCTCCTAATCCACTCATTGTGAAAATACGTCAGCAACTAAGAAAGAATAATAAGATAAAAACATTATAAAATACCCATCACTATATAAAGGTGCTGCATGCTTGAATGGCTACCATTTGTACTTCAGAATGGCTTTCCCTAAGTGGTTAGGTAATTCTCAATATTCTTTATCATAAATGACTAGTCTGAAGACCCCAAGAGTTCATAAACCAGTTTAATTATGCAGAATGTCCAGCCCCAGGACAAATGTTTTCAAGTACTAGTAAAAATGCATATACCGAACACCTCACAAAGAATAAAGCATCTTGTTCATATTTAAAAACAAGAAAAAGAGACCATCAACTCTCCAACTGATAAAATCCTACATTTTATTTTTACACAAATAAGAGCCTTTCTTGTCACTTTGTAAGCCTTCAAATGATAAAAGTCTAAATTATTTTCAGGCTATTTTCAAGGTGCCACATTTTTTTTCCTTTAGACCATTTCATTAATATTTACCAGTGTGGGGTTTTTTTCTGTTACTTCAAATAAACCTAGATTGTGTAAATAACATGTAAACTCCAATACATTCTGCTTATAAAGTAGATACATACAATAATAAAACTCCAACGGGGAGGATTCTGACAAGATCTAAACAGCAACAATTATTTTAATATTAACGGATGAAAATATAACATACCTTGGCTAAAGTCACACTGATAAAGAAAAGAAATGGAGGATATTTCTTATCGAAAAAAAGAGCAGATTTTAACACTCACTGGCTCATAATTTTAAGACATCTACTAAGCTTTCACTTAAGAATTTTATTTGTCCTAAACTCTTGTTTAGGAAGATACTCATTGTTATAAAGAATTCCAAGTCAATCAAGAAGTTCAAACATTCCAAACTACTTTCTCTAGCTAAAATGATCTTGCATTCCATCTAGAGTCTAGCCACATTACCGAAGGAAATAAATTTCCACTAGGTGGCACAATACTGCCAGGAAGAGAGAGAAATTAATAGAAATGCAAAATTTCACACAGAATGCTGATTAAACTTGAAATATATAAGCTTTAAAAAATCAAAAATCACATGATCAGGAGTTCTAGATTACAGTGTCATCTTTACAGATGTTCTAAGCATGAATTAAATACCAGCAAAATTCTTTCTACCAATAATTTTGGTAGTAAAATGTAAATGCTTTGAAAAGCTGATATGCTTTGAGAACCTGGTGTAGTTTTTTCCTCACAACATAAGTTAAAATAAAAGAGTGAAAAGAACTTAAAGTAACTTTCAGCAATAGTGGCTCAATATTACGATTTTAAAGCAAATCCAGATCTCACAATGCCACAATACCGTATCTTCTATGACACTGTCATTTTTGAAGACCAAGTCTTTAAGTATTCTAGATTAAAGGAAGCTAAAGAGAAGTGACAATTTAATGCAGTATTTGATCCTACACTGACTGGATCCTGTACTAGAGGAGGAAAATGCTATGAAAGATATTATTGGATCGAATAACAAAATTTAGAATATGAACAACAGAAAAGTATTTTATCAGTGACTGATTTAAAAGACTATCCTCATCCTTAGTATTTAAGACAAAAGGGCCATGATGTATACAAACAACCCTCTGATGGTTCTTGGAGGAGAATTACATACATTATAAGAGAGTGAATGAGAAAGAAATAGAAGAGAGGGAGAGGGAAGAAGAGAAGACCAGCAAAATGTTGACACTGGTTAAATCTTGGCTGGTGAGAAATTTTAAAATTCCTTGTACTATTCTTTTTCTTGCAACTTTGCTTTAAGTTTAAAATTATTTTGAAATAAAGTTTGTAAGTCTGTTCAGTTTTTATTTCTAATTTTCGTATTTAAAACAGTGATTCCTTTAAGTACAGAAATGGAATAACTAGCTATATCTCAAAACAATTTTTTAAAATACCCTCCCCCCACCAAGACTATTGGTTTTACATTTAGTTTCATTCTAAGGTTACTTTTAAGTTAAGTGGCAAACTATCTAATGAGTAACAGCATTTCATTTTTAAAAGAATTTATCCACATTCTAGGTATTCCTAACTTAAATGTTAAACATAAGCTGAATCCTCAAAACTGAGTAGCAAACTCTTCAGTGAGTAACAGCACTTCTTTAATTTGAGACATAATATATTCTGTATTCTCAGTATTATTCCCTTACTTTGTTATTACAAATATGGTGAATCTCCAGTACAATTTAAGACGCCTAGCATATAACAGGTGGTCAATAAACATGTACTGAATAAGTACTGAGTAAATGGAACATTAAACTTATCAAGTCTTATTTTAATTTTCCTTCATCTACGTTAAAGTTGAAAGCTTACTTTAAACTTTTTATATTTTTATTTCTATGGTTGATATAGGATGTCACCAATATGAATTTGAGTCATAAATTTTATCAGTAGAAAAATCAAAATCATGACGATCTCTTAGTATGAAAGATATATTCACAATTATCAGTCTAAACCAGAAATGCATACATGTCATTTATGTTAAGTCCATGTTCACGTGCATGTAAGATACCTAAACATATCTACCTATGTCCAAATACACATGTAGCTCCTTCTCTTGATCTAGCAGAACAAGCTATAATGTGCAAATGACTGACTGTGCAGTCTACATGCTACCGAATTTACTTCTTTATAGAGTCCAATGATCTCCAGCAACAGAGGTAATTATCCAGAAATGTACTAATGCAAGATTCTAATTTAAAACTATGGTAATGGTGTTTATCCAAACATGAAGGCGTAACTATTTAAGATACAAAACAGTTGTATTTTTCAGGACAAGTTTGACATAGTTTTCTAGTTCTTACTTAGATAATGACAAATCCTGGTACCACATTAACAATGCCTAAAAAATCACATGATGTCCAAGTGTGAATTTCAAAATACAACAAAAACCAAAGTAGAGCAAATACATCCCCTAAATTTCATTTGGCTAAAGAAAATGTTCAATGTGAGAAATAAAAAACAGAAGTATTTCCACTCACATAAAAATAAGTTTCAGCATATACAGTAATTCCTGAGCACAAATGACTACGACAAACTCTTTACATACAGTTTCTTATTTGGTATTAATCTTAATTATCAACATAAAAAAATTATAAATAGCATTTGTTTTACTTGCTTGGGATGTTGTCTGCTTCTCAGTGGCAGAACCAGACTCCAAACTATATTATTCTGGGGGGTTCTAAGATTAAATGCTGGGGCCAAGAGCCTTTGACTATCCCACCAGCAATTTAGTTTATTCGTCAGGCAAACAAGCAAGGTGTGATTAAATATGCTAATTAGAGAGTGTTTCCTGGTGTCTCCTGAGAATCCCAGTAACTTCAGGAAATTTTCATACAACTGTGGATTTGAATTGATTTACCGAGAACTGTTGGAAGCATTATGTAAAAGCAAAGATCGATCAAGCTAATTGGGGGGAAAAAACTGTCCTTGGGAAACATTTATAAGACATCTATACCTAAAGGCACTACCCAAAATTCAAGTTCCAAATTTATGCTCTTACTCAAGACAATTTAGTATATTGTCATCACCAGTTAGGCTTAATCCTACAAGATCAGAACCAGTACCACAGAGGAAAGAAATAAAACAAAATACAACCTTTGTGTGTTGGGGGTGGGGTGGGGACACGGGGAAAAGTCCATGAATAAGGAACCATTACGGAAGTTTCCTCACCAACCGAATGACTCTTCCAGTATCTCCTACCTTTATGTTTTAATTCAACTCTGGTATAGAGGATAAGAGCTGAAAAGAGACATGGTGTAGGGGAAAGAAAGGGAAAGTTCCAAATAAAAACTAACTTGCAATATCCTTTTGTTTTGTTGTTGATAACCTGTTATGTTTAGTACGATAAAATATAAAACACCTAATGCAACCCATTTTTGTTAATTTCACTTCATTTCGGTCCAAACACTTGTACGCCCCGACCAAATCCAGGAAACAGAGATAACTGATGCCACACATTGCTAAAACTCTCAGGCAAGCAGAAAAGGAAAATACACAATTTTAACAACATAATTTGGTAAGTGTTAAAATGAAAGCACAGCTGATAGGAAACCTATCAACCTGCAGTTTTTTTTAAAACAGAGAAACAGCATATTAATTGGTGTCTACAATAAAC
Organism: Vicugna pacos; assembly: GCF_048564905.1. NCBI lineage: Eukaryota > Metazoa > Chordata > Mammalia > Artiodactyla > Camelidae > Vicugna > Vicugna pacos. Next base: position 35,309,064 of record NC_133005.1, on the reverse strand, counting down.
TCTCTTGATGCAGACATATGCCAGAAAACAGCATAAATCTCAGATTCTGGTCATTCTTTTCCCTACCTTTAGTTAATAATGCCTGCAAATTTGGAAAGGGGCTAGCAGACAGCAATATAGTAAAACATCCTATTTTTGATATATAAATTGAGCTGAAAAGCACCCAAATGTAAATTAACAGCTATTTTATCCATAAGGTTTCATTCTTTCTTCTCCATTTGTATGTCTTGCCTTTTCATTCTCAATCAACAGGCTGACCCAAAGCCCCTTTACATTTATGCTCCAGTTTAAGCCTGATGAAGCTAAATTCAAACACAAACTCCCCAGAGGTTCTAATACCAGAACTGGGCATAACAATTAGCCAAGGCAGGTGTTAGTGCAACTGGAAGCTTGTTGCCAACGGACTTTTCAACCTCTGCATGAGCAAGAGAGTTGAAGTTCACAAATATACACTGTGCAGAGGGAGTTAAGTAAGCCAATCGCATCTAAATCAAATTACCCTCTCCTGACAGCATACTAACTAGCTGGGTAATTCTTTCGTTATTTCAAAGGTTCACTGACTCCTGCAATTTAATGCAATGAAGCTCTCTCATTCACAGTAAAAAACCTAAACCTGAGCTTCATAAACCTGATTTTGGCTTCATTCCTGAACAACATACTATCCAGCTGTACTTCTTCACCACCACGTCCAACACCCAAGTGGCCTATGCTAAAAGAGATTTTGACAAAAGATCATCATGGAAGTATTTCCTATTTATATCTAACCTGAGTCATTAATTTCTTTTTAGATCTCCCCTTTATCCCTCTTTTACCTAGAATACTCTTACTCATCCTTCAAGATCAAACTCAACCGTCACCTCTGGTGAAGCCATTCCCAACTCTCCCTTCTTTATCCTATTGCATTTTTCATACTTTTATTACAACATTTCACACACTACACTCTTCTCTTGTTCACTTTTCTGTCTCCACTTTTATACACTGTAAGCTCTAAACTATTGTAAGAATTTGGAAGACGGTATTTTATTACAAACTCCTTCCTCTCTTTTTTAACTACTACTGCCCCTTGTTCCTTTTTCCAACCCCAGTTCTCCTTTTCTTTCCCATCCCATTAGCTGTACTTTGACCAACTCTACACAGTATTCCTAGAGACGGTCGGGGTGGAGGGACACCTAAATATCTTGTATAACAGTTTGGCTCCTTTCTGACATGTCCTTTTTCATGTGGATATTCCCATTCCAAAAAATATGGTGGCTTCACAATGTCTATCAAAATAAAGCTCAAAAAGTGAATTCTTGAGCTGATTTACTAATTATACAATAAAAAGACAACAGAGCTTTGCTGGAATCACACTTGAGAACTGAATCCCAATTTCACTAAAAGGTAAACTTCTGTCACCTGTAAAAAGTTTATCGCCTGTAAAAACTGGAGATAATCCCATCTCACACATTCTTATGTTTACTGAGAGAATGAGAAGACAATACAAAGCAAGCAGGAACGGTGGAGCTGAGGTACACAATACCAAGAACAAAGATGTACGTTCAGCAACACCAATTTTGCTCTCATT